>NC_064629.1:595706242-596365131 GCF_023864275.1 Schistocerca cancellata
TGACTATACCTTCCTGTGACGACAGCTGCCAGCAAGCACAGACAGTGACTGCATTCCTGCCAAGTCTTTCTGCAATACCACAGAAGTATCATTCAGCTTCTTGTGGCCCTGTTACACGACCACAATAAAAATCCTTGAGCTGTCGATAGTGGTATCTTGGTCGTCTTAAAGGCCTTCATGACTAATATCAACTCACTATGTCTTATCTCAAAAGTAATTTATGCTCACAACGGTTATAGCATATATTTAAAGCAAACCTGATTTGCATACTCATAGTGGCACTACCAGTGCCACTCTTATGCGACTGGCACGAAATTTGATTAGATGTTACATTTCAGATGTGAAAACACACCTCCCAACGTCTGTTTATCTTGCACAACTCATTCTTGTGTTGGGAATTTTTTTTTCTGTCAGTGTATATTTTTGTAGTCTCAGATCTGTAGATGCCCACCTTGAGCTCAGAGTGAAATTTCATTCTGTAAATAATCCCTCAGGCTGTGGTTAAGCTATCCTTCCAACAACTAGTTGAGCAACTCTACTTTTTAGGTTTACTATTTGATAGCAGACTGACATGGTTACCAGATGTACAACAAATAAAAGCTAACTGTATTCACGAAAAAAATGCCATCTGAGATGTGGATCAGATGATTTTATTATGGTGTCATAAAACTTTAATTTTATCTTGTCAGTGGTTCAGCAGCACCATTCATACTTCAGTTGTTAGACTTCATATACTATAGTGGAGTGAGACTAAGAACTGGAGCTTTCAATGTAAATCCATTAAACAGTTTCCTTAAAGAAGCAGCTGTACCACCTTTGAGAGTCCACAACACCTGTAAATCCTGGTAAACTGCGCAATCACGATCAACTGGAGGCCCAAACACCCTTGTTATCCTGCTCTGTTCCAAAAACAGAGAATTGCACTACATCTCTAGACAGACCCTCTGAGGTGCTATTTAAGGATGTCTACAGTGAGTTCCAATTTCACTATGCCAGCATATATACACAAAACTGTGTCAGACTCCCCCATTGTATGTCTACTGTCCAATAGTTTGAATGGACGTGGTCCCAAGGAAAACACTGACCCACCATTTACAGTCACATATTCTATTCAGTCCTTCATGATTATCCACATTTTGAATTATTTATGCAGAAAGCTCAATTGACGGTCATGTTGGTTTATGCCTACATGCACACGAGTGGCCAGAAGCAACACTCTACCAAATGTGGGCAGCATATTCACCAAAGAAATGAAATAAGCATGTGGCATTGATGGCTGGGAATTGCCACCTGGGGAAGTTCAGGTGCTGAGGTCCAAGTCTTCTCAGCTGACACCACATCGGATGACTTGCATATCATTGATTGTGAAATGGTGATGAGGCAAATACAACACCCAGTCCCAGAGTGGAGAAAATCTCCATCCTGGCTGGAAATCGAACCTTGGCCCACTGCATGGCAGTCAGATGTGCTGACCGCTCAGCTAAGGGAGGCAGATTTCACCAAAGAACTGACACCAGTGTAATGAGTTCTACAACAGGTCTGAACTCTTCCAACCCAGAAATTTCTTGTGTGCGATAATTCCTTGAGATGCAGTACTCATCACCAATTTCTACAATCTACTGTATGATCTGTACAGAGCTGGAACCTCCATAACTTCCCTTAGGACACCCAGCCATGTGGGCATACCAGGCAAAGTTTCGAATCTGTGCACACTCCACTCATAGTGAAAATTAATTCTGGAAACAGTCCCCCAGGCTGTGACTAAGCCATGTTTCTCCACTATCCTTCTTTCCTGGAGTCCTATTCCCACAATGTATACAGAAGAAATTCTGTGAGGTTTGTAGGACAGGAGATGAGATAATTGTGGAAGAAGCTGTAAAAGTGGGGAGTGAGTAGTGCCTGGATAGCTCTGTTGGAGTGCTTGCCTGTGAGGGGCAGGGGTCTCAGATTCAATTCACGGTCTGGCACACAGTTTTAATATGCCAGGAAGTTTCATATTTGTGCATACTCCATTGCAGAGTGAAAATTGACTTGGGATTACAAGATTGTGTTGGCTCAGAACACTGAGATTTTTGCTACTGTGTGTCAATGCCTCTGTGAATGGACATTTGCAGATAAGGTTTTGAGCAGCAATAAAGGAGCTGAGAGAGAGAACTTTTGCTGTGCTACCATAAAAAAGTTCCTATCCAAGCTCAAAAAATGTATTAATATCAGGATCATTCGGAAGAATGTAGCTAATGTATGTTTTAAAAGCATTAGCTTAATGTGAGAACAGATAGGTCCTGAAATGTTTTCTTTGCATTCCACAGTCCAAATAACTCTCTTCTGTTTCTCACACATTCACATAGTTAAATTATGCACAGCTGTGTTACACACTACAATTCATAGCCCTCCAGTGCAGAGGGCTGCAAATATGTAGACATAAAGAATAAAGATGTAGAATGTTAGTAATGTTTGTTTTATTTAAAAATCTTTAAGAGTGACAAAAAAAAATTTGGAGGCATTACTTTTCAGCATGTCCTCTAAAATATCTCTGGTGTACATTACTGTCAGAAATGCTTCTTGTTGTTGTCTCCTCTTGATCAGCTGAATCCTCTACGTTTTAGTTATGGTCTGTAGTTGAATGTATTGTTAGCACTTAACTGAAATAGACTTGGGTATCTACAAATGCAAGGTAATTGTGATTACCATAATGAGTAAACATTCCTAAATATTTCTGTTTATATATTGTATATTACAGTTTGTTTAGAAAATGTTTGTGCAGAATATTGAAAATGATTTATTAGGTTTTCAGTGATTTGTTTGTAATTATTTACCCAAGTGCGCATCTGGAAAGGACCACAGAATATGTCTATTTGTATCAAGTTGTAAATTTGAAAGGAGACCTATAACCAGAAATATTTTGGTGTATTAAATTAGGCTAGTATGCTTATGGAAGACACACTTCAGTTTTAAAGTCTTAAGATGTTGCCTGAGCTGAAGAAAACAGTTTTTGAGCCATATAGACTGCCAATAACAACTTGCAGATGTGAGACATAGACACTGAATGGATTGATTGTTAAAAAAACTAGTAGTAGCCCAAAGAGGAATGGGAAGGTCAGTGTTGGGCTACACAAAAAAAGACAGAAAGAAAGAAATCAGTTGATATCAGATGGACAACAAAGGTCAGTGACATAATGCAATGAATAAATTCCTTGAAATGGAAATGGGATATTCATATTGCTTGAAGAAAAGTGGTCAAAACAAGTAACAGATTGGGACTTGAGCCCAATTAAAAAAAAGACAAAGGGGAAGACCACTGGACAGATGGGACAGAGACTTAAAAAAGACAGCTGGATGGAATAGGAAGCTCAAGATAAACACATATGGAAGAACCTGCAGGGCTGCTATGTTGCACACCAACTCAAGTAGGCCACATCACCGGGTGATCGAATTGCTGCTGATTCTGCTGGTGGTGGTGGTGGTGGTGGTGGTGGTGGTGGTGGTGAAATAACCTAAATCCATTACTTAGTCACTTCTAGCTGTTTTTCTGGAGTGTATATATCATGCATATAATTTACATAGTTTTTCTATCTTTTGATTGGTTGGGGATTACAGATGAATTATGAGGAGGAGGCTGAATTTGGGAAAGCAGAGGAAGGGGGAAAACTTTTAACTGTTATGTAAGAGTGTTTTCAGCAGTATTGACAACAAATTTTCATCCCAAAAGAAATACATGGGTATTATGTCAGTGTATCAAATCTGAAATAAACTAGGCAGATACATGGGACTTCCTGTTGTATTAGAGCAATGTGCCAGACTGGTGCCTGAAACCAAAACCTTGCCTTTCATGGGCAATGCTCTAACCAGTTATAGCATTTCATGCAAAAGGCATGTTTCTGAGTTCAAAGCTTGGTCCAACACACAGTTTGAATTTATCAGGAAGTTTCAAAACAGTGTTCACTCTGCTACAGAGTGAAAGATTCATTCTTGACCAATGTATGTGTTAGTAAGTGAGGTATTTGGATACAAAGAAAAACTTTCTTTATACTGTCTGAGAATCTTTTATTGTAAGCAGATGACGATACCATTGGTGACAGGATTTACTTAACTGGAAACTTGTCAACTCGGGCAGAGACCAAATAGCTCTTCATTTGATTTGCTATCTGAAAATAAATAAATGAAATTGAAGACACATAACCACAAAACACCTGCAGATTAACCTTCAGTGATGTGTAGCTGCACTTACAACAAAATATTGCACCTAGTGGTCACTCTTCTTTTGGCTATAGCTTATGTGCCATCCTCTATCTCACTTAAAACACAACACACATACGGTCATGAAACTGTGTGTGTGTGTGTGTGTGTGTGTGTGTGTTTTGGCTAGAAACATACACCTACTGGAAAGTATGTCATAATGGATGGGCATTCTGTAAACATCAGGTTTATAGGCACTAACTGCAATGTGCTGGGCATCAGGACACAAAGTAATGCTTTTCTACTAGGCTTCAGCATTATTTTGATGTTGAATGGCAAATGCTTATCTTTCATCTGATTCTCTTGACTAATCCTTATTCTAAGTTTATCATCTTTTTTTCTGATGGGTGGTACACAGCCTGATGAAAGAACAATTCCAGCCATAATGTCCAGTCACTCGTCATTAATTGCAATGGTCGTACTGGCTAAGTGCAATGTAGCAACACTGCCCCAACCTCCCTGTACTCCATATTCAGCTTGTCCAGGTTTCTCTTTATTACTTCAATTGAAAAGGAGCTCCAGAGGATGTGGTTTCCAGATTATTTAGGGGACCAACTGTGACAGGGTTCATGAACAGTCTTTGCAGTTGTTGATTTCTTGTACGCATATGATGACTAAAAACTATTACTATCAGTTCATTATTGATGCACGAGGGCCACATTTTGATGAACGTTAACTCCTTGGAAGTGTTTTCCACAATGTTCTATTTGTGCCTTCAGTTTCAGAATAGAAAGAAATAAGGGAAAAAATAGACTATCATGAAAATTCATATACATGTAAATTTTTATGTAACTGTCCATTGAGTGTCGTCATTGACAAAGTGAACTATGAGAAATAAATAATAAATTGTGTCGATAGTTGTTGAGAAAATGCTGTAGGTGGGGCATAAGAAAATTTGTACAGTGACTGGATGTTTGTGAGGGAGTGGTGACTGTGTTAGCTAGAGATGAAATTGATGAAGCCTGTATCTTTGTTGTTCTGTGGGCAAAAAACGTTGCAGCTTCTGGCATATTGACAATTAATACCTCAGTACTGAAAAAACCAGCTCAAAAAGTGGATGAACTATTGATATACCTGTGCCACCGATGTGTACGCTGAGATTTGTATAAACAACTCCATTTTAAATGCCTCTTTAAGAAGTTTACTGCATCTGGCCCTGTATCAAGACACTGGAATGACAGGTTCGATGGAATCCATATCTGTCCAGCCCACAAGTTACTGAAAAATGGGATGGCCAGGGATAGAGATACTTCAAAAATGCAATACAAAGGCAGATAAAGATACACAGAAACAAATGTACAGGCAATTCAACAGTGTTGCACACCCATAACGTGCATGCAGCAATTGAGCAACATGTTGAAACAAAAGCACGTAGACGTCCCGATTCTAAATAATGTTCCCTGCATTTATTGCTCCGAGCAAGATGGCATAGAGGTTAGTGTACTAGACTCGCATTCAGGAGGACAATGGTTCCTATTCCTGTCTGGCCTTCTAGATTTCCCAAAACCACTTAAGGCAAATGCTGGAATTGTTCCTCTGTGAAGGACACAGCCAACTTCTTCCCTGGTCCTTTTCTAATCTGAGCTTGTGCTCCATTTCCAATGACCTCATTGTCGATGGGATGTTAAAAATCTAATCTCCCTCTCTCTAATGTTTCTTCTACTGGCATACAGTCTACAGTTCAATCAAGACAGATGCTTCAGATTGACTCAGTTCTGCTCTGGGCTACTGGGGTGACACGTCTTAAAACATCATACTGTATTTTGGCAGTAATGGGTCTCAAACAGGATCTTAAAACTCCACAGAGGAAGGTAGATGTGTCTAAAATACTAGATGTGTATTTAAGTTAAACTGCATTCAAATTCCCCTTTCACTTTCCCGATTTATGTCTTCCACAGTTTCTCTAAAATCATATCAAATGGCTGATAAGGGCTGCTTCAAGAATGTCGCAGTCATGAAAATTTGAGGTAATAGGTAAACTCTGTCAAAGTCAATCAAAAGGGAAAATGCCCTTCTTATGCTTTGTTTGCAGAGGATAGCATTGGCAGAGTTCCAGATAAAGTGGCTACACTTCGGTTCATGACATTGGTATTCATCCCCTATCCCCATTCAGTGGAGTAACCAATGTCTTAACATACATGAATTGAAAAAGACATCATACAAAGCATGATACGCAATGTGAAATCGCGTATGATGCCGCCCTTTCAGCTCTGTAGAACACACGGTCCCCACTACCACCACCAGTATCACCCACAGCTAACATGTTTGTTCATGATAGTGGTAGATGGGAAAAAGAAATGTATAGGCATTAATATCATTTGTTACAAGCAGAGGCTTCATTGTATAAGGAGCACTCGTGGTAGTGGAATAGTTATTTGCCTTATCGAGGTATCAGGCAGTACCCCTAAGAACATAATTTTTGCATCAGCCAAGGTTTGCTTCCACTTTGTTGTATTCTGTTGTTATGCTATATTACTCTGCAGAAATTCTAATTATCATGAGTAATCACCGAGCCTCCTCAAAGTTTTTGTTATTTCTTTTATTTTCTTGTGTCTTTTTATGCATCCTGGCTGAGAATACAATTGTATAGTCTTCCACAGTTACAGTTGTCCTCACTCAGATGGAGATATTTAATTTCCTCATTAATCCAAGTGAAATCTTTTTGTACCCTTTTCTTTCTACAAGGTATACACAAAGCATTTACATCATGAATAACTATCAAATTATCAGACATCCAGCTTTACAGGGAGACCTTACCATTTGTATTTGGTGTCAAGAAACAGCCCTTCCCTTTGTTTATGATTGCAATAATTATTGAGGAAGGAAAAAAGTTTTACTCAGTATTGAAGGCTTTGGTGTTCTACGATAAATAAGTTCACCAATATTTCTGATGTTTGTGAAGAATACTCAGCATTTATCATATTCCCAGCAGAAATGTAAAGCTCTAGTGATAAAATGAGTAACTGATGCTCAATGAACCATGTGCTACAAAAGCAAAACAAATGTTCCTGGTGCCTCATGTTTCTAATTGTCACAAATGATACACTGTATAGAAACATGTGGATTCTGTTACCAGTGTTCGTATCAGTTGTTTGGTTTATTCAGTTTGAATTAAAGTTTTTACTTATCCAGTTTTTGCATTTCCACTTGCATGCAATGAAAGCTTTCCTACGGCATTCAGCATAGTTTCTTGTGCAGTTGGTCTGTACCTGTATGCTGCAAGTGAATTCATAATAAATTTATAAAATAGTACCTTAAGCAACTGGTTTTTTTATTCATCTTCTCTGTAGAATTCATTCAAATCTTAATATTTATCCACTGTTAAGTGGTGACATGGCTACACCGATTCTTTTATATTTAGTTAAAGCATCGGCAATCGTTGTTAACATGTAAGTTGAGAGATACTGGACAAAAAGTCTGCGATGCCATATGTGGGAAACCCAAGAACGTTACATTTTCTCCAGAATGAGATTTTCACTCTGCAGCGGAGTGTGCGCTGATATGAAACTTCCTGGCAGATTAAAACTGTGTGCCCGACCGAGACTCGAACTCGGGACCTTTGCCTTTCGTGGGCAAGTGCTCTACCATCTGAGCTACCGAAGCACCACTCACGGCTGGTACTCACAGCCTTACTTCTGCCAGTATCTCGTCTCCTACCTTCCAAACTTTACAGAAGCTCTCCTGCGAACCTAGCACTTGCCCGCGAAAGGCAAAGGTCCCGAGTTCGTGTCTCGGTCGGGCACACAGTTTTAATCTGCCAGGAAGTTTCATATCAGCGCACACTCCGCTGCAGAGTGAAAATCTCATTCTGGAAACATCCACAAGGCTGTGGCTAAGCCATGTCTCCGCTATATCCTTTCTTTCAGGAGTGATAGTTCTGCTAGGTTCGCAGGAGAGCTTCGGTAAAGTTTGGAAGGTAGGAGACGAGATACTGGCAGAAGTAAGGCTGTGAGCACCGGCCGTGAGTCGTGCTTCGGTAGCTCAGATGGTAGAGCACTTGCCCGCGAAAGGCAAAGGTCCCGAGTTCGAGTCTCGGTCGGGCGCACAGTTTTAATCTGCCAGGAAGTTTCATATCAGCGCACACTCTGCTGCAGAGTGAAAATCTCATTCTGGAAACATCCACAAGGCTGTGGCTAAGCCATGTCTCCGCTATATCCTTTCTTTCAGGAGTGATAGTTCTGCTAGGTTCGCAGGAGAGCTTCGGTAAAGTTTGGAAGGTAGGAGACGAGATACTGGCAGAAGTAAGGCTGTGAGTACCGGCCGTGAGTCGTGCTTCGGTAGCTCAGATGGTAGAGCACTTGCCCGCGAAAGGCAAAGGTCCCGAGTTCGAGTCTCGGTCGGGCACACAGTTTTAATCTGCCAGGAAGTTTCGTTACATTTTCTGACGGGATGTGTTACAAGATGTTACTTAGATCACACCATTAATTCCTGTGGGATTATTTGATAAAATCATTTGTTTACTGGCTGTGTAAAACCTTGTCCCATCTGTTGAAACTGGAAGAGGTTATTGAATAACATTCACAACCATAGTTGTAACCATACCACCATTTCACCTAAAATTGATTTATGATAATCCAGAGACAACTACCACACAGCAGGCAATGACATAGCTCCTGCGCAATAACATTTTTGTGTAGTTAATATCCATTAAACTTAAAGCTACTACAAGTTTTGTTCATTTGTAGATAATTTTTGTAAAGTTAAATCACAATTTGTTTTTTCTTGCACAATGTGAAGTTTATAAGGATGAAAATGAAGGCTGAGAAACCATTGTACTGAATTAACAAAAATTAAAAAGCTGCAGAATGTCACTGAACAGAAACATTTGCAATATCTTATTGCATTTGTAAAGTCTTCACAGCATGTTAATTCTCTCCAGATGTACTGTTGCTGTCATATCTTTTTAAATTAAAGAATATAATCCACATCATAATTCTGAGAGATTTTCTCATTTTCTGAGATGTCTTGGGACTATACTTACAACTATTGACAGGGAAAAAATCATATTTTTTGGCCAATTTTGGTGCAATTTTATGCAAATTTTGGTGTATCTTTCTGATTGCTAATCTTCAATTATGATCTTTATATTTGTCATATTTCATTGTTTTTCAGTCTTGGATTGCATATAAGCATATGCTTATCAGTTATATTTATTGAGCAGACTTATCTCATTAAAAAAAAATGAAAAGAAAACTTTACATAAAATCTGTTGAAAATAACCAATTAAAGAAAAAGGAAGGAACATCTGAGTTTAATGTCCTGTCGACAATAAGGTTATTAGAGAAGCACAAGCATAGTTAAGAGAAAGATGAGGAAAGAAATTGGCTGTACTCTTTGAAAGGAGTCATTCCAAAATTTGCCTTTAGTGATTTAAGGAAATCACAGAAAATTCTCTGAATGGCCGGACAGGGATTTGAACCGTCATCTCTGGAATGTGCGTCCAGTGTGCCACCCCCTGCACTGCCTCACTCATTCGATTAAAGAACAAATAAATTTGCATCCAATGCACCCAAACAATGTTGAAAGATTTTTAAAATATTTATTCTAATAACTTCAAATTTCTATTCGGAGACAATGAGCTGTCAACTCATCAGTCCCATTTATCTGACCACCGTAAATATCTTTTGTTCAGAAGCAAAATAAAAATGTGTGAAGCAAATAATGTGTAGCAACCAGGTGAACATTATCCAGAGTTATTTTCTTTCGTGTAACTTTGTTTGTTACAAAGATATGAACAGCAGTGTGCCTCTTCTAGCAGCATCCTTTTCTTATCTATTTTTCCCAGTCCACTTCTCTTCAAGACATGTTCAAAAACATATCACAATGTACTCTTCATTCAAGTCTAAACTACAAAGACATGCAGATGATACACAGCTTCAAATTGATACCAAGTGGTCAATCAGCACTGGTTCCTTAATCTTCGTGGAAAAATATATTTGCTAGGTGATTTCCCTAATGTTTAGTAGACTCAAAGATATTTTAAAAATTTTATTATTTATCATTTAGAAACGGCAGCCATTTTTGTTATGGGCCCCAGACCCTTTTTTGTATTTGCATCTGCCTTTTTTTAAAAAAAAATCAGTAATGGGTTGCCTGGGACATTTCAAATAAAAAGCATTTAGTTCAGCATGCACTGAGTTAAGAATTAAAACCATTATCACCCAGCTGAATGTATTCCCTTAATATATTTTTAACAGTGCAATGTTATTGGTTGCAATTAAGGAAAAAAACCTCAGTTTTTGAACAGTAGTTTCCCATAGTGGTAGTAATTTCTCAGCCTTAATATTTGTTGTGCTATTATGCTATATATTTTAGTTACTTTTTGTAGAGTACCAATTGTGAGAAGCTTACATTTAAAAAAAATATTTAAAGACAAATTTTTGAATTTTGTAGTTTTTTGCCCTTCAGTGTTTGTTAAGGAGACTAGATAAAAATCAGAAAATTACACACTTGATAGACATTTATGTCATCAGACTGCAGTATGAATTCGAACTTTCAGTTGGAAGGTATAAAAAAAAAAACAAATATGAGTCAAAAATATGTTTTTAACATCTGCAATGTGCAATAAAGTATATCAGTTATGTAATTTAAGCATATCCATGACTACTTGTTATTTTACTGAAAATGAGCTGTCTAATTATATTATCTTGTTTTTGTCTTATTTGTTTTTACTATGTTCTTAATTGAGCATCTCGGAAATTTCTTCACTTAGTTAAGGTGTTAGGTCAAACGTTCAGCCAGTCACAGTTGTAAATTTCAGGGGAGACAGCTTCTTAAATACATTTTTAATTTGCGTCCAAACTTGATACTTCTCAACTTTTTTAAACGATATCCTTGGTCATGATGGATGGTAACATGTAACATGCACATCTTGGTTTTGTCAATTGATATTATTAAGTTCAACAATCCACAGCTCTTTATGCTAAACACAAGCCACTATGTTGTTATTTTAAAGTGCAAGGTAACAAGTTTTCCACAGTGATGAAGTTCACTCTAATGTGATATGAATGCGAAACCACACTTGGGCAAGTTGTGTGACTGCAGTATAAAATGATGAAAAAGACAGAGTACCTTTAATCTTCTGATAAGTGTTGGATTTTTCCTCTAAGACATTGGTATAGCGTTCTTGTATTTCCTCACATTCTACAGAAACATAGGGAATTCTTTTCACCTGTTCTTTACAGAAGTTAAACATTTTTTTGAGGTATCCAAATTCGGTTAAATCATGATGGCGTCCTCGTGGGTAAAATATTCCGGAGGTAAAAGAGTCCCCCATCCTGATCTCCGGGTGGGGACTACTCAGGAGAACGTAGTTATCAAGAGAAAGAAAACTGGCGTTCTACAGATCGGAGTGTGGAATGCCCGATCCCTTAATCGGGCAGATAGATTAGAAAATTTAAAAAGGGAAATGGATAGGTTAAAGTTAGATATAGTGGGAATTAGTGAAGTTTGGTGGCAGGAGGAACAAGACTTTTGGTCAGGTGAATACAGGGTTATAAATACAAAATCAAATAGGGGTAATGCAGGAGTAGGTTTAATAATGAATAAAAAATAGGAGTGCGGGTAAGCTACTACAAACAGCATAGTGAACGCATTATTGTGGCCAAGATAGACACGAAGCCCACGCCTACTACAGTTTTACAAGTTTGTGCCAACTAGCTCTGCAGATGACGAAGAAATTGAAGAAATGTATGATGAAATAAAAAAAAAAATATTCAGATAGTGAAGGGAGACAAAAATTTAATAGTCATGGGTGACTGGAATTCGAGAGTAGGAAAAGGGAGAGAAGGAAACATAGTGGGTGAATATGGATTGGGGCTAAGAAATGAAAGAGGAAGCCGCCTGGTAGAATTTTGCACAGAGCACAACTTAATCATAGCTAACAATTGGTTCAAGAATCATAAAAGAAGGTTGTATACATGGAAGAATCCTGGAGATAATAGAAGGTATCAGATAGATTATATAATGGTAAGACAGAGATTTAGGAACCAGGTTTCAAATTGTAAGACATTTCCAGGGGCAGATGTGGACTCTGACCACAATCTATTGGTTATGACCTGTAGATTAAAACTGAAGAAACTGCAAAAAGGTGGGAATTTAAGGAGATGGGATGTGGATGAACTGACTAATCTAGAGGTTGTACAGAGTTTCAATGAGAGCATAAGGGAAAAATTGTCACAAATGGGGGAAAGAAATACATAGAAGAAGAATGGGTAGCTTTGAGGGATGAAATAGTGAAGGCAGCAGAGGATCAAGTAAGTAAAAAGACGAGGGCTAGTAGAAATCCTCGGGTAACAGAAGAAATATTGATTTTAATTGATGAAAGGAGAAATTATAAAAATGCAGTAAATGAAGCAGGCAAAAAGGAATACAAACGTCTCAAAAATGAGATCGACAGGAAGTGCAAAATGACTAAGCAGGGATGGCTAGAGGACAAATGTAAGGATGTAGAGGCTTATCTCGCTAGGGGTAAGATAGATACTGCCTACAGGAAAATTAAAGAGACCTTTGGAGAAAAGAGAACCACTTGTATGAATATCAAGAGCTCAGATGGAAACCTAGTTCTAAGCAAAGAAGGGAAAGCAGAAAGGTGGAAGGGGTATATAGAGGGTCTATACAAGGACAATGTACTTGAGGACAATATTATGGAAATGGAAGAGGATGTAGATGAAGATGAAATGGGAGATATGATACTGCGTGAAGAGTTTGACAGAGCACTGAAAGACCTGAGTCGAAACAAGGCCCCGGGAGTAGACAACATTCCATTAGAACTACTGACGGCCTTGGGAGAGCCAGTCCTGACAAAACTCTACCATCTGGTGAGCAAGACGTATGAGACAGGTGAAATACCCTCAGACTTCAAGAAGAATATAATAATTCCAATCCCAAAGAAAGCAGGTGCTGACAGATGTGAAAATTACCGAACAATCAGTTTAATAAGTCACGGATGCAAAATACTAATGCGAATTCTTTACAGACGAATGGAAAAACTGGTAGAAGCTGACTTGGGGGAAGATCACTTTGGTTTCTGTAGGAATATTGGAACACGTGAGGCAATACTGACCCTACGACTTATCTTAGAAGCTAGATTAAGGAAAGGCAAACCTACATTTCTAGAATTTGTAGACTTAGAGAAAGCTTTTGACAATGTTGACTGGAATACTCTCTTTCAAATTCTGAAGGTGGCAGGGGTAAAATACAGGGAGAGAAAGGCTATTTACGATTTGTACAGAAAGCAGATGGCAGTTATTAGAGTTGAGGGACATGAAAGGGAAGCAGTGGTTGGGAAGGTAGTGAGACAGGGTTGTAGCCTCTCCCCGTTGTTATTCAATCTGTATATTGAGCAAGCAGTGAAGGAAACAAAAGAAAAATTCAGAGTAGGTATTAAAATCCATGCAGAAGAAATAAAAACTTTGAGGTTTGCTGACGATACTGTAATTCTGTCAGAGACAGCAAAGGACTTAGAAGAGCAGTTGAACAGAATGGGTAGTGTCTTGAAAGGAGGATATAAGATGAACATCAACAAAAGCAAAACGAGGATAATGGAATGTAGTCGAATTAAGTCGGGTGATGCTGAGGGAATTAGATTAAGAAATGAGACACTTAAAGTAGTAAAGGAGTTTTGCTATTTGGGGAGCAAAATAACTGATGATGGTCAAAGTAGAGAGGATATAAAATGTATACTGGCAATGGCAAGGAAAGCGTTCCTGAAAAAGAGAAATTTGTTAACATTGAGTATTGATTTAAGTGTTAGGAAGTCGTTTCTGAAAGTATTTGTATGGAGTGTAGCCATGTATAGAAGTGAAACATGGATGATAAATAGTTTAGACAAGAAGAGAATAGAAGCTTTTGAAATGTGGTGCTACAGAAGAATGCTGAAGATTAGATGGGTAGATCACATAACTAATGAGGAGGTATTGAATAGGATTGGGGAGAAGAGAAGTTTGTGGCACAACTTGACTAAAAGAAGGTATCGGTTGGTAGGACATGTTCCGAGGCATCAAGGGATCACCAGTTTAGTATTGGAGGGCAGCGTGGAGGGTAAAAATCATAGAGGGAGACCAAGAGATGAATACACTAAACAGATTCAGAAGGATGTAGGTTGCAGTAGGTACTGGGAGATGAAGAAGCTTGCACAGGATAAAGTAGCATGGAGAGCTTCATCAAACCAGTCTCTGGACTGAAGACCACAACAACAACAACAACAACCAAATTTGGTTCTCATAGGTGCGCTGCAGACTAACTTATGTGACAGCTTGCTTTGTTGTATTCTCTGGGCATGATATGAAACAGTGCCATTTTACATAAAGTCCTAAATCTTCTTTGTGAAAGGAGAAAATATACATTTGCAGTTGTAAAGTGCGCAGTTAGCGTCACCCGTTGTTTGTATTCTATATTGTCAGACGTCAAATTGTAAAGCTTGTTTGCCTGCACAATCTTTACATCCCCCCCAGTCATACAATTGAAACTTCCAATATGGCATACCAGAATTTCCTAAAGGTCTTTATAGTTAATTATAAGATTAGCTCCATCTATCAATAAATTGACATTCTGATGATACAAACAAAGGTAAATGTTATGGGTGCCAGATGGCCCTGCAACAGCGTACCATTTATTTCTGAACGTGCAAAATTTTGGCCTTACAGTTTGTAATGTCAGGATTTTCATTTTAGAATTCAGTAAATAGTTCATTTAAATTACACAGCATCAGCCTTTCTTGTCTTTGAATCTTAGTACTATTTTCTTTCACAGAAACACAATCTTTTTTGCCAGGCATCAAAAAGGCTATTTTGTCATCTTCATAAAACCTTTTAACCTTGTTTTCATCTGTCAGGTCGGATGCATTTTTCTTTTGTAATGCAGATAAAATTCCCTGTTCTTTTACTAAATGCCTTGTTAATATAACTACACATTCTGACACAATAATCCCTAACTTTGCTCAGTTCCAAGAATTCGGCAGTAAACTAATAATCTCACACTTACACACATTGTTTGAAATACAGTATTTGGTGTTTGGTTCTTATATCAAATCATAATATTTGGTTGGTGAATTTTTAGAGTTTTCATCTGGTTTAGTACAAATTTGCTTTTGAAATGAAACTTCCAAATTCTTGTTGACTGTAGTTGCCAGTTTCTCAGTTTTTGCATTCAGGGCTAAAGTTCTTTTTTCTTCAGTTAGTTTATAACTGTGCTAGCTGGCAATACACCTAGGATTTTGCACGCTGAATCTACTTTTTTATAGTTCCTATTAAGTCACTAAATTCTTTTTCTGAACTGGCACTACCCCTTTCTGCATTAATTAAAAACGTCTTAGAATAATTTGTTGGATATGATAATTTTCCTGGTATTATATTGATGAACGAGCTTTTATTTTTATAGTAACCGTTTGTTATAAGCTTCTTACATTTCTTAAAAGGTTTCAAGCAAGACTTGAGAAAGAGGTGATTACATTTTTGTAAGTATTTCATTTCATAGTACTTGCAAGTTGATTTAACCTCTGAGTCAACTCTTGAATACAACAATTCTTCTTCTTCTTCTTCTTCTTCTTCTTCCTTCTTTACCATAATCTTCAAGAAATGTCATTAGGAAACATGTCATACACACTTTTGTGACACGCTTTGTTAACACCACCAGTAGAACACTGAGACTCCATTTTTAAACTGCACACTTCGAGAGTATTTCGAAAGTATTTGTATGGAGTGTAGCCATGTATGGAAGTGAAACATGGACGATAAATAGTTTGGACAAGAAGAGAATAGAAGCTTTCGAAATGTGGTGCTACAGAAGAATGCTTAAGATTAGATGGGTAGATCACATAACTAATGAGGAAGTATTGAATAGGATTGGGGAGAAGAGAAGTTTGTGGCACAACTTGACCAGAAGAAGGGATCGGTTGGTAGGACATGTTCTGAGGCATCAAGGGATCACCAATTTAGTACTGGAGGGCAGCGTGGAGGGTAAAAATCGTAAAGGGAGACCAAGAGATGAATACACTAAGCAGATTCAGAAGGATGTAGGTTGCGGTAGGTACTGGGAGATGAAGAAGCTTGCACAGGATAGAGTAGCATGGAGAGCTGCATCAAACCAGTCTCAGGACTGAAGACCACAACAACAACAACAACAACAACAACTCAGCTCGTTGTTAACTGAGTGCGAGTGGAGATATGTTGGTGGAAGGGGGACGACAATGCACAGGATTGTACAGGTTTGTCTGTGAGCTTGTACAGACTTGCAGATGCTGCCTGCAAGCGTGCTGAAACTTTCAGAAGAGGATTGCCTCCTCAGATAATCATTAGTTACTTTAATTTGATGTGTTTAAATTATATAATTGATGTACTTTATTCCATTAGCCTAGATATTGCAGATGGTAAAAAAGTTTTTTTTACTCATATTTGTAGTTTTTTTTTCGTAACTTCCAATTGAATCTTAAAGTTAAAATTTATACAGAAGTTTGGTATCATAAGAGACTATTATGTGTTAAATTTTGATTTTTATTTGGTCCCGTAACAACAATCCTGTAGACAAAAAAATGAAAAATTCAAAAATCTGTTTTTAAAATATTGTTATTTTTAAGTGTTAGCTTCTCGCCATTGATGCCGAATACAAAGTAACTGTACTAGTTAGTGTAGTAGCACAAAAAATATTAAAGCTGAGAAGTAACTCCTTCTTTGATGAGAATATAAAATGGAAAAAGTACATTTTGGAACTCCTAAAACTTCAGCCACATTTGCGCTTAGTCATTGCAAATCTTGGGGAAAGACAAATCACTACAATGGCATATTTTCATTGAAAGATGTCATGTGGAATAATGTTTTGGGGTAACTCATCTTTAAGAAAGTAAGTCTTCATTCCTCAAAAACATGCTGTAAGAATAATGTGTGGTGCTCTCCCACAATCATCTGTTTAAGCAGTTGGGCATTCTGACTACTGACACTCAGTATATTTAATCCCTCTTGAAGTTTATTGTAAATAATCCAATACAGTTCAAAAGGAACAATTATGTACATAATTATAATACCAGAAGGAAATATGACATTCATTATTCCACTTTAAGATTGTCTGTAGCACAAAGAGGGGTGCACAATGTTGCAACAAAAATTTTTGATCACTTGGTAACGTGCTGGGCTGTTTCCTCACCCGGGACACCACTTGTAATGTGCCGGGTCACGTCCTTACTTATTAGTGCCACTTGAAGTTCACGTCACAACCGGATGTACTGGTATTGAAACATTTCCTCACCCAGTAGATAGTGTGCAGTGTTTTCGACCTACCTTGCTTTGTTTATCCAATATTTTCTTCCTGGTAGCTGCGTCCATCTCACCGAAATCACACTGAAATTGAGAAGCCAGGATCCTAGGTGAAGTTTTCCAAAATCAAAGGTCAAGATCGTATTCATTGTTGAACATTTATGCCAACCACAGTGCGATTTATTTGTTATCACTCGCACACAAATACTCATGTGACCAGGCCTCTTACACTTAATCGTCACAATAGGTAGGTCAAAAACTTCCAGTCTTTAACAAAGTTCACAATTACAATTACCGAAAAATTATCCAACTTGCCGCACTTTTGCTCCAAGAGAATCTGACCGAGAACTAACTAGAGCTGCACCAGCTCGTACCTTATATAGACGAGCGCTTGAATATTTGACTATTTCTGTTAATATATTATAGTTTATAATTTCCCTGGGTTAAAATGATCCTTTATAACTGGTTTTGAAGTTAACTATTGAGTTTTATTATTTAAATAACATGAGTGAGCTATATCAGTTTAAATACGCGGAACTAACTTACACATCCGCCGTGAGAATTCCCAACTTATAACCATGGCAGCCCTTTTGAGCAATAATTTTTACATATTCAAATTTACTTAATTCTTAATTAATGCACTTACGAAGTTGAGACTGGAGTCATTTTACGTAGAAAAATAAAGGTAGCAGAAGTATCAAAGCAGATCTCGGAATTATTTAGTAGTTTGGTCACAATTGGCACTGAAAGTCATACAGGCTACAGATTTCAAGTCTTAATATCTATTTAACTAACAGTCTTTAGGTTAATTTAAACACTTTGCTGGAATCAGTAAAATTTAGGCTTTCTTTTGGATACAGTCTTATAGCTGAATTTGATCTATTAGCTCACTCGAATTTTACTTAATATGTATTGCACAATATATGTCATTGTCCATAACTGTTAATAGTATGCATTTCCAATAAAACTGATTAGCTCATTACTTTCAGAATAGATATTAGAATGTACTGAAATAATAGATTTTACTAGTGGAATTTGATTTAAACTATTTCTGAATTTTGTACTATGAGGCTGAAGGCAACAGAATCTGTAGTCGGAATCTGAGTAGTGAAAATGAAAAAAAATAAAAGTTCATTGCTTAACTAAGTTACTGAAGGAGTGTAAAACCAAAACAGGATAGCAGTGGGCAACCCTGCTTCGTTACAACTTACCCATTGATATACACTGAAGCGCCAAGGAAACTGGTGTAGGCATGTGTATTCAAATACAGAGATATGTAAACAGTATGGTGCTGCAGTCGGCAATGCCTATATAAGACAACAAGTGTCTGTTGTAGTTGTTGGATTGCTACCATGGCAGTTTATAAAGATTTAAGTGAATTTGGACGTGGTGTTAGTCAGCACACGAGTGATGTTACACAGTATCTCCGTGGTAGCAATGAAGTAGGGATTTTCCGTTATGACCATTTCATGAGTGTACTGTGAATATCAGGAGTCCGGTAAGACATAAAATCTCCGACATCGCTGAGGCTGGAAAAAGTGTGATATGGGAGTGATATGGGATTCCTGATATGGCGGGGTACTACTCTGACAGGTGACACATATGTAAGCATTGTTTCTGATCACCTGCATCCATTCATGTCCATTGTGCATTCCAACGGACTTGGGTAATTCCTGCAGGACAATGCGACACCCCACACATCCAGAATTGGCTGCAGAGTGCTACAGGAACAGTCTTCTGAGTTTAAACACTTCCACTGGCCACCAGACTCCCAAGACGAGAACATTATTGAGCATATCTGTGATGCCTTGCAATGTGCTGCTCGGAAGAGCTCTCTAACCCCTCATACTCTTACGGATTTATGGACAGCCCTGCAGGATTCATGGTATCAGTTACGTCCAGCACTACTTCAGACATTAGTAGAGTCCATGTCATCTCGTGTTGCAGCCCTTCTTCGTGCTCGCAGAGGCCCTACACAATATTATGCAGGTGTACCAGTTTCTTTGGCTCTTCAGTATAAAATGTCTGACAATCAGCAAAGTAAAATTTGAAAACAAACTGATGAAATTCCTCCTTGACAACTGCTTCTATTGTGCAGATTAATTTGTGTTACTGTACTGTGTTCAAGGTGCTGGGTAAGAGTTACTGACTCTTATCTATATATCTTCCTTCTTTTGGTATTAAAAAAAAAAATTAGAAATGTTCAGTATGTAACCATATGAACAAATTATTTGTGATGTGAATGTAAAATGATGTGTTCCACATCATTATGATGTGTCGTGCAAAATGATTCATGGAACATGTAACATGTAACTAACTACTGTTCACAAATGAGTTTTTAAATTTGCAGCCAATAACTTTGAGCTGTTAAAAACATACTAAGGAATACTTCAGTTAGGTGGTAATATTTCTAATTTGCAGACCAGAGTATGCCAAACTAATGCTTTTTTATTTGAAAGGCCTATGGCATTATTCAATAATTAAAAAAACACAGACGCTTGCAGATGCAAAAAAAAGCACGTGGCCTGAAACAAAAATGGCTGCCATTTCTAAATGATAGACAATAAAAATATTTTTTAGTCCACTGAACATTAGGGGCTTCAGCTAGCAAATATCAAATTTTTCTTAGATGGTCAAACAAGAATGACCCAAGAACGAAATGGTTGCAGTTAGAAATTTTCATTAGGAACAAGAAGCAAGAATTAGAAAAGGCATGAGACTAGGATGTGCTCTTTCACCTCATATTCAGTGCTTACATCCAGGAAACTACAGATCAAACTCGTGAAACTGGTGAGATGGTGATCAAAATTAAGGGGCAGAAGGTAGATGTGCTGCTTCATGCAAATGATACTGCTGCAGTAACCGAGATGAAAGATGATGTACAGAAGGTCCTCTGTACAATGGAATAGACGTTCCATAATCAATATGTTATAAGAATAAACAAGCAAAATACTAAAGTAATGGTATGCGTTGCTGAAGAATAATGTGTGAAGAGACATCCAAAGAAGAGGAGACACTTTTAAGGCACAACAACATCACTGGAATGATAGCAGAAGGAGCTATAGAGGGAAGGAGTCACTGGGGACAACCAAGGATGTCATACATGTAGCAGGGTATGAATGGTGTGGGATGCACTAAGTACATGGAAATGAAGGAGAAGGCAGACAGAAAGGGTGAGTGGGGGGAATGGCAAACTGCTGCAAACCAACCTCAGAGTAGAACACTTCAAAGGGAGATTATTCATATAAACCTGATGTTATTGAAATATAACACAAAATTGATTTTGACTGCCCTGTACCAGCACACAGTGAAGTTAAACGTGATAATGTAACTTGTCCACTTGCTGGAGTTGACAGTAAGCAAATGGAAACACAAAGAAATAGCATACCAGTCATTTAGTCAGCCATCTTCAGTGAAAGGTTTATGCAAGTACAATGTACAACAAGGTAGAGATGCCACTCAACTATAGAGAATTTAACTTAGCAGAACAACAAATGCAATAAAGTGGAAAGGTGGGTTCATGTCCATATATCGCTCACTGCAGAGTTCCTCTGCCCAAGTTACATTACCGGTACCTTGAACCACAATTTCACACAGCAGAAGGTTTTTTTATTTTATTTTTTTATTTTTTTCCCCTCTCCTGCTTTATTGTTTCCTTCACTACATTATCAAAACATCTTGCACATATCTGTGGCATCAGGGATAATTCATCCCACTGAAGGATTTGTTTTCCTCAACCATATTGTACTGAAGGAAATGGTGACACAGCCGTAATTCCATATATATGACATAGTGTCTCCTTTGATTGCTCCTACCACCTCCTAAAACACACAGCGAGCAACATGTTAGAGTAAGCGGTGAAAAAACCCTGAAATAGCTAATATTTTGGAGTCTCATTTAGTGTAACTGCAAATAAACTATTTTTCAAGCTTCATATTGAAGGTTGCTCCATATTATAACAACTTAGTTCTATCATACATTTTGTTCTTTCTATTTTTGTGTTGTGTAGTCAAACTTGCATGACTCTTCTTGGTACTTTTATTTGCCTAAGTAAATTAGGTTGCAAATAATAGATACTGTAATTATTTCTCTTGCTTGGTATTTTCTTGTGGCGTTGGCGTTATATCGTGTGTGTGTGTGTGTGTGTGTGTGTGTTTGTTTTCTAAGTTTATAGGTGTTTTTCATGTCTCGTGTAGTCTTTTGCGGAACATTTAACTTGTGGCCAAATACGTTCTCAGAAAGCATTTGCTTTACACTATTTCTTGGTAGCTCATAAAATTTTTCATGTTTCCAGTTTTATTAAAAGACTAATTTAGAAATGCATGCCACGCAAAAATTATTGATTAATATTAAGATAATTGAAAACCATTAATGGGAGTTTTCTATTGGGAAAAGTTATAATTGGCTATCCTGAAGAGTTTTAAGATAAGAATGTCTGAACTGGCAGTCAGGGTTCAAAACATGTTTTTGCACTACTTACTTCAAAGCGATAAATGGGATGTATTGTAGTTTGTGACTGAGATCATTTTATGTTCATATTGAGTAGTAAGATCAACAAAAACCTTTAAAAACTGTTGTTGCGTGGACCACCAAAAACGGAGTTATGGTTATAGACCATGTTACAACTTCAGTTAAAACAAAAAACAAAAGGAAAAATTATGCGAGATTTTACCAGATATAGACATTGCAGATACTGGAATGCCATTTTTTACTTACAATTTTCCTACACATTAGGACATCGTAATCTTTCATTGGTTATAATACAAATGCCCTGCCCACCACACTATCAGTAATTTTCATCCTGCAATTTCCACGGTTTACGTAAATTAAAAACTGTATAATTGTCTTTTTGTTTGGCAGATGTTCTGAAGAAAAAAAAGAAAAGTAGTGATGCCATCCAGTCACAGTATCTCTAAATTTCAGTGATTGATTAAAAGATTCCAACTGGTGAAATGTTTTGGACTAAGAGAAAACAGTGACAGTTTTTGTGTAGACAGCATTACAAACATTAATGACACTCTAATAATGAACTCGCAATAATCTACACTTATATTCAAGATTTGTAAATACTTTCATTTTAGGTCCCAACCGTTTTTCCATTTTCGCTCTTTCTTGTAACATTAACTAGAGATCACACAATTGGCAATTCCATAAACTTTTGCTCATTCTTGTAACATTAACTAGAGATCACACTTGGTGTGAAGACAAAATGCGATGTGCATAGTAAGTGTTGCAATAAATACATACTAAAGGTCAGCCTTTAGTTGTATTACTGTTTGCCGGCCGGAGTGGCTGAGTGGTTCTAGGAGCTTCAGTCTGGAAGCGCGCGACCGCTACAGTTGCAGGTTCAAATCCTGCCTCGACCATGAATGTGTGTGATGTCCTTAGGTTCGTTAGGTTTAAGTAGTTCTAAGTTATAGGGGACTGATGACCTCAGATGTTAAGTCCCATAGTGCTCAGAGCCATTTGAACTATTTTTTTGTGTTACTGTTTCAGGCAACTGTTTTTTATCAGTAGCGCTGTTTTTCCAGTGTTTCCACATTAAAGATAGAAAAGTCACTGTTGGCATATCACAGGAATCTTCCTCCATTTATACCTTACGAAATTCGCATAAAAAATGCATTCAGTACAGATCTTTCAGTTTTCTTATTCACCACCAGAAAATATTGGGTGGACTGCAAAAATGTAATTAATAAAGATCACAATGTACCACATATTAATGGTATTGTGTGATAGCTAGGCTCATAGATAAGAACTAGAACATAATACTTCAGCTTATACATTTGTGTTCTTTACTAGAAGGTGCACCAGATAAGTACAACAGATATTGTGTGTCCCTGCTTATTGCACGCCTTTCAATTTGACACTTATTTGATCCCATTTCAACATATTGCACTGCTGTGGGGAAAAAACCAAAATAAGTACACCCCCATAAAGGTTTCTAATTCACTGCATATTTATTGTTGTCACAGTGCATGTGGAGTACATGAAATGATTACATTTACAGATCAATAGGAGAAGCAATTCTGAGTTAGCACGTAATGACCCATGCTGAAATGCCCATATTAATACATGTCGTAGCCTCCACAGGCAGCAGTGCTGGTGCTGTCTCTGGCATCCAGTTGATCATACAAATGGTGAATACTGCCCTGGGATACGTTATGCCACACCTGCTCAACCTTTTTACGTAGCTCTGTAAGAATTGTTGGTTGACGAGCTGCACGAGTCTCGTTTTGCCCCTTCATATCCCACACATGTTCAATTGGACACAAGTCTGGAGATTGCGCTGCATTTAATGGGCAGCATGTGGGTGGGTATTACCATGTTAGCACAACACATCACCTTCCTGTTGCAAGAACGGCAAAAAATGGCTCTAACAACATTCTGGATGTACTGAGTGCTGCTTAACATCCCCTCCAGAAACACTAAAAGTGAATAAGAGGTGTAGCTTTGTCTTGATCCGATGCAGTTTACAAGACAGCACTCACCAGATCTATGTCACACGCACAAATGACCATACCTTGCATGCTTTCATTGCTGAAGACCACGGTGCAGCATTCCATCTTCCAAGTGATCCTCTGACGGCATCAGTTGATCCGTGCATGTCAGTGCTGTGGCATGAGTGGAAGATGAGCTGAAAAGATTCATGTTGACATTTCTGGGGTCACAAGTTCTCTTATCTGTGCTGTGGTAGTTGTATGGTCTACCATGTCTAACCGTACAATACCCTGACTGGCGGGTGTCCGTGCTACTTGAATGTCCAGAACCTCGTTTCCTAGTGCCAGAATGTTCACATGACCACTTATATCAGCATCGTTGCACAGCTGATGCAGCACATCCAATTCGTCTTGCAATTCTTCACCGAGCGAGGTGGCACAGTGGTTAGACACTGGACTCGCATTCGGGAGGACGACGGTTCAATCCCGCGTCCGGCCATACTGATTTAGGTTTTCCGTGATTTCCCTAAATCGCTCCAGGCAAATGCCGGGATGGTTCCTTTCAAAGGGCACGGCCGACTTCCTTCCCCGTCCTTCCCTAATCCGATGAGACCGATGACCTCGCTGTCTGGTCTTCTTCCCCGAAACAACCAACCATCTTGCAATTCTTCAAAACTACCATCCCACCACTTGGAAGGCCACAATTTGACCCCTTTCAAACTTGCTCATTTGGCTGCAGAAAGCACGAGTGTGTCTCCATAGTGTGGTTGCCCACTTGCTTCACATGTTTACACCACACTCATCCCCTGTTAAAGGGTAGTCACAGATTGCCACTATGCTATCTGTTGGTGGAAAACGTTGAAACCATTATCAGTACGCCAACTACACTCCAGGTGGCATACGCCATCATCTGATCAAAATTAACGTTACCTTTCAAGATACTCCCCCCCACCCAGTGTACATGTCATGTCAGTGCGTTATTTATTTGAGTGCAGTTTCACTTTGTTTCATAAGGCTCAATAAATTCTGTTCCATAGCTATCCGCCCTAAAAACCTCTTGAGGTAGTCAGAACCTTAGCATCAGCAGCCAACATCATCCAGGCTGCTTAGGAGGTCAACCCTATTAGGTAAATGTAGCATATTATTAAGACACTGGGCTGCTGTTCAGTAGTGGTGTTCCCAGCCCCACCTGGCCATCTAGATTTATATTTGTATGTTTTCCCCAAGTCATAACATGTAAATTCTAGAATGGTTCCTCAGCCTTTTCCAATTGCTGGAGTACTCTATATCCAATAACCACACCAGTAACAGAATGTTAAACTCATAAACCACTTTCTACTTGCATAGCACAGGCAGTTTGTAAATGTTAGAAATTTAGATGTGGTTCAATGCATTTCCTATCTTTGTAAGGCATGAACTGTGTTTGATCACAGAGAAATAGTTTCTTAGGTAACCAGAACATGATGGATGGAGGAAAACCACAAATGCAGATCACTAGAAAATTTTTGCACAAAAAAGTGAATTTAATTACTTGATATATTATCTACAACATCTAGAATTAGTTTTTGAGCAACTTACTTTTGATATCAAAAACTGATTTTTTCAGTTCATTCACTATGCTTTTCATTGTTGGATGCATATACATTAGCATGTCACACACTTTAGAGAGTTTCAACTTGCTACACTTCTGGATCATGCAAAATGTTTTTGGAGTATGTTGTTTGAGACCATTGAACAAACCCACTGTAATAGACAACAGTACTGATTGTATGCAATAACAAAGGACTGCAATGAAAAAAATCGCAAGTATACCAATAACTCTTAAAATAATTCTAACATCTACATTTTGAAACTCTTGCTCTCATCTGAGATGACAGCAACATTAGATAGTGTGTTAAATTTTTGTCCACACAGGTTAGCACATGGAACTCGCAATTTGAAGGATGATGGTTCAAACCAATGTCTGGCCATCCAGATTTAGGTTTTCTGTGATTTCCTGAAATCACATAAGGCAAATGCCGGGATGGTTCCTGTGAAAGGGCTCAGGTGATTTCCTTTTCCGTTCTTTCCCAATCTGAGCTTACACTCCATCCCTAATAAACTCATTGTTGACAGGACGTTAAACACTAGTCTCTTCCTCCTCCTCCTCCTCCTCCTCCTCCTCCTCCTCCTCCTCCTCCTTACCACACAGTGGTTTGACATGTGTGAAACAAACTAGAAGAGCTCTCTGGGTTTCAGTGAGAGTGGATTATTAGAAATGCAATAGTGCTAGTGTATAAAAGGCCGTCAGTGAATGAGGAGTTGAAATGGAAAATGAATGAATCTGTTTTAGAATTGTTTGGTTATTTACCAGTGACCCCTGGGTCAATGACTTTCCCATGGCTAATTTCAGGGATACTATGCAAGTTGACCTGTAAGGAAAGTAGCCAAAATATTTGTGGTTCTATATTTTTAATTAATGTGCTTTTGAACATGTGTGACAAGTTAAAGTTGCGTGCTAGAACTAGTGTAGTTGCACTTCTCAGACACACCCAACAGAGAGAGACACTTTTATCAGCTGGTCACTTGTTTCCCTCCATGCTTCCTAACCACGAAAGTAGTAGTTCTCAATCTGCAGGGTGCTGCTCCCTCCAGCCCCCCCCCCCCCTCCCACCCACACACACACACGGAGGGGGGAGGGGAGGTTATGGAAAAGAACAAATTTGAATTCAAAAATAGAGAAATTTACTGAAAGTATTGTGAAGCAAATTACAGTCTGATGTAATAAAAAATGCAAATCCACATTTACTCTGATATAATGCTCTTATAAATAGAACTGTGTCAGTACCACAAAATACATTTAATAATTAACTTTTCAGTACTAAATTAAAAATAACTTTATTAACTGTCAGTGACTCCCTTGGGCCTCATCTACTGAGCAAAGATTTGTGAAAGAGGGTTTGATATTAGAAATAGACAGTGTAAGTTCATTATCTATGTTTAGCTGAAATTTGTCTTTTGTCTTGAAAGCAGCCAATGCAGAAAATCCAATTTTGCAAAGGTAGGATGTTGAAAATAGCATACGAAATGCTCTTGTTTCCAATGCAGAAAATAATCATCCACCCCTGCCCAAAATTAAAAGAAAGATTTCTTCCTAAATTATCTTTTGATTTCACCACTTGCCGTGAAGTCTATGAAGATTTCTTCTTCGGCAGTTGGGAGACCTTCGGGAGTATTTTTGCGTGCTACCTGTAAGACAGAGGAATAAATGGCCATCAAGTCTAGTTTTTTCGGTGTACCAGATGGGTGTTGTGAAATAACAATAAATTTAGTAACTCTTTTTAATTTGTAAGGTTTGTAACTTTCATAGCTTTAGCGTCAATATACTCGGCATATGTATATTGTTATCGTATGAGGAATGATGGGGGGGGGGGGGGGGGGAGGAGGAAGAGAGGTGGATGAAAATTATGGTTGAAAATTGGGTCACGAATGCTGAAAGGTTGAGAAAAACTACATTAAAGAGTAAAAAGATACCATCTCCAATATGCTTTTGTATTGCTGCAGTTTAACGGCACTAACAAGACTCATAATAGTAACAGATATAGAAGCTTGTCTTGAAATGACTTCAATATATTAAAGGATTATTGTGTATGGTTTGCAGTTCAGTTCATGTTAGTCGGATTAAATCTTTATACTGGAACATATTTTAGTCACTATGATGTGGTATTCAGGAATGGTAGAGATAGTATTATATCTTTCTACTCAAGAGATTAAAGCACAGTTTATTCAAAACGAAGTTCTAAGTTGAGGACAATGTTAATGAACCAACTTTGTGTTGGTAAAAACTTCAGTGATCCCCTTGGGACACAGGGAGAGAGATAGATGATTTGGTGGCATCCAGTATCATCTCTATTAAAACACAAACACACACATATTTTCCAAAGTGTTCATTACAATCATCCAAACTGTATAGATATACTCAATAAATGTGTTGCAATTAGACAGTTGCATATCATCTCCACTAGGGCCTAACTTTGAGTGAGTGGGGAATTGGGCCATGTTACCACCTTGTTCATATTGTTTATTGGTACTGGTTCATCAGTGCTTAGGAGTTGCTTCTTAATGACTGTGTTAAGTCTAAATGAGGCTGTTCCAGTACTGTCCCCATGAAGCAAGGGTGCCTGCTGGCTCAGCGATGGGTAGGTGCAGGAGGGCCAGGTTACCCACTATGGGACCTTATTGCAGCAAGTTCACATTTGATTCTGTCGTGTCCATGAGCCATTTGCCCACCCGTCTAGGCTGTTGGCTGAGCCATTGGTTATGAAGGCTATAGCCTGGCTGCCTGACAGCCTGTGCATGAGCATTTTGTCCACTTCTGCACATAACCATGCTGCTGCTTGTGCTTGGACACTAAAGATGGAACAGTCTGGTCAAAGCTGTTAGACTTAGGTCATAACAGTTTTCTGGCCAAAATGTAGGTAGTTACAGTAATAGATGAATATTGATCATGTCTAACTTGTCTGTGAGTTCCAATGTTTCATGAAGAATTAGAGTAGAATAGTAGCTATACACTTTGATGAACTCTACTTTTCTAAGATGGACCTTCCTGACAACTGTGTGCCAGACCTGGAGTCAAATCCTTATCTTTGCCAATATCAGGTAAATCTGTTTCTTATTAGCAATCTGATAATTCCTTCAGTTGATTCAGGGTCTCAATTCTCACATTACCCAAACTCCCTCCCTCCCCCTCAATTTTTTGTTGTTTTAGTAATTTTTGGTACTCAAGACCTTTTTTTTATTTCCCATGTGAAGCTTTTTCCCCCATGCAGTCATAAATGTGGGGAGATTTTATGTTTAGACAGATAGTCATTGTTGATTTTCTTTTTATATTCACTAAACTGTTTTCTGCTCTGACTAGTTTAAAAATGAAGGTTCAAATATTCCTGCTGAAATGACTGCTAGCTTAGAATTCTACAGTTTATTGCCATATTGTCCATCTATTTTTATCATTTGCTTGCTAAAGTGCATTTGCACAAATAGCATCAGCATGGACTTTTCAAAAAATGCATTGATTGGCTCTGTGAGTGAGGTGCTGGCCTCATATTTAGGTTTTCTGTGGTTTCTGTAAATTAAATCTTGTAAATTTTGTAAATTTTGGTAGGATTCATTAAAAATAATTAAGACTTTTTACTTCCTACCTACCTCAACAGAACTAGTGCTCTATCCTTAATGACTGATATCAATGGTATATTAATCTTCAATAATTCTCTTGCAGCAACATTTTAGTTTTGCTCTCTTGGCTGTTTGTAAAACAGTTGCCATTATGAATGTGATTTTTTACCAAAATAATGTAAACAGTTTGCTGCTATTTTCACTCTGGTATGTGATTGTACATATATGGTGTAGTGTTTTCCACTATGATCAGTTTCACAAAGAAATCAATTGAGCACGAAAAAATTATTACATTCCTGATAACTGCCACAGTAGAAGCAACCTATCATTTTTTTTGTATGAAATTACTGATTCAAAATTCAGAGATTGTTTGACGGTGTATTTAATAATTGTTAGATTTATCTGTAGAATATATTAATGAATTTTAGTGAGAAAGATACAGCAGTTTCATAAGTAATGCATGCCTTAGTGAGGCAAAAGGAAGTGTGACACTTCATAAGATACATATTGCGAAAGTTAGATAAAACTACTCCAACTTTCGAAATGCTATCTGCAGCACAAATATTTATTATTATTGGGGGCAGTGCTTTGCTCTTTCTTCATGTACATACTCTCACTGAATATGTATCAGGAACCTATCTAAAATTTTCACAACTCATCCTTCTTTACAACACAGATTAGTTAATATAAAGGGTTGCAGTAATTGCAGTTGAAACCTTCAGTACACACTCATATTGATACCATTGTTTGGGAGATTGTTGTGATAACTATTAATATGTATTCAGCTCTGTGGAATAGTAACTTATGGGTGGATTATGTAAGCTGTTCTAATAAGCTGTGCACAAAACAATAAATTAGTTGTCAAAAATTGTTGAGACTACCATGGCCACTTGTTGACTTACACCTGTCAGGTTTCATCTCAGGATCTTCGGTCAGTGTTGTGGTCAAATATCAGAAAAATCGCAAAATTACCATCAGTTGAAGATCCCAACACAAAAGCCGCCATTAATTAGTAGCTTTGTGTCATGAAGTTGTATGATGTCAATAGATGTGATGCAAGAAGCCTCTCAATAGTCCTTCAAAAATTTCTCTCACTGTGCGCTGTGCAATGTGTGCCCAATTGTATTCTTTACCTGTGTTTCAGTTCCCATTAACAATAAGTCAGTTATTGTGCGTGGTTTAAGGGCAGGAACAGCACAGAACGAAACTGGAATTAGTGTCAGTTTTCAGGATTTTTAAGCTTGACTTCAGAGTTTGTTGCTTTTGATAATTTCTCTTAAGTCCCAGACTATACACACTTGTGGCCACTGTTTCCAGTGTGATCCATTCACATTAATTTAGCCATGAAAAACACAAAGTATCACAGGAGAATTTGTTTCATAAATATAGCTGGAAGTTGTCTGCAGTGCCCCCATTGGAAAGGGGTGCAGGTATACTCTTCTTCCAGTATATTTATATCACACAGAATCTTAAGAATTACTTCAGATATCCCCTTCCTCAGTCCTGTCTCTTTACTACACAGAGATTGTAATTGCAGTATGTTACAAATTACAGAGCTATTGTTGTTCCCATAGACTCTTTGGTACCTTGGTTATTTTAACTTGCTGTAACATTGTATGTATATAAAGGGTCTTTCACTCAGAGTGATATTTCTTAAAATTTGAAAGAAAAATCTATGCGTCTCACATTCTAGCCATAGAATGTGAGACCACATATATTGAAAATGTGATTTCACCAGGATGGCACTACATGCCACATAGCTGATGGTACACTTGATTTGTTGAGGGAGAAGTCTGGTGACTGGATCATTTCAAGATGGGTATCTGTGAATTGGTCATCACAGGTGTGATGACAGGTCTATGCTAACAAGGCACAAACTTGTGAAGATTTTGAGATAAACATTCATCAGACAACTGCTACAGATCCATGTTGTACAAATTCTAGCCATAGAAATTTGCGTAACATGGATCTGTAGTGGTTGCCATTGATGGTAATGGTTCTTCCCTCATCTCGAAAGAAATAAGGCCAAATGACATTGCCACATCATAAATTGTACCACACAGGGTATTTTCCTAAATGAAATCTCGTCTCGTGAATCACTTGTGGATTCTTCTCACTCCCTTAATGAAAATTTTGCATATAGATGAAGCCACTAAAATAAAAATGTGCCTTGTCTGACAATGATTTTTCCACAGAAATCAGGATCAGCTTCCAACTTCTGCAGTGTTCAAACAGTGAACTCATGATACAATCTGTGATTGTTTGGCTTCAACTCTTGAGTCAGTTAACTTTTTATGGCTGCAGACCCAAATCCTTTAGCAGGATTTTCCAAGTTGATGTCTCGGATAGCCACATTTATTGAGATCGTCTTAAAACAGACACATTCAGCTCTTCCTCAACACTGGCCACTACTGCTGTGATATTGTCCTCACTTCATGCTTTACATTGGTGGCTTCTGGTCGTGTAGAGTGAAATCTCACTCAGACTTGGTCACAGTATGCTGTAGAGCCTGAACAGAGAAACTTCGATGATCAATTCTCTGGTGAATCAGCGATGAGTACCCACAACTGAGCTGTCACTTTGGTAAAAATATTTAATGACTTGTAAATGTTCGGGATGCACGAGTCGCTGTGACGGAATTGCAGATTGCAATGGGTATTTTCACACTTAGACGTGCAAAAAAAGATTACATTATAAAAATTTATCACCCTTAATGAAAGACCTTTTACTTTTGAAGACGTTATTGCAGTTCTCTTTAATCTAGCTTCTAAGGAAATCATTCAATTCTTATCTTTTACTTTCTCTTTATTATTGTGTGGCATGATTTGTAAGATCTTGTAGCCAACCCAGTTCCTTTTCCATTCCGAGTTTTGTATTTTACTGGTTATATTCAGTTTAATTTATTTCTGCTTCTCTCTCTGGGTGTGAGTGTAATATGCTTGATTTTTGTGGCTGTAAATATGTGTATTTTATGGTGCATATTGTGTGGCTTATGTTACCTGGTATTCTGAAATGGGTCATCTTTTCCCCTCTTTATCACTGTAGTCACTTTTATCCTGCTGAACTTCGATTTAATTTGGATGGAATTTGTTGCAGTATCTATTTGTGGGTTGTGTGTTTGTATTATATTCACATGAAAGGTTTCAAAAACATAAATGTAACTTGTTACACTGTTTATCATTATTTTATCAAAGAGTAGCAACAACCACATCACTGAGTGCCTTAAAATCATATTGCTTATGAACTTTTCCTCTATTGATGATTTTGCAGTGGCTGATAATTATCATGTACATGCTTTACTTGTTCTGTGACAATCTGAACATGCATTCTTGTACTTGAAATAATAACTCCAAAGAAAACATGAGTTTGCTCTGAATAATTGCTTACTTTCTTGGCAGTTCTCAAATCTATACATAAAAAGAAAGTAGCCAAATTTTGTCTGCATTGTAGAATCAAACCTTTGCAAAAACTTTCATGTATGGAATTTTCATTTGCAGTGTTGCTAGCTCTGAAAGCTTTTTTCCATTAGTCTCTTTGTACATCTGTTGGATTCAGAATATACATGAAGCATGTTGCTGCTGTAGCCTAAACTGATGTTTGGTTGTGGGTCTAGTTCCATGTCTGTGCAGTAACTTTGGTGTAGTATGCTTCTCTGTATTACTACTAAAGAGTGCTGAGCATTCATTATGCTTGTAGAAACTGTTTAGTATGAGCATAATATGATAGATAACAAAGTTTGATGTGATATATGAAGTGCCTCTAAGGCTACTAATAGTTATTACACTTAGATGTCAGTGTTTGAGGTTCAAACTTTTGTAACTGATGTGTTTATTGTAGTTCTGTAATATTGCAAAGAATGACACTAAATACCATTCTCAAACAAATGTAACAAAATACAGTTTCTGAATTAAAAATTATGTGGAATGCTTGGAAGTACAAAGAAAATCATAAATTGTTGTATGGGTTTTACAAAGAAAATGTTTTTGTCAAGTATATACATATTTTCATTTTTAGCTGATGTATCAGATTTTTATCACATTATAATATTATTATATTTCCTCTTGTGAAATGGGAGATAAGTGTCTTTGTTATTGAAGTGAGATAATTTTATTAACTCATGAATGAGTTAAAATAAATTATTTTAGAATGTTAATGCAGCAATGAGCAATGGCAGAAACATGGATTGAAATTACTGGAGGTTAGCTGTACACATTGGTGGCTTAATCGAAAAATAACATACATTAAAAATAAATTTAAGGTAAAAATTGACTATCTTGTCCAAAGTATAAGCAGGCTACTTTGTGGTTAATCCTGTTGTCAGAAGAAAGAACGTTAGTAGTAAAACAGTGGAAAATCCAATTGCTACTCACCATATAGTGGAGACGTTGAGTCGCAGGCAGGCATTGCTATTTAGCAATCTTTTTGTTGTGTGTATCTGCGGCTCAACATTTCCTCTATATGGTGAGTAGAAATCTATCCTTTTCATAACATTGTCATTATAGAACGTTAGTAGGATGATATATATTTGCATAGGTTAGATAAGTTAAAAGTGAGTTGTAGATTCACCATCAGTTATGTACTTCATTGATTTCCAAGTTACTTGTAGTTGCTCTACAGGCATAAACTGCGTCAGATCTGCAAAGAATATTTCAGACCTATTTTCCCAATTTGTACATTCCTCAAGTTCATGAGAGCCATTACTTTAAAAGAATGGGATGGGAGAAGACACAACAATGTATTTATATTTATCATAAGTGAACTATGATGAAACTTGTAAAATAAATGTGATTATTGTGCATGTACAGTTAAGATTGATTTTTAATTGGGAAAATACATTAATAATGGTACTGAGCATGTTATTTTTAAACTAATCTGTCACGGCTTTAGTTTGTGTTGTCTAGTGACCACACATTTCCTATCTTGGTTATTGTGGATAATGATTATTGTAAGTTAAAATATTAACTACCTTGGGTGTGGTTTTTTTGGGGGATTTTTGGATTTTTTCTGACCTTTGCTTACTGTGCTTTTGCTTTGCTTTACTTTGTGGCTTCCTCTTCATTCCATTTCAATACTAGCATTGTACCATATTCAGAGGCCACAGCTGCTTCCTCTCAATTCCTAATTATTTCCCTTGTGTGCTAAGGGTACTCTGGGATCAGCTTCATACTCAGTGGCACACAGATCAGGAAAACTCAAGAGATCCTAAGCTTCCACACGGGAATAGAAGGAAAGGAAAAAAAAGAAGAATGTTAGTCATTAATCAGCATAACACTCGCTACAGACAGTCTCAAACTAAAAAAGGGCAGGTCGGTCCAGATGTGGCCCGGTCTAGGCCATGTTCCGGGTAAGAAATATTAAAGTTCTGTTTATTAAAAAAAAAAAAAAAAAATACTCAACAGGTAGCTGGCTGAAATGAAACTTGGTACTAGAATTGGAGACAGTGGTCAGATGATCCCTGATAGTAGAGTGTTGGTCCACTTCAGCAGTGCTGGAGCATTTTGTGAGAAAGTTTCATTTCAACAAACTACCCAGTAATAGTTCTCCTTAAAATAATATAATACAATAAACGTTAAGTTGACTTGGTACTAGCCACTATTCTGTTACACCAGGTGTGTAAACCAGGATTCAGCATTTATTTCTTCAGTGGTGGAACTGATTCAATAATTAATCTTGTGCATTAGTTAGAATTTCGTCCTTGCACATCAATGGTGTATTCTGCAATAATAATATTGTTCTTTGAATTCTGTACAGAAAACCGGGATCCTCACCACCTCGTAGCACACAGAGTTCTGTATGTGCATCTTCAAATTCTCCATTGTCTTCAGGCTCTGCATCTACATCGTCCCAGTCACAAGTGAATAAACAAGGCTGGCAACATGCTTCTGCCAATGGTGAGTATTTTGATGGAAAATTGTTCAGTGAACAAAAGGGGTGTGTGTGTGTGTGTGTGTGTGTGTGTGTGTGTGTGTGTGTGTCAGAAAATTACCTTCTCTAACTGTCACTTCAATGCTCAAAAGTTGTTCAGGTGCTTCTTTTGTATGTAATTAGACTTTAATGAAAAGAAGTGAAGGGGTATCTATTAACATTATTTTAGTGCATTTAATGACTGGATCGATTGAAGTCTATTTTGTCCTAGTTGAAAATTTAGTTTTGAAGTATGCTAAACAGAAATTTTAAGGAATTTGGTATTTGGAGAGTAACTGATATTTCTGTGACTTAAAAGAATTCTACTGATAGTCAGTTTAGATCCCATTATAATTGCCACTTACGTCTGTTCGTAGCCAGCATTTTTCCAGACTTACTAAAAAAATATTAGATTCAGCAGCAGCAGTTTGTTTTGAATGGTATTATTTCATTAAACTTGAGTATTCTCCAATTGATCTGTTAGTTGTACTTTGTGAAGAAAAACTGGCAACAGATGTGTGCACAGGTACATTATCACAGAGAGAGAATTTAAGTGCCAGCCATGTTGCAAAAGGGTCCATAATGTCAGTGAGAGATTGATTGTGTGGAATATATAGTTTAAAAATCCTGAGTAAATTAAAGAGTGCACATGTGCAGAAACTGGGCACAATCTTGCCATTTGCTGACTTCGTGATGCATTGAGCGTTAAGCAGAAATGATACTTTGTCGATGAATATTCTCACAGAAGAGATACCGAATACCTCAAAGCAAACAATTATTTCAGTTTTACAGTACGTAGACAAAGAAATAGCCTACATTCTGCAAAAATAATAATATAAAGAGAAAAAAAAGTTTTTTAACGAACATTGTTTCAATGGAGAAACGGTCAGCTGTATAGAAGGAAAAAAGATTTTGGATGTTGTGCTTAAAAGAATCAAAGGATAAAGTAAAAAGATTATATGAATGGCCCTCTAAACAGTGTTTGATGTTTTCCTATGTATACAGGGTGTTACAAAAAGGTACAGCCAAACTTTCAGGAAACATTCCTCTCACACAAAGAAAGAAAATATGTTATGTGGATATGTGTCCGGAAACGCTTACTTTCCATGTTAGAGCTCATTTTATTACTTCTCTTCAAATCACATTAATCACGGAATGGAAACACACAGCAACAGAACGTACCAGCGTGACTTCAAACACTTTGTTACAGGAAATGTTCAAAATGTCCTCCGTTAGCGAGGATACATGCATCCACCCTCCGTCGCATGGAATCCTTGATGCGCTGATGCAGCCCTAGAGAATGGCGTATTGTATCACAGCCGTCCACAATACGAGCACGAAGAGTCTCTACATTTGGTACCAGGGTTGCGCAGACAAGAGCTTTCAAATGCCCCCATAAATGAAGGTCAAGAGGGTTGAGGTCAGGAGAGCATGGAGGCCATGGAATTGGTCCGCCTCTACCAATCCATCGGTCACCGAATCTGTTGTTGAGAAGCGTACGAACACTTCAACTGAAATGTGCAGGAGCTCCATCCTGCATGAACCACATGTTGTGTCGTACTCGTAAAGGCATATGTTCTAGCAGCACAGGTAGAGTATCCTGTATGAAATCATGGTAACATGCTTCCTTGAACGTAGGTGGAAGAACATGGGGCCCAATCAGCACATCACCAACAATGCTTGCCCAAACGTTCACAGAAAATCTGTGTTGATGACGTGATTGCACAATTGCGTGCGGATTCTCGTCAGCCCACACATGTTGATTGTGAAAATTTACGATTTGATCACGTTGGAATGAAGCCTCATCCGTAAAGAGAACATTTGCACTGAAATGAGGATTGACACATTGTTGGATGAACCATTCGCAGAAGTGTACCCGTGGAGGCCAATCAGCTGCTGATAGTGCCTGCACACACTGTACGTGGTACGGAAACAACTGGTTCTCCCGTAGCACTCTCCATACAGTGATGTGGTCAACATTATCTTGTACAGCAGCAACTTCTCTGACGCTGACATTAGGGTTATAGTCAACTGCACGAAGAATTGCCTCGTCCATTGCAGGTGTCCTCGTCGTTCTAGGTCTTCCCCAGTTGCGAGTCATAGGCTGGAATGTTCCGTGCTCCCTAAGATGCTGATCAATTGCTTCGAACATCTTCCTGTCGGGACACCTTCGTTCTGCACATCTGTCTTGATACAAACGTACCGCGCCACGGCTATTGCCCCATGCTAATCCATACATCAAAGGGGCATCTGCCAACTCCGCATTTGTAAACATTGCACTGACTGCAAAACTACGTTCGTGATGAACACTAACCTGTTGATGCTACGTACTGATGTGCGTGATGCTAGTACTGTAGAGCAATGAGTCGCATGTCAACACAAGCACCGAAGCCAACATTACCTTCCTTCAGTTGGGCCAACTGGCGGTGAATCGAGGAAGTACAGTACATACTGACGAAACTAAAATGAGCTCTAACATGGAAATTATGCATTTCCGGACACACGTCCACATAACATCGTTTCTTTATTTGTGTGTGAGGAATGTTTCCTAAAAGTTTGGCCGCACCTTTTTGTAACACCCTGTATATTCTACTGAGCAGACAAATTTAAAGGTTTGGAAATGTTTTGACTACACTTTTCCTATTCTTTTAGTTCTCAGCAGTGTGGAGAGTTTAACATGTATCCTTTGTCAAGAAAATACATTACAAATTTTGCTTAGATGATTAAAGAAATCGTATGTTATTCTTAATACTACTCCTGTACTACAAATTGTTGTGTGAGAGCTGATACCTTATGACCCCTTTTTCACTCTGCAGAACTAGTTTAAAGATCATACAGCACTCCAAACACATTTAATTCTGATATCAATGTGTAAATATCTACGACCAAATAGGAATAACACACTAAGGACAGCGCAATAGACTCGCTTCCTATGAATACTTGATTCAGGAAAGTGTCTCCTGCAAAAGGGGCTTTAAGCTCTCACTATGTAATAAACTTCATAGGTAGTCTTTAAAATCACACATTATGTTTCTCTGATTTTTCGGTAATGCAGTGTATATATGCAAAGTAAATAATTGATAAGTAGCAAAAATCCAGTACTTATGTTTAGAATAGTCCTTAATTTAATGTTATTGTTCAATCTCATAAGAAATATTTTCACATTTTCATACTGTCAGTAGTTGGAGTGTATCAGAGCCTTCTAGAGATGGGAGTGTAGTAGAGGATATTTTTGCACCATTTCAGTTATTGCATGCATCATTTATGTTTCTTTTAGTTGCAGGAAGCAACAGCCCAATATCAAGTGTCAGCAGTGGCTGCAGCAATTCCATGGGTCGATCAACTGGTGGTGGAAACCAGAGACGTTCAAAGGATTCTCACAAGAAAAGGCATGCGCTACCTGATGACAAAGGGTGTGTAGGCATAGAATGACAACTGATTAGCTTTTATTGAATATATTGGAAATGGAGGACCCCCCGCCCCCACCCCCCAAATTATGTATTGCAGGTTTTTCAAGATGATAGGTACTGGTGTAGTCTGTAATACACAAGGGTTGAAAGTAAAAGTGTGAAGATGTCCTGTAATCAGAAAGTGATTTGCTGTCTTTAAGTTCTGCATTAACACACAAAAGCTGCAGTCTGTTCAGATCTCTCAGCTTTTACCAAAATGTAACTTGTCTTCTCACTGCAATTCTTTATTGACATTAATGTTCTATTAAAACTCTAGACACATCATATGAACCCAGCCTTAAATTTCCTAATAGAGCATCAAAGATTACAATATATAGTCCAACTGATTTTACAATAAGCAAACTTATTGTTATTGTTTTGTGTCTCTTTAAAACTACACTCAACACATGTTGGATGTGTTTATGGAGTATACAGGGTGAATCACCTAAAACTTGGCACCATAAATGTTGCTGAAATGGGAAGTGCTAGTGATGTGTGGTATCCACAGAATTGAGTGGTAATCAGGGGCTTGTATTGTTAGCCAATAAACATATTCTAATAATATTTATGAAGTGTATTTTTTGTGCAGATGTACACTTTTTTAATGGAACAATGCCTGTTGAAATGAACAAACTGAAAGCAGGGTAAATTAGAACGACAGTTGTCTGTTATAGGATTCTAGTGGTAATTGTTTATAAGATATCACATTTGGAAAAGTTTCCACACTGAAACTTGTTTGTGCCATTCAACGTGCATAGTTGCTAGGTACAATGTTGTTATGTTTGCTTACAGTGTGCTTATGTGTTCCTTGAGTGCATTGCAGCTTGCTAGTCAATTAGTGTGTGACATTCCTCCATTTTTGTATTTATATCCCATTTTTATGAATGTGACAACTTCTCCTTTATCCACATTGAATCTACATAAATATGCACGGAGATGGATGAATGAAATTCCAGGTATTTGTGCACTGTCAGTCATGTTCCTTCAACACAAACACACAATTTCAGACTGTAATACTTGTTTAAGGTTGAATAAGAAGTGCACTATTTTTGTTATACTGATTTTCGTTTATTTCAGATCAATAGAACAAAAACAGTGTGCTTGTTATTCAGCCTTAAATATAGAATTGTTCTACCTAGAAGTAACTGAAGAATCCGCAAATAAAATTTAATACTAGTTTTATTGTGTTAAGATTATGCCTCTTAATGAGTAGATTGACAGCATTCTAATTTTTTTAATTCAGTCTGTAATTACGTGAAATATTGAAAATCGAATTTGTGTTACTCCCACGCTACAAATGGTGCTGGGTCCTGAGATATCACTTTGATAATGTAGATATGAGATTTAGCATCCATTTGAAGGAGCCCTCTCAACTCTGTGTTTACACACTTTGCAGCAGAGTTCGCCCAGGGCTGGTTGTGGTGCCAGAGAAAATCCATTAAACATTCATTCTTGTGCTCAGTAGCTGCGCCTATATTGACAGGTCATCCCAGCACTATATTTTTCGTCTTTAGGAAAGATGTTTCTAGCTCCCCATATGTCAACAGCTGACCTTGTACCTTGTTTGTTAAAATCCTTTCACATTTTTCCTACATTTTCTGTTACCTGGGTAAGACCCAATTGGTTTCAAAAAAAAAAGTATACATAAAAAAAGAACACACACCTCTCCATTAAAAGAGATCGCGCGTATACTATGTGATGCCATTAAATATCTGACTGATGTTCCTCTAAAACTAAAAATGTTGGCACTCTGAGCTTTCACTTGAGCTAGCATATATGATTGTCATGGTAGGATTCATCTCTGACGCTGGCAAAATGTCAGACAAATTACGTGGAAGTGAATGACTATCAGTATGCCCCAGGGGACGCATGTGTAAGCTCGTGTACATCCATGTTGTGCTGTGTTTTTGTAGTTTTATGTTGTTTGTTTATGCTGGGGGTTTCACATTTTATGTCTGCATCTCAACTAGTGAATATTCCAGTCTGTCGGAAGGCTTCAAATGTTACATTTAAAATTGATATTTCACCATTAGGTTTAAGCATTAATTGCTGTCATCAGAACACTTATTTAAATTTTACAGTAGAAATGCTAAAATGTAACAGTGCGCATCAGTTCTGGGAATAAGATCACTGGACAAAATACTAGATACACCCTAAAAGAGCACAGTGGTCACTTTGGAGTGCTATATGTACCACTGAACTGGTACCAGACCTTCATATGACCCTCCACTGCTGCAATAAGTCATGTCAGTGAGTTGATGTGTATGTGCAATTGGGTTGTATGGAATCAGTAGTGAGAGATTGATTGACATAGGTGTGTGACAGAATGGCAGAAAGAAGTTACGGTGTTTGGACCTGTGGATGACCAAACCAGATTTGTTGGTGTATCAACAAGGAATGTCCAACATCTCTACAACAAATAGTGTACCACTTGCAGACATTTAACACTACTTAGAAACAGTGGTCACAAAAGAGCTTAACTGACAAGTACCAGAGACAAGTGTAATGACTTCTCAATGAGAGTTGTCATCAAACCCAACAGGAATTGCAGCTGTCGGTGAATGCAGGTCCCTCTCGACCAGTTGCCAAGTGAGCATTGTGAAGGGAACTGTGTGGAATGGACATTTAGGCTATTGGTAACAGCAGCATATAAAGCTTGCATGTCTTCATAGGGTCAAACAACACAGAAATTGGGAAGTAGGTGACTAGAGGAATGTTGTATGGTCTGGTTTTGCACAGCGAAGTGTTGGTGCACAGACTGGCCAGTTGTAGATTTAACCCACAGTGTGTGGAAAGTGTAATTCAGATCAGAGGTGGTTCTTGATGATGTGGAGTGTTTTTCATGCTATGCTTAGGACCCGCTAAATCGAATTATCGTGAATGGAGATGTTTATTTGAACATCCTCAGTTATCAGATGTTACACTTTCTTCAACATCTTCAAGATGGGTATGCTGTTTACCTCCCACCTTTGAAGATAACAGCTGTTTTTACAGGACTGCATTCATACATTCGTAGTTTGACAAACACTAGAGATATCATCCTATCACTCCCTGAATGGCCTGCAAAATCACCCGATCACAATCCCATAGAAAATGCCTGGAACTGTTTGAAAGAGTGGGTGAAATGTAGCAATCGACATCCCCACATTTTGGTAACTGTGTAATCTAATAACCGATGAATGGCTTCAGCTAGATATGGCATACCTGAAGAAACTTGTGGACACTTCTTGCAGAACTAAGATCATTACCAAGACTAAAGGAGATATTACGTGGTATTAGCGTGATTCCTCATAGTGGTGATGATATTTTGTCTAGTGTGCTTGTTAGACAGCCAAAAACAGTTAACATAATCATATATGTGAAGCAAGTGTGATGGAACTTGTACCACATCCAAACATGTATACATGGTCATGGTTTCCAATTTTGGAGATAGTCAGATATGTTACAGATTTTACAGTTCCTTCATCATCTGGTTTTTCTAGTCTCAGAATCTGGCTTCCAGCTTTTGTGATCAATTGTCATCACACCAGTTAGTTTTTTGAAGCTTTCATCAGGACCTGTGAACAGTTTGATAGTTGTGCACAAAGTCTGTTATTGCAAATAGGTGTGTACCCTTTTTATTTGTGCCATATTGTGTTCCAGTGAATTAGCTGGTAAGGTACCTGCTTGTAGAGTGTAATGTGTACAGTGTGAACACCTGTGAGAGACAGTTTAATGAGAGGTCATAAGTTGAATGTATCAGATTAATGGCCAGATATATGCGTACCCTATTGCTCCTTCTCTGCCTGTGCCTCTCCTCCTCCCTCCCCCTCCCCCACCCCCACCCCCACCCCCACCCCTACACCTACCCCACCCGACCCCACTACGCTACCCACTACACCACCCCCTACCCCACCCCCTCCAAATGTCACTTATGTACCATAGCATGCTTTAAACAATGTCTTCATGAGATCTTTCTTGAGATGTTCAACTATGAAGCTGGCTGTGGCAAGTTTCTTCTCTTCATAAAAGCAGTTTGCCTGGTAAATTCAGCTTGCAATATCCCTCTTCGATCATCCATCTGATGTAATTTTACTCCCTAGATAGGTGAAGGATTCAGTTGTCTCCAGTCACTCATTGTGAAACGATCATCGGGCAACAATATTTTGTCTACTCGTAACTAAGATTTTTCTTTCAGCTTTATTAATTTTCATGTTATAGGGAGGGTGAGAGTGGGTTCCATTGGGACTAGCATACCTTCTAATTTTTCTGCATTTTCACTTGACATTGTGATATCATCAGCAAATCTCAACATATTTATTTTCTTATTCTGGACTACAATTATTGTCCCCTCACTGCCACAGGGAGGTAAGCATCGGGAACTTCCTTTCATCGATCTTAGGAGCAAGACGACATTCCCTAGTTTCTCTAGTACATTTAGAGAGGATCTTGATCTGATACACCATCTTAACTTGTTGTTTTCAGGTAGTTTCCTAATCCAGCTACAGTAAGTGAACTACATTCTTACCTCTAGGCCATAATACACAAACAGTTAAAAGTATGAAAAGCAGTAATGGACATTCTGTGGCATATTCATTCCACCCTCCTTAATCAGTGCCAAAACCAGGAAGCGCAACTGTACATCAACACCACTCTCGCTGTAGCAAGTCTAATGACTGGTGACCAATTAAGGAAAAGAAAATGCCAGAACAATAGAACGAAGGGACAGAATTCTTTCAGTGTTATATTAGTGTCATAGATAGAAATCGTCATCCAGAGGAAGACTTATACAGCTATTTCATTCTGCTCCTTCATTAAAAAAAGGGAGGGGGGGGGGGGGAGAAAAAATAACTCCATGGTTGGACCCCATGATACTGACTGGTCTCTCTGACATCCTGTGAGATATGGTGTAATTTGTATGTGATATGGAGGGACATGGGATCAGCAGTTTATTCATAAAATTATTTTCATTGAGTTATAAAATTTGTACAGTAACGTGGACACTATAAATTCATTTTTAAAGTTTATCAGACAAAGAACACAGTTTTATAAAGAAATCCTTGCCTCTTACCTTAGTTAATTGTACCGAGCAATGTGGCGCAGTGGCTAGCACACTTGACTTGCATTCGGGAGGGCGACGGTTCAACTCCGTGTCTGACCATCCTTATTTAGGTTTCCTGTGATTTCCCTAAATCGCTCCAGGCAAATGCCGGGATGGTTCCTTTGAAAGGGCACAGCCAACTTCCTTCCCCGGCCATCCCTAATCCGATGAGACCAATGACCTCGCTGTCTGGTCTCCTCCCCCAAACAATCCCAACCCTTAGTTCATTGTAGTGTCTTTTGTAGAAATCTGTATATACATTTTATTCCTATAATTAATTCAGTCGTTGATTTATGGAAGAACCTTGCTGACAACTAGTAAATTCCAGAATGAGATTTTCACTCTGCAGCGGAGTGTGCGCTGATATGAAACTTCCTGGCAGATTAAAACTGTGTGCCCGACCGAGACTTGAACTCGGGACCTTTGCCTTTCGCGGGCAAGTGCTCTACCAAATGAGCTACCGAAGCACGACTCACGCCCGGTACTCACAGCTTTACTTCTGCCAGTACCTCATCTCCTACCTTCCAAACTTCACAGAAGCTCTCCTGCAAACCTTGCAGAACTAGCACTCCTGAAAGAAAGGATATTGCAGAGACATGGCTTAGCCACAGCCTGGGGGATGTTTCCAGAATGAGATTTTCACTCTGCAGGGGAGTGTGCGCTGATATGAAACTTCCTGGCAGATTAAAACTGTGTGCCCGACCGAGACTTGAACTCGGGACCTTTGCCTTTCGCGGGCAAGTGCTCTACCAAATGAGCTACCGAAGCACGACTCACGCCCGGTACTCACAGCTTTACTTCTGCCAGTACCTCATCTCCTACCTTCCAAACTTCACAGAAGCTCTCCTGCAAACCTTGCAGAACTAGCACTCCTGAAAGAAAGGATATTGCAGAGACATGGCTTAGCCACAGCCTGGGGGATGTTTCCAGAATGAGATTTTCACCCTGCAGCGGAGTGTGCGCTGATATGAAACTTCCTGGCAGATTAAAACTGTGTGCCCGACCGAGACTCGAACTCGGGACCTTTGCCTTTCGCGGGCAAGTGCTCTACCAACTGAGCTACCGAAGCACGACTCACGCCCGGTACTCACAGCTTTACTTCTGCCAGTACCTCGTCTCCTACCTTCCAAACTTCACAGAAGCTCTCCTGCGAACCTTGCAGAACTAGCACTCCTGAAAGAAAGGATATTGCGGAGACATGGCTTAGCCACAGCCTGGGGGATGTTTCCAGAATGAGATTTTCACTCTGCAGCGGAGTGTGCGCTGATATGAAACTTCCTGGCAGATTAAAACTGTGTGCCCGACCGAGACTCGAACTCGGGACCTTTGCCTTTCGCGGGCAAGTGCTCTACCAACTGAGCTACCGAAGCACGACTCACGCCCGGTACTCACAGCTTTACTTCTGCCAGTACCTCGTCTCCTACCTTCCAAACTTCACAGAAGCTCTCCTGCGGGCAAGTGCTCTACCAACTAGTAAACTCATTGTCATAGATGGATACCAAATTGTTCATATATAAATGTAGAAATATACACACATCTCCAGCTACTTCACTAACACAGTGTTCGCAAGGTTACAGAGTTTGAGTGTATTCAGTCATCAGGATACATCATACTACAAACATTATCCTACAAACATTCATGTTTCTGTAAATTTTATCATATTGAAATTTATTGTTAATAAAAAAATTATTGTTAATAAAAAATAATTAAAATGTAAGAGTAAAACACACATTAAGGAGCAAAACATCCTAAATGTGACACAGTGTTCTGTCTCGAAGTGACAGCTAATGAAATAAATAGCATAAATATGCAAGTACCTAAGGTATTACAAATATTGGAATTAAAGAAATTGTTAAACTACAAATGCAGTGTTGTAAGCAAAATTTAATTAATTGATCCTACACGATACTAAATGCTTCAAAAGTACAAAATGACAAAATGTATGAAGAGAGAGAGAGAGAGAGAGAGAGAGAGAGAGAGAGTGTGTGTGTTGTGTGTGTGTGTGTGTTTGTGTGTGTGTGTGTGTGTGTGTGTGTGGATTGCTTTCGTGTTTATGGTAAAACACAAAGTTTTGTATATAATAAAGATTACCATTACCGCCATCAGGCCACATTTGCTAGCTGGCTGCTGTGGCCGAGCGATTCTAGGCGCTTCAGTCCGGAACCGCGCTGCTGCTAGGGTTGCAGGTTTGAATCCAGCCTCGGGCATGGATGTGTTGGGGTTCCTTAGGTTAGTTTGGTTTAAGTAGTTCTATGTCTAGGGGACTGATGACCTCAGATGTTAAGTCCCATTGTGCTTAGAACCATTTGAATCATTTTGAACATTTGCTGCAAAGATGTATATGCAAATCAGACTACTCTTGTCCATGAATTGACGATTCAAATGAACAGTCTCCTGTTTGAATGAAACTGTGCTTCATGTGCAGCACAGTTATGTTATGCATTGTCATCATCATAATCATCAATTTTGGCTTGGTCCTGTACCTGATATATGATTAAATGATTAACAATCTTAACATAGCCGTGAAAGAGGAAGGAGCAGAGCTTTTAATTAACTGCCTGCCAGCTCTAGGCATCATAATCATTTGCTTTAATATTCACCCTGCTTGATGACCATAACAAAAGTTGCATACCGGCAGCCGTGAGCAGTTCAGTTTGTATCAGAAAATCCAAAAATACTGATACTCACCTCAAAAACTCGAGTTTTTCGAGACTGTTTTTGATTACTTTGATGTTTCCTGACATGCCACACCCCAGTAATAAAACCTGATACAGCCAAGTCTATTGGCTTCGCAAATTCCTATACTTGAGTGTGTTGTAGAAACTGTTGAACAAGGCGCTTGTGATAAAACTGTTTTCTGCGTTTTAGAAATTTCATGGAATGATATTTGGTACCGTATTTACTCGAATCTAAGCCGCACTCGAATCTAAGCCGCACCTGAAAAATGAGTCTCGAAATAAAGGAAAAACATATTTCCCGAATCTAAGCCACACCTGAAATTTGAGACTCGAAATTCAAGGGGAGAGAGAGGTTTTAGGCCACACCTCCAAATCGAAACAAAGTTGCTCCATTGTAATACGAGACACAATTTAGGTTGAATGAAAGACGATACAACTACAGTAGTTTGGTTCGAGTCGTAAGCTTAGCAGTTAAGCTATACCAGGTAGCCATTGCTATGCGTCAGGCGCTCCGTCCGTATTTATACGGGTACCCTTCCTTTTTCATGTGCTTCGTCTGGTTTGAATCGATTGCTTATTTTGCTTTGATCTGATAAGTGCGTTTTCTTTGTTATAGGTGTTTACGTCACTCTAAGCTGAAAATGCATTACTGTACTGTGTCATGCATTGTTTGTCGCATTCTGATAGTGCGCGTGTACGGCCTGTCGCCGCTCGCGGCACGCGGCATGACTTGCTTTCGTGCATGCTACCGCCGCTTTTTAAAAAAAAAAAAGGAATCGTCTCATTAGCGAAACAATGGCAAGAGACTGCAGTTTGTTGTTACTTACACTGCTGCTTTCTTTGATAATGATCAACAAGAACCAAATAATAGACTGCGTATGATTGAACATGTTCTGAACGAGAGTTAGGCGCAAATTTTTCTCCGTTTGAAAATCTTTGCGGCCGCTTCTTTAGTACATCAAATTCTGCACAGAAATTAGTCATCTTACATTTAAAATCTAGTCAGTTGCCGTGCTTCATTTCTGACTATATCACTATTAGGCATAAGAATAATACGAATATAAACATGACACGATACGTATATTCTTCCGCGTTTGCTGTTGTTTCACTCTAGTTTAGTAGTTTATTAGGCAGACTGGATTTAAATGAGAGCAGCAAACACGAAAGAATACATGGCAAAATGTTTATTTTCGTATTATTCTTATGGTGAAGAGAATACTGCATGTGATTCACATTTCATCAGGTTCCTATTAGCAACCATCTCTTCTCACGGGTAGGAAAAAACTCGGAACGTAGAGTTGGCCATATTGACAAACATCCCTAACAGTCTTGCCAGTCGGATTTTCGTAGTACATTGAAATTCTGCTACATTTGAAGATGAACAATACGGAATTCGTATTTACTTCGTTGGACAATGTATGAAAATGCAGTGGTCGAAACTCGGGGCGGAGAAAAAAAAAGGTTTTGGCACCAGTATTTATCTTTGTGCCCACAAAGCATGCTTGTGTAGCACTATATATATTCGACGGCAGAAGTTAGTTGTGGCGGCACCTACCGACATTTTTCAGAACTTCCGCTTGCTTTGCACTCGATTCTAAGCCGCAGGCGGTTTTTTGGATTACAAAAACCGGAAAAAAAGTGTGGCTTAGATTCGAATAAATACGGTAGTTGTAATGGGAGGAAGGAAAGGAAGAGCCATTTTTGTAGGGAAATGTCTTTTCAAGAGGCATTATAGTTGCCTACAAGAAACAGGATATTGTGGTTTACTTTTAGGAAAACATTGATGTAACTATTTGAATTTAATCTTGTGGTGTTGCAGTTCTTCATGTTATGTCCGTATTTGCTACGAAAATAGGACTAGGAATTCTGCCTCGTGCAAAACACCTTTTTTCTGTTTTGTTTTACCCAGACACGTTTCAGCTCTTTTTGTGCCATCTTCAGTGGGCTATTTTTTATTTTATAACTGTAAGATTGTTATTATGTATTGATTTTTAGTGAAACTTTTGGTACATAATATTTACAATTGTGAATGAATAATTGTTGTAAAATATTCTACATTGTTTCTTCATAGTTCGTGTGTGAGATGTGTACCAACGACCTGATGCACTGTGTCTTGTTTATAACATTATGTCAAAATTCTGTTTATAGCTTAACTGGCAAAAAGAGTGGATGTGTGCGTTACTTTACATACCTTACGTGATGCTATTGGACATTTATTTTGGTAGCTATTCTACTACACAACCTAAAACCTCTAACCTGCAAACAGCAAAATGTAATTTTTTTTTATTTTTCTGTTTATTATCACGATGTATATGATCTGGGACAACCGGGAGATCTGTGAAAGACCTGGGAATTTTTTCATCTGGGAGAAAACAGGGAAAAACCCGGGAATTGTTTCAGGGTGTATACAACCTGGGAGATCCGGGAAAAACCCGGGAATTTTTTCGTCTGGGAGAAAACCGGGAAAAACCCAGGAATTTTTTAGAATTCCGGGAAGTTTTCTTTGTTTAGTTACCAGTTAAATTTTTGTGATTTTGACTGGTAAGGACCAATACTCTAACAAAGGATATTACTGTATCCAGCTTCTGCAGAATAATGCTGCAGCAAAAAAACATGAACGAGAGAAAAAATCTAAAATAAAACTTAAGTCGCAAAGGAAATGCGCCATATACAGCAACAAAATGCCGTGCTCATACAAGCGTCTGCCAACCAAAGTGTGTCAAAGGCTTTAGGAAGAATATGCAGTGCTTCCTAACAACAAATTGCCTCCGATGAGCGTGACATGACAACTGTTTACATTTGATTCATTTGAGCAGTTGCGGGCGGGCACTTGCGTATGCACAGTTGAGTCGCCTATGAGTAGTACCTTCTCCCGCTTCTGGCTACAGATGTGTGGCTGGGCGCCACTATCTAAATTGCTCCAGTTCGGAAATATCGTAGATCCGGGGCTGATGCACAGAGCAGTCTGAGTTGTAGTGGGGAGGTGGGTAGTCTCCACGTGACCTGTGTTTACGTTTAGTGATTTTGCTATTTCCTCTTCGTTTATTGCTCTCACATTAAATGAAAATAAAACGGATTTCTGGGGCCGGGAGCTACCAAATGAATTAAAATACATTTGCATAATTACGGAAGGCTTAGTTTCAGGTTTTATTTCCACCTTTCTGAGGGTCAAGCATTAATCACCTTGCAGAACAATGAAGTTAGTTATGTCGGTTTGCTAAAAAGATTTAGTTTTTATTAATATTTTTTGTTGAGACAGTCAATTTATTTGAAACAAAGTGTTTAATTTCACACTGTTGGCTAGTTTCAACTGTTCGCTGCATTTGAAGTGCAAGTTTTCCATCTTCTAGCTCGTATGGCATTATGCCATAATAAAGAACCAAACATGAGATAATACAGTACTAGTACTCAAGAAAATTTACATCCGAATCTGGACATATGATTGTGCACTTTAAGCCGAATTATGCATTTTAGTATGGTGCACCAAATTCCGATGCTCTTGAAGTATACTCTGATGTCTTGTTTCTTTTATGACATAATGTAAGATCTTTTAATGTTTTACACGTAGGAACATTGGGCTTTCTGCATCGTTGTAGCTGCACAAGCGCGGTGACGCATGTTACTTGGCACGCTCTGCCAACTGCCGAAACGAGCCTATTTCTAACAGGTCGCGGGAAAATATTGCGAATGGTGGTTTGAAAAGCGTTACATTCAAAGCAAATCTTCCTTTTACGCAAGATGAACTATGTGCGAGAATGTACGATGAATTTCCTAAATCACAAAGCGTTTGACTCTCATTTAAAAATCAACTCTTTGAGGAGGACCGTTTAGAAGAATTTCGAGCCCAGAAAATCGGACATTTAGGTCATTATTGAAAATTTTACTGGCACATTTGTGTGATGTGTCTTTAAGTGTAACACGTGCAAAAGATGATCAACATTATATGTGCAAGCTTAGCTTTTCTTGCAACTTATTAATCTTAGAGACCAATATTATATGTGAATGCTATGTATATTAATTTAAACCATTAACTTTTCTTATTTGTGTGTTCACGCTACTTAAGAGTGATGTTGCTCTTGGCTGACTACATCACGTGTTTGTGCTGTCATGAGCTGACGAGATCACGTGACATGAGCTATGGGTGGCTTACAAAAGCGCAGCACAATCTCGATTTCAGTGCTTCAGAAAGTAACATGCGGTGTTGGATGGAATCCGAATTTATACCTTCATAATACGAACATATGCAGTGTACATGTTGCTGCACATCAAAGGTCTTTCAACAAATTAGAAATTCAGATGAGGTCGCACTTTTCATATTGAAATTTCTGCTCATTGGAAGCACTTTCTTCAGATCAGTAGTAGGGTGGACTCTGTAACAGTTTGGAACCAGATGAAAAGAGAAGTCAGGTCCTTACTAAGAACAATGTGACTGAGCACCCATTAAGTGAGACTGAGGAAGAAATATCTATTTCAGACACTACCTCCTCAGAGCACTAATAATAATAATAATTATAATTATTATTATTATTATTATTATTATTATTATTATAGTATTCGTAAAATATTAATGCTACTTTAATGTTGTCTGTAACTAGATTAAAAACAAAAAATCTACACAAAGATGGGTTCCCATGTTAATATTAGAATTGTGTAAAAAACTAGACATACTAGCATGAGTTTGGATGTTCTGAGAACTACAGGGATTTTCAATAAAGTAAGCAATAGTGACAACAATTTTAATGATCCAAAATAAAATTAGAAACATTGTGGGAAGTATTTATTGGTGAGAATGGTAGTAGAAAGGCCACAGGCAGTGATAAGATAAAAACCAATTAAATTGGAGGACACAGTATTTAAAGACAGGAGGATAACTGCAACTAGTCTCACCTTTAATTATGGAACAGTACTAGAAAATTTGAAGCATGAATGGGACTGCACATAAATTGCAGATTGAGTGCACGTGCTTTGAGTACATTACCAGCCATTTAACCTGTCATCACAGTTTCTGTCCAATATACCCAGTATATCCAGAAAAGATAAAGGAGATGAAGACTACGATTACGACGACGATGATGATGTGTCAATTGTGGCATGTTAAATAATAGTACAGATCATTAGCTTAACTTATTGTAGGTTTGGTGCTGGTTTCACCCAAATCTTAAAGCTGAATTGACAGGCTGCAATGCTGCTTTTCGTAACTAGACGTAGCCAGTACTTGTTTCTGCCCACACTGCATGTTTGTGTCAGTGTAAGACTAGATAAGAAAGAGAATATACCCTTTGCAGATAAGACTTCTGACACGCACTGCCGGCCGCGGTGGTCTAGCGGTTCAGGCGCTCAGTCCGGAACCGCGTGACTGCTACGGTCGCAAGTTCGAATCCTGCCTCGGGCATGGATGTGTGTGATGTCCTTAGGTTAGTTAGGTTTAAGTAGTTCTAAGTTCTAGGGGACTGATGACCTCAGAAGTTAAGTCCCACAGTGCTCAGAGTCATTTGAACCATTTTTTTGACACAAACTAGCATAGGATTAATCTAAACACCATGGCTTCCACAGTTCCAATTTGTCTTTCTAGTTAGATAAGTAAGTGCTACTGCTGTAGTTAAAAGAAGTAGGAACAAAGCAGGACTGAAGAGAGTTTTAGTTTTCTATCAATGGCCTGGGAGACACTCTGTCACAATTTTGAGTCGGGTAGTACAGTGAGTAAAGCACAAAACATTTGTAGATTGGGTTCAAGTGATAGGATGGTTCCATTGAATAGAACACTGCTGAATTTCATTCCTCGTCCTTGTGTAAACCCATCTTGTGCTCTGCTTCAATGATCCCCCCTAATCCAAAGTACCGTATTTACTCGAATCTAAGCCACACTTTTTTTCCGGTTTTTGTAATCCAAAAAACTGCCTGCGGCTTGGAATCGAGTGCAAAGTAAGCGGAAGTTCTGAAAAATGTTTGTAGGTGCCGCCACAACTTACTTCAGCCATCAAATATATGTAGCGCTACACAGGCATGCTTTGCAGGCACAAAGATAAATACTGGCACCAAAACCTCTGCGTCAGTAAATAAATTTTTAAAAAAGGTGTAAGACGAGCTTTCTTTCCCTGCCCCGAGTTTCGACCACTGCATTTTCATACATTGTCCAACGAAGTAAATACAAATTCCGTATTGTTCATCTTCGAATGTGGCAGTATTTCAAGGTACTACGAAAATCCGACTGGCAAGACTGTTTGGGATGTTTGTCACTATGGCCAACTCTCCGTTCTGAATTTTTTCATACCTGTGAGAAGAGATGGTTGCTAATTGGAACTTTTATGAATTGTGAATCACATGCAGTATTCTCTTCACCATAAGAACATTACGAATATAAACATTTTGCCATGTATTCTTTCGTGTTTACTGCTATCTCATTTAAATCCTGTCTGCCTAATAAACTACGAAACTAGTGTGAGACAACAGCAAACATGGAAGAATTACATATCATGTCATGTTTATATTCGTATTATTCTTATGCCTAATAGTGATACAGTCAGAAATGAAGCACGACAATTGACCAGATTTTTAAATCTAAGATGACTCTAATTTCCATTTTTTCGCTAATGCGACAATTCCTCTTTTTTTTATTGTAAGCGGTGGTAGCACGCACAAAAGCAAGCCATGCTGCGAGCAGCGACAGGTCGTAAACACACATTATCAGAATGCGACAAACAATGCATGACACAGTACAATAATGCATTTTCAGCCTAGAGTGACGTAAACACCCACAACAAGGAGAACGACACTTATCAGATCAAAGAAAAATAAGCAATTGATTCAAACCAGACGAAGCGCATGAAAAAGGAAGGGTACCCGTATAAATACGGACGGAGCGCCTGACGCATAGCAATGGCTACCTGGTAAAGCTTAACTGCTAAGCTTACGACTCGAACCAAACTACTGTAGCTGTATCGTCATTCATTCGACCTAAATTGTGTCTCATATTACAATGGACCAACTTTGTTTCGATTTGGAGGTGCGGCCTAAAACCTTTCTCTCCCCTTGAATTTCGAGTCTCAAATTTCAGGTGCGGCTTAGATTCGGGAATTTTTTTTCCCTTTTGAGAATCATTTTTCAGGTGCGGCTTAGATTCGAGTGCGGCTTCGATTCGAGTAAATACGGTAACAGTAAACTCTAGCCTTTCTACCCTCTTTCGTTTCTGCCATATCCTGGAAAGGTAAAAACAATACTGCTTGTTAAACAAGATCGTGGCCCAATCTGTGCTTCATAATTGTCAAAATGAAAAAGTTCTCTGTCTATATAAATCTCAACATTGGCAGTATGTCGCGCATATTTATAACTGTATACTCTGCCTAATGAAAACTGTGAAGCAGCCAGATGACATGTTCAGATGTCAATGAAACTTTGTACATATACACACTGTCAGCAGGTATATAAATGATAAAAGTTGCAATTTTTTGTAATGGGCAGAATGACAAACAGTGTCGTTACCATGCTCGATAAGGTATATAAGAGGCTCAAGTGGTGTCAGATGTTGACTGTTAACTGTGAAGGACACGGAATGCCATGTTCTTGTGTGAGACACCAGACAAGAGTCTAAAAGGGGCATTGACATGGGTTTCCATTTGACCAGCTGATTGAATCGTGCAATTCCAGATTTGTTGGGCATTCAGATGTGACAGTGTTCCGATGTCGAACTGCATGTGAAGGTGAGGGCAGGCATACAACTGCGTCTGACCACTGCAAGAATAACTGTATTGTGCATCAAGCACATCGTCACCCATTCACATCTGTGACTGCCAACAGAGAACAAGCAGTGGACTCCATGCAACATTCTGTGTCATCTCACCCCATTAGTCAGAGACTAGCAGCTGCCATACTAGGGAATTACTGCCACACCACAAACAGCTGTGTTTGGAGTGATGCCACGAAACTGGACCAGCTCACCTAAGGAGAGGATGCAATGGCTTTCTGACACTTTTCCCATCTGAATCAGTGCATGGATTCATACCAAAGGAAGTGCAACATCATGCTGATAAATGGGCTCATACTACCAAGTTTGCTGTAAATAGGACTCTGTTTTGTAATCACTGAAATATCATCACAGATGTTCTCAAGTTTCATTTCGATTCCTCTGTTGCTTTTGGGTGCGTCACTTCTTTTGTCGGGCAGCGTATTTGCTGTGTGGTATTGTTTGGAGTCAGAGAGAAATGTGATTAGGTAAAAGATGGCCAGTGCATCATTACATTATGGAGTTCTGTCATATTTATAAAACTGATGAACAAGAAGAAATCTCCCAGAATTTATTCCATTATTTCTAACAGTGTGTTTTCAGTTACTTACGTTGGTAGGACATAGGAAAGCGAAGTCCCTTGGTATGTTTGCGCTTGATACCTTTTGGTGGTGGCACACAGTGTCAACTGTTTAGATGCCAGTATAATATATTTTTCTGCTCATCATGCAATCAAACTTTGTAGGTTGGATGAAAATGGCAGTTGACAACATTGTGCTGTATGACATGTTATGCAAATAGTAATGGTTTGCCCATTGCCATGAAAACAGATACTATGTTCATTTATGACTGTGCCCTCACGTTTTACTCTTTCTTTACTGATGATGTTTTTGGTCTTGGAGAATGGGACTTTGGTTACTTGCATCTCAGGCATCAAACCATAGTAGTAAGAAGAAAAACACACATTTTGCACAATAGGTTATCAAATGGTGTGTGTAGAATATTTCATTGTTAATGCTTTGTTCAGTTTGGTAATAGATATATATGTTGTTTTGTAATATGTGTTGCTTTCTTTTCTTGTTGATAGGAGACTGCGTGATAAACTTCAGAATGCAACTGGAGAGGATCGCCAAAGCAAACCGACTCGTAGCAAGATGAACTCGTCAAATAGTGAACGCCCTGCCAATGGTGTATCTAATGACCCATCTCGAAAATCATCAGTAAATTTCAATCGCGCATGTCGTACACGGTCCAAAGAAAGAAATAGTGGTGGTGTGAGCTGTAGTTCAGCTAATGATGTGGCCAGTAATTTGCCAGCAGGAAGGTTCCACAAGAATTCTGGTAGATTGCCTGCTGTGAGAGCTGCAGCCTTGTTTGAGCAAGATAACAACTCTTTCTTTTCATCGAATACATTCACCAAAGTGTCCACAACAGTTTCTGGCACAGGTAAAAACATAAATTTGTATCTAAATTTTAGTACCTAGCCAATAATGTGGTTGCATCTGACTAAAATTTCTTTTACAGTTACTTTCAAGGTGTACTTTGTGTCATCATATTGTATGTTTGCTATGAGATATTTAGTTGGCCGAAACCAACTGAGATTGTCTTTCACATTTGGTCCCTCTGTGCAACCAAACAAAAGTCTCTTAAAATGTTAGCCATGTGCATTTCACTTCTTTTTACTGTTGAAGTATTTCATTGGTCTGTGATACATGTTCCTACACTGGTGGAAAAATAATTGCAACACCAAATTAATGTACAATGATGAAATTTCTGGAATACATTTGTTTAGGTAACATATTTAAGTGATTAATGGTATATCTCATGTCGTGAGATGTCTGAGAAACAATGTCCAAAATCTATAAGAGAGAGGTTTAGTACAATGCAACAGGATATTAGCTAAACAAAAACTACTTACGAGGGGCATTTGAAAAGTCCATGCAAAAATAAAAACTACTTATGTGTTTGGGGTAAACCTTTCTTATTTTTCGACATAGTCTCCTTTTAGACTTACACACTTCGTCCAACGCTGTCCTAATTTGTTGATCCCTTCTGAATAATAGGAATTGTCCAAGTCTACAAAATAGTTATTAGTTGCTGCAATCACCTCCTCGTTTGAATAAAATCTTCATCCTGCCAGCCATTTCTTCAAATTTAGGAACAAATAGCAGTCTGAGGAAGCAAAGTCTGAAGAATGGGGGGGGGGGGGGGGGTGAAATGAGTTGGAATCTTATTTCCATTAATTTTGCAACCACAACTGCTGAGGTCATGTGCTGGTGCATTGTTGTGATAGAAAAGGACTTTTTTTGCAGTCCAATCGCCAGCGTTTTTCATGCAGCTCGGTTTTCAAACCAATAATGATGAATAATATGCACCTGTAATAGTTTCATCCTTTTCCAGATAGTCATTAAGGAGTATCCCTTGCGAATCCCAAAAGACAGTCACCATAACGTTTCCGGCCGAAGGAATGGTCTTCGCCTTTTTTGGTGCAGATTCTCCCTTGGTAATCCATTATTTAGATTGTTGTTTATTCTCAGGAGTATAGTAATGTATCCATGTTTCATCCACAGTGATGAAACAATGCTTAAAGTCCTGTGGATTCTTCCTGAACAGCTGCAAACCATCACTGCAACACTTCACACGATTTCGTTTATGGTCAAGCGTGAGCAATCACGGAACCCATCTTGTGGATAGCTTTCTCGTGTCCAAGTGTTTATGCAAAATGTTATGTACCCATTCATTCGAGATGCCCACAGTACTAGCAATCTCACGCACCTTAACTCTTCTGTCATCCGTCACCATATCATGGATTTTTATCAATGATTTTTGGAGTTGTAACCTCCTCAGGGCATCCAGAATGTTCAGCATCACTTGTGCCCATATGGCCACTCCGAAAAGTTTGAAACCACTTATAAACAGTTCTAATCAAAGGTGCAGAGTCACCATAATGTTTATCAAGCTTCTCTTTAGTCTCGTGAGGCATTTTGCCTTTCATAAAGTAACATTTAATTACCACACGAAATTCTTTTTTGTCCATTTTTTGACAATCCTTCGACTTCGTTGATTCACACGAATGCCAAACACAAAGAAATAGACCAATATGACTGAAATTTGGTGTGCATTCTTTCCAAAGATGATACTAACTAAACATGACCTCGATATGCACTGGTAGTGCCATCTCTCGGACTTTGCGCAGACTTTTCAAATGCCCCTCCTACGAAAGTTAATACCAAACTTTCAGGGACTTCTGTCAGGTGTTTGCCTGGGAAAAAAAGTTAATTAAGATGAAGGGATGTAAGGACTAATCCAACAAAAAGTTTCCCACTGGAAGGATGGAGAGATTACTCAACAGCAGCTTCTCAGAGGCAACGTTGGAGAGGTCCGAAATCCCATGGTGGTGACTCCAGCCAGACTCTGACCGCATTGAGAGAATTTCAGGACCCAGATATCATTGTGGACAGAAAAATAGTGCTCGTGACCCCATGGAGGGGGCTCCAGCCACCAGCATGGGTGTAGAAGGAAGATCTTTGATCACTGGGTCGTTCAGCTGAACTGACCCCCCCCCCCCCCCCTCCTACGGGGTTGCCTGATAAGAGACCAGAAAGATGGAGAGTGCATCGTTCAGTGTGGTGATGATGCAGCTTCGACAGCTGATGTTTAAATGTTAGAACCAAACGCTTTGCCAGACCATTGGACGCAGGGTGGAATGTGTGCTGTGTGCACCAGAAAGATTCCGTTGGACACACAAAATGATGTAAACTTGGCAGACATAAATTGAGGTCTGTTATCTGTCCCAGTTGTTTAGGGAAGACCTTCAGTCACAAATACCCATATCATGGCTTGGATCACATGCATTGATGACATAGAGAACATCAGAGAGACATAGAGAAAACCAAATCTGGCATCAACCACAGTGAACCACAAATGACCCAGGAAAGGACCCATGATATCCAAATGGAGCTGTGACTTCCATATTGATACCTCCAGCCATGGGACCGCTTGTTTGCTTTGCCAGTATGTGTAGGCTGCCACCATGGTGACAATATCTGCTTCAATCCCTTTCAAATACGCATGTTGACATGCCAGGCCTTAAATTAGCATGATGCCTCAATGGCCAAGATGAAGCAGGTGTAGGATACAGACAGTGCTGGAGGGAAGTTGGAATGATGATATGAGTCCAGCCATTTTCGCCCCAGAGCAGCACGATACCATTGAGGACAGAGAATTCGTACCTGCAATGCGAAGAAAATTGAACACCTGGGTTGAGCACCTTCCCGTGTTCTGACGGCCATCCCTGTTGGGCCAGGAGGAGGAGCTCACGAAGAATTGAGTCTTCTGCCAAATGCTGAGCCACCAGTTTAGCATCAGTAGGAAGTGAGACTATGGCTTCTTCATCACTAGTGCCCAGGTGGCAGCATAATTCTGGATTGGAATCAAGAGGAGTCCTGACCCACAGGCAATCTTAAAAGTAAGTCAGCATTGACATGATAATACATAGAATGGGACTGGATATCATAGGAATAACTGGCGAGAAACAAAGCCCATAGTTGAAGGTGACAAGCCGATTCTGTGGGATTGTTCATGTCAGATTGAAATAAGGTCATATGGTCTGTCAACAGGATAAAATGACGCCTATACACGTAGTCGTGGAATTTGTAAAGTGAAGAATATGGCCAGAGCCTCCTTTTCAATGTGTCCATAGTTGCACTGCAACGATCTCAATGTTTTGAGACAAAAGTGACAGACTGTTCCGCGCCATCAGTGATGTGAGGGAGGATGGATTCTAATCCATAATCAGATGTGTCTGCTGCAACAGCCACAGTGAGCAAGGGAATGTGAGCCATCAGACATGGGCCGAAGTAACAACTGTTTAAGGTCCAGGAAGGTGTTGTCCAAATTCCATGCCACATTTTTACGTAAGAGACAGTGCAGTGATTCTGCAACTGTGGCAGCATAGTGGATGAATTTAAGACAGTAATTCAGTTGGCCTAATATGGACTGAAGTTGATTCGCATTTGTCCAAGGTAACAAGTTCTGCATAGCCTGGACATATGCCAGCATCAGCCAGATACATGCAGCACTGAAGATATGTCCCAAATACTCAGCTTGAGGAACAAAAAACTGACACTTCTCAAAGTTGCAACAAAGGTTTACTACCTGTAGGATGGAAAAAAGGATGCCCAGGCTACCTGCCAGGTGTTGGGCAGACTGGCCTGCAACAATTATGGCATCCAGATAATTATCCACATCTGGCACTTTCCGTATATGTTATTCCAAATATCTCTGAAATGTCATTAGATAGAGTAAGAACTATGGACTGTGCGTTAGGGGTGTGCTTGAGGTTGCAACACATACAAAGGGAGCTGTCAGATTTGTCTACCAGAATGATGGGTGTTGCCCACTAACTGTTAGACAAAGCCGTCAAGATGCCAGAATCTTGCAAACATTGCAGCTCCACCTGTAACTTATCCTGCAGGCAATGCGATGTTCCGAGCCTTGGAAAAAAATTGGATGTGGCCGTTGATAGGAGGGTGATATGGGCTTCAAATCCCACAAAACCTGTAGTAGAAGGCTCAAAAACTGAACTATATTTAAAGTGAAGAGCATGAACGTAAGAATTGTCCATGCCAGGCTGGATGCTGTGGCTTGCATCATGCACTTCTAGTCCCAAAGTGTACAAGAGGTCAAGTCCCAATAAACCCGTAGCCCCAGGCATATCGATGACACAGAAGTGTACCCTGCATGTTACAACACCATGTTGGATGAGAGCTGTGAACTGTCCTTTGAACCCACTATGCCATTACTATAACTGCAAAAGCACTGGTCGAATGTTTGGAGGGTAGGAGAGCCCAACGGCCGTTGTGTGTTCCACACAATAATCTACCAGGCAGAACTGGTATCCACCCAAAGTCAACTGGGTGAATATTGATGAACACTTTCTGGAACACATGTCCATCTTGGACGGGAAGTCTCACGTGGACATGGAGGACCTCCAGGTCCCCCAGGTCAGGATGCTGCAATGGGAAGAGGTCCATTTGAGCATAATCCACATGCATCTTACATTTGGCAGGGCGAAACTGCCACTGATGCCTAGGATGCGTGGCAAAACAAGGAATAGAACATGGCAACTGCTGAGGGTTGTGGGCTGAGAATGGCAGTTTACAGGGAGGGAAAAGCTTTGCAGAGGGAGGGGGGGGGGGGGGTGCTACATGAAATAGTATGCAGGAATGCTGATGCACAAAGGGATTGCCCCAACACGCGAATGATCAAAAGACAAGAATCCAAAATGGGTTCTTTCAACTTCAGTAAGCCCCTCATCTGTGGCATGCACTAAGATCGTGTCTCAAATGACCGATGTGGCATATGACTGTTGACAGTTATCATTTGAACACCACGACGACGTTCCTGAGACATATCTATAGCGTCATGAGCCATTCCCAATATTATTGCTCCTGTTGCTTACAACAGCTGAAGAAAGTGCGCTCTGCTGCCGCAGTGTGCACCTGGCAGTCAAAGTATTCTTACAAGCAAACTTTCAATTCCTTATATGACGGGACGTACAGTTCAAGTTCAGGGTTTAACTCCTAAAGAAGACAGTAGACCACCTGACCATTTCAGGTGACTAGGACTGCCTGACAATGGGTGTTGCTGGAGAAAATGCTGCACGGACGAGGCCATATAATTTGCCCAAGGTTCCCTTTTCCTGTTGAAGGCCAGGAATGGTGGAGTAGCTCCACTGAGGCATTTAGCCACAGAGTCCATTAGAGAATAGAGTTGCGACCCATCAGCGGATGCTGCAGTAATGTCTGCCATCATGTTTACCAGATCCTGCATGACGTTTTGCATATCTTGCAGGAAGAGCAACATCTGTTATATCACATTGAGGGGTTCAGGAACTGGGTGTTCGGCCATAGGGAAGCAAGATGATCTGACCTGTCTGTTGACCTGGAGCGACTAAAAGACAAAAGAACACACGTGTGACCACCTGGGTCCAAAAAAAACATCATCACCAAACTGCTGGACCTCACATAGGAAGATGATTGAGAAACATGTCCCAAGCCAACAAGAGAAAAGTTTATTATGGCACAACAGGATGTTAGCTAAACAAAAGCTACTTGTTACAAAACTTAATGCCAAACTCTCACTGACTTCTAGGAAAACAAGAAAATTAATTAAGATGAGGGACATAAGGACTAATCCAACAAAGTTTCCTACTGGAAGGAAGAAGTGTGTGCTGGCCAAAGAAGCTTCTTGGAGCTACTTCTTGGAGAGGTCTAAAGTCCTGCAGAAGTTCTGACTGAAAGGATAGTATTAGCTGGCACAGGAGTTGACCCAAAATGTCGGCAGAGAACTGCTGATGAGTGGAGCTGCTCCGCTATAAATAACTGGTATGCGGACGTATACGTCTGGATCTCTTTCCTTGCACATGACTCAGCAGATCCCCAGTGAGGAGGACCTCTGTTTGGTTGTACCTCATCATCTATCGCTTGCGATATGAAACTCGCCGGTGGCCGAAGCCCTGCGAGGTAACATCTTGGCGGTATGCGTGCACGCGATGCTTCTCCGTTTAGGGTTGCTAATCCATTAGGTGTATTGCGTGTATATGACAATTGACTGCAGGATCACAGGTTAATGTAAGTGTGAGATAAGCCATTAAATGTGACATGCGTGTACATTAATAGTCGGTTGAATGCAAGCATGCAAATGTAAATGCTTTGTGTTGTACTGGTGCCGGGTGTCAGTTTGTAGGATGGTTTTCCATGCGTGTGGCACTTGGTCTGTCAATATAGGGATGGTTAGTGCTGTTTGTGGATGACATTGGAGTTGTCATCTGATGATGTCCTATGGACATTGGACACATTGGAGACATCTGGTGATTGAGCAGGCCAAGGCAATGTGTTGACACTCTATAGAGCATGTTGGGTTTCAATAGCAGTATATTGGCAAGCGTTATCCTGCTGGAAAACACCCTCTGGATTGCTGTTCATGAATGACAGCACAACAGGTCAAATCACCAGATTGGCATACAATTTTGCAGTCAGGGTGTGTGGGATAACCACAAGAGTGCTCCTGCTATCATACAAAATCGCACCCCAGACCATAACTCCATGTAAAGGTCCAGAATGTCTAGCACGCAGGCAGCTTGGGTGCAGGCCTCCTGCTAACTGGCACCGAGGCAGTTTTCATCAGAAAACGCAACAGACCTCCACCTGGCCCTCCAATGAGCTCTTGTTTGACACCACTGAAATCACAAATGGCAGTGGTTTGGGGTCAGGGGAATGCATATAGCAGGGTGTGTGGCTTGGAGCTGTCCTTGAAGTTCGTTGCGTCACTGTGGCGCCATCTGCTGCTCAGATCACTTTTGCAAATGCAGTGAGGTGCAACAGAGCCATACACCAAACATGATGGTCTTTCCTTTCTATTGTCCCACGTGGCCGTCCAGATCCTGGTTTTCTCGCGGCCATACATTCTTGTGACAGACACTGCCAGCAGTCATGTACAGTGGCTACATTCCTGCCAAGTACTTCTGCCGTATCGCAGAAGGAACATCCAGCTTATAGTAGCTATATTACACGACCTTGTTCAAATTCAATGAAGTGTTGACAATGGCATATTTTTTGCTTTAAAGGCATCACTGACTAACATCAACTTACCATATCCAATCTCAAAGGTAACTAATGCTGACAACCATTACATTGTGTTTTTGAAGCAAACCTGATTTGCATCCTCACCATGGCACTACTTGCACCTATCTTATGCAACTGGTGCGAAATTGGAATAGATATCATCTTTCAGATGTAGAAACATGCCTACTAATATTAGTTTGTCACGCAACTCCTCCTTGGGGTGGGTTTTTTTTTCCGTCAGTGTACTGTATTTTATAGGTATGTGGAATACAATTTAGAATGGCTATATTACATCAGCATTTTTGCTTTACCTTCTATTTAGGGATTACAAATAATGTGTACCAAGAGTTGTTTATAACCTGGAAAAGAGGTTATCACTACAAATCATCATGTTAAAGAAACTTCAGAATAAAGTCTTCACAGACTTAGTGCATATAATAGATTGCAGATATATATTATAGGCCATTAAAATGCCTGAAAAGTAAAGGTGGTATGTTTGCAGATGACGTTTAAAAGTATTCTCTTTACTTGTGGATGTGAACCAAATATAAAATTACAGTTAATTTCCTTAGAAAATTTGTGTCCGAGTTATATTTTATGAATATTTAGTTTAATGATGTTCTGAATTATATTTTATGAATATTTGGTTTAATGTTATATTAATATATAACTGTTGTTCTTACAAGGGGAGGCCACGACGTTTGTAACGCGGATTTACTTCAGACTCCGAACACTCGAAGTACTCCATTAGCAAAACAAAATGTGTAAGCAGTAGCGCATACTTCTCAAGCGTTATTGAGAAAATCACAAGATAATTTTGGTCGTCAAATATATACCTGTGCGTGACCATTTTTACCATGAAGCGGCGGCAGCCAAGTGGAAGCTTGCACGGTAGCTCAGCGTGTTCAGTCAGAGGGTTGAGCTACCCTCTGTAATAAAAAAAAAAACTTTGTGAACAGATCAACGAACAACCTGAAAGAGTGTCATTGGACGTCCACCATGAACAAATTCAACGAACAATATAGAACAAAATAATATCAACAACAAAAAGTTGTCAGCGTTCAAACCCCGTAACAGCGGGATCGAGTCCCGTTCGTCAGTTTTTAACAGTGTCTTTTTTACAATTGACATAATGGGGAAAAATACGTGTAATTGGATGGACTTTTATTCAGTTTACAATGTTATTTGGCAGTCTACAAATTTTTATTATCACAAATAATATAATATTCATAACTATCGACTAGTAAACGATCATGCGCATAAAGTGATACTGAAAATGTATGCTTGTCCATGTCTTCAAAATTGTTCGTATTTAATGGAAAGAGGATGAGAAATTGCTTCTCGTGAAGACGCTATTGAAATACACTCGATACTGCATGACCAAGTCTCAGTGCCGATATTTAAGGAAATACCCCACTATGCATGGTTTGCTTCCAAATTATCGGCTGAAAGAGATGTTTTTGAAAATGTTAACAATGTTTGTTTTTCCATGGAAAACCTCAAAAGACCTTGCATATGCAGAAACATAGCATTTATTCACTGCAACTGGTGCCGTTTAACTTTGTTTTCCATGTTTTTACGAAAAATGTCATCCTGCAACTTGTACTCGTAATGTTGAAAGTGACTATTAATTGTACATCTTTCAAAAGCCGTCTGTGCCGGTCAAAACTTGCAGGTAACAAGTTGTTTCGGGCTCCTTCCAGGTATAAGGGATTTCTTAAATCACGGACAAGCATACATTTTCAGTATCACTTCATGCATTTGGTCATTTACGAGTCGGTAGTTATGAATATTATATTATTTGTGACAATAAAAATACGCAGACTGCCAAATAACATTGAAAATTTAACAAATTGATTACAAGTATTTTTCCATTACATCAATTGTAATATAAATAGTAAAGAAAATTACAGTGCTGAAAATAAATAAAATCTGACGAACGGGACTCGATCCAGCGATCGCCCGATCACGGGGCTTGAATGCTAACCATTCGACTGCCACCGCTTATGGAATAAGTGGCCACACACAGGTATGTATTTGATGACCGAAATTATCTTGCGATTTTCTCAATAATGCTTGAGAAGTACGTGCTAATGCTTACACATTTTGTTGTCCTCACGGAGTACTAAGAGTGTACGAAGTTCGCAGTAAATCCGCATTTCACACATCGTGGCCTCCCCTTGTTAGAAGAGTACTGGTCGTCTGAATCAATATCTACATAAATTTATCTGTATTATTTGAAGATTTTGTATACTTAAGTGTAATTTTAAAATAATCATCATCTTAGCCCCTTCCTTTTTTTTTTTTTTTTTTTTTTTTTTTTTTTTTTTTTTTTTTGGGGGGGGGGGGGGGGGGGGCAGGGTTTTCGTAAATGAGTTAAAGTGAGTACTCGGATGGTTCCTGCAAGAACAACATTGATTATTTCCCATCCCATATATGTCCAAACTGAGCATGTGCTCCATTTCTAGTAACCTCATCATTGGTGATGTGTTAAACACCGGTCTTACTTCCTGCCTTCTTCCCCTCACCTTCTCAAAAGGAGAGAATGCTTCTCTAACGTTTGCAATAACCCACTTTTGGCTGGTTTGTTGTAATCATCCAGTGTATGACTGTCTTCGTCTGGCATATGTACTGGCTTTCATTGACAATCAACAAGCTACACTAGTTTGTGGTGTAATTTTAGTTTTTTTTTTTTTTAGCTGTAAATTTATTCTTTAATAATAGGTTTTATGAGATGATATATTTATTCCATCTACTTGCCTGTAGTTTTATTTTTTTTTAATTTTTTATTATTATTATTTTTAGTCGCCTCTTGGTAACATACTCTACTTAACTATCATCCTAACATTGTTAAAATTATTTTTGTACTGTTAAAAAGAGAAAGCTGTGGACTTAATCTAACATGGGCAGCCATCAGCAATACAGTCAGTGTTGGCATTGGTGATGATTGGGGCAGTTGGCTCTCCCAGGAGGTATGACGTTAATGATGAGTAGTATTCCTCACCTTCCTAGACACTGACATATTCTAGCCAGAAAATCTCAGAAAATTGCTGATACACATATGTAAAAAGACTTCACTGTACTGCAATGATTTGCATGTATTACCAAGTGAATAAAGGTAATCATTTGTAGACTAGGATAGAACTGTATTGGTGAAGGTAACTAGTAGTACAGCCTATGCATCTTTATCTCCACTGCCCTTTACTACCAGTTCCACCCCCCCCCCCCCCCCCCCCTCCCCCGTTTTTTCAAGTTTGGCTCAATCCATACATGACAGCCTGATGTAATGCATGATTTTGTTACTTGTGCCATAACAATCCTACAGTTATCAACACTTGTCAGTTGCTTGTAAAAGAGTCAGTATTACCAATACCAGCATGTACAACCATACTCTAAAAATCAGTCCAAAGACCATAACAGGTACTGCCATATTCGTGTAGCATTAACCGCTTACCATCTCTGCAGGGTCATTATGCCGATACTGAAGACAAGGTTGTTTCCACATTTCACTGCACTCATAACCAGTAACGAGAAATTGGGATCATGTGCTTAGCCTGTAGATTTTAGGCTTGTAGCTTTGTTAAATCCAAGCATTGTATGTTCTTTTGGTTATACACTTAATACTGGTAACTCTGGCAGTTATATTAGACTCAGTTTTCACCCATACCATTTTGAGATTTTTCATCCCAATCTGTCTGTACATGTAACATGTACACGTTATGCGCTCGTTGTCTTAGCAGTGTGTCCACTTGGTTATGCAGTTTTGCCAAAACTTCTTTTGGAATTTTCTCAAGGGCCCATTATGGACTCTCCTTAATGTCATAAAAGTTTCTAAGTAGTGTCCTTTCACACCAGTTTAAATTTTGGATCAAGGGGAAACTCACGGAAAGTGCCTAGGAGAAGACAGTCAACTTTTTTTTAAGCACAAAACTCATTAATTGAAGTTTAGAAGTGAGCAGATATCCTGTTTTGGTGAAGGAGCAATGAGTTGTCTTACTGCAACTATGATCTCTGTTTGCAAAATTCCTTTCAAAAAATACTTGCATACTGATAACAGTGGAAAGTTTAATCTTGAGGCAGACTATTACACAATAAGGTAGTCAGTTTGTCAGCAGCACTGTTCACTGTTTTAATTTTAATATTTTTATTATTTACTGTGTGGGCATTGGTGACTGTTTCATGGTTAAGTTTATTGTTGAGGAGCACCTTGGTAATCTCACCCTTCTAGATATTATGAACAGTGAACACAGAGAACTGTAATTATGTTTGCAGAGATAGTGTTTTTTTCTTTATATTCAGCTCATGTAAAAACTATTAATGAACAGACAGTAACTTCATGATTTTCAGGGGGTTCGGATTGGTCCTCTAATGGGCTTTCTGTGGCACACATACCAGATGTGCTGCCTCCGGTACACTCTTCAGAAGACTGGCAAGCAGCATTTGGATTTTCAAACCGGACAAAAGAAACCACAACTTCACAAGATAAGTGTGTCCGTGAAGATAGTATGGATGACGATGATGATGATGAGGAGGAGGAAGAGGAAGAAGAGGAGGAGGAGGATGAAGATGAGGAGGTGGAAGATGAAGAGGAAGAAGAAGAAGAGGAGGAGGAGGAAGAGGATGAGGAGGAGGAGGAGGGGGGTGAAAATGGTGAAAGATCAGTAAGAATTGCTTCGGAACGATTTAAAAATGTGCAAGGGGGCTACAGAATTAATAATATTGAACATATTATACGCAAAATGCACAAGCTCCCTTTCAGTGAAGTAAATGGTGTGGACAGCAGTGTTATTGTTAACTGTGAAACTACAAAAATTGCTTCAGGAAATGGGTATGTTTTCCACAAGGTGCTTTCTAATGGGTTTGTTGAAGATCCAACAGTATACGTGATAGGTAGCAGTCGTCATGAATTCTCAGGTCTCCAGAATGGCTCGATGCAACATGTGCGTAATGGATTCTCTTCGAAGAGTGTAGACAAACGCTACCCCGATATTCACAGGAGGCGGGAACACCGTAAAGAAAAGCAAGGTTGTGTGTCTAATAGTAACAGAGGAGTTGTGAAACAATCTAGGAAGAACAATCGTAGTGCTACGGTTAGTGAACTGCCACACCACAGTTGTGACACGAATGATTCTTCTTTGGAAGATGATCGTTTTTCAAGCTACGGTGGCTCGGAAAGACAGAGAAACGGTAATGACTCTTCAGACAGCTGTGGGGATGTAGATAGAGAGGATGAGTTTTGTGAAAGGGTCAAAGAAGAAATCAGACAAGAAGACAATATACGTGCCCCAGATGATGAACTGGACTTCGATCCTTTCCATGAAACCCAGAAGGCCTTGGCTGAAATGATTGAGAAAGAGACAATGATGTTGTCTGTTAGGCAGCAGGAAAGTTGTGGGAATGACCAAGTGCAGCACATCCATCTGAAACAGCATCAGCGGCAACACCACCAACAGCAGCATCACCACTACCATCACCACCACCACCATCACCACCATCACCACCACCATAGCCACCACCACCACCAGCAACAACAGCAGCAACGGCAACACCACCACCACCAACAACACCAGCAGCAGCAGCAGCAGCAACAACAACAACAACATTACCAGCATGGTGGACACAGTTTTCATGGATCAGCCAGTGCACAACAGCAGTTTCTGTATGGAGGGAAGATACTTCCACCATACACTAATGGTGCAAGTTCATATCTCCTTCATAATCAAAGGTAAAAGAAATAGAGATTTTTTTATATGTAATTTTGTATAACTTTGCACTTTTGAGAACTTATTGCTGTTAATTGAAATGCAGAAAAGGCTGAGCACTAAATAAACGCACAAACACTGAAGTGAAGCATGCAAGTTGGATATCCAAGTTAAGGCCAATTCACATTGGCCGCCAGGACATGGCACCATCTCGTCAAGGTGTATTCACACTGTCAGTCACATCAAAGCGTGTAAAGTCAATTAAAGTCATGTGATATCAACACACATGGCTGTCCTCAACTGTTTTTTTGTGCAAGTTGCTATCTTCGCAAGATTACTTTCAACTGTTTCTACGTGCAAAGTGCACACATAGAAAGCAATAGCTTACACTGAGGTGAAAGTCATGGGATAGCAATATGCACATATACAGATGGCGATAGTGTCACCTACACAAGGTATAAAAGGACAGTGCATTGGCAGAGCTGTCATTTGTACTCAGGTGATTCATGTGAAAAGGTTGCCAACATAATTACAGCCGCACAACGGAGTTAACAATCTTTGTACACAGAATGGTAGTTGGAGCTAGATTCATGGAACCTTCCACTTTGGAAATAATTAGGGAATTCAATACTCCATGATCCATAGTGTCAAGAGTGTGCTGACAATACCGAATTTCAGTCACTATCTCTCACCACAGATAGTGCAGTGGCCAGCCAACAGCCTTCATTTACCAGCTGAGAGCAGTGGTGTTTGCATAGAGTTGGCAGTACTAACAGAGAAGCAACAGTGATTGAAATAATCACAGAAATCAATGTGGGACATATGGCAAACATATCTGTTAGGACAGTCCAGTGAAATTTGGCTTTAACAGGCTATGTCAGCAGATGATGTGTGCGAATGCCTTTGCTAAAAGCACGTCGTCACCTGCAGCGCCTCTCCTGGGCTTGTGACCATATTGGTTGGACCCTAGATGACTGGAAAACCATGGCCATGAGTCCTGATCTCAGTTGGTAAGAGCTGATGGTAGGGTTAGAGTGTGCCACAGACCCCTTGAAGCCGTGGACCTAAGTTGTCAACAAGGCACTGTGGAAGCTAATGGTGATTCCATCAACTGAACTAATCATTGACTCAAAATGGTTATGTTCGCCTACTTGGAGATGATTTGCAGCCATTCATGGACTTCTTGTTCCCAAAGAGCAATGGAATTTAATTGACTTGAAGAACATTCTGGACAATTTGAGTGAATGATTTGGCCCCCTGCCTGCCTGACATGAATCCCATTGAATAATTATGGGATATATTGAGAGGCTAGTTTATGCACAAAATCCTGCACCTGCAGTACTTGCACAATTATGGATAGCTATAGAGGCAGCATGGCTCAGTATTTCTGCAGGGAATTTCCAACAACTTGTTGAGTCCATGCCATGTCGAGCTGCTGCACTATGCCAGGGAAAAGGAGGTCTGACATGATATTACGAGGTCTCCCATGGTTTATGTCACCTCAGTGTATATATGTGTATGCTGGAGACCACATCTGAGCAAAAATGGCATTTATTGGACTCAACTGTTTTGCAGCTTGCGGACTTATCTTGTATATTAGAGAAGGAAGACAGAAGTGCAGAACAATGCAAAAAAAGAGTGTGGGACTGAAAAATATCATTATGTGGTACAGAAGGGGAATTTCACACGTTATACAAGGAGCTCGAGGAGGAAGAATCTGCGTTTTATAAATATTTGAGAAAGTCAAATCGTTTTTCATTTGTTATGTGAAATTGCACCCATAATTACTACAAGGAACACAGTGTTATGGGCTGCCATAGTGTAATCTCTCTCAATATCTTTCCCTTCAAGATTTATAAGTTTTCTTTACACCTTATTTTTGGCTTTCAGCATTCTCAGTACAGCCCCAATACTTGTCAATGTTTGCAGAATCCAGGCAATTTTAGCTATATCCAAAAAATTATGTCTTGGAAAGTTGTAAACATCTAAATGTATAAACACAAAATTAACAACAGTTTAAGCCCAGTTTGTCTATGAACAAAATCCAGTCTGGTCTGACATGGACAAATTATATTATTTAAATAACATTGTTTTTGTAAAATTAAGAGTCGTACATTCGTATAAGTAGAGTAAATGAGTTCATAAATACATAATGATCAGTGCTGAATGTAGAATTTAAATGCAATATCACTTTTTGCATGGAATCTTACTGCTTTTTGGTATGGAATATTTTAAAACAGGGTTCCATACATAACCCCACACAGCTCTGTCCACACTGATACTTTGTCTCCTTGCGAGATGCTTTCCCATTTCCTTTGATTTCGAAAAAAGGAACATGAAACATGAGAGGCATACTTTTTTCTTGTGGATGGTAAATGTTTCAGGAAATGTCTGTGTGTCAGTCTGCCTACAGATCTGTTTCTGGTATTTGGAGCTGATGGCATATGACCTTGAGCCATCTTCATAGCAAGATTGGTAATGAAATCAGTTACTATCATTTTCTTGGTCTGTAATGAACTGTGTAACCAAAATGCATTTTAGACTCATAGTAGGAGCAAATGAAAATACAGCTTCCACCACCATTTTACAGTTCTGTGCCTGAACTCACTGTACTGCAGTCACTGGTCTCCAAGGTCCACTCCAGCCTTGTTCACTTCAATTAACTAAGATGTGAACGGGCTACATGTCTTGTGAACAATGAATGTGCATCCTTTTTGTCCTTCCACTTCATTGCCAGGACATTTACTTTTTGTCTGTTTGTCATTTCACCCTTCTTCAATTTAGCTGTAATCAAATGTTCAGGCACTGACTCTGTTCTTATTTACAGTCCTACAACACCATTACCTGCGCAAGATAACTGCTCAAGGACTTCTGGACTAGAATAGGATCTATCGAATTACTAAACAGTATGTCCTCATTCAAGCAACTGCTACTAGACAGCAGCCTTATAACAACTGCTGCTGATGAATTGTCATTGTTGTGCTTTCCAGTATAAACTTTTAAGTTTGCAACATAGCTACTGTTAGTGTCAGCATGTATAACTTCAGTCCATACTTCTGTGGTTTATTTTGCATGTAAATATGAAAACTGACATGGCCACAGAATGGGCATATACATTGATCAATTTTTCAGAAAGCCATCAGCTCGAACGTATTGCTCTTTCAAATTACTGTAGCAAGGAAGCACTTTGAAAAGCGGATGAAAGCCTTCTTCTGCTGGTTTCTTTTGGTCAGAGTTATCAACAGTATGAAGACATAAAAACATTTGCATGAAATGTAAATGACTCATTATTTGCAGACAAAAATTACAACTGACTACATTGTTAGTGCTCCAGTGATCTGATAATTTTGGCCTACGTGACACACACACGACGCACAATGCTCAAAAAGCCATCTAATTTCAGCTAGAGATACTGGCTTCCAGGAACTGTGTACTGAATGAGGTTTCGGTTTATTTTTCCAGAACTTTCTTTGAATTGTTTGTGATGCATAGAGATTTGTTTGAGACTTCAGTCATTTTGTATCTTCGTCAGTTATGTGAATACATTAACAAAACTAGCACTGAACTCAGGTGATCAGTGTCCGGAGCTCTGTTCAGTGGTATTTCTGGAGCAGCCTCACATTCACTTCATTCACCAATTTCTGTCATGGAAGGAGCAGTAGCACTATATGCAATTTCATTATCACTACTTTAGTTTTCTAATGAACTGCTTTCGGCTGATTCTCCAACTAAAAAAATGGGAAGAGACATAAAAACTACTAATTTTGTGAACTTACACATGCTATTTATCTGCTTTTGTCAAATGCTGTAAATATGTTTTGTTGTAGAATTTTACAAAAAACATACTCCAGAAGACAACTGTTTCACCCAAGTCGCCATCTTCAGCATCAAGAATATAGACAATGTCACCAAAATTCAGCAAATTGACAATTTCTTAATCAGATAAACCAAAACATGCCGCTTCTGTTACAAAGTATACCAATAATGTGCTCTATTCTCAGTCACACATTGAAATGAACAACTCTATTACACTAGGTGACTCTATTACACTAGTATCTGGACACCCCCAAAAACATACATTTTTCACATTAGGTGCATTTTGCTGCCACCTACTGGCAGGTACTCCATCTCAGTGACCTCAGTAGTCAATAGACATCGTCGGAGCAGAATGGGGTGCTGCACGGAACTCACAGACTTCGAACGTGGTCAGGTGATTGGGTGTCACCTGCGTCATATGACTGCATGCAAGATTTACACACTCCTAAACATCTGTGGGTCCACTGTTTCTCATGTGATAGTGAATGGAAACGTGAAGGGACACATACAGCACTAAAGCGTACAGGTCGACCTCATCTTCTGACTGACAGACCGCTGACAGTTGAAGAAGGTCGTAATGTGTAATAGCCAGACGTCTATCCAGAACATCACACAGGAATTCCAAACTGCACCAGGATCCACTGCAAGTACTAAGACAGTTTGGCGGGAGGTGAGAAACCTAGGATTTCATGGTCGAGCGGCTGCTCATAACTCACACATCACACCAGTAAATGCCAAATGACACCTCGCCTGGTGTGTAGGGAGTATAAACATTGGAGAATTGAACAGTGGAAAAACATTGTGTGGAGTGAAGAATCACGGTACACAATGTGGCTATCCGATGGCAGGGGAAAAAACATTGTGTGGAGTGAAGAATCACGGTACACAATGTGGCTATCCGATGGCAGGGTGTGGGCATGGTGAATACTCGGTGAACGTTATCTGCCAGCATGTCTAGTACCGTCAGTAAAATTCAGAGGCGGTCGTGTTATGGTGTGGTAGTGTTTTTCACTAAGGGGACTTGCACCCCTTTTTGTTTTGCATAGCACTATCACAGCATAGCCCTACACTGATATTTTAAGCACCTTCTTGCTTTCCACAGTTGAAGAGCAATTCGAGGATGGCGATTGCATCTTTCAACATGATTGACCACCTATTCTTAATGCATGGCGTGTGGCGGAGAGGTTACATGACAATAACATTCCTGTAATGGACTGGCCTGCACAGTCATGACCTGAATCATATAGAACACCTTTGGGATGTTTTGGAGAGCCAACTTCATGCCAGGCCTCACCGATCGACGTCAGTACCTCTCCTCAGTGTAGCACTCCGTGAAGAATGGGCTGCTATTCCCCAAGAAACCTTCCCGCACCTGATTGAACATATGCCTGTGAGAGTGGAAGCTGTCATCATGGGCCAACACCACAATGAATTCCTGCATTACCGATGGAGGGTGCCACGAACTTGTAAGTCATTTTCAGTGAGGTGTCCAGATACTTTTAATCACATAATGTACATTACTTGATGGGTACCTCACAAAACAAGCATTTTGCCACTGTTGCAGTTTCTGAAGGTGACATTCCATTTCTGTATGAAACATTACAAATACCTGACAACATCGAAATAAATTCCACTTACTTGTCAATTTTATTCTGCCCACAGTAGCTTTTTTTTTTTTTTTTTCACTTCAAATTGCAGCCATATTGCAATCCATTTCATTGTAGAATATAAAATACGGCACTGGTATGTATAAAAACCCACTTTATAAATGTAATAAAGGGCAAGTAATTTAGTGTAGTCAAGTCGTATGGTGCAGATTGCTGCCCGACTGCTTTTATCAATCTTTTGTGATTGATTATAAAATTATAAATTTCAACAAAAGAAATAATAAAACAAAAAATTTATAACCAACAAAAAAAACAAACAAACACTAAGAATAACAAGTGATATCAACCCAAAAACCACGAAGAAACAAAATATGGAGATGAGTCCATGGCTGCGTATCAGGAGGAGATGAAGTAGGGGGTTACAGGATCAACAACGGATGATAACATGAGCCCTCATAACTTCTTTCCAGAGAAACCTTGACAGTGACATGACATGATGGCCAGCACAGATTGCTGCTATTTGAAATGAGTTGCAGAATGTTTTGACATGATGTGACAGCCAGTATGAATTGGCCTTTAGTGTACAGCACAGTATTTCTGTACATAGCTAGTTTTCAACACATTTTCAGTATGCTGATTGGTTGTTTCATCTCAGACAATTGTTTGTATTCCACATAGTATTTTCTGTTGTTGTTCTAAATTCTGTTACACAGAAATTATTATTTTTTTCAGGCTGTGACAAATGCCATTAATTTCTTGAAATTAATTGTTCATGACCAACTCTGTTCTATTTTGCTGCATTGTTGCTTGCAGATCTTGTCCATTATAAAATCACACACAGTGATGAAATTTAGTGATAGGCAAAATGCTAATGCTTGGATAAAATTACTTTGTGACTGACATATCAGAAAGTTGAGCAGTAGGGACCATGCATTAGCCAATTGCAGCTGTTTCTTGAGCTCCACATGCTCATTGTGTTGCCTGTTCTGAAGAGACAAGTCTTGCCAGGTGATGTGGACTGCAGGAGTTGGGAGGGGCTGGCAGGACAGACTGGAAGGGGTGGGGGGGGGGGGGGGGGGGGGGAGAGGGGAGGGGACTGCCTAATATGTAGTGATTTTTTACATGTTTTGTAGTGCCACTACAAAAATATTTTTTGCAAATAAGACAAAACTGTATGTACTGCTGAATTTAGTTATCTGATAAACGTTTTAGTTTCTGCACATAAATATATAAAAGAGCAATGTCAAATTCACAGTCTTTAACAGCCATTCATAAACAAACACTTTATAGTGGAAGGAGGGCCATATCTCACTGCAATGTGGAGTACACAAAATTTACATGGTTTCTGCATAATGCTTAGCACCAAAGTCAAAATTGTCCATATGTGCAATGCTTCATTCATTTGAGTGTATTGTACTTAAATTATTGGGTACTTCGTGACATGTGTGACCCAATGCTCATCTTTTTGCTGTTATTCACATATAACATGTGCTTATTGTGTCATTACACATTGCTGGTCCTACAGCAGCAGGACTTCCCACCACTGCCTTCCCCACTACCTACAAAGACATTAACAGCAGTCTGTAAGCAAACAACTTATTTCTCTTTTGGTGCGTGTGCAACTGTTGATCACATGAGCACGTGGCATGTTTGCATGAGTTGGCAACTATGCTCTGCACCAGTGCTTTCTGTAAGTCATAAAGTAATTTTAATCGAAGTATAGCGTACTGCAAAAATGTTTAGCTGCACCGACTTGGCGAATAGTTGTAGTGAACAAAGGCATAAATTGAAGGATTTCATAAATAAGGTAGCTGGTATTACCAGTTTCCACCACTTCACAGTTAATATTAAAGTAAAGCTATAAATCACTAGAACTTCGTGCAACTGATCTTCTGTGAAATTACTGTCGTCATCGTCGTCATCATCATCATCATCATCATCATCATCATCATCATCTTGGAAAGGATGAAGAAATCAGCCAACTAGTTTCATAACACAATTTAATTATAACCCTTGAAGTACGTTCTAATAAAACTGTGTTGTGCAGCTGGCAGCTGGTTGACTCCCCCCCCCCCCCCCCCCCCCCCCCCCCCCCCCCCCAAGACTATCATCTTACAATTGCTGTTTACACCACTGTTCAGGATTTTAAATCATCATCAATAATAATAATAATAATAATAATAATGATAATAATAATAATTGTTTGGTTAACTGCCTCATTCTGCTCTTTGTTTCTCGGTGCATTTGTCCTAAGTCACAGGTATTGCAGCAGTCCCTTTCAGTTTAGCCACTCAGTTAGGTTTAATACCTTTCCTTCAGCTCCATTCTGTTTACACCATATTTCCTATTTCATCATCTTATCAGCACAAAAAAAAAAAAAAAACAAAAAAAAAAAAAAAAAATAGACAAACAGCAGTGTCTCTTTGTTTCCACCATATTTGTCATTACCTTCAATAAACTGTCTGAGTTTTGTGACATATTGTTTATAAAGATCTTAATTGTTTCCTATATAGTGTAATGGTACAATATCAAACAAGTCATGTCAGTTATGTGATCAATGCCACTACTGTGAACCTAAAAGGTATCTTTCAGTATTATTGTGTAGATTAAAATGTCAGTGGTTCTCTTTTAAGTATTGTACACTACTAGCCATTAAAATTGCTACACCAAGAAGAAATGCAGATGATAAACAGGTATTCATTGGACAAATATATTATACTAGAACTGACATGTGATTACAGTTTCACACAATTTGGGTGCATAGATCCTGAGAAATCAGTACCCAGAACAACCACCTCTGGCCGTAATAACGACCTTGATACGCCTGGGCATTGAGTCAAACAGAGTTTGGATGGCGTGTACAGGTACAGCTGCCCATGCAGCTTGAACACGATACCACAGATCATCAAGAGTAGTGCCTGGTGTATTGTGACGAGCCAGTTGCTCGGCCACCATTGACCAGACGTTTTCAATTGGTGAGAGATCTGGAGAATGTGCTATTCAGGGCAGCAGTTGAACATTTTCTGTATCCAGAAAGGCCCGTACAGGACCTGCTACATGGGGTCGTGCATTATCCTGCTGAAATGTAGTGTTTCGCAGGGATCGAATGAAGGGAAGAGCCACGGGTCGTAACACATCTGAAATGTAATGACCACTGTCCAAAGAGCCGTCAATGCGAACAAGAGGTGACTGAGACGTGTTAGCCATGCCACCCCGTACCATCACAGTGGGTGATACGCCAGTATGGCGATGACGAATACATGCTTCCACTGTGCGTTCACCGTGATGTCGCCAAACACGGATGCGACCATCATGATGCTGTAAACAGAACCTGGATTCATCCGAAAAAATGACGTTTTGCCATCCGTGCACCCAGGTTCGTCGTCAAGTACACCATCGCAAGCGCTCCTGTCTGTGATGCAGCATCAAGGGTAACTGCAGCCACGGTCTCCGAGCTGATAGTCCATGCTGCTGCAAACGTCGTGGAACAATTCGTGGCTGCACGATCTGTTACAGCCACGCGAATAAGATGTCTGTCATCTCGACTGCTAGTGATATGAGGCCGTTGGGATCCAGCACGTTCCGTATTACCCTACTGAACCCACAGATTCCATATTGTGCTAACAGTCATTGGATCTCGACCAACGCAAGCAGCAGTGTCGCGATACGATAAACCGCAATCGAGATAGGCTACTATTCGACGTTTATCAAAGTTGGAAACGTGATGGTATGCGTTTCTCCTCCTTACACAAGGCATCACAACAACGTTTCACCAGGCATCGCCAGTCAACTGCTGTTTGTGTATGAGAAATCGATCGGAAACCTTCCTTGTGTCAGCACGTTGTAGGTGTCGCCACCGGTGCCAGCCTTGTGTGAATGCTCTGAAAAGCTAATCATTTGCATATCACAGCATCTTCTTCCTGTTGGTTAGATTTCGCGTCTGTAGCACATAATCTTCGTGGTGTAGCAATTTTAATGGCCAGTAGTGTAGTATTGTTCAGTTAACATCTTGAAAACTGCTATTTTTTCTATGGTGAACACACAATAAAAGTAAATACTTTCAGTAAATAAATCTTAAGTGCTGTTCTGTTAATACATTGATCAATTGAAGCCCGGGTTAGGTCATCTATAGTTCATTTTTATTTTGTCTGATTTCATGTACCACTTTTGAGTGAACCACTAATGGTGATGAAAATTGCACACTTCAGAACCACTGTGGAATTCACACAATAGCAAATGAAAGTTAACTAAAACCTATATTCAGCAGTAGTGAGATCTTTGATAAAATACAGTTTGTCAAAATTATAGTTAACAGAACGATAGTTACAAGAAACTTCATCCACTTAAGAAGAATGTCAGTCTACAAAAGAGGTTTTACAATGAGACTGACTGTTGAGAGTGAAATGAAACACTCTATCACCATATGGTATAATCAGAGAAATAAATGCAGACTTACGAAAACATCCAGTTCACTTGTGCACATGCTTATCAGCTGTAACATTGTAGTTGAAAGTTGCAACCACCCAACAGTGGACTAGGAACTTTACAGTTATACAAGTGACACACAAGACAAAATTTACTCTGTTCCAAAAGCATTACCAGCCAACTACTTTGAGAATTAGTTTGAAAGTCTATCTGACATGAAAACACTTAAGATTTTCTGAGCAATAGGATAGTTTTACTAGTGTAAAATATAACTCCCATCTTTGAAGCCATTTACGCCGACACTGGACTAAGAGATTGCGAGGCAGTTGTAGGAATAATTATTACCACGATATGAAGGACAACTATCTGCCACAGTAGCTGTATGGTAGCTGAATAATTAGCATGACTGACAGCCATGCCAGGGACCTGGATTCGATTCCTGGTATTGCCAGGGATATTTCCATGGTGGGAGGACTGGTACAGGGTGTGCAGTCATCCTCTCAAGTCCAAGTGAGGAGCTTGTCAACCAATTGGTAATGATTACATGCTCAAGAAACATGACAGCAACCAGATGAGCTGTGTGCTGACCACATGCTCCTTCATACCGCATGTGATGATGCCATTGGCAGATGATGTCAGGGCAGTCAGTCGCCCAACTGACCCGTCTAGGGCCAGAATGCAGAACTTTACGTAGGGTACATAAAACACCTTCATGTCCAACAAACTGGGCATGTTGCCAGCCAAGCCTTCTCAAACAAAAGCTTAAACATTTCACTGTGGCAATAACCAAGGTGGCCTCAATCAAGTTTTGGAAAATAGCTGGAGTCTTCTAGAAAAACAGATGGAACAGCTAAAAATGATGAAGACCCTCCACAGCACAAGGAGAGTGTACAAAGCTTCAAAAGTAATAGTGATTGTTGCATAAAGGTTTTGAAGGAAAGTGGAGAATTGTAGCGTAAAAGTGCCTAAACGCAATCAGTTTATGGAAACATGCCTGTCTGTCAGAAGTACAATATGTCTTCAATGAAAGTTGTAGTTTTGAGGCAGCCAATAGTACATACTTAATGATACACAAGTAAAATGAAAGCTGACAACTCAACAATGCCCCAAAGGCCCAATGCAATTTGTGTCACATTTTACACAGATGTGATAGGTGCATTAGTGTCACTTGTAAATAAAATTTACTACAGATGATTAGAAGAGTAAATTTTGTCCCTGTGATTGCAAGACAATAAAAGTCACAGCTGCCTGAAAGACCAACAGCAGAACGTACCTCATAATTGCTGCCCAGCATCACAGATTTCTATCTGCTGCGGAACACTGAAATTTATTTTGTGATGAAACAAAAGAGCCCAATTAGTTAAAAATTGCCCAACATAGAATTAAAGTGGTTTCTAAAAAATAAATCTTTTGAACCCCCAACTCTCATTCTTCACACATGAGATCCTGAAATCTACGTGTCAAGATAACCGTATGGACTCGTGCTTTTGAACTTCTAGAGATCAGTGTTTACATAGAGAGTACATTTCTAAGATATACTTAGCTGCATTTGTGACGAGAGAGAGATTATTAATAGACTACGTGAACTTTTATTAATATTCATGTTACCACCCATAGTAGATCATATCAAATCTTTAGCCAAGCAGGCAGGCTTATTCTTCTCTTTGCATGGATGTGTAAGCTAATTTCCTTGAGAAAATCTAAATTTGACTGGAAGAGTTCTATTTGGTTATGTTTTTAGGTGGTGTATTCCTTTATATTATCTGTAGCGACTTGTCTCGTCTCATTCCCCAGTGCCAATTTTGTCAGTTCAGTTAACAATGGAATGCTGACAGTGTTTTCCATAATTTTCCAGTGTCAGTCAACAAGATGGCTTCTTCAGAAAAACCCACAGTTATTGCCTTCCTAATTTATTCCATTGCTGATGATCTCAGTTGCAACACATCACTAAAAATAATGTGCTTCTGTCTTATTTTCCATGGGTCCATTGTGGGCAACTCAAATTTCCATTCTTTTAACATGGAACACTTCTTTGAATTTTAAAGTAATCAGCTTCACTTGCTGAACTGGCCTTCTTTGTATTATTATAATTATCATCATCATCATCATCATCAACAACAACAACAACAACAACAACAACAACAATTGCTTCTTGTGTTTTAGGGTGGTTATATATTATTGCCACTTAGATACACTCTAAGACAAATGAGAAAAAGACACACCACTAAGGAATTGTCTGAATGAGATGGAAATCAGTAGATGTGATGCACATGTACAGACAAACAAATGATTACACTTCGTCCTATAATTCACTTTCTTATTTCATTTTCAACATTGGACAAATCTGAACAGCCATTATTAGTCAGGTGTGCTCCTTTATTTTCACCATTTCCATGCTACGTTTCTTAAATCTTTTCTTACAAATATTAATATGAAAATTTATCATCAAGTAAACCCAGAAAAATAAATATGAGTGTCAACTGTCCACACAGAGGCGCTCTGTTTCATGCATGTGGATAATTTTGTTTTGGGCACACACCTGTCTTAATCGAAGAATTTTATTTATAGTTAATCAGTAGTTATATTTATCCTTATGCCAAACATTCATTTGTTAGAGGATTTCATGCTAGACAGTTGCTATTTCACGTGCATAGGCAATGTGGTGTTGTGTATCATTATAGTTGTCAGGCGATTCTTTTTATAAACAGTTGTTAACAGCTTATTCTGTAAATTGGTGCAAACATGGTGATTTTTCTAGGGACAGTTTTTATTATGTGATTTTAATATTTTATGTTTTTGTGTTTTAGCTTCAAATCCAGTCAGAATCTCTTCATTTTAACACGATGTAGCCTGGCAGTTCTTCAGTCCCCCCCCCCACCCTCCCCCTAATCAGAAATTCCCAGCAACTTCAGCTTGGTCCGCTCTCGCCATCTACATTTACTACTCAACAAGAGACGACACAGCACAGTCACTGTCAAAGCTGTCGCATTTCATAACACTGTCACCTGTTATCTTATACTGTCACCTGTTATCTTATACTGTCACCTGTTATCTTATACTGTCACCTGTTATCTTATACTGTCTACTGGGGTATACAGAAAGAAATTTGCAAAGACTTTATGCCCTGGTATCAGCATGTCCTCTGTTTACGATCCTTGCCAGCTGCACAGTGAAATTGCACTGCAGTCACACACATTTATCCATCAGCTGCCAAAGTTTACAGTTCTGCATTTTCTGTTGATACCTCTATGAATATCAATTTGTGACCAATTTGTGTAACTACTTCGCAGTGCAACGGTTTTTTCTTAGGGTATATTTGAGTAAAAAAAGTTTGTATTAAGTATTTGAACTGATTATTACCAACATTATTCTTTTTTGCAAGTGAAAATTTGTGTCTGCTCAGGCCAATTTAAATAACTTGCTTTTCAGGGTTTCACAAAATTCTCCTGCTAGAAGTAACACCAATGCAAGGCTGCCTCCTCCAGGCTTCTCAGCTGGACCCAATCACATGAATGCCTTTGGTCTTGGGATCCCTCGCGCTCCCACAACATCAGGTTTGTATATTTCTAAATAAATCAGTTCAGTCATAACTGAAGTAGTTTTGCTTTCTTGTGAAAAATTTTATTTCAGCAGGAGTGGTGGTTGTGTAGTTTGATAGGCTTTAATGCCATTATTCTTCCTTGCTTCATATTGTGGAAACATTTGTTTTCAGTTATGGCTTGTGGTGCCAGAAGCAAACCACAGTTGTACACATATAACTAAAATCAGAATATAAAGACTATAGACCTCAGACAGCCACAGGCCAGAATTTGGCAACTTCCATAGCACTGATAGTAACTTTTACTAAGTCTCCCATGGTGGACATAAGTGACATTGTGAGGTATGTTTAACCTTACAGTCAAAAGAACAAACTCCACACTGAAACCCCACCTCTGGCGACTAATTGTATTCCTTATGCTCCAGAAAGGATTTGGTTGAGTGACTTCTAGGTAGCCTCCTCTCCTGTATGAGTGTGATGGAGTCCTTCATGCATCAGTCATATTTCCAGGTGAAGTATTCTAGTGCGCCCTGTTTGTTTTTACTCTGGTAGTGCTGTAAGGATCTTGCATGCTGTAAGATAACTCTCTCTCAACTTCAGTCATAAACATGCTTACTCACAAGCAAACTGAGGAAAAATGTTGGATGTTCAGCTTTGGTCATGTTGTTGGTAGCTGCTACTTCCCATGAAATGTCAGTAGGAGAAATTTCAATAAGACTAATATAACTTCTTCAGATGGGTGTTTGTAGACAGCCTGTAATACTGTCACATGTCTCATTGATTGCTACTACATACATTATTTTGATACGATAAAAATTAATGAAAAGGAAGTTATGTCAGCCGGTGATGAAAAAGCTTGCATTCCAAATCTGGAACCGTTTCTGGATATATACAGTGTGTTTCAGGATAACTGATATGTTGTTTAGGTGGTTATTAGAATAGATGCAACAACATTGGTGCTTGTAATAACAAATCTTTATTTTTGACAGGCTGTTTCAACATTTATCGCTGTTGTCAAATATGTCTAGACTTCAGTGAACTGTCGTATAACTGTCACTGTTTTATTAAAGTGATAAATAATGTAATGTATTGAAAGTAAAACGTTAATTTTGGTGTGACAGTAGTTTGACAGTTCCACTCTCTGTCAAAATACTGTCACATCATTATTAACATTTTATTTTCGTTATATTATGTCATTTACCACCCTATTAAAACGGTGAGAGCTATAAGACAATTCACTAACTACACAATATTGATATCACATCAGACTAGATGTACTTGACAATGGCGATAAATACTGAAACAGTCTGTCGTAAATAAAGATTTGTTATTACAAGCAGCTATTTTAGTGCATCTATTCTAATAATCATGTCGTTATCAGACATATATTATACTGCTGGCCCTAAAGAAGAAAAATTGTTAAGGAAGTGGTAGTATAGACTAATTTGAATAAAATGTTACATAAATGTGTGTGTAGTTTTTGCTGGTTACAAACATCTCTTACATTCTAACCCAAACAAATATTCACTGATGATGATGATGATGATGATGATGATGATGATGATGATGATAAGCAAAGGTAAATGATTAAGCTCTCAGTTGATTTTCATAATTTCCACCTCTAACTTAAACACACATTTGAAATCTCTTGACATCATCATATGTAGCTCTGCTAGGGTAGTCTTGGTATTCATTTATGAGGGCAGCATTATTCATAATCGAGAAGGTGATTTCTTCTCTTGTGTTTACATTTTCTTTGTAGACTTTGCCTCTCATCCATCCCCAATGGCAAAAATCTGAAACGTTAGTTTCGGATACCTTGGTGACTGAGACTCGTGACTGTTTTTACCAGTACCTCATTCGGAAAAGACTAGGTTTAGATGAAGTGTCACTTGATGACTAGATTGTGTAGGCACCCTGTCATGCTGGAAGAACATACCATTATCATAGCCAAAGAAACCACCTCTAAAAATGATGGAAGCTCATTTTCAAGGCTCGTTTTACATAAGTGTCCTATAAAATGGCATGATAATACAACAGTCCCAATAAACCAATTGTCTGTAATACCACACCACACATTAACAGAAAAATGTTGTTGAAACCGTGTCTTTACAAATGCATATGGGTTTTCGTCAGACCACCAATGTAAGTTAACATTGTTATATACTGTCACTAGTGAAAATGGCTTCATCAGTAAACAGTAGTACTGGGATTACTGGGAGATTCGTAACTAGTTGATGACAAAATTCAAACCGTCTTGCATCATCTCTTTCGCAGAGGTGTTTAATTCACTTCCTAAATGATACGGATAGAGCATGTGCTTTCTTAATGTCCACCATACACTCTTATGTGGAACACAGATAGGTATAGAAATTTTTCGTGTACTTGTTGAGACTATAGTATACCAACTGAATGATGTCTTCTACTTCGTCCACACTGTATTTATTTGCATTTTCAGATGAAATATGACTGATGGGCACTGCATCAGTCTCAACACAGTTTAGTGAAAACGTTAGTACACACTCTGGAATATGGCACTCTGTAATCATCTACCATATTCTCTTCAGACAGCAGTGTTTTCATTACATAACCCACACACAAATGCCATATAGGCATATCTGTCATTTGTAAATATGTTTGACATGCTTAAATTATACAGTAGAGTTGGCCAATAGATCAGTCACAGTTGAAATATTCAGTCATGTAAACTGAAGCACACTGCTTCAGAACAAAAATAACAATCAATAAATAAGGTCATAGTAACTGGATTACCAATATTCAAAATGAAAACTTGTCTCTGTAACTAATGAAAGTAGGAAACATGCAATGTGGAATGTTCTATTTTAGTTAGTCTACACTACCACCTCTTAAAATATTTACTATCCCTCCAGAAATACCCTGCATTACAATATGTCCTTGTAATGATTGAACATGCAGTTATGTACAATTACAAGATTTTTAAAAGGTTTTGTTCATGGCTGCACTTCAGCAACTGGGCATACAAGAGCTTCAGTTCATTTTGGGACATAGCACTACGTTAGATGGCTACTAGTTTTAAATGGTGATTAAGTGGATGACATATACTAGATTGTCTCAATGACTCCCACATTGACTACAGATAATGTGATTTTATGTCTTACATTTTCTGAAGAAAACTGTTTTAAAACTGTCAAACTCATAGTCAAGGTTTATTAAAAAGTGCATTTTGCAACAGGTTGGATTTTATTTCTAATGCATTGAAGCCATTGCATGCACATCTGCTGAAATGCAGCCGTGTTCAAAATCTTGAAATTTATGCCTGCCCAGGTATCCAGAGCTGCATCTAAATACAGGGTGTTACAAAAAGGTATGGCCAAACTTTCAGGAAACATTCCTCACACACAAAGAAAGAAAATACGTTATGTGGACATGTGTCCGGAAACACTTACTTTCCATGTTAGAGCTCATTTTATTACTTCTCTTCAAATCATATTAATCATGGAATGGAAACACACAGCAACAGAAGGTACCAGTGTGACTTCAAACACTTTGTTACAGGAAATGTTCAAAATGTCCTCCATTAGCGAGGATACATGCATCCACCCTCCGTCGCATGAAATCCCTGATGCGCTGATGCAGCCCTGGAGAATGGCATATTGTATCACAGCCGTCCGCAATACGAGCACGAGGAGTCTCTACATTTTGTACCGGGGTTGCATAGATAAGAGCTTTCAAATGCCCCCATAAATGAAAGTCAAGGGGGTTAAGGTCAGGAGAGCGTGGAGGCCATGGAATTGGTCCGCCTCTATCAATCCATCGGTCACCGAATCTGTTGTTGAGAAGCGTACGAACACTTCGACTGAAATGTGCAGGAGCTCCATCCTGCATGAACCACATGTTGTGTCGTACTTGTAAAGGCACATGTTCTAGCAGCACAGGTAGAGTATCCCATATGAAATCATGATAACGTGCTTCATTGAGCGTAGGTGGAAGAACATGGGGCCCAATCAACACATCACCAACAATGCTTGCCCAAACGTTCACAGAAAATCTGTGCTGATGACGTGATTGCACAATTGTGTGTGGATTCTCGTCAGCCCACACGTGTTGATTGTGAAAATTTACAATTTGATCACGTTGGAATGAAGCCTCATCTGTAAAGAGAACATTTGCACTGAAATGAGGATTGACACATTGTTGGATGAACCATTCGCAGAAGTGTACCTGTGGAGGCCAATCAGTTGCTGATAGTGCCTGCACACGCTGTACATGGTACGGAAACAAGTGGTTCTCCCGTAGCACTCTCAATACAGTGACGTGGTCAACGTTATCTTGTACAGCAGCAACTTCTCTGGCGCTGACATTAGGGTTATCGTCAACTGCACGAAGAATTGCCTCGTCCGTTGCAGGTGTCCCATCGTTCTAGGTCTTCCCCAGTCGCGAGTCATAGGCTGGAATGTTCCATGCTCCCTAAGACGCCGATCAATTGCTTCGAACGTCTTCCTGTTGGGACACCTTCGTTCTGGAAATCTGTCTTGATACAAACATACTGCACCACGGCTATTGCCCCGTGCTAATCCATACATCAAAGGGGCATCTGCCAACTCCGCATTTGTAAACATTGCACTGACTGCAAAACTACGTTCATAATGAACACTAACCTGTTGATGCTACGTACTGATGTGCTTGATGCTAGTACTGTAGAGCAATGAGTCACATGTCAACACAAGCACCAAAGTCAACATTACTTTCTTTCAATTGGGCCAACTGGCGATGAATCGAGGAAGTACAGTACATACTGACGAAACTAAAATGAGCTCTAACATGGAAATTAAGCGTTTCCAGACACATGTCCACATAACATCTTTTCTTTATTTGTGTGTGAGGAATGTTTCCTGAAAGTTTGGCCGTACCTTTTTTTAACACCCTGTATATGGACCTTAAGTTGAAAATCGTGAAAACAGATATGGCCATCGATTTTAACACAGTGTTTAAAACTGGACATAATGCCGGATTATGTGAAATCTTACATAAATATAAAACAGTGCAACAAAATGCTTTCCATTACGAAGAAATTAGTCCAGCAAATCATATCAGATGGGGCCATAGAATGCCATAAGAAAAAAGAAAGTTTGAATGTTTGAATGTGGAAGCATACTGTTCATGCCTTTTCTAACAAAAGCATTTAAAGAACTGTTTGATTATCAAATTGATTTCATCTAGAATGGTATAAATGAATGGCCTTATAATCATAAGTCACAAATCACAGCTAGATATCAATAGAAATGTCAATATTTCAAAGCAGGACACAGGTTATTAATAACATTAAGATTACTGCAATACTAGTATTGAGCATCATTTTTTGACAGAATATTGAACAAGACTGAAATTATTTTCCTTGAGAGTAAAATATAATGTTACTTAAAAGTATCAAGTACAGTGTTGCCCCCAAGCTTAATGATCTGTCTGTTGTTAAAATTTTGTAATCAATTTCAAAATAGGTGTAGATGCCTTCAGATTTGATAAGGCCAAACAGGCCAAGATTGCACATAGGTATAATAATATTATAGAAAAAGAAATTGCATTAAAAGCTAACTTTTGTACAAAAGAATGAAAACTTATTGTTAGTATTAATCTCAAATTGAAATAAAATGATGCTTTAATAACTAAGTGTGACAAAGGTAACTCTGTTGTTACTGTCTACATAAAAGATATATAGACAAACCTGTAAAGGTTTTTGGACAAAACAACATTGTTTAGGTCACCATCAATCCTACTGTTAACCTGCAAAAGGAAATACGGCACTATTTAGCTATCACTAATAGCATGTTTCAGAAGTGTCAAAAGAAGTGACTTGTCAACATGAATCTGAAGCCACCAGTTTGTAGGACTCAGTTTAAGTTACATAAACAAAACCACTTGATCCGTCCTTTAGTCAACAGCATAGGGAACGCATGCTAGAGTTAAACTAGGCAGCTTCATTACAAAATCAGAGACTTGTTCATTTTCAAATGCAACTTTTCAGTTAAAAATAGAGCTGACTTAGTCAACAAAATAAAAACAGTACAATGTACACCAGTCACTAGATTGGTCTCGTTTGACACAGAAGTTCTTTGCACTAATGTACCTACTGATTTGACTCTCAGCTTTATCGAGAAGAATTTATTACAGTATAAAAAATTAACTGCGATACAAATGACTGAGCTTATTAATTTGTTACAGGTGGTACTTAAATATAATTATTTCACATTACATAGTAAATTTTACATACAATCATATGGCCTAGCAATGGGTAGTCCTCTCACTGGAATCATAGCTGACTTTGTGAATCTGTGAATTTCTCACTCAGAATTACAAAGGAAAATACACTTTTATTCTCATTATGTAGGCATAGAATTATTGTCATTGGCACCAATGACCAATAATTAGAACACTTGTTCTGCATATTCAATAGTTTCCACGATAAAATATGCTTCACAAAAGAAATTCACAATGAAAAATGTGGAGCTACACTTCCTCGATCTTAAAATACTTATAGTACATAACCGCTTCAGCTTTAATGTTTCCTGTAAACCAACTTATTCAGATAAAATCATCCCAAATAATTCTTCTCATCCACAAGCGCACAAATTAGCACTTCTCTTCTGCTATCAGTCGTGCCATAACAATGCCTCTGTCCCTTAGTAATGTACAAAATGAAATTAATGTAATAAAATCCTTTGCTACTAACAATGGAAATAAGCAAGATGTAGCAGATTGTATCCTCAGTAACAAAACCACCAAAAAATTTTCAACTCTACAAGGTAACAGATCCGCTTACAGGAAAGAGGAAATAATAAATTCATTTCCGTCCCATTTTTAGGCAACGTGTCCCATAGGATTAAATGCCTTTTGGTGAATAAATATTAATGCAAGGTAACGTTCTCTACAAATAATAACCTAAAGAAGCATCTTGGGCATGGTATCAAAAATGCTGAGGCTCTGTTCTCAGATTCTGGCATTTACAAAATGATCTGCAGTAATTGTTGTAGTTACTATATCACACAAACTGGTAGAGCAATCAAGGTGAGGTATAAAGAATGCCTATTGGGGAAGAAAGATAGTACACAATTCCACTTTCGCAGAGCATTTGTTCATTGCTGGTCATACTCTGCAGGATTTAGAGGATACTGTAATTTTACACAAAGAAGTAAAATGGTATAGACTAGATTTATGGGAAGAGATTGAAATTTTCGAATACATAGAGAAAAACAATGACTACAATTGCCTTCAACTTGCAGGTAGACATTTCCTGGAAGCCTTTAAGCCTCTACTTCTGGCCGAGTAGCCGAGTTGACAGCTCAGTGCTGGCCTCCACATAGTGTTTGTCTTCCAAAAAATTCTGTGTTCAGTAAGAATACATTTCTTGTTGTTTCATAATGTAATCCCCACATGCTGTTAATTTCTAGTGTGTTTAATTCTACCTATAATATTGTGATTTCTATGCATATACACTGGCTAGTGAGGCTTTGCTCACTATTTTCTGGTTATTTTGTAGTGCCCAACTTGTAGTATATTTGTTCATATAGCGTGCTTTATCAGTACAACCACTCCTTGTAGCATGATACTTTTATGGTTGCGTATTCACGCCCAAGTGCTTCTTGTGTGGTTTGCTCATTTTGTAAAGAGTCTGCTCTGTTTACCTGAGCTTGCGGGCTACTTGTAATGATACTCTTTTTTACCCCCTCTGCTATCCCTCTTCTCAACTATTTAGTTAATCTGTTAATTCGTTTAATAATGTGTACAAGTGGAATCACACACACCACTGATTACAGTAGCACCACCTACCAGAGATAACTTCAGGCTAGTGCCTCTACTCTTCAGCCAGTCGGTGCATGTTGCTAGCTCTGAACATGACATATTGATGCTTTATAGAATCTGACACTGTGTTTTATATTTAAATGTCTGTTTTATACAAATCCTTCAAGTGGCATAGTATATATAGTTGTATTTCCACAGATATGCGGTACTTAACAGATTAAAAAGTTTTAAGACAAAGCCCTACTGTAGATGGCTATTACTTTCATACAATGTATTTAAATGGTGGTTAAGTGGATGACATGTACTAGACAGAGTCAATGACACAATGTAATGACTTTACATGAGGATGCTTCTCTAAAAGTATTTTTTTAAAATATTTCCTGTAATTTTGCTCATTGTACTGTTACCATCTTTATTCCATACACAATTTTGTAATCTCGTTAATAGGTCCTCATCTTCTGAAGGAGACAGTTTTAAAACCATTGAAACCATGGTCAAGGTTTAATAAACCTGTATTTTGCAATTGGTTGGCCATTATTTTTAATGCATTGAAGCTCTTATATCAAATTATTAGAAGTTTCATCTTTTTAACATGCCAAGTTTCTTTAGAGACATTTTACAGAACATAGTGCAGCTCTGAAAACTTCTTGACTCCTGTCACTCTCTCACTGCCGTGTTTATTGGTGATGGATTCCAAATACTTACGTCAGTAGGGGGAAAAGTAATTCTCTCTCTCTCTCTCTCTCTCTCTCTCTCTCATGAATTAATTCATTCTTGTTTAACTTCTGCTTAATGTCCACTGCTTCAATCTACAGCCTGTATTGTACTGGAGACTTATTAGATGCCTTGTCATAGGTTTCAAAGGTCACTGTTATAAAGAACTAGCAATGATTTCACAACTTATGTTTTAGCTGTCATTAATGAGTTAAAGAGAAAACTGTCCACCGAAGTTTGGAAATAACTAGACCCATTTCTCTCCAGCAGCTTACTCACACAGCATTAATATAGGAAGGGGAGGAGTTGTTACACGTATTAAGAAAGAACTCAAGTTCAGAACCATCCAGACAAGTACATTTTATAGTGATCAACACATAGAAGTGTGTGCTTGTGAATTGACACTGAAAAATAGGCCACTTTCAATTGTAACTTTATATAGATCCCCACAGGAAAATTTTGAACTGTTTGAGGAATCTGGATGCCTTACTATGCTATCGGTCATACATCAGCAAGCAGTTAATAGTCTTGCTGACATCAGAGTAGATTCTGTAAAGGATTCTGATAGAAAAAAATATATGGAAACCTAATTTGGATCCTATAATTTGATTTCAGTAATTAATTTTCTAATGCGGGTGGATAAAGACAGTAGGATCCTAATCGATCATGTTTCCTTTAGTAAAGCTCAAAGCAAGAAAATAACTGCTCACTCAGTAACAAATGCTCTACCTGATCATAATGCATGGTTGGTTTGGATAACTAACAAAATACCTTACAGGATGGATACTCCGCAGTGGAAATAAGTTGCATTAGTGAATGATACAGGACAGATGTTTTTAAGAATAGTAAGACATGACCTGATGTGAAATTTATATTGGACCAAATGCTAACATAAAATCTAATCTATTCCATGATAAATTTAAATCATATTTGAAAATAGCTTTCTGCATAAGCTTATGAGTAAGGTCATTAAACAGCCATGTAAAAAAAATTGATCACTAGGGAGATTAAAGTATCTTGTGAAAGCAAAAGCGAAATGTGTGTTGGCAAGAACAAGTAGATATACTGCAATAGTTGCACACTACAAACACTATTCAGAATTACTAAGAAAAGTTATTTAAAAAAATCAAGGCACAAGCGCATAATGTCAGGAATCAGTAATACTGCCATCAGACTTAAGACTATATGAAATGTAGTGAAACAAGACAAAACAAACAACCACAAACAGGATAACAACATATTTAACCTGTAATGTTCGGAAACAGTATTAGTAGCGTCCTGCTTGACGCAGTCAAGTCATTTAAATATTTGTACATAACGTTGCAAAGCGATACAAGATGGAACGAGCATGTGAGAACTGTGTTAGAGAAGGTCAATGGTAGACTTCATTTTATTGGGAGAATTTTAGGAAAGAATGGTTCACCTGTAAAGGATGCTGGTGGAACCTATTCTTGAGTACTGGGATCCATACCAGGTCGGAGTGAAGGTAGACAGCGAAGCAATTCAGAGGCAGGCTGCTACATTTGTTACCGATAGATTCGAACAATGTGTAAGTGTTGTGAAGATGCTTCGGAAACTCAAATGGGAATCCCTGGAGGGAAGGCAACTTTCTTTTTGAGAAACACTATTGAGAAAAGTTAGAGAACCGGCATTTGAAGCTGACTGCCAAATGATTCTACTGCCACCAGCATACACTGTGCGCAAGGACCACAAAAATAAGATATGAGAAATTAGGGCTCACATGAAGGCATACAGACAGTCATTTTTCTCTCGCTCTATTTGTGAGTGGAACAGGAAAGGAAATGGCAAATAGTGGTACAGGATCCCTCCACCACGCACCAAAAAGTGGCTTGCAGAGTATCAATGTAGATATAGAATGGGAGGGCTATAAATGATGAGCCACAGGTAGAAAATATATTTAATAATAATTTCTTAAATATATTAAAAAGTTTAGGGATGAACAGTTAAAGAGAAAAATCTCAACAGTATGTTGAAAAAGCAACTCTCAAAAAATTCCATAGTATGAATGTATCACCAACTTCTCCTTCTAAAATCAAGAAAATTATATATTCACTCAAAAATGAAAGTTCATCTGGTTTTGATGGTGTTTCCAATACAGTAATAAAGATTTGTTACTGTATAATAAGCCAGACTGATCTTACCTGAAATATATAATAATCACTAACTTGAGGCACTTTTCCAGAGAGACTGAAATATGCTTTTTTCAAACCCCTATTTAATAAACGTGATACAGGAGATATCAATAACTACTGATGCATTTCACAGCTGACACCATTTTACAGAATTTTTGAGAAGGTGATGAACTCTAGAATAGTATGTCACCTGAGTGACAATAATATCCTCGACAAATCACAGTTTGGCTTTCAGAAGAGTTGCTGTAATGAGAATGCCATTTATGTACTCACTCAACAAATTTCACAATCATTAAGTAATAAAACAATGCCAGTTGGCATTTTCTGCAACTTGAGTCTGTGAATCTCGGTATTCTCCTAGACAAATTGCAGTTTTATGTGATTGTGGTATAGCCAAACAATAGATAATGTCATATCTAACCAAAAGCATGCAGAAAGATTTACTTAGTAATTGAGGGAATGTGGTACAGGGACATCATTCCCACTTGGGAAAAGTCATGTATGGGGCTTCCAAAGGCTCAGTCTTAGGTCCAATATTGTTCTTCATATATGAATACAAGCTTCCATCTAATATAAAACAAGTAGAATGAGTAATTTTTTCATGTGACACTAGTATTGTAATCAATCCAAGCATACATACAGAAATAGAGGAAATGGTAAACAATGTTTTTAAAAGTATCACGGACTGGTTTTCTGCAAATGATCTCACCCCCAATTTTAAAAAGACACAACATATTCAGTTATCGACATCTCGAAGTACTACACCTATGGTAAGTGTAACACCAATGGTAACTGTAACCCGTGATGAGGAAATAATAAATAGAGTGGAAACTTCAAAATTCTTAGGTGTCCATATTGATGAGATTTTAAACTGGAAAAAAAAACACATTTTTAACTCCCAAAACGGCTTAGTGCACCCACATTTGCACTTAGAATCATTGCAGGTCCTGCAGACAGACAAGTCAGTAAGTTGACACATTTTGATGGAATAATGTGCTGGGATAACTCATCTTTAAGGAAAAAAAGCTTTCATTTCTCAGAAACATGCTGTAAGTGGTGCTCACTAATGATCACCTTGTAGATGCCTGTCTAAGGAGTTGGGCATTTTGACTCCCAATTCACAGTATATTTATTTCCTCATGAAGTTAATTTTAAATAATCCAATACAGTTAAAAAGGAACAATGATATAAATAATTATAATACCAGAAGGAAAAAGACATTAATTACTCCACATTAAGGTTGTCTTTAGCACAAAAAGGGATGTGCAATTGTGCAAATAAAATTTTTGATCACTTACCCAGTGATATAAAATTTCTGATAGATAGCAAAGTAAAATTGAAAACAAACCAAAAAAGTTTCTCCTTGACAACTACTCCTATTCCATAGAACAATTTTTGTTATTGCAATGTGTAAATGGTGATGGGTTTGAATTAATAACTCGCATCTATATATTTTAAAAAATTTAAATGTTCAGCATGTAGCCATATTTACAAATTAATTTGTGATGTGAATGTATAATGACTTGTTCCACATTGTTAACATTTATCATGCAAAATGGTCTGTGCGACATAAAACTAAGCTAACTAATTTTATACAAGTTTAGGTCATTTTCAGAAGATAGCTGCATCCAAAACTTAAGAATGTCAGTGCATTTAAGATCGTTCAGTTATTTATTCCAAGGCTCATAACTTGGTGCCTTGTACATGTGAACTTAGATTATTGGTATATAAGAACATAAGAAAAGAAAGTCCTGTGTGAAACATAAATAATGATGTAGTGAAGGTAACAACTCACTGTAGTTGAGCCATTGAGTTATCAATAGCACACAAAAAGGATGGAGAAGGTGCTATTACTGTGTGTCAGCCATCATTTGTCTTCATCTCATTCTGCATCTGACTTCACCCCCCCCCCCCTCTCTCTCCTCCTCCCTTTCTCTCCCTCCCTCCCCCCCTCTCTCTCCTCCTCCCTTTCTCTCCCTCCCTCCCCCCCCCCCCTCTCTCTCTCTCTCTCTCTCTCTCTCTCTCTCTCTCTCTCTCTCTCGACCACACTGTGTCGTCTCTGCATTGGCCATACCAGGCTGACCCATGGTTTTCTTTTGCGTGATGAGCCACCCCCACTATGTGGTTGTGGAGCCTTCCAGTCAGTAGCCCACATTTTGGTTGAATGCCCCCCTCTTTTGGCTCTGCGTGCTAAGTATAGGCTCCCCAACACTTTACCTTTGATGTTGGCTGACGATTCCCGGTTGGTCTCTCTGGTTCTCGGTTTCCTCCGGGAAAGTGGTTTTTATTCTCAGTTTTAAGGTTTTTGATCTCTCTCTGGTGTTGGGGCAGGGCGGTGAGTGTTTGGGTGTCTCCCACTGTAAGCAGTGTTCGGAGATTCCCGATTCCCCTCCCTGACCGAAATCCTCTTTTCTTCCCCTTTTACTCTGTTTGTACCCCTTTTTTTTAAGGCTTGGTTAGTCTTTCTATTCCCATACGTACTTTCTACATTCTAGCAGTTGTACCTTTTACGTCACAGGTGGTCTTGCCTATGCTGCTTCAGCATAGTGTTGGGTTCGTTCTTGCCGACTTCCCTCATTTTGTTTTTTACCAATGACAACATGACTGCCCTTTTACGTTTTTACCTTTTTCCGTTTTATTTTTCTGACTTTACTGCGAAGTCCCATTAGCGGAATGGAGCCTATTTGAAACAAGGGACTGATGACCCTGCTGTTTGGTCCCTTAAACCTCAAACAACCAACCAACCATCTCTCTCTCTCTCTCTCTCTCTCTCTCTCTCTCTCTCTCTGTGTGTGTGTGTGTGTGTGTGTGTGTGTGTGTGTGTGTGTGTGTGTGTGTGTGTGTAAGAATGTTTATTTTAAAATTTTGTCTTAAGTTTATTGTCTTTCACATGTACATTGGTGTCCAAAACTAAAGCAAAGCAACAAATGGAAATTTTGCAAGGTTGGATTTATTTTGCCACAAAACAGTTGGGATGGGTGATAGTAATGTAGAAACAATGTTGTCACATAGAGGAAGGTGTAATTAGATGAATGACGAATACTGACTTCACATAACGAATGTTTATTCAGCACTTGTGCATACAAGAGCGAACTGCCTCTGGTCAGAACACATACGGTATATATACAGTTACAGAACATTCCAGTACAATAATTCTTGACATTTGTGGATACTTCTAGAATGTACTCAAACCAAATATAGAAATTAAAATTGTACATTTCAGGTGAGTTTTGAACTCTCAACAGACCAAGTACAGGTTCAGTCGTCAGAGCTTTTCACAGCACATCAAAAGAATCTTGTTAAGCACCACCCTGCATAAATTTAACATCAGCATTTAACAACTCTTGGAGTGGCCTGGCTTTGGTACAAAAATCTTTGATAAAACGACAATAATAAGAACATAATCCGAGGAAGCTTCTCACATCTCTAATACTTTTAGGAATAGGAAATTCCATTATAGATCTCACCTTTTCTGGGTCTGGCCGCACATCTTCATTTGACACAAGGTGTCCAAGTATTTTGATTTCTTTTGTTCCGAAGAGAGACTTTCTTGGGTTGAGTTTTAGTCCGCCTTGTTGGAGATACCTACGAATGGCCCTCAGTCTTTTTATACATTCATGAAATGTCTCTGAGAACACTGTGATGTCATCTAAATAACAAAGACACATCGTCCACTTCAGGTGCCCTAGAAGATTATCCATCATCCGGCCAAAAGTTGCTGGTGCATTACACAAACCAAACGGCATTACCTTAAACTCATACCGGCCCTCAGGGGTGATGAATGCAGGAAATATGATATTAAAAGCGTCCTTATGCCTTTGGCCAAAACTAGATCCCTTCTTGGATCGCCGGCCGGAGTGGCCGAGCGTTTAAGGGCGCTACAGTCTGGAACCGCACGACGCTACGGTCACAGGTTCGAATCCTGCCTCGGGCATGGATGTGTGTGATGTCCTTAGGTTAGTTAGGTTTAAGTAGTTCTAAGTTCTAGGGGACTTATGACCACAGCAGTTGATTCCCATAGTGCTCAGAGCCATTTTTCTTGGATCGGTGAAAGATGATTTGGGATTGAGGAAGCCTGGGGTATACAAGATTCCCTGTCACTGCGGCAAGGCCTACATTGGACAGACTATTCGTACAGTTCAAGATTGATGTGTGGAACATCAACGGCATACACGTCTGCTCCAGCCGGAAAAATCAGCCGTTGCCGTTGCCGCTGGCGCCACTGCAATTCTTCGCTTCACAGAGGGCAGCTCTTCTGTTGCTCGTGCACGCGCAACGGCCAGTACCTGCGGTATAAAGGAGCCGCCGAATCTGAGGTCTCTTCAGTTCCATTATGATTGTGCACTCAATCTCACCTGAAGATGGCGGCCAGATGGTCCGCCGAAATATCGTGTTGTCGTCAGGACGATGGAACCCGGCTGCACACCCGTGAAAATCATCACTACCACAGTTGATTGGTGCCCTGACATCTTCAGTGGCATAGTTGTCCGTTGACCAGAATGCCATCTTAAGAGCAGAATATGGTCGTATGGACATCTGTTGACAGTGTGTGTTGTTATATCGTAAATTGGACAAAGGATGGGGAAATAGTGATTTATTGTTTTAATGTTGGACCCAAGTGTAGTTACCCAACCACAAGTGCACAACTGAGGCTGGACCATGATTTATAATTTTTATAAAATTTTTCTCTCTGTCACATTTGTTTTTCTTTGAAATGGAGAAGATGGTACAGAAGGGATACATGTTATGACTTGTGTCTTTAGCAAAAATTTGTTGGTATAGTGATTTCAATTTGAACAATAATATTTACTTTTCTTTCTTATAACTACCTTTTTAATGCCATGTTAGGTGACAATTACACATTACTGAAAGCCTTATTTGTTGTCCAAAATCTTTGTGTGTGTGTGTGTGTGTGTGTGTGTGTGTGTGTGTGTGTGTGTGTCTCTCTCTCTCTCTCTCTCTCTCTCTATATATATATATATATATATATATATATAATTTTTTTATTTTTTTTTTATTTTTTTTTCACCCTGTCTTGCCCTTACAGTTTTTGCTCATTGTGGAAGTCTTTAAAGCTGTTAATCACTGACCAGTACTTTGTCCAGTTTGAGATGTCTCCTTGATTTAACCCAGCCTGTTTGACATCCTTTTTCACCTCTTTGGGCCATTTGATGTAAACTTGAGATGTACAGTCCAGTATATTAAAATGTGTTTTGTCCACCTTTTCCCAGCCATCCTAAAATCTTCATCTTGTTTTTCTAATTGATTCACTTAATCTTTTATTTTCCTGGTACAGTTTTCCCCTTCCTCGTAACCTGTGCTGTCCACCACATCTCTCTCTCTCTCTCTCTCTCTCTCTCTCTCTCTCTCTCTCTCTCTGATTTTATGGCTTCTAGTAGTCCTTACATTCCTGTCATTTGGAGTCATTCCCTAACATACAAACACACTCTTGTAATAGGAGTGTTGTGCGAAGACATGCTGAAACAGTAATGCCTCCAAATTTTTTACATGAAAACTCTTAAAGCTTTATAAACAAAACAAATGTTATTAACATTCTACATCTATATTATAAATGTCTACATATTTATTCCTCGGCATTGTCACACTGGCTGTGAACACATTTCAAATAATTTTTTAGAACATTTCTCATGGAGAACAGTGCTCTGGCTAAAATTATTTTAAAAATGGACAAAAACAGTCTTGATCACAAAAACATGTATTTTGATTGTAACTGGTTTGTCAGTTTTTGACGATCCTCATACCACTATGGTAGGCAGTGACAGTGAATGGAGCAGGTGGTGTAACTCCACAAACGTCAGCTGCTCCATTCACTACCACTACCTACCTACCTACCTACCTACCATCGTGGTGTGAGGAGCTGAAGATGGTCAAAACCTGACTGAAACCAGTTTCCATCAAAATAAATGTTTTTGCAGTAGAGATTGTTTGTGTCTATTTTTAAAGAACACGTTTCTCCCAACGAGAGGAGAGTTTATTGATACTGTCACTGTAGAGTGTTTGATGTATTTATGGAGCCACTGTCTCACATCTGCTTGCACTCCTTCATAACTATCAATGTGAAGTCCTCAAAGGTGTTGTTTAAGTCTTGCAAAGAAATGGAAATTGAGTGGGGCCAAGTCGGACCTATGTGGAGGATGAATCGGTGACAATGGACCTGAGGTGTCTGATTGTTACAGATGTCACAGCATTCGTGTGTGGTCTGGCATTGTCATGTTGAAGGAGAGGATGCTTCATATTGGACAAACTCTTTCTGTGGTTAGAAACTCAATTACAGCACACTGTTTCTCACACAGTGACATAGTTACATTGCACAATGACGTGTTACACACTAAAATTTGGAGCCATCTTGTGGCAGAGGACTGCAAATATGGAGACACGAACAATAAAGATGTAAAATGTTAATAATTGTTGAGAGAGAGAGAGAGAGAGAGAGAGAGAGAGAGAGAGAGAGAGAGAGAGAGAGAGAGAGAGAGAGAGAGAATCACAAAATCCGCCCCTTCTCATTACCCAGAAAATAGCACACAGTAACATGAAAAGAATTGACTGCTTTAAATATACTGAGCAAATTGGACAACTGAAAAATTGCTTTTCAAAGAAAACAATTATTAACATTTTACATCTTTATTGTTCATGTCTCCATATTTGCAGTCCTCTGCCTCTTGAAAGTAAGTTTAGATTCCAGCTTTGTCTGCCTGTTCTTTTGGAAGCTGTGTTAGTGTTAGATAGTATTGTAAATGCCAGGTAGTTGACCATGGTACTGCTTCTGGTTCCTCCATTGCATACTTATTCAGCAACCCTTTCTTGTTTACTTCTTTTTCCTATTTGTGGATGATCTTCTCCAAAATGCAGTTGAAGATAACCAGAGACAGCAAATCACTACTGTCTGTTCCCTGTTTTAATGTCAAAGAACTAGTTTTTTGTAACTTCTACGTATTATTGCTCTTTCGACATCGTAAACATTCCAAGGATGGACATACATTCATTTATAAGCCCATTTCTTAACAGGTACGCCATTTCATCTTTTTGTGCCCTTCACATGCATCTACAAAATAAGTGATGTAGATTGAACTATTATGTTAGTGATAGGTGGATGATCATGATGAGAGATGAACAGTAAACAACACTGTTTGAGACCACTAGAACCAGAAATTAGCTTATTATAAAGTAACTACAAAAAATGAAAATTCAAAGAGTATATCTCCTGTAACAGACTGGATGGGTAGGAGGGTGAGTGGGTGGGAGGCAGGGTAGGTTGGTGGGTGAGTGGATGGGATAACATTTATTGTATGTTGACAGAGATAGTATGTTTACAAAATGTGTTCGAAGTGCTGCTAGTTACTGTCACTCTGTAAGGAAGAATATGGTAGATTGTTCACGCTGTGATTGTGGACGAAGGCTGACTAGAAATGAGTAGTGATGTACAGTGTCTTGGTGAAAGAATAATAGAAATGAATAGAAAGGAAGGAAAATGTTAATAGAAGAAATAAAAGTTATGGAATATTAAGTTTCTTTTACAGTTGCCTTTCTTTCCTAACATGTTTGAACAACACAAATTTCAGTGTGTAGCAGTGTAACATTTTTGTACTACTGCATGTTACAGCTTGAATTTGCCAATAACATGTCTTGCATAAATAAATCAAAAACTTTCTGCAAAATGCAGACATCACTTTAAACACTGGCAAGTGAAGTTAAACATTGCCTTACAATCTTAAATTAATATTCTAGGTAGCAAAATTCTGCCATTCATGGGACTGAGTAATAGCAGTGCCAATGGTGGTGGCGGTGCCAGCAGTAGTAGCAGCAGCAGCAGCAGCAGCAGCAGCAGTAGCAGCAGCACAAGCACCACCAGCAGTGGTGGTGGTGGCAGCAATGGTGGCAGTGGTGGTAGTGGTGGCAGCAGCACCACCACCACCACAACCACTACCACGACCACCACCACCACCACCACCAGCAGCAGTAGCAGCAGCAGCAGCAGCAGCAGCAGCACGTGCAACAGTGGCCAGGCATCTGGTCCACCTGCTCCAGACAACTCTAACTCCTTTGGACTGGAGGACTGCTACAATACACATGAATGGTCAGAACATGGAAGTCCATCACATCCACCAGTTTTTCCTAGTGCCACAAATTCAAAGAACAATACTTCAAAAGGTATGTGTAGTAATTAGTGCAACTCGTGAATTTAATGCTGTTATTCAGTGCATTGCCTATTTTTTGTGCATCTACGGTCATTTTAGTTTATTCTTCTGCTGCTGCCTGGTGGAACGACTTCATAATTATAAACAAACAGTCACAGTAGGTGCCTAAACAACTGAATAATTTCGTTGTAATATGAAACACACTACTTCGAACTGATAGGTATATCCATACATTGAAGTCAAGAAAGGCTCTTTGATATCGTCTTGTGTCAGGGAGCCGTGTCATAATGTGATAAATGTGAACTTGGATAAGGAATTTGTGAAGTAGGCAATATTTACATGTGCAGGAAGCAAGAATGTGAAGATTGTTATTGGTTGTGGTTTACTGGCTATTTTGAAGGAAAAAAGTACCATTAATCTTAACACAAGCTTTCTTCAAAGTATACATTCCTGTATTTATGTATAAAGTAAAGATAGAAAGTATTTAAATTCTTGAAGGCCAGTAGCATTTGCACGCCAAATAGCCTTTATCGACCTTACATGCTGTTTCACAGCAGGTAAAGAGAGTAAAATGTTGGGTGTGTTCTCTCATTTGTGCAGTCCATTCTCAATGACAGAGGATAACATGTACTTTTTCTGAAGTAGTTTACTTCTGTGCACCATATATCTTACACATTTTCAACACAGCATTTTCTTGCATGTTGATATGAAGTGTGCAGCATTTGAAACAAAGAGGGTATTGTGCTAAGATCGCCTTTGTTGAAGTGAATTTGCATATGATGTGTGTGTTTTGATTATTCTGCTACAATATGAGGATCAAATTTAATAGTACAGTGTGTAACAAACTATCGACCGACCCAGGCTTTGCTTAAGTAGACTTAGTATCTGTGACCAGGCAACTCAAATAAGACATTTTTCACAAAAAGAAAAATGATAGTTACAGCCATTATATAACAGTGAACAGGCAAAGAAACGAAAACAAGTCCACTCTCTGATTAATGATGAAATAGCAAGGCAAAAGGAAGTAGCTGGGATTCACAAACACGGAAAAGTTCATGGCAGCTGCAAGGGACATGACCAGGAAAGGGTTAGTTGGACAGGATCTGGAGTATATTGTTTATGATTGAAATAACATATGGTTGAAACTGTGTGGGTAGCAGGATAATGATAGAGTAAGTTTCATTTTATACTGTTGTGAATAGTGGATAGCCAAGGTGTCTGCTCTGTATAGCTTTGCTGTATTGGAAGACACATGACTCAGTTATGTGATGCTCGAAAGCTTGTTTTACATACTAATATTATAGCCAGTTTATCTAGAACTATTGAGTGTTGTAGAAATATTACTGCTGGTCCTCCAGATGTACTTCATAAAAAGTGTAAGGTTGCGTCTACATTGAGCATGTGCCGTATTCACCCGATTATAAGATGAGGTTTATTCCTCAAATTCATCATTAGAAAAATATAAGGTTGTCTTATATTCACAGATTAAACTATTGCTGCTGAGGTCAACATTTGTATGTTGTTTAGTAGAGTATATATGAGTAGTCTCACATTTATATGGGTGTTCTTATATTTGGAGATGAAGCTTTGGCTGTTGAGGTCACAGGCAGAATTATTTTGAAGAATTCGAAAGGGCAGGGCTCAGCAAATGATATCAGTGTTCCATCAGGCTCAAGATTTCCTGATACGCCGAAGCACTTTATACAGTATTGACATTGCTCGAAAACTCATGTGACATTGAGTCACACAGTGCTAGTGCAAGAGATACGTAAGAAACTATGCACCAGCCACTACAACAGTCTAATGCTCTGATTCAAATATGAAAATTTTGCGAAACGATGGAGGAAAAGTATTAAATTCTGTCATCTAAAAACGTTTGTTGTATTTTAACTGGTTTTCAATAAACGTTCTCATACATGTAGGCTTGTGGGTACCAGTACAAACATTAATGCCGCTTTTTAAGAAAAGGTAACTTTCAAAAAGGGAAATGTCCTTCAAGAAAAATTAGTTGATTCAGAATCCAGACCAATATTTTATTTGGTTATGAGAGACTGCAGTGATTTACTAAGTGGATTGCAAATGTCAAAGTCAGTCGCTGTTCACATATTAGAATACCGGGTAAAAAGTTACTAGCTTGAGAACATGATGGTGACATTCAGATCAAACAAGAAGGATTCTTAATCCAAAATTAAATATCTAACAAAGGAAATAAATCATATTGAACTGACTATAATTGTTATCGTGAGGCTAAATTTCAGCGGCAAGACCCTTTGTTTATGTATTAGTTGGATTTGTTACCTGTAAACTAGAAGATATTGCAGTCAGTTTTTCACAGTTGCTCGAGCACAGCACTACAGAAGAGATGGAGTGGGAACAGTGACACCAGTTTGACAGAGAAATAAGAGTGATTGCTGGGAGGAGAGCGGTGATGAAGCAGCAAATTTCATCATGTTGCCAACCATGTGAATCTATCCCATGTACTTTTGGGTTTTTATGAACATCTACCACATTTAAACTGCAATTTGCCAAATCAATACGTAGTCGGAGTCAAACTGACTTTAAAAATGGACAAATACTCAACAATAGCTTTCATTTCTGCAGGAGATGTTAAAAGTCTAGATTGGTGTCAATGCTGTACGTACATGTTTCTTGCTGCAATGTTGTCGATATTCGCCATGACATACGACAGGGGGAAGTAAGAGACTTTTTAACATTGCCATGGCAGTATAGAAATGAAATCTGATATGCATTCGAAAAAAACGGCTATGTTCTCAGGTACCACTTGAAAGACAGCCACAGAAATAGTATTGTGTTTAAATGAAACAGTCAAATATTTGTGACAACTAAGATTTATGATTGATAGTGATATCACAGACTACAGGGTTAGTAAGCAAAAAAAGGTAGAAAATAAAAGGTCTGAAACTTAATATAAACCATTTCTTTTTATTTGTTTTATTTGTCGTAGTATTATCGAAATGTAAACAATTAATAAACGACGTAAGTTTAGAGTAGATGTAATGTTAACTTTTTGGCAGATATTTTATGTCAATAAAACAGTTTCTAAGATTGATCAGTAAGAATACATCAAAACCAAATTTTTCTCAAGGAGCCTTGTTAGGAAAAAAGAGAGAGAGAGAAAGTTACCATGTATTCAGGGTCATCTTATATTCAGGGGCGTTTTATAGTCTGGTAAATACAGTGTATTCAATTTCAGAGTAACAGAGAGCAAGGACTAATATCCTTACTGTGTCTGGTCATGATCCCCAGGCTATACATATACATATACATCTACACACACTCCGCAAGCCACTGTACGGTATTTTGCAGAGGGCACCCTGTACCACTACTAGTCATATCCTTCCCTATACATTTGCAAATAAAACAAGGTAAACACGACTGTCTATATGCCATCGTATGAGCTCCAATTTCTCGTATCTTTGTGGTCCTTAAGCGAAATGTATGTTGGTGGCATTGCAATGTTTGTGGAATCAGCTTCAAATGCTGCTTCTCTAAATTTCCTCAATAGTGTTCCTTGAAAAGAATGTCACCTTCCCTCCAGGGATTCCCATTTAAGTTCCTGAAGCATCTCCATAACAGTTGCATGTTGTTCGTACCTGCCGCCTTTGGATTGCTTTGATGTCTTCCTTTAATCTGACCTGGTATGGATCCCAAACACTCAAGCAGTACTCAGGAATAAGTCGTGCTGGTGTTCCTAGATGTGGTCTCCACAGATGATCAACACTTTCCCAAAATTTTCTCTAGAAACCAAGCTCGACTATTTGTTTCCCTTACCACAATCCACATGTTTATTCCTTTTTGTATCGCTTTGCAACTTTATGCCCAGATATTTAAACAATGTGACTGTGTCAAGCAGGCCCTACTAATGCTGTATCCGAACATTATGAGTTTCTCTGTCCCACTCACCCACAAAATGTACATTTTTATACATTTAGAGCAAGCTGCCATTCATCACCCCAAGTAGAAATTCTTTCTTAAGTCATCCCATAGCCTTCTACAGTCACTCAGTGACAATACTTTCCCATATACTACAGTGCCATCAACAAAAAGTCACAGAATGCCACTCGCCCGCTCTGTTCATTTATAGAAAACAAGAGGGATCCTGTAACACTTCCCTGGGTCACTCCAGATGGTATTCTTGTCTCTAATGAACACTTGCCTTTGAGAACAACATACTGGGTTCTGTTACTTCAGAAGTATTCAAGCCACTCACATCTCTAGGAACCTGTTTCAAGTGTTTATAACTTCGTTAACAGTCTGCATTGGGGCACCGTATCAAATACTTCCTGAAAATCTAGAAATATGAAATCTGCCTGTTGGCCATCACCCATAGTTTGGAGTATATCATGTGAGAAAAGGGTAACCCGAGTTTCAGACAGGCGATGTTTTCTAACACCGTGCTTATTTGCAGACATAAGGTTCTCGGTCTCAAGAAAATTTAGTATATTGAAACTGAGACTATATTCAAGGATTGTGCAGCAAACCAGTGTTATGGTTATTGGTCTGTAATTTTGTGGGTCCATTCTTTTACCCTTCTTATATACAGGAGTCATCTGCGCTTTTTTCCAGTTGCCTGAGACTTTTTGCTGGATGAGAGATTAACAATAACTGCAAGCTAAGTAAGGGACAAATGCCTTGTAAAACCAATTTGGGATTTCATCTTCACCTGGTGGCTTACTTGTTTCCAACTCTTTCAGTTGTTTGTCTATGCCAGAGGTGCTTATTACTGTGCCATTCATATGGGAGTCTGTTTGATGGTACAAACAATTGTAAGTTTTGTACAATTCTCCTGCATGAAAAATTTCTTAAATGTGAATTTTAAAATTCAGCTTTCATTTGCTGTCTTCAACTGCCACACCAGACTGGTCAATGAATGAGTGGCTGGAAGCCTTAGACCTGCTTAGCAGTTTTATGTAGGACCAGAATTTCCTTGGGTTCCCACCCAGATCTTTTGCTAAGGTATGGTTGTGGCAGTTGTTCTATGCTTCATGCATGGATCTTTTTAAACATGTCCGAATTTCTACTACCTTTGCATATCCTCTTTTGAACCAAGAGTGCAACAGCGTTTGCTTCCTCAGCATTTTACAAATTTACTTGTTAAAGCATGGTGGGTCTTTTCTGTCCTTAATACACTTACTAGGCACATAGTGCTCCAGATCACGATTTACAATTTTTCAGTCATTTTTCACACAATATTATTTTTAGCAACTCTTTTTTCCGAAACAGTTCTACAGTTTTTTCCTGTAAGTCTTGAGTAACACCCATACAATTTAGCATACTTAAGTGCTCAGCGGGTTCTTTCATATAATATGTTTTTACGATAAAAGCAGCAAAGACATCTAGTCCTTTGGGCAGCTTCTGTTCAATCATTTAAAAACTCCTTGCTTCAGTGGTAATATCACAGTTATTGACATGCTTGACCAATCTCTATACCTCCTGGTAGAGGTTGATCACTCACTTACATGTTGAACAGTAAGGAGGCATTGTACTCCCATGAAGTAGGTCATTCTTCTGTCATCTGCTTCTTTGCTCTCGCAAGTAACCAAGAAAATCTTATACTAAAAAAAGATTTCTGAAGAGGCATGCAAGATGCTATCCCAACATGATACTGTTGTGTTGTTTTATGTTTGTTGTTGTAGGGGTCATGGTCATTTATCTTTTTTTCAGAGCTCCATAATGCCGTAAGTTACTGAGGAATCTACTCTTCAGCTCTTGAGATATGATTTCTCTTCAAAGACAGTCTATATGAGTTGAGGTAGTTTAAGTTTGAAGTACAGAGTTTTCCCTTTCGTGAATACAGATCATTGTAGAATCGTAAGTGGTTTTTTCTGCCATCTTCTGCAAAATGAGACTGCTGAAATTTATAATGATGGCTGAGCAAGGCAATAGTTTATAACTTTTAGGGTCACTACAGTCTTCCCTTCTTTTGAAATAGAAGCAACACTTGCTTGTCTATAGTTTTTATGACTCTGATAACATTTAAGTCAGCTGTTCAACAGTTTCATCAATCAGCACCTAACTCTGGCCAAAGTGTTTGACTTATACCATCTGTAGAACATCAGGGTCAACTGCTTTTGTATTCTTGTTTTTGTCAGGTCCATTTCATTTACTGTGAAAGGCTCAGGCTATGTGCTGTTTGATGTGGCTTCATGATGAATATCAGTTTTGAAAAGCCTCTTTCTCAGGTATCTTAAGATTCTGGGCCTTCTGCCTGTTTCTTCCTACATCAACTTCAGTTATCAGTTTTATTCACTACTGTTCATTTGATTTGAAGATGAACAGAATACTGTGTGTTGACTGAAGAATTTGGTCTCATCTTGGATGAGTGCTGTGGAGATTGTAGTAATTTTTTGAAATGGTTGTTATTTTTAAGTAATGCCCTAAAGATATCATAATGAAATTGTCACTCTACAGTAGAGTATACACATTCGTGAAACTTCATGGCAGATTAAAACTGTGTGCTGGACTGAGACTTGAACTTGGCACCTTTGCCTTTTGAAGGCAAGTGTTGTACTGCCTGACCTGTACAAGCACGACTCACAAACCTTCCTCACAGCTTTGCTTCTGCCTTCCAAACTTCACAGAAGTACATTCTGCTGCAGAGTAAAAATTTTATTCTGGAAACACCCCCAAGGCTGTGGGGACTAAGCCATGTCCCTGCAATAGTCTTTCTTCCAGCAGTGCTAGCCTTGCGAGTTTCACAGGAGAGCTTCTATGAAGTTTGGAAGGTAGGAGACAATCTGCTGGCAGAAGTAAAACTGTGAGGACAGGTCATCAGTCGGGCTTGGGTAGCTCATTCAGTAGAACATTTGCCCATGAAAGGTGTAGGTTCTGAGTTAGATTCTCGGTCTAGCACACTGTTTTAATCTGCATGGAAGTTTCACCCTGAAGGTATGTTGTTTTCTGCAATTTCCTATTACAACCACATGTGAATAGATTGTTACTGTCTGCAAAACATCTGTAATTGTGAAGAACAGGAGTAACTTATGATCTTGATATCCAACATGGGAGATAATTTAGAGCAATCTCTTTTTCTAAAGTTCAATCTTCAGAGGTGAGAGTTATATCCTCTTCACCATCTATCACTCTTATATGATGATGGAAATTTACTGTCATGAATAAGAGACAATTTATGCATTTTAGCCACTAAAAGTGCAGTATATCAATTTTCGCTATCAAGGAAATAAGCCTGTAGGTGGCTATGGATATTAAAATTGAGAAACATGGATCTTACTGGGTTACACACACACACACACACACACACACACACACACACGCACACACACACACACACACACGCGCACACACACACACACACACACACACACACACTGTTCTCTTCAGGGCATTAAAATCTTTTGTTTGGTGGTCTGCTTTTACATGTACAGTGTTTCCGTCCTGTACATGTAGTCTATCCATAACTAAAATCATTCCTGGAACTTTCGATTGACTTCATAGTTGATCCTTGTTTGTGTTGTGAACAGTGGACTCACATTCAGGTGGAACAGGGTAAAATCTTGGTCCACCCATCCTGATTTGCATTTTCTATGGCTTCCCCAAATTATTTAAGGCAAATATTGAAATGGTTCCTTTGAAAAATGTGCTATCAGTTTTCTTCTCCATCCTTGCCCAATCTGAGGTAGTGCTCCATCTGTAATGACATCACCAGTCAGATGTTAAATTCTAATCTTCCTTTTTCCTATTGGACATACACAACATTGCCTTTCTTATTTTATATAGTGTATAATCAGTTGTCTTTTGGCTCTGACATGCTTGAATTATTATCCTGAAAAAGCAGGCTATCAGTTTGATGTCAGTTCTTTCCTACATAGTTTATCATCATGTACATTCTTTATTTGTGTGCTTGAAACTTGTAATGATTGTGGGACACACAGTGCAAATTTTGCAATGACACTGATTTATTAATGGGAACTCTGTGATAAACACAGAAGTGAGGAAATGTCCAGTGGACTTGCTTGTGGATTTGGTGTTAAGTTAAAACCATAATTTAAACTCTCATAGGTTGGCTTTCTCCAAGATATCCATATCCTTACCATTTCCAGCATCACATGCTATCATCACCATGTCATCTTTGCCAAACTAATTTCTCAGTGGGTCTATTTCTGATGTGTCTTTTGTCACTTTATTTTATTGAACACTCAACTGTACAAAATTTGATATGATTGCTTTTCTTACTAAACTGCATCGCTCTCAGAACTGTTATTTAACAGCAGAATATCCTGTTGTTTTTTGCTCCTAACTTGATTGTAATTTTTATGTTGTAATTCTGCACCACAAAAAAAATGGTTCAAATGGCTCTGAGCACTATGGGACTCAACTGCTGTGGTCATAAGTCCCCTAGAACTTAGAACTACTTAAACCTAACTAACCTAAGGACATCACACACATCCATGCCCGAGGCAGGATTCGAACCTGCGACCGTAGCGGTCGTGCGGTTCCAGACTGTAGCGCCTTTAACCGCTCGGCCACTCCGGCCGGCTTCTGCACCACATATATACCAAAATATTTGTGGAGACTTCACAGCCATTGCTCATGGGACCAGTTTACATATAAATGTATGCTTCTCAACCCTACATGGTTCATTTACTTATGGGTATTGGCTTCTGCTTGATTATGTGAACAACAAAACATGTTTCTGCACAGTTGTGTCATAATCAGTGGGTCATGTTTTATTCTAGTCTTAATGTCTTGAAGGTTAGGTTTCGTAGGACATCTATTAAATGGTCATATAACTTCTAATAGTTTCTCTCATCCACATTTTCCTCCTGTGCATATACAGGAATAGAAACATGAATACATGTTGTTTTAGTGGACATTACACACAAGTTGAAATAGAGAACGTAGTGGAAATGTAATACATGCTGTGGTTTGGGCCCTGCAATCTCACTAACCTTTTTTATAGGGAAGAATTAGGCGGCAGTAGTTCTGAATTGGATATACTATTATTTTGGATCGTGTGTGCATGATTATACAGTATTTTTAAAGCACTGGGAGTAACAAATCGTATACACCAAATTGTGTGTCTTTTTTAACATTTGAAGAATACATTTGTTGTAGTTCTACTTTGTTAAACAACACGGTATGTGTAACAAATTGTCACAAGATCTTTATTAACATTTTCTTTTCCAATCTGGTCTACAGTGCATTACTGTCTTTTGAATCACAATATTGTTGACAGAGGAAGTTTGCTTGACACTGTTAAGTAAGTTCACTTAAAAATCATTTACGATTCCCCCCCGCATGTCAAATGATAGACCACTAAATGAAAAAGAAACTACCAGAATACTCCTTAAGTCTGACAACTATTCATTTGAATTAAGGTTAGTGATATTCTTGCTCACTTAGTGATATTTCTCTAATCCAATCTGGACAAATTAGCACCTACAGTGACTGTTTTGCTTGCCAGTAATTCCAGCAATGGTATAAACATGCAACATTGGTTACTTTACTCTTCACACTTAGAGAAAATGGAAGTAAGAATTCCCTTGTCTGTAGGCCTGTTTCTGTGTATACATAGTGTAAGTTGCAGTAACAGGTAGGTAGTGGCCATAAATTGTTGTTTCAGTTTTATGATGTACCGTATTTACTCGAATCTAAGCCGCACTTTTTTTCCGGTTTTTGTAACCCAAAAAGCCGCCTGCGGCTTAGAATCGAGTGCAAAGCAAGTGGAAGTTCTGAAAAATGTTGGTAGGTGCCGCCACAACTAACTTCTGCCGTCGAATATATGTAAAGGTACGCAGGCATGCTTTGTAGGCACAAAAATAAATACTGGTCCCAAAACCTCCGCGTCAGTAAATAAATAAATAAAAAAAAAAAAGTGGAAGACAAGCTTTTTTTTCTCCGCCCAGAGTTTCGACCACTGCATTTTCATACATTATCCAACGAAGTAAATACAAATTCCATATTGTTCATCTTCGAATGTAACAGAATTTCAATGTACTGCGAAAATCCGACATGCCAGACTGTTTGGGATGTTTGTCAATATGGCCAACTCTCCTTTCTGAATTTTTTCCTACCTGTGAGAAGAGATGGTTGCTAATAGGAACCTGATGAAATGTGAATCACATGCTGTATTCTCTTCACCATAGGAATAATACGAATATCAACATTTTGTCATGTATTCTTTCGTGTTTGCTGCTATCTCATTTACATCCTGCCTGCCTAATAAACTATGAAACTAGAGTGAGACATCAGCAAACGCGGAAGAATATACGTATCGTGTCATGTTTATATTCGTATTATTCTTATGCCTAATAGTGATACAGTCGGAAATGAAGCACGGCAACTGACTAGATTTTTAATTCTAAGATGACTCTAATTTCTGTGCAGAATTTGATGTACTAAAGAAGCGGCCGCAAAGATTTTCAAACGGAGAAACATTTTCGCCTAACTCTCGTTCAGAACATGTTCTATCATACGCAGTCTATTATTTGGTTCTTCTTGATCATTATCAAAGAAAGCAGCAGTGTAAGTAACAACAAATAGCAGTCTCTTGCCATTGTTTCGCTAATGAGACGATTACTTTCTCTTTTTTTTTAAATTGTAAGCGGCGGTAGCGCGCACAAAAGCAAGCCATGCAGCGAGCGGCGACAGGCCGTAAACACGCACTATCAGAATGCGACAAACAATGCGTGACACAGTACAGTAATGCATTTTCAGCTTAGAGTGACGCAAACACCTTTAACAAAGAAAACAGCACTTATTAGATCAAAGCAAAATAAGCAATCGATTCAAACCAGACGAAGCACGTGAAAAAGGAAGGGTACTCGTATAAATACGGACGGAGCGCCTGACGCATAGCAATGGCTCTGAGCACTATGGGACTCAACATCGTAGGTCATAAGTCCCCTAGAACTTAGAACTACGTAAACCTAACTAACCTAAGGACATCACACACACCCATGCCAGAGGCAGGATTCGAACCTGCGACCGTAGCAGTCCCGCGGTTCGGGACTGACGCATAGCAATGGCTACCTGGTAAAGCTTAACTGCTAAACTTAAGACTCGAACCAAACTACTGTAGCTGTATCGTCATTCATTCGACCTAAATTGTCTCATATTACAATGGACCAACTTTGTTTCGATTTGGAGATGCGGCCTAAAACTGTACTCTCCCCTTGAATTTCGAGTCTCAAATTTCCGGAGCGGCCTAGATTCGGGAATTTTTTTTTTTTTTTTTTTCCTTTATTTCAAGTCTCATTTTTCAGGTGCGGCTTAGATTCGAGTGCGGCTTAGATTCGAGTAAATACAGTAGATAATTATTGTTCCTGAAAGTCATGCTGAAAAAAATTTTTTTGGCAGGTTGTCAGTGCTGATACAACTGAAAAAAGGGGTGAGCAAAAACGGTACTTCTCTTCAGCATTTACAGAAACTTTGTATATTGATAAATACAGTGCTGAAAATGTTTGGTATGATTAAAATCATGGTTTCACCAAGTGTTGAAAACACTCACCACAGCACTCCTAGAACACCTGACAAGTCATACAGTTTCCAATCTGCTCATGCTGAGTCTCTGGGCCATCACAATGTGCTCTCTGTCAAACTCGGATAGATCACGTGCCTTCCCAATTTTACAAAAGGACAACATGCTCAGTGATATTACATGCATTGTGTGTTGTGTGTGACTAGTAGGTGATGCTGCTATCACCTGAATGGGTTTATATCAGTAGTAGGTTGGTGGTCATAATGTTCTGGTTGATAAGCATGTGTGTGCAGGTAATCACCAGAAAACCACTCTGTGGCAGACTGAGCTGTGGTCAACTTGAGATACCACTGGCCTTCGTGATCTGACAATCCTGACACCTTACAGGTTACTGTATAACCACATTAGAGGGCTAACATTTTCCTAATTAGGGAGGAACATAAAATGCATGGTGAAATTTAACTTACTACTTAGCACAGGTTTTTCCCTGCTACATGAAAGGAGTTAATAAAAGTCAGTTGAGATTGGTGGCTTTTAAGTGTCTTCGCTGATATTTATTGTGTTGGTCAGGTAAGGCTTCAAAATAAAATCAAAGTTACCTTTTAGTGTAGTAAAACAAATGTCATTAAATATTACCCACATATATTATGTGGAACTAAAGCCACGTTAAAAAATGCTAATGCTATTTGTTAAATAGAGGCCCCACAGTCCATCAGAGTACTGTGGAATCAACATGACCATGAATCAGCTCTAGTTTTGAGTGTGTTAACTAAAATAATCTGTCATGTTTCTGGGAGACTGTGTGCTAGAGAGGAGCATATGTATGAAGACTAGAACAATGAGAAAAACTACACTGCCTGAAAAAAAAAAAAAAAATCGCACCTGGGAAGACAAGATCGATTTTGGTCCGATGATGGCATATGCCACCTGGGGGGATAGTAGATGCACTGACAAGGGTTTCAGCATCATCCGCCATCAGATAGTGTAGTGGCATAGCTACCAGAACACTGTTTATGTCTACCTTTTAATAGCAAGTGCTCTGTCAGAAGGCTTAGGATGATGCAAATCTAAGAAGCAAGCAGGCAACCGTGCCACACACACACACACACACACACACACACACACACACACACACACACACACACACGCACGCTTTTCCTACAGCGAACTGAGAGAGTTTGAAAAGGGTCAAATTGTGGCCTTCCAAGTGGCAGGGTGGTCCTGTCAGAGAATTGCCACACAAGCTGGATGTGCTGCATCAGTTGTGCAATACTGCTGGTATCATTGGTCACATGAACATTTTTTCAACCATAGACGAGGTTCTGTACACCCATGCAGCACAGACGCCCATCAGGATCTTCGTATTGTAAGGGCAGCTGTGGCGGGTTGTACAGATTCACAGCTGAGATAAGAGGGTTTGTGAGCCCAGATGTGCCAACATGAACTGTTGTGAACTGGTTATTACTAGTGGGATTACGGGCATGCACATCTCTAGCCAATCTTCCACTACTCCAGAGCATCGATGTGAATGGACTGACTGGTGCTGTCAAAGGATCATTTAGAAGACTGAATGGCACACCCTTGTCTTCAGCAATAAAAGCAGTTTCTGCCTGTATGCAAGTGATGGGTGTTTGCTGTGCGACATAGACCCGGTGAGCGCTGTCTGTTTAGATTACATTCGTCCAGGCCTTATGGTCTGAGGTGAGATGCTACAACTCTCTTTCAACTTTGGTGGTTCTGGAGGGGACGCTACAGTGCTTGGTATGTGCAGAATGTTGTTAGGCCCATTCTTTTGCTGTTTCTGCAACAGGAAGATCATGTGTTGTTCCAACAGGATAATGCTTGCCCACACATTGCTCATGAAACTGAACGTGCAGCAACTTCCGTGGCCAGCTCAATCCCCAGACTTGGCTCCTGTAGAACATGTATGGGATACAATGGGACAAAAAGTGACTCATGCGACTCCTCAGCCAACAACTCTTACAGAACTACGTGAACAGGTCGAGCAGGAGTGGTATAACGTATCGCAGGACAGTGTCCCCCATCTTTATGATCAACTGGATGCCCGTCAGTGCCTACATTGCTGCCCGTGGAGGCTGTACACTGTATACTAATATGGGTTTTTCAGCATGATTCGATACCTGGTACCTCAGAACCTCTTGTGCTATTGATTTGTAATATAATCATTTCATATACTCGATATGCACTGTTGAAACAATAAATCTTGAGTGAATTTGAAATTTCTAAAAGGATGTACTATTTTTTTCTGGCAAGGTGTGTGACCATTTAGAAGAAAGTCTTAAAAAATGTGCCCTTCTAGACACAGAATAAAATATGACCCACTGATGATAGCACGAGCGTGATGGTTCAATCCAAATGAAGTGGTCCAGTAAAAATTAAGTTGATTACTTGACCATTTTTAAATATTTTAATTTTTTATATGTGATTGTCCTATATTTGAGGAGTTCAAAACAGTTTTTTAAAATAATTTATCTTGCACCTTTACTGTATGGTGGCAACTTTTATTTGTAGGCGCGTAACGATTTTTCATTCTGGAGACATTAGCGAAAATTTGAGTATCTCTGCAATGGGTTAAGTTACAACACTGCAATTGACATGATTGTGTTTAGAGAAGTGTCCTCTACAACATTGTCTATTACACAAAATACCCTAAATTCAAAAATAACCAGTCAAAATGACCTCAAAAATGTAGTATCCAAATTTACAAAAATCCACTTTTTAGGCCCAAAAATAAAAAGCAAGAATTGAGTTATGAGAGTCTGTTTTTTCCCTATAGTTAGATATCATACACTACTAGCTTCATATAGAGCAAGAACCCTTACAAATGTTTCCTTAATTTTTTATGAATTTTTGAAATTTGAAAATTTTCATTTTTGTTAAGTTTGGACTGAATATAAAAATATGATTTTTGCACAGTTTGTACACCTATATGATAGCAATGTACTGTAAAAAGTTCAACATTGACATCTGACTGTGAACAAAGATATGAATTTTTGAAAATGAGGAGAGAATTTACATTACTCTACAACTGATCTTAGGCTGTTGCCTATTCATGTGTGATATTTGCAGGATGTAATCAATTATTATTAAAGCAAGGTACTGAACTATATACAAAAAGTGGAAACATTAGTGAAATTAACATTTATATTATCTTGACATATATATATTATCTTGACATATATATATTATCTTGACATATATATTTTCAATTAACATCCTTAGAGATGCGACTGTTCCTAAACCTGGTGGTGAATGTTAAGAACACTTATTTATTCAGACAGCTTCTGTGATATAGAATAAGACCTCCCAGTTGCTGTGGTAAGTTCAAGCACTGAAAGTTTCCTTAAAACATTTTTCATTGGTATTCAAACTTTGTCACTAGTAGATTTCTTGAATGATTTTCTTGGACCAGCAGGTTGGTAAAAATGCACAAAAACGTCATTGTGTTCCAAACTTGTTCTTTCAACCTCTGCAAGCAATCACTGTCCATCATAGACACATGCTGCTGTGTCATTCAACGTTAAAGACAGAGATGTAATTTTACTAACACAATGATCCTCATAAATTTTGGTTTCTGAAGTTCGAACTAAGTTTGCTGCAATGCCAAGGAATTTGTGGAAATGCCTTGTTCGTTTTATTGCTATACATTTCTCAAATCTGGTTTGAAGTGTTGTTTTCATATGCAGAACCACTTCTTCTTTCTTGATCAGAAAATAGGTAATGCCTTTAATATTATCCTTGAAAAAGACATACATGTCCTGTGCTGTGAGAATTTGGTCTATGGTTGTTCTTTGTTGGCTGGCTTTACTTACTTCAAGTTTTGTTGTACCTTCTACTCCATCACATTCAAGATACAAAAAAGTGCCATTCAACCTCCAACCCAAAGTCTACTTTGTGGTTGCACAGATTTGAAAAGTTCTTTTTGTTCTTATACTGACTACCGTCTTCATCTGAAAAGTATATCAGCTTCTCAACCTTGGGAAAATTTTCTTTTGTGTAATTTATTACATACCTTTGAAACACATGTACGGCCAAAGTGATGTGCTCAAAGTAGTCGCTTAGAATGCAAATTGAAGAACTGCAAACTCATCTTTCTCATGTTTAAAGTAGATAATAAATGGATGCACTGTTGCCTGGTCATTGACCCAGTGGTACCCTTGTGTTGCATCCTGAATCACAAATGTAAAATTTTCTGCAAAATCAGCTAGCACTATACATTCAGTTTCATGAAGTTGTGATTTTTTGTCCTTCAAAAACTTGCTTTGGATTTTAGAAATATAGTGGTCACTTGAGTTTTTGTAAGTTATCAGTTAAAGATTCCAAGTACTCTTCCTGAGATTTATCCGCTGTTATCATTTCTGCCCTTTCAGTTGTGACCCACTATTTGAAGTTAATATTGTCTGTCATTTCCTTATAATGTTCGTGAAACAATTCAATAATGGTTTCCTTACCAGGGCATTTATTACACAAAGTCATCATGCAGTCATAACTTCTAGTGTCACAGGCCATTAAATCTAGTAAGTCTTTGTAGTTAAGGTCACTGAGTTTTGCACCCACAATCGTCAGTTTGACATTATGATGATATAAACAAACACATACAGAGTTTGTCCCCGAGGATCCATCCACAATAAAACCACTTAGGGCGGAGGTCACAAAATTTTGACCTTCCAATTTTGCATTCAGAATGACAATTGTGAAAGCTACATAAAGTTCATTTAAATTTGACAGCACTAGTCATTTCTGCTTTGTTACTTTAACTCCATTTATAACAACTCTTTAGCTATCTTTGCAACCTGGGCACATTCTAATGTTTTCATCATCTTGAAAAAACTGCTTTTATCTTTTTAATTGTTTCTTCACTTATACCTACTTCTTTCTTCTTTCCTAAAACTGGAAGAATGCCTTGCTCTATCGCTAAGTTTCGGGTTAGTTTAACAAAATGATGAGAAATGTTGAATTCATGAACTATTTTTTCTCTTGATTATGAGTAAGGGAGCAAACTCAAAATTTTAAATTTTTCCTCTTTAGATGTCACAGAACATTTAATTTTTAATTTCTCTATTAAGCTAAAATATTCAGTGTCAGTTGATGCTGGTGGTAGATTTTCTTCTTCTTTAGAAATAATGTTGGTATCTGTATTATTAAAGCATGAGTCAAAGTCTTTTCTAATTTTGTCTGAAATTTGTTGCACGTTATTTTTAATAGCTGTTTTTCTTTTTCTGGTACTTAATTTTATTATTTTCAAAGCTGGAGATAGGTCTACCTTAGAACAAGCAAAACCCAATATGCTAACAGCTTCCTCATTAGGAATATAAATGTCATTAACAAGGTTAGATGATTCTGGTTCTGGATTCACAACAAATATTTTTGAGTAACAATTTGGGCACAGGGAATTCCCAGGAATCACATTATGTATCACTGGGGAAGCTGTTTCACTCTCACATAACAAGGACAAATGTTAAAGTTTTATTTCCCTCAAACCTTTAGTAATAGGCTTTTTATGAACTTCAAGTGGACCACAGCACTTTCTTCCAAAAATGTGGTTGTACCTCAGAATATATGTCTTCTCATGATACTCGCACACTGATGTTACAGGAGAACTTACTCGAAATTTAAACAAAGTTTGTCTAACTTCATCAAAGTCATTGACATTTTTCAAAGTTTTTGAAACTGAACCATAAACTGTTTTGTGACACACTTCACTTGCTATCTGTCCAACAGAGCACTGTTCATCCATGTTATTGCATTCCAGTTAATCTCTCAAAATTAATTACTAATTACACACAGAACAAAGCACATAACACCTTCTACACTCTCGATGAAGTATGTACATCCACTCTTAACAGAGGTTTCAGAACAGACAGATTACAACAATGCCACACCCAGCAATAATGTACTTCTTTATTGACAATAAACTTAAACGCAGATGGGTATTTTTATTACCATAGAACCAAAGCAAAAGCTACAATTTTTTAATATTGCATTATTAAAAATAAATAAATTAAATGAATATTGGGTGATAGTGTTAACTAAATATATGTCACAATTAAATTTTATGACAGTGAAACAATAAACCATTTAAATAGGCAACAGCCATAAGATCAGTTGTAGAGTAATGTGAATTATTTCCTCATTTTCAAAACTTCAAATCTTTGTTCACAGTCAGATATCAGTGTTGAAATTTTTGCAGTACGTTGCTATCATATAGGTGTACAAACTGTGCAAAAATCATATTTTTATATCCAGTCTCACCTGAGATAACTAACCCCTAACTTGAAAAAATGAAAATTTTCAAGTTTCAAAAATTCATAAAAAATTAAGGAAACATTTGTAAGGGTTATTGCTCTATATGAGGCTAGTGGTGTATGATATCTAACTATAGGAAAAAAAATACTCTCATAACTCACTCCTTGTTTGTTATTTTTGGGCCTAAAAAGTGGATTTTTGAAAATTTGGATAGCAAACTTGGTCATTTTGACTGGTTATTTTTGAATTTAGGGTATTTTTTGTAATGGACAATGTTGTAGAGGACACTTCTCTAAAAACAATCAAGTCAATTGCAGTGTTGTAACTTAACCCATTGCAGAGATACTCAAATTTTCGCTAATGTCTCCAGAATGAAAAATCGTTACGCGCCTACAAATAAAAGTTGCCGCCATCCAGTAAAGGTGCAAGATAAATTATTTATAAAAAACTGTTTTGAACGCCTCAAATATAGGACAATCACATATAAAAAAAATTAAAATATTTAAAAATGGTCACTTCATATCGATTGACCCTGACGTAATATGTGTGGGAAATACAAATTTATTTATTTATTTATTTATTTTAATTTTATTTTTTTCCCCCCAATATTAGATTGAACCCAGTTCCCATAACTTAGTCTGCGTGCCTGGCTCCTGTTGGAGCTTCGTAGGTGATTATTTTGTTTAATTCTTAATTCTGGTTTCCACACCCATAAAGTATCTGTTTACTGTGTTAATCGATACAGATCAGCCAATAGCAGCCAGAAGTTGGTATATGAGTATTATGACTTGCCAGTGGCCCTAATAAACTGCAATAATGGCTAAAATTACATATTTACATCATCCACTGTAACACCACGAGACATTTTGTTTTAAATGGAACTTCTTCCGGATTCTACAGACCATCAAAGGACAAGTATTGATGCACCTAGCATTGTTGTTATGATTTTACTTTGCTTATTATTGTGTATCTGCAGACATTTGTAATTCTACTGCAGTTGATTGAACAGATATTGTCAATCAGCAATGTAGACTATTTTCACTGCTAGTGCACTCACTACACAAGAGTTCAAATACAACTTCTTTTTTACCTAGTCAAGGCTCTACTATACTAGAGTTTTGACAAATACATTTTTAAACTTTGCGGCCGGATGATCTTTCTATTGTTGCAGTCATCAGTTACCTAAGGGAGGGAAGTCATGTATGCCAGCTGTGTGAACTTCATTTGATTATGTTTTAGCTGTTTGTGTTTCATATTTTCTGAGGCGGAAAGTGGAGACCAGCCGAATACTTATGTAAACGACCATGGAAAGCTGCCTAAAAATCACACTTAGGCTGGCCAGTGCCACAGCCATGGTCGCTAATCTGCACTGTGGATTCAGTATGGGTCTGGCTCACCTTCCTGTCCTGGAAGCTAGTCTAATTTAAAAGCCATAAATTCAACTAAATACCTAGGTATTACAATTACGAACAACTTAAATACCTAGGTATTACAATTACAAACAACTTAAATTGGAAAGAACACAAAAAATGTTGTGTGGGAGGCTAACCAAAGACTGTGTTTTATTGGAAGGACACTTAGAAAATGTAACAGACCTACTAAGGAGACTGCCTACACTATGCTTGTCCGTCGTCTTTTAGAATACTGCTGCGTGGCATGGGATCCTTACCAGATAGGACTGATGGAGTACATCGAAAAAGTTCAAAGAAAGGCAGCACGTTTTGTATTATCGCGAATTATGGGAGAGAGTGTCACAGAAATGATACAGGATTTGGGCTGAACATCATTAAAAGAAAGGCGTTTTATGTTGCAACGGAATCTCCTCACGAAATTCCAATCACCAACTTTCTCCTCCAAATGCGAAAATATTTTTTTGGCACCGACCTACGTAGGGAGCAACAACCACCAAGATAAAATAAGGGAAATCAGAGCTCGTACGGAAAGATATAGGTGTTCATTCTTTCCATGCACTATACGAGATTGGAATAATAGAGAATTGTGAAGGTGGTTCGTTTGAACCCTCTGCCAGGCACTTAAATGTGATTTGCAGAGTATCGATGTAGATGTATATGTAATGTCTACTAATAAGTGTACAAGTAGTTTGAGAATGTAAGATGCTAGCAGACAAAGAGCAGCCAGAAGTGAGGATATCAAAATGTTTGTTTAACTGCAGTACATTACAGTCTTCATTTCAGCTTATGAGAAGTTGCTGCAGCCAGTGGTATCAGCCCAACATCTGTGTGGCAATTATTATATGGTTCCAAGTTACATCCCTACCACCTGTCACTGAGACAGGAGGTGAATGAAAATCAGTTCAATCAGTTTCTCTCTGTGAATAAGCCATGAATATGAAACTTCCTGGCAGATTAAAACTGTGTGCTAGACCAAGACTCAAACTGGGGACGTCGGCCTTTTGTGGAGAAGTGATCTCAGACCAGAACACAGTTTTAATCTGCCAGGAAGTTTGATAGCAGTGCACCCTCTGCTGCAGAGTGAAAATTTCATTCTGGAACCATGAATAATTTCGCTCTATAAGCTTCACAAAGTATAGTGTCCTTTGATAAAACCCACGTTCATGAATTATTGTGTGGTGAATCATCATCATATATGCTAATGTGAGGCACAGAAAATCATAGGTGGGTTCGTCATGTTGATGGTAAGAGAAGGTGGTCTATTAATTTGTGGTATGGAATTCTTAGAGATGAAATCATCAGCTCCTTCAAGCGTACCCTGAGAGGTGAGCTATATCAAGCTTTTACCATCAACAATTTAGATGCTCATGTTGAAAATTTAGACATTGGAGGCGACATGTAGATTCAACACAATGTTCACCTAGTTGATTCTATGGATGATGTTGCACAAAAACTGATCAAATATTTCCTGGAAGATGGTTAGGACATAAGTATTCCCTAGGAATAGACCACAAGGTTACATGACTTAACACCACAAGATTTTTCTTTGTTGGGATATCTAAAAAATCATTTTTGTCACCGAACCCACAATCCCAGATGACTTAAAACAGCACATCCAGGAAACTTGTTGTTCTATGATGCTGGCAAGTTCTGCACATCTTGTTCACAGGTATTTTAGAAAGCACATTCAGTTGTGCATTCAAGAAAATGGGCACCCATTTGAACACTTCACTTAAATGAACATTCCGCCACTTGAACACACCCAGTTTTCTACAGCATGTTACATCCCCTCCTAAAACTTTGAATGTTTGCATCTCTGTAACTAAAACTGACAGAAATATGATTTAAACTGATTTATGCACAGTTGGTTTAAAGACATCAGCTATGTTATAGAAGAAAATAATGTTGTATTTAAAAAATTATCACTCATTGTTATACCTCTCAGGAAATAACTAAATAAACTATGTTCACAACCCTGCAGAAAAAGTAACATTTCTAATGTTTAGCTTTCTAAATAAATAATCCATTCAGTTATTTTGTAACTTAGAGAGACAAACATATTGAAACACCCTGTATATACAATTATGCAGAAACACCCTATTTAGAGAAAAGGAAAATGTAGATATAATTTGTATACACTCTTTTAAACTGCAGTAAGTAATACTGTCCTCAGCTTGAAGACTGGTTGTAATGCCACATTTTTGTTGGGCACAGGTCCATGGAAGGAATGGTGTGTACTTGTCTTTGTATGACCTTTGTATTGACATATCCAGTTAGTGATGCACACTGAATGTGAATACTAGTGACTTTTTCCACACATACAAATCATTGTCAGATACGAAAGTATTGTTAAGTGACAGATAAAAAATTCCTTTGACTGACCATGGGTATAGCACTGAATTTTTGGATGTGTAGTTTGACATCCACTTGACTATTGAGAAACAAGCCCAAATTTCATTGAGGAAAGACAATAATTTTGATCAAAATTACGTAGCTACAAAAAAATGAAATTATGGTATGCCATTATTCGCTAGGAGAACCCATCTGGGATTGTTTGGCCACCTGATGCATCTCTTTCTATTTTCCGGCACTTCAGCGACTTGTGTGTCAATGAAGATGTAGGGAATGATTTGGACGACACACACTAAGAGTGTTCAAAATTTATGTTTGATGAAAAGTCTTTCATGTACTCCATAACACATTGAATTTTCATTTGATTAAAGAGAAACTGTTAAATAACTACGTGAAACACTGTGATGCAGTCACATGGAATATTAAGTATCTACAGTTGCGGGTAGCCATTTGATTTTGTGACAAGGGAAAAATCTTTATTTTCCAGTGTTGTTTGTGTATTGGACAGTTAAAATAATTTTTTGCATTTGTTGTTTCATACATTTGCCTTTGTAATTTGTACATAAAATATCTGATTATGTAAATAATTGTAAATTGTTAGTTTGCTTTGACTTTATGCACAGACAACTTTACTAAAAAGTTAAAACTCAAATTTCTGGGTATAATATCCATGTTCACCATTGTCGAGAGCTAAAAATCTGTCCACCTGACTTGACTACCTTATATTCGAAAGAACTTCTGCTGTTACTGGTAGGTGTTCTGCAATAGCCAGTCAAAATGTTTCCCAGAAATGGACTGTTATGTCTCTGCCCAACTGTGGTCACTTCGGTTCCCAGAAATGGACTGTTATGTCTCTGCCCAACTGTGGTCACTTACATGAAGTTAAGGTTGGAGTCTAGCCACCACAAGCACTTCAGGTGTTGACGTTGATTTCTCTGCTGTTATTCTACTGCATAGGTCCTGTCATCATCAAACTTGGGATACAGCCATTTTGTGTGTGTGTGTGTGTGTGTGTGTGTGTGTGTGTGTGTGTGTGTGTGTGTGTGTGTGTGTGAAATTTGTAAGATACATGTGTCTTTGCTTACTCAAATTTCTCAATCCAAAAGGCTGTTAAACATAGAAATAGAGGACAACGTAAATGCAGTAGCATAATTACAAGCCTCCCTGCTCCCACCTTGACGTAAAGATCAATTCCCTCAAGCCAGATGTGAACACAATTGATGATTACTGATTGGCCACTTTTCAAACATTTTGTGAAAGCCACACATGATATCAAAAGCCAGTGTGAATATTAGAGGGGACTGTTTGATTTTATATGACGGTGAGAAAAAATGGCTATTATCCTCATAAGCTCAATTTTTAACTTCAGTTTAATGTGGTTTATGTCCCAAGAACTTTTTTATTATTGCTTGCTACCTCTAAAAGCTCCACAGTCATACTCCAATATAAATTGTTTAGAACTTGCTAAACAGATAAATGCACATTCCTGGTGGTTTTTTTTAGGGTGGACGGGATCAGATTGGGATGCTCTAGACCCTGCAATAGTAACATCATCACGGCCAGGCAGTTCAAATCATGGTCAATCATGGGTGCAGAATGTTCCTGTCTATACTTCTGCTCCTCCACCTCCGCCTCTGCCTCCAGCCCCTTCGGACTGGAGCTCCATGTCGCAGCCTGTACCTCCACCACCACCTGGGTTTGGGCACCGACATGTCACAAGAAATCCCAACAGCAAATCACCACTGCATGAGGTTTCAAAGAGTTGAAAGTAAGTATCTTTTATATCATTGACTGTTACACATTCAATCAGTCATAGGTATTTCTTGTGTTTAATTTTTGTTTGATAGTGTCAGAGGACACATCCTGCCACCATTTAAACAAAAATCAACTTACACAAAACAGTATAGTTTCTTTGGAAAACACATCACCCAACATTCTGTTGATTGTCCACCTCAGTGTTAAGAAATTGTTTTTAATGTTATTCTTCCATTTAGTCGAAGTAAATTATTCTCATTTTTACCCATTTGCTGTTTTAGGTTGAAAATGGGCTGTGAGTACAACAAAGTGCATACCATTTGAGGTGCTGCTTTGGTAGCTGCTTGCATATATCTAGGAACTGGATTATGATTTTTGTTTTACAGTATTTATGCTTGTGTGCTGCTCAGGATTACCAAGACTGTGTGTGAGATCAAAATGCACTAATATATCATTACATATTTTTAAAAAAAGCAATAATGTTTCCAGAGTTTAAAAGAATTGTGTGTTGGCTTTCATGTACTGACTAAGAAAAGACTGTTTTTGGGAGAAAGTTGAGAAATTGAAAAAGTAACATAATAGCTCCTGTGATTGATTTTGTTAACTTTTGTGACCTTTACAAAAGTAAAAAATGAATTCCTCTCTCTCTCTCTCTCTCTCTCTCTCTCTCTCTCTCTCTGTCTGTGTGTGTGTGTGTGTGTGTGTGTGTGTGTGTGTGTGTGTGTGTGTGTGTGACAAACAGGAGTTTTCTTGATACACCATCTTGTTTCTGTGGCATGGTACCACATTGTCCAATTGTTTCTTTTCTTTCTATATTTTTCTTACCAAGAATGTTAAAATTTTAAAATAGTTTACCAAAGAACAACTCTTGCTTTGCCAGATCACTTGGTGAAGTGCCTTATTAATCTATGTACATTTATTCTGTTCTGAATGAAATAAATGGGTAACTGCAACTGTTCCATTTGTTTTTTGGCATATTTTCTTCAGTTATAAATTTTCTTTTGCTCAGATATTTTGAAGAGGCATATACTTTTTCCTTAAGTTATTAAATTTTATTTTGCTCAGATATTTTGAAAGTGATATGTTAATTAGCAGTGCAAGTTATCTGACAGAAGTAGATATTAAGAAAGTGCACCAGTGTTAATCGTACATCAAGAATTGTACATGTCACAAAGAAACAGTGGAAAAGGCTATTTACTTTTATTTGATACAGTGCTGTAATGACTTGTTGGTGCTTCATTGTAATGCTGTGTAAGTAATGACAGAATGGATTTGTTTCTGATATCAAACTTGCGACACACTATTTTTTGGTACATACTGTAACAGAAATACGAAATACTGTGAATTTGTTGGTTAGCAGGAAATTCATGATCTTATTGGGCTCTGTTCCTTGTGAAAATAAGATTCTTGAAATGTTGACTTTCTTTTCAGTTCTTCTAAATATCTGTTTTTACTTTGTACCGTATGCTAATTAAGGCCCTCAAAATTAAATTAAATATTTGTACACATTGAAGAACTTCACAGATTTGTAAAACTAAGTTTTACACCTCTCTCTGCAACTGCAGGCAGTTTCAGACACCTGTTCTGTTATTCAATGTACAAAGCAACTGTTTGAGTTAATGTACAACTTTAATAAATTAAATAATTTCTATATGTTGATATAATTTTGTTATAAAATCCTTTTGCACTGTTTCTAGTGATATTTTGTTTATTTACAGCTTATGCGTTAAGGTTGTTAAACAGTATAGTCATAACTGTGAGAGAGTGATTACTGTCTTTTATAGTTAATTAAAGTGATTTGTGCAACGTGAGGTTTATTTTTATAATTGCCTAAACTGTGACATCTTCCTGTGACTTTCGTCCTTTCTGTTACCACATTCATTCAACTTTGTTTGCATATTGTATTTTGTAATTTGGTAACTGGTGTTATATTGTGATGTTTATTGTGGTACAGATTGTACTTAGTAACCTAGCAGTTTGATTTGCTATACCACAGTCAAATTGCTCTTCACACAAAACTAAATTATATATATGATAAAACTTGAATCTAATTATTGCAACTGTGCTGGTAATTTTGTTTGAACTCTTTTTAAGTTCAGACATTTATTTGTATACAGATCAAACCTTTTTGTATTTACCTGTAAATAATTAATTTCCCCATTGTATAAGTGAATTACAAAATTGACATGCATGTTTTGCTTTGTTCTGTCAATAATTATAACATATTTTCTGTGGCAGTAATTATTTTCATGGTATTTTCAAGAATGCTCAGCAAAGAAAATGATGGTATGTTCTTCACACCATGTGTCTGATTTTTGGGCTACTAAGCTAGCTAAATTTCATCTGTGGCCACTTTAATTTTAAGTTACATAGACTTTAGGTTTGTGCAACATAAGAAAATGAGACTCGCAAAACAAGTAGTATTTTATTGATAATTAATGCTTTTTTTCCTTTTTTGTGTAATATTTGTGATAGTTATTTAGAAACATAAAGGCATAATTATAATTGTTTTGAGTCATTAACTGAGAGGAAAATCACACAATCTAGGTTCTGTTTTGCTTCAGTAAAATGTAAGAAATGAATCTGAGCTATTTTTGTTTTCCCGAGAGATGATTCAGGCTAACAACTTCAAATTATTTTACATAGCCTCCTGTGTTTCCTTGACGTTTGTTGTAACCTTTTCCATTAATGTGAATGTGTTTATTATATACATGAAATTATCATAAGAAAATGTTCACTTTTGCTGTAAAGAAATGGAAAAATCATGGATCACCTTGCATAAGTGAAACTTTCAATGCTTTCAAATCGCATCATGTCTAACCACCAAAGTGTTTGCTTGTCATTAGAGTTCTCATAGATCTGTGGCTTTCATTAAGCAAGCCAGAGCATTTTAATACTGATTCTCCTGAAGGTACGTAGACAATTACAGCCTTTTTCCAGTATCTTCATTGCAGGTGCTCTCTGCAACATTTGAAATTTAGCTTTGTTCAAGACATGTAACAGGTAATTACTATCCTGGAATCATTATTGATCTTCTTCCCTTTTCCATCAAACTAACAGTATGCTCACAATGGCAGCATTTGCAAACAATGTCAACATTAGTTATGCAATACATTACTAGTAAAATCCATTGTGTATCCCTGTACTACAGAGTGTAGTATAGATAAGTGTTTCCAGGTCTTCTGTTTGCCTTGCTTGCTATTGCTATACTTACTTTAATCGATAGCCATTCTAAAACTGGTAGTACTTTACCATATTTTAAGAATTCCCAGACGGCACTATTAGCTTCAAATAAAAATGATCATTTGAACCTACTTGACTGTTGTTTCCAAAGTTTTTACTTGGGAGTTTATTGCCAACAGTGAACCTGACCATTCAATTCTACTTTCAGCGAACAGAAAGGGTATAACTGTCATTCTTCGTGTCTACCCCATATCTTAGTTATAAATGTGTGTGTGCTTTCCTGAGATCCCCTGTGCCAGTAGCTGTGGTAGATAATTATGTTTTAAATAAAACAAGATCTGGGACTGTGCATTCACAGTAGTTCCTTACATTTCTAAGAATTAGCATATTTTCCTTTCCTAGCACAATAATTTCATATCTTTCCAATTGTTGATCATGATTACTTAACTGTAGTTATGATCTATGTCACTATGGATACTGTAGGTGATAATTTTCTTTGCAATTAGCTGTCACCAAAGTAACTTATCCATACTTTTATGTGATTACAAAGTCTGGAGGTTAGTTATACAAATATTTAATTAATGCACTTGAACTTCTCCAATTAAAAGGATATGTATAAAATCAATTTGAGCCTAATGATCCTAATGCTTTCAATATAAAAGGAAATCCCTCACTTCAGTCAATACCTGGGCCATTGTTCTAATATATACCATATTACACTTAACATTGTGCTATGATTCATATTGAATTTCACTGGCTGTGTGTACCCAGTATTGCTACTTTTATAAAGTGAAATCAGTTTTGGACATTTAATTAAGAATTTTTTGATGGTTCATCATCAATAACTTTTACTTTTATATTTACCTACAAGAGATTGCAGATGCATTGAACCACTTAAAACCAAAGTGACATCAAAGGTTCTGAAAGTGATTTCATTTGGAAGAAGCATTCTTTGAAGAATCACACATTCAGCCCAAAGTGCTTGACTTCAAGGAAGGTTGTTTGGTTCAGAGGAGAAGTATCGTTTAAAGCACTGTAGTTGTTGGAGCCTTGCCTGTGGTGCACAGAAAGATATTAGTGTATGAACTGTATTGCTCAGGCTCTTCAAAGAAATTGCTAAATGTCTGTACAGTGATTTTTGTATTCATCTACAGCAGCAACATTTAATGTAGCCCTCCAATTTCAATGTTGTGTGTTCATGTTACACACTTCACTGTAAAAAGCTGGTATCCTTTCCAGATCATGCAGAAGCTATTACTGCTTTAAAACCATCTTCATTTATAGTCTCTCAAATAAGGTGTCATGATTTTGCCATTTCCTTAATCAAAATTGTAAATAATAACTCATGGGTATAACTATGTCTTCGATAATTTTGTAAGTAATTACGTGGCGGACATTTTTTTTTTTAACATTCTCTCACTTTCAGCACTTGAGCAGACTTTGTGCAAAAATGAAGTGTTTAATGGAGTAATGAATCTTGTTTGTAACTCTAGTGAGAACTATGGCTGAATGAAACAGTAACTAAAGTATCTTGGCTTTGAAAGCCAAGAATTGCTTGGTCGGGGAAGTGAGAGATGTTTTATTAAACTTGAACAAGCTGATACAAGTAAAGAAAGTCAGAGATGGCAAGCTGTTATGTTTGTGTTTTGTGTTAATTATTTGAAATATTAATTAATTAGAGCACAAACATATACTGCACAGGTTACAATGTTGTTTGTTTCTTTGCATTTTGGGTATTTTACTTGGCATTATTTTGAGCTCTGTTGTATATTCTTTGTGATGTTATGTATTGTTTGTGACTGTTCAATGAGGCAGGTCCTATCACAGAAGAAAATGTATGTAATAATGGCTAATTTTTGAAAATATAAGAGACATTTATGCTGCAAAAATGTACTTCCTGAATTCTTACTCAGCCAACACTGGCTATGGTTATGATATTTTGATGTGGAGCATAGCAAATGCTTAAAAACTATTTACTTAATCAATACTTTGTTTACATCTATGTACAGCAAAAACCTTTCATGGTTGCATTTTTTTCTTTGCAAACAGTTAGTGTATTGTTTAATTCTGAACTATTTTGAAGTAACAACCAACATTTCTCATTAAATATCACTTTACGTGTTTGGGGGCTGTGAAATAGACAGTCTGTTTTCGTGTGTGTAAGGGTGTGTGTGGGGGGGGGGGGGGGGGGGGGGGGCACGTGCATGTGAACAAGTATAATTCAGTTTTCAATTCCAGATTATTTAGTTTTCAAATATATGCATTCATTTGGAACAAATTGAAAATAATGTGCTACACTTTAAAATGTCATGATACCCAGTTTCTTATGACAGTGAGCATTATAGGTAATTTCAGAACTAGGGTTTTGAAACGCAGTTAGTTAGTAAATCTATAGCTCTTCATTTCCTGTTCAAACTCAGTGGTATAGTTCAGTGAAGAATTTAAAACTCCAATTTTTATTTAAAACATTCTCAGTGTCTTGTCATGCAATAAAAATTTCCTACATGAAATTGTAATTGGTGCACTTATCATTTATTGACTTTCTTATCAAAAGTGCAATTTAAGAACAAAAATATTTACATCTTTGAACACTAATAATAAGTAACATCAGATGTAAAGTAGTGTTCGCAAACTACTACCAATTCATTCATTCTTTGACTGTGCATATAATAAACTGCTTTATGAAACCTTCTTTGTTATAGTTAAGGTTTTGAGCACTTCATGCACGGGCTGTACATAGCATACCTGAAAGGACTAAATGTGCTTTAAAAATTGTGAATTGATAACAGATGATCTGCATACATTCCCTCATTCTCTGCCCCCCCCCCCCCCCCCCCCCCCACACACACACACACACACACACACACACACACACACACACGATTTAGCTTAAAACACAGTAGTTCATGAGCCACAGATTTCATAAAATGAAGAGGAACATAAATAGCTCAGCATAAATAGTTACATTATCTTGATGTGGTTAAGACATACACTACAAATGTTTACAAATTCCTCTCTTGCTAGTACCTCTCCACCCCAAACTTGGTTTTGCCCTATTATTTCCTCTTAAGGCTTTAAGCTTAAATTTGCTTTATATAGTGGCACTTTATACATATTCCTCGTTCCGAAAGGAATATTGTCTGTTCCTTTATTTTAAATTATCTCTGCAGAGAAATATGGATTGGCACCATGCCATTTAATATTTCAAGCATTGTTATTTTCTCTCTCTCTCTCTCTCTCTCTCTCTATCTCTCTCTGTCTGTCTCTCAGCTACACATACACGTCTTCCACTCTGTTTTATACATTTACTTTTTTTTTTCTGAGAAGGAAGTTCTTCTAGAGTGTGTTAAACATTAAGCTCTTAAAGGTACAGCAACTTGGATATGATCATTGAACAGCTTGTTGGGCATTCTTTGCAATATAATTGCCTATACAAGTATTTTTTTGTTGTTAGCTGTTATTATTACACTTTCAAATCACAAGTTGTGACATAATTGCAGCGAAATCCACAGTGATCAAGGAAGGTATTTATATATTTATCCCAGTTACAGTTCACAAAAATTTTATACCAGCTTATTAGTTTGTGACTAATGACCATTTTCAGATCTCAGTACACACACTTTTCTAATCAGATCATGTCAGTGTATGTAAAAATGCCACAGTGAAATTAATAGCTAAAATAAGTTTTGCCAATTTTATATAAAATCTAAGTACCGCATACATAGTTCTAGCAGGATATGTTGACTCTACAAAGCATCTTACATTTTATATAAATATGACTAAGCTTGTCTTGCTTATTAGTTTTACTGCACCATTTTTACATATACTGACACTTTGTGATTAAAAAAAATGTGTGCATGCAGGTCCGAAGATGGTCATTACTGACCAAAATTAATAACTGCTATAAAAATTTGTGATCCATAACTGGAATACAGATATGAACACTTTCAAATGGTATTGACATTTTATTTTATGTAGAAAGTTCCTAAAGTAGCAAAAGTTATTCATGGTGCAATCATTATTTTATTCTGCAGTATTTTTGAATATAAATTTAAAGATTCCTTTTTGAGTTCATAAGATGCAAACTGAACAAAGAATTGTGCAGCTGCTACATGGCACAAAAATTGTTTGAGGATCTTGTGATAAAAGGACAGCCATCATTAAACTGGAGATGGGATGTTTTATTCCTGTTACCTTGACTCTGTTATTTGTGTCAAGTTATTTCTACTGTGGGAACTTCACTAATTCAAAATAGTAATAAAAATTTAAATGACTAGGCTTGGTATTGTTAGTTTATTATTATTATTATTATTATTATCATCATCATCAAAATCATCATCATCATGTTGCAGCTCTTTTCATTTGTATTTAAAATTTGTGTTAGTGTTGTTTTGTATATTGTGAATCCATGATTTCCTCAAAAATAATTTATTATAATAATAATAATAATAAAATTATTATTATTAATGTTTTAAGACATATAAGAACCATATACTGAGACAGTCTTTGATAAATATTTATGTACGTACATATATGTATACATTTCTTGCAACTGTTATGAGTTGGTGCTGGTATCAGTTAATCACTTCCATTTAAATTTGGAAGCTTCAAAATAACTTTGCATTTAGTAAAAGACAAAAAAAAATGTGAAACAACAGTATTTAGTTTGGCTTTTTATGTTTCATATGTTCATACTGTCTGTGTGTGTGTGTGTCTGATTTCATTACTATGAAGTAATGATCCTTGAATCAATTTTGTGGAAGCCACCACATGAGAAAAACAGTTTATAACTTGGTTACAATCATACTGCCCATGACAACTGTCGCCTATTCTAAACTTTAATGGAAATGTGCAAAAGCAGGAACTTGTCTTGCACCACGGAGTGAATAAACAGAGTTATTTGAATCATAGGCCGCCTTTTTTTGTGTTACCTTGTGTTGTCACCTGTTCCTTTTATGTAACAAACATCAATATTACGGTAAGCAAAACACCAACTAAGTATAATATGTACATTTTTAGAACTGTTGCGTGGTTCACCATTCTTACAACCACTTGTAACAATTAGTTAACCTATTTTTATTTTTTGAATTGATGTGTTTGATTTGTGAGGATGTTTCTTTAAATCTTCTGTGCATAATATTCTGCAAACATTTTCCAGACAACCTGGGTAAATCTTTTAACAAAGAAGTTATCTTAATTTTTATTTTATAGCAACAACAGTGGATAACATGAAGAAATATTTTTTCTTCAGTAAGTAAGTAGGGAGTTCAATGTCTTAACTTATTGTAAAGTAAATAAATCTATTTTGTTTGTACACCATGCCTTATTATTTTGGAAAATAGTTTTGTTTTTTGTTGTACCAGTGTACTGTGCCAACCTCCCTGTTGCACCGTTTGCACATTTGCAATAACTCTGTTTAGTATCTGACAGTGATTTGGATTATCCATCTAGCCTGGGTATCTATGGAGAGAAAACGACACAGGTAGTCGGGCTCCAGATGACAGCTGCGGCCCATAGCCGCACGGCCGCAGTGGCGAGCTCGTGAGGTGGTGCTGCCATCTGGTGACTGTTTACTAATATACTGCTGCCTGGCAATTACAGCCAGTTTCTTGCTAGTCTCTGAAGCCTGAGTCTCATGCCATTGAATAACAGAGTATTTTGACCTCGCCTGATTACATTTTGAGATGTTCTTTCCCTTGGGTTGTAGTATACATATAGATGACATGGCTATGCTTTGAAGTTGTGTTGGTTATTCACTTGCCTCATGATCTTTGCTGTCATTCATTCTGCTGATCTCCGTGTTGCCACCAGTGCAGGTTGCTAAAAAACAGTGTTTCTGCTTACTCAGAGTAGAATAAAAAACTGTGGTTATGTTACACAAAATTAAAAACAGCATTAACAGCTGGGTTTGATGGTCATGATTCCTAAGCAGGATGGTGTGCTGCATGTTTCATATACCTTTTCCAATGCATCAAAGCTTGATGTATTATTTCTTATATGTATTTTTCTAATAGCTCAGTGTGTCTATGCTTCTAATGTTCCACTTAAATGATTCATAAATTTTTAAAGAAAGAAACGCCTTTGATTTGGCATCTACTTATATTTATTCTAGTATTCTCAATGCTCTGTTGGTAGGAAACGAAAGCAGATGCAGTATAAGAAGACGAAGACAGTAAGTTTGCTTTGGAGTGCTCAATACAGACATGAAATGGCTGGTCCAAAAGTTAACATGTGTTGTGATCTCTCTCTCTCTCTCTCTCTCTCTCTCTCTCTCTCTCTCTCTTTCTCTTTCTCTTTTTGTGTGTAAGCAGAAGCTTAAGTTGTATGCTTTCTAAATTATTCTTTCCTTGACTTTGGTCACATGAAGTGACTTCCTCATGATTTGGTCTTCTTTCCTGTTTTGTTCTTTCCAGCATTTCTTCATTCTTTCAGTGTGCTCTTTTCTTCTTTCATTTGACCATACAGTGATGAGTTACCAGATATATGCTGAAAACCCTCAAACTTCTGAATCTTGTTTATAAAAATGAGATATATATATATATATATATATATATATATCTCCTTCATTAATGGATAAGTGATTTCCATTTTCTGGGCTCCATTTTGCTTTGGTTCTTTATTTTACAGCATTCAGCTGTATTATTTCCCCTAATTACTTAAATTTATTGTTGATTGTGCTCTCTCTCTCTCTCTCTCTCTCTCTCTCTCTCTCTCGTGCTTATTAATTTTGAAGTATTTTTAATATTCATTATAAAACATGTCTCGAAAGAAATTTGTAATCTAGTCTTTTCCACCATCTATCAGCAGATTGATTTGCTCAATTGCTGTATGTATTTCTGGAAATATTGCTAAATCATATGCTAAGGCAGTTGGGTTCCTTATTAAGTCGTTATATCCCTATCCAATTTCTTGGATTCCGTTGTCTTGAATTGGATTTTCTTGAAGTCTTAAGATTCCATTCCCTTATCACCCTTTCCCAAATGCAGTTGAAGAGCATTTGAAAGAGGCCATAATCTTGTTTTGGTTTGAAGTGGCTTCTAAATTTCTCTGTGGAATTTTGTTTGGGATTTTGTTTCTGTCAGTGTTTCCTCAATTACTTCGAAAACTTGCTTTTTATTACTATGCCGAATTCTCCTAGTTTATTGAAAATTGTTGTTCTGTGTAAGGATTCATAGGCTTTCTGGTCTATAAAGGTATCAACAAGATTTTTGCATATTAAACAATTGTTCCTTATGATCAGTTTCAAATTCGTAATCTGCTCTATGCAGGACTGGCCCTTTCTAAATCCCACTCGGTATTCACTGGGCTGATGGTCTAATTTCTCTTTCAAATGATTTTGAAGGATCTTGAATAAGATTTTGCATGTAACAACTACTAACGAGATTCTTCGACAGTTGTCATCACCTGCCATAGTTCCTTTCTTATGTGAAAGCTGTATGAGAGCACATTTCTATTCTTCAGGAATTTTCTCTGTTTCCCAAATTTCCTCCAAAATTTTTCAAACATATTTTCCTAATTTCTGTGACAACAGAAATCTAAAGATACCACTGGTTTCTCACAACTGAAGAGCTCCTTGAACTACCTTGCTAGAGTTTTCACTATTAACTGCTAGTTAACCACTTTTCATTTCAAACAGACTTGGCTGTTGATTCTTTGCTAATTTAGTTTCGAAAGCTTTACAGAAATTTCTTATGTAGTTTTTCTGGAAATCGTCTTCAATATCATGTAGAAATGATTTTTTCAAAATTTCTTGTAGTGGCGTGTAGATTTTTTGCAATTTGTTTTCTTTGGTTTATGAATTCCAAATAAACAACTAATTTATCTGTAGAATATCATGTTTTCCATGCTCTCAATCTTTCCTCTAAGGTAAGTTCAAGGTTGATCCACCATCAGTGTTTCTTGTTCTTTTCCAATGGATCTGTTTTCTTCTCAACATCTATTATTTTGGTACGGATGCTTTTTCAATCAATCGTTCCTAAGTTGTTTAATTTGGTCTGGAAGATTTTGTTGTTGTTCTGTAATTCCATTAGTCTATTTAATTCCTGTGGCTCTTAATCTTGCACTGGGGGATGCATTTTACCATAATTGTTGTCAAGTTATGGTCTGTTTCAACATTGTCTCCTTTCTTCACCTTGCTGTTCATTATTTCTTTGGTGTTTCTAATCCTAAATTTCAATTTGGTAATCTCCAGGTGTCTTGTTTTCTTGGGAGCTTTTCGGCTGATTGATTTGGGGGAGGGGACCAAACAGTGGCTTTAAGTAGAAATATTTGCACAGACTGCTCAGCCTTTCCCAGTTCTAATTTGTATTTGTTTTTAATTTTCATTTTCAGTATTAGTGCTAGCAGAAGGTGTGATAGACAACTTGGCATAAAACGTGGGTTGGCATAGAGAAAATAATAGATGGACTTGATTTTGGAATTTCATAAATAAATTTCAGGGTATTATGATTAAAATACTCTTTCAAGGAGAGTAAATTATGAATTTGTAACACGAAGAAATATAGCTAAGTGCATCTATAAGGGAGACGTATATTCATGAGGTGGTTTTGGAGTTACAGAAAACTGTAGGTAATGTAATTATCATGCATTACTAAAAATGTTTACTTGTAGGCTGGATTACAGAAAAACAGATAAAAGTGTGGACAGAGGGAGGGAGGACATTATAAAGTTAAGGGAGTGTTGCACAAATTAGTAAATCAGTGAAGTTGCACAAATTAGTAAATCAGTGAAGTTGCACAAATTAGTAAATCAGTGAAGTTGCAATCAGCACGTAAAGCACAATTGGCAACCCATCAGAAAGTAGTGTTAAGGAAAAATAATTTAAAAAGAAAGAAGAAAAAAGTAGTGGGGATGATGGAACGAAAGATGTAATAGTACAGGTTTTGGGAAATTAAAGAAGCAGGAAACTTGGCACAATAAAAATGACTAAAAATGATTTTAAAATGCAAAAAACACACAATTTTGTACCACAGTTTTAGTTTAACAGAGCTTTAAAATAACACTGTTCTACAATTTTTGAAAAGTTAAATTGTTGTGATGTAACGGATGTGGACTGCATTGGGTGATGGTTCTCTGGTGGAGGGGGAGGGTAGGTGGTGCAGAAGGTAAATGCAGCTAGTTGTCACAGGTTGACTTTTAAGTTGGACAGGTGTAAATACAACACCCAGAGGCGGCAGTGAAGCTTCGTGAACTCGGACCAGCACGGGCTGGCGGGGATGCATCCTTTTTGTCGGAATGGCTCAGTGGCGAGCTTATCAGTGCGTCATTGTACCTCATTGTTGGGTCCTGTGGCCGTGACTCTCTTCTCATAACTGCAGTCAGAACAATTTGGTATGTGGCCTTGTCGGTAGCCAAGTGTCAGGACACAGGGCCAGTGACTAGAGAGCAGGGGCTGGTATGGTTGAACTCCAGTGGCTCGGGACATTAGCTTGACCACAGCTCATCCAGGCTGTGGCTGTATCTCAGTTTGAGATCCCGTCGAGATAGCAGAACAACACTGGCAGCCTCACAGTGGCAGGCAACACACAGTGGACATTGGTTCAAAGCCCAGTCACAACAATGTGCCCAGCCTGGCAGTCCAGTCAAGTCCAGAAGGCAGGTCGTATATGCTACCTGCCAAGAACTACCAAAACATCTTGAAACACCAGTTATCGCCGCAGAAACTAGGTCATAGAAGCAGAGCCACTGGTGCGGTATAAGTGCTGAACTAATGGATGTCGGCAAGCACTTGGATTTTGGCATTGGGCCCCTCACATCTTGGAATAATTTGGCCCATCAAATTCCTGACAAGATATAGTCTGGCTTGAACAGAGGTGCTGTTACCTTTACAATTTACACCTTCCAAACTCCCAGTTAAAAGACAAATATTGAGTACAGCTTGGTCATTTCCTCACTTGTGCTTACGCTATTAGTGGAAGCCGCAGGTCAAAGGATGGTAAGGGTTATATCCAGGCAAATATGCTTAAGTTAGCAATAAACAGTGCCTACTGTCACTAAAATGCTGAATGGCATCAACATGGCAGTTCCCACGGCAATGAGCAGACAGTGATGTGTGGGTAGTATTTATTCACTTGGACAAACAGATGTTCCAATGGTATGCAGTCATTCTGAGAGGGTAGTATCTGGTCCAGGAAGGCTAGAAGGGTTGAGTGTAAGGTGACATCAGATGTACCCAACACATTTACGGAAGAAGGGGCTGCAGATTCAATGGATTATGGAATGTGAAGAAGTCTTTGTGTGATTGAAATGAAGTTTATAAAACTGCAACTCCTGACTCACACCATAGTTGTATGTGCAGGGTGATTCTGCTCATTAAAAGACAGCCATGAAGCACAGTCTGTTGCCAGCAGCACCTTTGAAAGCGAGGTGGGAAATGGTAAGGAAGAGCGAAAGAAACGAGATACCCCAGTGATTACAGTGACATATGGATATGCCCTAAGGTCACTGGGTGGTCTAGCAAACTAAGACACGATTTCTGTCTGCCTCTTATATGTGGTACAAACTTGGTGAATAAGACACTATGCCTTAACCAGTTCTTTATTTTCTGTCAAGGGCTCAACTGTACACACACAAGATATTAACTGGCTTGTCCACTCCTACATGCACCCAGTCTATCTCCTATACCTTTCAGTATTACATCCCACAACTTGAGTCTAAGAGACTTTATATGCAGTTTCATTGGCTTCCCTAGTATCTGGGGTGTGCCTTGCATCTGTTCGGTACTGGCAGCAGTAAAACTGAGATGGAACAATGTCCCATCCAGTTAAACTATGTGCTGTTGTAGATCAACTTTGGTGTGATGTTTAGTCAGGAAATTGAGCCCAAGTATGATCAAAGCAAGTGAATAATGCCTCCACCTACACAACTTAGCTTACAATTAGGTGGGTACAAATTCCTTATATGGAGTACACCCTAATTGGCTTCAGACACTTGAAATGTGGTATGTAGCAAAAAATTTTAGTCTTCCTACAAAATAGTCATTTAAACAATAGACTGTCTGATTCTACAAGGGGACACACAGAGCTAATATCTGCTGGAAACTGTGCACTGTGGCTACACTGTTCCCTCTTTCATTTAACATTGCTGTGAGAGATCTGTCCTGTGAGCCCCACCCTTGTGTTTACATGTTCCTTGCTGGCAATCCCATTTGGAGTGCCAACCTGTTTACATTTCTTACATTATGACTTCCTACAAGACTGTAGAATGTGTCCCAGCTGACAACATCTGTAACACACAGTCTCAGCATTAAAATCTACTTCCTCTCTCTCAGCTTGGTCACTGCATCAGTCTCGGCCAAAACTGCCTTGGCTGTTACAATGTTGTTTTAAGTTTGTGGAAACTCTATGTACACTATATGTGATGTCTCAGGAGGCAAGCCCCACAAAAATGCATTCAATGGTCTTTGTTCTGCCTCCCGCAAAATTGGCGTTTTCATCATGTAGCAATTCATATGTATTAATTATTTCTTTTCTTTATGCAATCCACAGAGCTCTCAACAGATTATCCGTTTCTGAGTTACCCCTCTAAGTTGTTTCCAGTAGTATCCAGACGTTTTCTTTCTTTCTTAATGCTCCACTAGTCGCTGCAAATCCTGGAAAGATTGAGTATTTCACAATTTCTTGTGCCACATCACATATACTTTTGTATCACCTGCTAGTTTCAGTCGAGCCACGTGTTTTAAGCAAAGTGTAGCATAACTAAAATTTTGACATATCGAAAGACTAATGGAAGTACATTTTGTGTCTAAACAAAACTGAATGAGGCACAATTTTTGAAGTCCATTGATTGGTACTACGTAACACTTTCACATGATGAGCAATTTGTCACAAGCATTTTCTTTGTGCATTGCCTATTGCTTCAGGTCATCAGATTTGGAAGTGTGGGTTTAGGCTGGTAGAATCATAGGTTACATTTCTTGATGTGATATAGTGCAAACTTTTCACAGAAATGCCAAAAAGAAAGTGTATATTTACTGATGAAATTAAAGCTGAGTTTCCATGTCTGAAACTAGAATAACAAATTAAGAAATTAATTTGCACATTGCATAAAAGCACTTTTTTAGTCAACGGTGGATTCAGATCTCATTTTGCACAACATGATAATGTGGAGAAACACAAGCAAAACTTTGTCTCAAAATATGATTTTTTGCTATGTCTTTTGTTACAACAGTGCCACTACAACTTATGGAAAAAAAGCATCTTATTGTTGAGGAAGGTACATTTCTTCAACGGTGAGCAACTTGATGGTGAATGTTTCAGTACATTTACAAAAACTACTGTAAAAGATATAGAAAATGTGATACTGTCACTAAAAAGTAAATCATCAGCAGGATGAGATGGGATACCAACAAAAGTGTTAAAAACAGTCTCTAAAATTATTGCCCAGACACTAACTACAATAGTTAACCAGTCCCTTCAAGAAGGTTATTTTCCAGGCACACTGAAGTATGCAGTAGTTAAGCCATTATTCAAAAAAGGCACAAAAGAACACATGGGAAACTATTATCCAGTCTCTCTTCTTCCATCACTGTCAAAAACATTTGAGAATGTAGTCACCATACAAGTTCAAAATTTCATAGAAAAATTTAAAATAATCTCAAAAAAATCAGTATGGATTTCAAAAAGGCAAAACCACAATGTCTGCTACAAATAATTTTGTTGATAAAATTAGTTCGTCTCTAGACAACTCACTGCATGCCACAGGAATTTTTTGTTACCTATCAAAGGCCTTTGATAGTGTGAAGTGGTCCTTGCTACTCTGTAAACTGGAAAAGTATGGAATTAGGGGTGGTTTAAATCCTATCTAACCAACCAAAGGCAAAGAGTGGTTATAACATCAGAGAGAGGAACTTATACTTCAAAATGGAAAACCATTTCACACGGAGTAGCCCCAAGATTCTGTCTTAGGTCCCATTCTGTTTTTGTTTCACATAAATGATCTGCCACTTAATATTGAGTGTCACTCAGTTTTATTTGCAGATATCTTTAATCAGTGAAATTAACATTACAGATCAAATTCTACAAACTGTATTAAAGACTTTAGAAAACTTAGATAACTGGTTTGACTTAAATGGGTTAAAATTAAACATGGAAAAGACTCAGTTAATGCAATTTAAAACAAAACAAGCAAAATTAAATGATATTCAGGTCAGTTGCAGGAACCAGAATTTGCAGGAAGCTAGCTGTGTGAAATTCCTAGGAATGCAACTAGCTAAAAATATATCATGGGGGTCACACATACAGTACCTTCCAAATAAATTAAATAGCCTAGCATATGCAATGAGAATATTGTACAATGCTACCAGTATGGGCATAAGAAAAGTAGTATATCACAGCTACTTTGAGTCAGTAATAAGGTATGGAATTGTATTTTGGGGTAACTTGAACCATGTGTGTCGAATACTAAAACTTCAGAAAACTGTCATTATAAATATGCACAATGTAGGGTGAATAAAATAATGTCACCCACTCTTAAAATATCTGAATATACTAAGGGTTCCCTCATTATACATATATGAGCTGATTATCTTTGTACACAGTAACCCTGATTTATTTGTAGCAAATCATTTTCGACATAATTACAACACCAGAAATCAAAATCATTTTATGCTGCCCACCCACTGTTTAAAACTTTATGCTCAAACTTCACATTATGTGGGTATGAAAATTTATAACAAAGTGAAAGGAAGAGAATTGCTGAGCATAAATGTAGAAACACTGGGAAAAAACCCTTATATGAGAAACTAGTGCAGAAATGTTACTATTCAGTAGAATTCATAAATGACAACCTGAAAATTTGAGCAGGAGAGAGCAAGTACTTGGGACTGTTAATCTTAAAAGTTTGTTACTTTTGAAGAAAAATTATTAATTGCTTAATTAAGCAATTATTCAGTACTGTATATTATATTACTGGTATTATAAGGAAAATTGTGAACCAGTTTTTGTGTTTTGATGAATCTCCTGTACTTTTGAGTCAATGGCTTGAAATTGTATGTTATGATACAATAAACTTCTACTTTCCTCCTGACTCACTCGGTGTTTGTCAGGTAAGAGCATTCTAGTAAAGGTGATTGACTTCCAGAATAACAGCTGAAATGTCTGATGATATAACAAATCTTATCATGGAAGCTCATAATAAATTCAATCTGAGGTATAAAATTGTTGCAGTCTGTGAGGTCAACTACAACACAAATTTTGGAGAGGTGGGAAAAAGGGACAAAACAATGGTTTTGAAAGGCATAAAGTTTTGCTGAAGAGAAACATTCACAGTGTTGTTTGTGCTGTGCACATAGTGCATAATGTAAAATGAACCAGTGCTGATATTCTCCAATTGGATATAGAAACCATTTTAAACAAAATGTTTCTGTATTTCCACATTTACACCATTAATGGTGAAGAACTAAAGAGAGTTTTAGGAGTTTTCTGAAGTGGAATATAAACAGGTGCTTGGTAGTGTTAAAAGCAGATGGCTTTCCTTGAAACTGGCTGTTAACAGAATTACTAATATTTATGACGGACTAAAATCTTATTCTTTATATCAAGTAAAATGTCTTACTCTCCCAAAATTATTCTTTTGTGATCCTTATTCACTGCTTTGGCTCTGTTTTATTCAGAGCCAATTGGAAATGGTTTCACAGATAATAAAAACTACTGAGGCAATAGACATGTCGGCAAATGAAGTTTTGGAGGAGTTAGAAACGTTGATAAGGAAAGTAAGATGGAGGGAGGAGGAAAACTTTGATAAGTACATTGTAAGAAATGGCTTGCTGAAAGATTCTAATTTTGTGGACATTTAAAATTTATTTTATGAGACATTCATTAATATATTGAAATACGGTCTTACCCGTTTCATGTGCTGAAGCCATTTGACAAGGTGCAGCTCAGTTTAGCAATGTCTTATAACTTTAGCAGAGTTTGAATGAATATTCTGAAAGACGTATGTGAAGATGAACTTTATGAGGAAGTGAACCATGTTAAAAATGTATGTGAAGTGAAAAACCATGAATTAACAACTGTTAAGTGTGTTGGTGAAAAATGGTATATCATTTTCAATTTCCTTGCACCTCAAGATACCCGCTGCAAACATTTGCTGCTCATTACCGAGCTTGTGCTAACTCTACACGGCTTTAATGCTGCTGCAGCAAGTGTATTCTCTATCCAAATGCTTTATGGGCTGATGAAAGGGTTCATTTTCAGGATACTTCATGTGCTGATTTTTATAAAATTCTATTTCAAAATATCAAACTGCTGCATGACATACTTTTAAGTGCAAAATATAATAAAAAAGATTTTTCAGAAACTACCTACGGAGAAACTTCGAGGTCAATGAGAAGTAAGTAACCTATTTAAGTAATCGTCATTGTCTATCTAGTTAAAGACTTCATTATATTGAAGTGAGGCATTGTTTTGCATGTACAACAATAAAATATTTATTGAGTGTTGCAAGGGCTTTCTGTGCAAGTTTGAACAAAAAGGAATAATTAGCTATGTAGTTGCAGCATAAACTTAAATATTTTGACACAGATCTGCCATATAATTATAGTATTAATGAAAGTTTCCAGAAAATGCAGGTTCATTCCAGTTTCTGATTTGTGTCCTGTATTTTGGATCTGGAAATCTGGTCAGCCTAATCTATGGCAGGTGAGGATATGTTAGGAATTGACTGTTCCCTTCTTCCCTCCCTTAGCCTGTCTACCTCCCAGTGTAAATCCACGTTATCAGTCTGCACTGGAGCTAACTTACCTAACAAGTGCTGATGTTTTGATGGTTTTCTACTTACTGCCATTTTGCTCATCCATTACTGCTAGAAGCGTATAGGCCCATACAGAAAATCTTATTCAGCACTCACCCGTTTTTTTGTTGAGTGTACCGCCTGTGTCATCATCATCATCATCATCATCGTCATCCCAACTGCCAACACATCTTCTGACATCACTTTGAACAGGTATAGGCTAGTGGTTCTCTGATGAAGGCGGAGAGTAGATGCAGAAGATGAAAGCAGTCGGGTGGTGATAAATAATTTATTGACTTCTAAGTTGGGCAGGCATGGATACAGTGCCCATAGGAGTGAGGGCAATGGCAGGGGTTCGTGAACTCAGCACAGGATGGGCTGAGTGAGATGTGCCGGAGTCAGTTTTCAGTGCTTTTCATCACTATGGCACGGCAGCGATCTTGCTAACAGCAAAATGTGCTGCCTTGATGGTGCAAACCAGAGTATCTGCCCCAGACAACAATTTCAGGGGGCGCCAAATTCATACTCGTAAAGAAAAAAACCTTGTTTCACAAAGCGCCTGGCATCCAGCATATTCATATGATTTGGAAATGGATCCTTGTTTGTTTTTGAACTTTTTGAACACATTCTAAGTTGATTTCTGAATGAATCATAAGTTTATTTTTGATTGTGTGCGTGGCATACATGGTGTATCTGCCAGGGGAATCCCCATCACATCAAGGAATAAACTTTCCTGTAGACAACAGGGGACGGGGCTATATGAGCTTCACCGAATAAACCTGAATGGGTTAATACCAACTGCTGTTTGTTTATGTGGTTGACTGCACATGCAAATGATAAGCATTGTTATAATAATTAGCGAAATCCATAGATTCAGACTACCAGAGTGCAAATAAATGATTAATATGAATATTAAGTAAGAGAGATAACATATTATCTTCTCAGTGTATCAAAGAAAATGAAATTTTGACATAAAATTTCTGCCAGATTGCTACACTACTAAGGGCTAGTTGTAAAGTATCCGGTTAGCAGCCACATAATTGGTACTCTCTCAATAGCGCAGAAAATGCTTTGCACGAACGTGTAATAATGCTTAAATGGAGAATAAATGCGAAATAACGAAACTGGTGATTCTGGCAAGGTTAATAAAGTTAACCAGAGAATAAGTTTTGACAATGGTGGGAATAGTTACAGAGTTAGTGATGATGAGATTGTTCTTAGAAACGAGGGAGGAGAAGAAATGGGGACATCACACAAATTATGTGAAAGAATATGACCATTCCAAATGTATATAAAAATTCATACTGTTACTATTTGATCTCATGCTTGTAAAACTGGAGCATTTATTTATTTTATTTATTTATTGTCTTCTGAATCAATGCTGTACATGACATACACATGGTGATGCACAAACATACATTTGATGTTGGACATTATGATAATTTGCTGGCATGAAGTAATATGCCAAAAGTTTACACAAACATGAGCCTACATACATATTTCCTGAGAAGTTATGAACACACAAATTACTCAGTTACACATTAGTATTTTAGTGCTGTATTCCTCTAACACATATACACAACAGTACCTGGTTAGGTATTCTTTCTGCACTTAATTTGCTTAGTAGCATATGATATAGATGCAAGATTTTTGCACATACTTGCATTAATGTTTTACTCTTTACAAAATTCTTTGCTGCAATTTGTTTCATGTTTCTTTCCACCCATGTGGAGCAGAAATTCGCTTGCACTGTAGGAGCAATGATCAAGTAGGAATGATTTTAATTTTTTACTAAATACAGTCAGGAACTTACTGTTTTTTATTTCTGATGGCAGGCTATCGTATATTTTAATGCCTTTGTTGAATGGAGAGTTTTTAAAGGCAGAGGTGCACATTTTTTTAACATGGAGTTTCATTTTCTGTCTAGTAGCATAGTCATGGACATTTACAGTTTTATTAAATTTTGTAATATTACTTTTTACAAATTTGCATAGTTCTAGTATATACAGGCTGCCAAGGGGTAGGATGAGCAAGTTTTGGAAGAGAGGTCTGCAGCTATCAGTCAGCTTTGCCTTGTTCATTATTCTTATAGCTCTCTTCTGGGTGAGGAGAATGTTTGAGCTATGAGTAGAGTCCCCTCAGAATATAGGAGGAGGAGATTTAGTGTTTAACGTCCCGTCGACAACGAGGTCATTAGAGACGGAGCGCAAGCTCGGGTTAGGGAAGGATGGGGAAGGAAATCGGCCGTGCCCTTTCAAAGGATCCATCCCGGCATTTGCCTGAAGCGATTTAGGGAAATCACGGAAAACCTAAATCAGGATGGCCGGAGACGGGATTGAACCGTCGTCCTCCCGAATGCGAGTCCAGTGTGCTAACCACTGCGCCACCTCTCTCGGTCCTCAGAATATAATATCATACTGTACTACACTGTGGAATTGTGCATAGTAGACTGTGTGAACAGTTTTTGGGCTTGTGCAGTTGTGCGAGGATTCGTAGGGCATAGCACACTTGGTTTGGCTTACTATTAGTTTTATTAATGTGTGTTTGCCATTTTAGATTATCCTGAATCCATAGGCCTAGAAATCTTGTTTCTGTATTTGGGGATATTTGGGAACCGTGTAATTTCATATCAGGCATAATTTTATTTGATCTTAGGTGGAAGTTTAGGTAAGTGATTTTCTTTGTGTTAACTACGATCTTGTTTTTTTGTTCCCAACAAGTCACCAAGTTCATCTGTATTTCCATTTATGGCCTCTTGGAGTTGATGTCCATTTTTTCTTGTTATGAGGATACTGGTATCATCCCCGAAGAGTGTACTGGTGCTGGCATTGATGTTTGACGGTAGATCGTTTATGTACACAAGGAAGAGCACTGGTCCAAGTATTGAGCCTTGGGGCACACCTTGTGTAATATTGCAATAGTCAGAGTAGTATGTTTCGACACGTCCATGGTTGTTGTTATGTTTTATTGACACTTTTTGTTTCCTATTTGTCAGGTATGAGCTGAATCAGTTTAGTGGGGTGCCTCTGATGCCATATGACTCCAGTTTGTTGAGAAGAATCTTTTGGTCTATGACATCAAATGCCTTAGACAAATCTAGGAAGATCCCAACTGCTTTTTGCTTTTTATCTAGAGCATCTAAGGTGGAGTGTAAATACTCATATGTGGCAGTTGTTGCGTTTTTTTTTTTTTACGGTGCTGAGCATCAGATAGTCTTTGGAGGACTAAACTCTCCAAAAGTTTAACAAACACAGTTAACAGCAGAATGAGATTTTCACTCTGCAGCAGAGTGTGCGCTGATATGAAACTTCCTGGCAGATTAAAACTGTGTGCCCGACCGAGACTCGAACTCGGGACCTTTGCCTTTCGCGGGCAAGTGCTCTACCAACTGAGCTACCGAAGCACGACTCACGCATGGTACTCACAGCTTTACTTCTGCCAGTACCTCGTCTCCTACCTTCCAAACTTTACAGAAGCTCTCCTGCGAACCTTGCAGAACTAGCACTCCTCAAAGAAAGGATATTGCGGAGACATGGCTTAGCCACAGCCTGGGGGATGTTTCCAGAATGAGATTTTCACTCTGCAGCGGAGTGTGCGCTGATATGAAACTTCCTGGCAGATTAAAACTGTGTGCCCGACCGAGACTCGAACTCGGGACCTTTGTCTTTCGCGGGCAACTGCTCTACCAACTGAGTTCCATATCAGCGCACATTCCGCTGCAGAGTGAAAATCTCATTCTGGAAACATCCCCCAGGCTGTGGCTAAGCCATCTCTTTGCAATATCCTTTCTTTCAGGAGTGCTAGTTCTGCAAGGTTCGCAGGAGAGCTTCTGTAAAGTTTGGAAGGTAGGAGATGAGGTACTGGCAGAAGTAAAGCTGTGAGTACCTGGCGTGAGTCGTGCTTCGGTAGCTCAGTTGGTAGAGCACTTGCCCGCGAAAGGCAAAGGTCCCGAGTTCGAGTCTCGGTCGGGCACACAGTTTTAATCCGCCAGGAAGTTTCACAGTTAACAGCGATATGGGTCCGTAATTTTCTATGTTGAGTTTTTCACCTTTCTTAAAGATTGGGATGACTTTAGCCACTTTCATGCATTTTGGAAATGTACCTGCCATCAATGATGAGTTGTACGTACACATTTGAGAGTGGGAGAGCTATTTTTTTATGCACTTTTTGATGATAAAATCTGGGATGTCATCGATTCCAGTTGAGAATTTATTCTTGTGGTACTTTGCACTTAGTACAATTTCTTCTGGAGTAGTTTCCCAGAAGAATATAGATTCTACAGGAGTTGTGATCTTGTTTTGTCTGTTGAGTGTGGGCTTGTTGATGCTTTGTAACAGATTTTTAACAATATTTTCATAGTAATTGTTGAAAATATTTGCAATTTCTTGTGGATGAGTAAATCTGTTGTTGTTGTGGATCAGGATAGAGTTTTCATGTTTCGTTCCTTATGATGTTCCACACTGATTTGGTTTGTTTGAGGATGTTGCCACATAGTTGTCATTTGCTGTTTGCTTTGCTAGTGCTATGACGTTTTTAAGGATTTTGAGATATTGCTTGATATATCTTTCTTGAGATGGGGTGGTGATGGTGTTGTTATTTTTTAGATACTTCAACAGAGCTCTGTTCCTTCTGCAGGAAATGTTTATACCAGTTGTTAGCCATGGCTTCTTATTGGGTTCTTTTGATGTGGTGCATTTGAGATTAAGAGGAAAGTCAATATTGAAGTGGTATAGAAATGTGTTTAGAAATGATTCCATTTTGTTGTCTGTATCATCTGCTTCATATACTTTGTTCCATGTTCCTGCAGCTAAGGAATCATTGAAGATTTTCATGTTTTTGTTGCTGTAGTTTCTTACTTTAGTTGTGTCTTTGTTGTTGCAGTCTAAAGGGAGAACATTTGTAAGGTATAGGACTTGGCCACAGTGATTATTATAGCCAGTGTCCAGAGATTGAACTTTGTGGTAGGGACAGTTTACAAATATCTGGTCAAGTGTGGTTTTGGAGTTGTTTTTGCACCTTGTGGGGAATATTACTGTGGGTTTCAGACCGAATGAGTTAGTGAGATTCAGTAGGGATCCTTTCACACGCCCTGTAGACTGGAAATCAACATTTAAATCACCACATAACATTAGTACCTTTTTGTTTTGGTGAAGTTTGTTTAGGAGTATTTCAAGGTTTTTTAGGAAGACACATACACTGCCTGTTGGAGAATGATAGATACATGTTATGATTATATTTGCTTCTAGAATTTTGATTACAGCTGCCTCAAAATCATTTTCTTTATTTAAGTGGTCAAACTGGTCAAAACTTCTATAGTTTATGGAATTTTTTATAAATATGGCAGCACCTCCACCTTTATGGTTTTTCCTGCAATAGTGGGAAGCTAACGTGTAACCAGGTATGCTAGCTGAACTAATTTGGCCTGGTTTCAGCCAATGTTCAGTAATGCAAATGATATGTACATATTGTAGGTCTGTTGTGAATAAGAATTGGATTTCTACAAGCTTGTTTGTTATTGACTGCACATTCTGGTGGTATATGGAGAAGTTGTATATATGTCGACACTGATCACTGATGGCTCTTTTTTATTTCCTCTGTGGAGGTAGGGGGCTTGGGCATATGAATGAAATGTGAAACTATTTGTTTTAATAGGCCTCATACATATTTGATATTGGTACATCGTGAATTATAGTTTGTCATGTTATTTCTGTAAATGAGGTAGATAAAATCAACCATTTGCACCAAAACAGTCTCACTTTTTTGTCATGTGTTACAACTGCTGCACTATTAAAAAGGCCTATTTCGTTTTATCAAGCAGACAGTTACAAAATAGACATAATCAAATTGAGAAACCACACAACTCTTGGGTACTATTCTTATTAACAGATTTTCAGTATTAGACAACAACATTTTGATTTTTCTCATAAGCAAACATTTGACAAACTTTGATGAGGAAATAGATTATTTCACAGAAAAGAAGGATGCTGTGTACAGCTGTAGCAAGATTAGAGAGGCAAAAATGCTGGAATCTGAGGATTGAAGAAATGTGTGCTATCTTGATTGTCTCTTGTCATTACTAGTTTTATGTTTCCTGTATTTAATTTTATACCACACAAAAGAGAGAGTTATTAGCTAACAGGATATAAAGAGTGCAAATTTTCTGAAGAGCACTTATTTTACCAGTCACAATTAATCCCACACAGTATTAACTGCCATTTTTTTAAGGGAGGGGGGGGGGGGGAGGTAGTATGTCAAACCAGCTGACTGGGAATAGGAAAGGTATCACAGGAAATTTTAATTTCCATTGTCCTGAATGTAGGTTTGATGGCTTCCATTACAAAATACCCACATTTGAATTCCACAGAGTGAAATACAGTGACATACGAATGAAGAATGCTGTGTGAAAAAGCATTGTGCTGCACTTTGTCACACATAAGACCAAATAACATGTCTTCGAACATATATGTTTTATATATCAAACTCTAGAAAGATATGTGCTGAAAATGAACATATCTTTGAAAAATCGATTTTTTTTTTTTTTTAATTTTTGATGTCCTGTCTCAAACGCTTGAGTAGGAGGGGGTGCCATTATCAAGCTTTTGCCCCGGTTCAGAAATATTGTAGATCCAGGGGTTCAGAAATATTGTAGATCTGCGGATGGATCATGGTCGTGGTATAATATTGAGTTCATCCATGTATGCCCCCCTTGTGTCTCTCTTCCAACAACTCCATGCTTCTGCTGTTTGATGAGCAGTCTTCCCTATTCCTAAATTATTTACATTCTACCAGAACTTTCCTGCTATATTTATATAAGTCTTGTTCGTCCCCTCCTTCAGGGAGACACATTTCTTTGCATGGGGAACCATACAGAAATAATAGTCATTTGTGCTGATGAGTTCCCTTCAAACCATTAGCAATCCATATGGCATACAACATTCTTTCTCCTTCGTCTGTATCTTGAAGCTAAACGAACACATAGTACAGGACATGTGTGGTGGCTATTTTTTGTCTATTTCCCGTATTCTACATCCAGAAAACCATGAATATGTCTTTTTTTGTATAGAAGGTGTAACTGAACAGTTCCTTAATGTAAATGTCACTTCACCACAAATTTAGAGGTAGTTATCTGCATTATTAACACACTTACAAGATGATGAATGTACTTTTCAGGTAATTGTAGTACATCACAATACAATTCACCTGAAACCACTCTGAGAAGCATCAAGACAACATCACTTTATTGTAATAATTTGTAAGAAATTAAAACCCTTACCAGCCAGCAACACCACTGATCTCCTGATGAACACATGTAGAACATGTACCAGATCACATTTTATGGTACTGTGCCATGAGAATTAATGCTTGAAATGCAGTGCTGTCAACTGCTTATTCATGTGCCTGATATGGAGTGAAAAAAGCATAGTTACAGGTAATAATGGGTACTATTTCAAAACTGAAGCCTATGTGTGAATTTTAATGATATCTTTGAATTCAGTGTCACCAAATTAACAAAGTTTAGCTTATTTCATTTCTATAATATTTGGTGTGCATAACAGACAGTGAGATGTATACCATTTAGAGGTAAGACTCAAAAATTATTTAGCCTTGTATCTATAATATACCGGGTGATCAAAAAGTCAGTATAAATTTGAAAACTGAATAAATCATGGAATAATGTAGATAGAGAGGTACAAATTGACACACATGCTTGGAATGACATGGGGTTTTATTAGAACCAAAAAAATACAAAAGTCCAAAAGATGTCCGACAGATGGCGCTTCATCTGATCAGAATAGCAATAATTAGCATAAAGTAAGACAAAGCAAAGATGATGTTCTTTACAGGAAATGTTCAATATGTCCACCATCATTCCTCAACAATAGCTGTAGTCAAGGAATAATGTTGTGGGCAGCACTGTAAAGCATGTCTGGAGTTATGGTGAGGCATTGGCGTCAGATGTTTTCTTTCAGCATCCCTAGAGATGTCAGTTGATCATGATACACTTGCAACTTCAGGTAACCCCAAAGCTGCTAATAATCGCACGGACTGAGGTCTGGGGACCTGGGAGGCCAAGCATGACGAAAGTGGCGGCTGAGCACACGATCATCACCAAACGATGCGCGCAATGTACGTTCCAGCAGGTGTTTATCAGCCAGGCTGGGGATGATGCAATTCTGTAACATATCGGCGTACCTCTCACCCGTCACAGTAGCAGTTACAAAACCAGAATCACACATTTCCTCGAAGAAAAAAGGCCCGATAACGGTAGATGTGGTAAATCCAACCCATACCGTGAATTTCTCATCATGCAATGGAGTTTCCACAACAGTTCTAGGATTTTTGGTAGCCCAAATTCTGCAGTTGTGGGCGTTGACAGACCCTAGGAGCATGAAATGAGCTTCGTCGGTCCACAACACGTTATTCAACCAATCGTCATCTTCTGTCATCTTTTGAAATATCCACACCGCAAATGCCCTCCGCTTCACTAAATCGCCAGGTAACAGTTCATGGTGCTGATGGATTTTGTACAGATAGCATCGGAGGGTACGCCTCAGTGCCAACCAAACAGTAGTGTATGGAATGCTGGTGCAACATGCGACAGCACGAGCGCTGACTTCCTGTGCAGAGACGAACCTGCTACAGTCTCCATTTCTTCCCGAACTGTCTCAGCAGCATTACACCTTGTGCTAGATCGGCCCCAATGGGGTCTATCGTCTAAACAACCCGTGGCTTCGAACTTCGAAATCATTCTCACTACAGCTGCATTTGTCAATGGACCTTTACCCATTCGAAACCCCTTCCTATGGCTATAGGATCGTAACGCTGAACTAGCACATTCCCCATTCTGATAATACAGCTTCACTAAAAGCGCCTTTTCAGGTAATGTCAACATGCTGTGACTGCTGGCACATCTGATTCTCTCCCTCATTACAGGTCCTTTTATACAAGATTGTCATGCGTCCAGTGCCATCTGTCGGACATTTTGTGAACCTTCCCCCCCCCCCCCCCCCCCCCCCCAAATTAAAACCCATGTCATTCCAAGCATAAGCACGTGTGTCAATTTTTACCTCTCTATCTACATTATTCTGTGGTTTATTAAGTTTTCAACGTGGTTTATTAAGTTTTCAAATTTATACTGAATTTTTGATCACCCAGTACAAAAGGTGAAACAGGTTTCAATCAATGCAAAGCTGCAGCAAGCTTCCAGTGAAAAATTGAACTGCTACACACTCAATTTCATATTGATACCATGTGCATATTAACCAGTGACTATGAAAATAAAAACAGAAATGGAAATTTTGTTGATGATTTATTATCATGACAGTTTTTATAACACTTCTATAAACATATTTCACTTTTATCAAATGCCTTATGGATGAATCAGCTCTGATGTGTAAGAAGAAACCCGCGTTGAGTCGCTGTCTCCCTTCGGGCACCTCCCCAGGTGGCGGATAGGGGAATGTTCACCAGATATGGTGGACACCTAGGAAATAAAATGCCCAGGGCAAACCAGAACCAGCAAATTTCTGCCTTGCAGCTGGGAGTTGGGTCTCAGAAGCATATGGGAAGAAAATGCTGTAAAAAAATTACACATCCTCCAGTAGAGGTTGGATGTAGGGTTGACAGCCCACTCTGTAAAAAACACCAGTTATGAAACTTCAACAAAAAAAAGCCGGATGGATAAAGGATGATGGACATGGCATAGGCAAGGCTATCAAGGATGGGCAACCAAATGATGGAGACAAGAAAAGTAAGAAAAGAAAGAAAAACAATATAAAGAGTAAATCGGATTTATTCATCAGTACTTGGAATGTGAGATGAGTATACCACCCTGGAGCTCTGAAAGTGACAATAGGCCAAATAATTAACCTGAAGCAGAGCATCATAGCATTACAAGAAGTAAGACGCACTGGGAGTGGAATCCTTGAAAAGAAAGATGTAAACATATTTTATAGCTGCAGTGAAAGGAAACATGCGTTTGGGACAGGATTTGTGGTGCATCATCAACTAAAGCACTTAGAAATTGGATTCAACCCCATAAACCCAAGTCTATCAACACTTAGGATAAAAGGGAAATTCTTCAATTACTGTGTAATTAACGCCCAACTGAGGAACCAGAGAATGAGGAGAGAGAAGCTTTCTATGAATCTCTGAAAAAAGTATATGATAAATGCCCATGACATAGTACAAAACTACTAGTGGAGACCTAAATGCCCAGGTGGGAAGAGGGCAGATCTATAGGCCAATAATTGGCATCTATAGTAAACATCATAAGTAATTACAACGGGACAAGGTTGATACTATTTGCAACATCTGGAAACATAGTGGTAGGCTCAACATTGTTCCCACACAAGGAAATATGTAAGGGAACATGGGCAGTACCCAATGGAAATACAATAAATTAGATCGACCATGTACTAATTGATACAAGGAACAAGTCTGACTCACATCCAGTAAGGAGTTTTAAGAGGTCCAAATGTAGACATGGATTACTTCCTAGTTTGGGCAGCAGTGAGGGCAAGAATATCCAATGCAGTGAAAGGAACCTGGCCCAAGACACAGAAATATATCATCACAGCTTTAGAATAGGAGGAAGCAAGGAAACGATATCACGGGAGAATAATTCAGGCCCTTGATAACAATGGAGAATGTACCAACATTGAAGATCAGTGGGAAAAGATGAAAAAGACAGTGCAAACAGCAACAAGTGAGATACTTGGGAACAGCATAAGGCAAACAAAACCCTCGTGGTTCGATATTGAATGTGAAACAGTAACAAATGGAAAAAAAGAAGTGTACAGAAGGACATTAGAACCACATTTTACTAGGAGGATAATGGAAGAATATATAAAAAAAAATGGAGAATTGAAAAAATGACTCATCAAAGGAGTCAAATATTGCAAATATTGAAGAAACGGAGCTTCTGAGAAGTGCAAATGAGGCGAGGAAATTTTATAGGGAGGGGAATAAGATACGGAAACCTTTCAAGGGCAGAACAAGTATAATAAAAGATGAGAATGGTGAAATTATAAGTGAAGAGAAGGAGATATGTGACAGGTGGCATCTTAACTCCCAAATCAGAAATACAGGAGGGAGAGGACTCAGATAACTGTGGACCCTCCTAACTTAGAAGAGGTGAGAACTGCAATGAGGAAATTAAAGAACAACAAGACAGCAGGAACAGATAGCCTTCCAGCAGAACTTTTCAAGCAAGGAGGCTCTGAATTGGAAATGAACATCCTGAAACTGGTTAAACTAATATGGGAAGAAGAGGAAATGACTCAAACATGGGATGAGTGAATTATGTGCCCTGTATATATGAAAGGAGCCAACGGCCTTGCTACAGTGGTAACAGCAGTTCCCGTCAGATCACCGAAGTTAAGCACAGTTGGGCTGCGTTGTTGGCAAGTGGGCTGCACTCAGCCCTCGTGAGGCAAACTGAGGAGCTACTTGATTGAGAAGTAGTGGCTCCAGTCTCATAAACTGACATACGGCCGGGAGAGCAGTGTGCTGACCACATGCCCCTCCATATCCGCATTCAGTGATGCCTGTTGGCTGAGGATGACACGGCGGCCAGTTGATACCATTGGGCCTTCCAAGGTCTCTTCAGATGGAGTTTAGTATATAAGAAAGGAGACCAGATGGAATGCGGTAATTGTAGAAGGATATCAGTCCTTAATCTGGGGTATAAAATCCTCTCTAACGTTCTGTATGACCAACTCCTTCCAATAATAGTGAGGGAAACAGAGCCATACCAATGTGGATTTATCCCTGGTAAGTCACCTATCGAGTAGATATTTGCGCTAAGACAAATTCTGGAAAAAACAAAGGAATATTGGGTTGGAACATATCATCTTCTTATTGATTTTAAAGCAGTGTCTGATAGTATAGACAGAGAGCAACTGTATCAAGCTCTAGGTGAATTGGGTATTCCAAAAAAACTGATAAGGGTAGTAAGAATGACAATGAGAGAAAAGCAAGGTTGCATAAAAACTGGAGGAATGTTGTCCAATACTTTGGAAATTAAAAATGGAGTACGGCAAGATGATGCACTGGCATGCCTCCTATTCAATGCCGCCTTGGAGAAGGTGATGAGAGAAGCAACTATCTTGAGTAGGGGAGCGATTTTTCATAAATCTGTGCAGATACTGGCCTATGCTGATGTCATTGACACAGTAGCAAGAACTCCAATGGAAGGGACATTCATTGGACTTGGAAAGCCCAGCAAGAATATAGGACTAACTATTAATGAGCAGAAAACAAAATACCTAGCTGCTGAGAAAGCACACAGGGAGAACATGCCAGCTGAAATAACGATGGGTAGTAATGCCTTTGAAAGAGTCATCATTTCGAGTACCTGGGTTTGATTGTAACCAGTCTAAACCATACCTCACATGAAATAGTGCAAAGACTAATTGCAGCCAATTAAGCTTACTTCACTTTAACAAAGCTTCTATCTTCAAGCCTCCTGGCTAGGACCACAAAACTAACCATTTATAAAACACTGATCAGACCAGTGCTTACATATGCCTCTGAGACCTGGGCTCTGACAGCAAATGATGTGGAATCATTGGATGCATTCGAGAGAAGGATACTCAGGAGACTAATCAGCCCAATTTGTGAAAGGGAAAGATTGAGGAGGAGATACAACCATGAGTTGTATGGCATGTAAAAAGACCAGCCTGTTAGAAGAATTGTGAAGTCATTTAGGCTGAGGTGGGCTGGACATGTAGCATCGATGAATGATACGGAAATACCAAAAAAGATATTACAAGGAAACCCAGGTGGATGGAGAGAACATGGTCAACTGAAAACTAGATGGGAGCATGGAGTCATAGAAGACCTTCGGAAGATGGGTTACAGGAACTGGAAAATGCTAGCAAGGCACCAGGATAAATAGAAGGAGATAGTTGAAGAGGCCAAGACTCGAGTTGTATAACTGCAGAAGAATAATAAGAAGAAGAAGTGTAAGAAGAAAAAGAAATGTTTTTACATTGTAAAGAATATTGACAGGACAAGTAGCATGTAACACAGATACACTCCTTTCATTGGCACAGAGATATGCAGACTGTGGTATCATATATCTGTACCACCCCATGGGTGTCTCAAAGTTGGCAACAAATTGTTAGTTTCTGTCAGATACTGATCATGTCTGTGCATGATGTGGCAAACCCAGTGGTGCACACATTCTGAGCCATGCCTCCAGCAGCTTTGTACAAGTGACCTCTGCCATCACAATACAGGACGGCTTGCGGCAGCCCCACAGCCCAGTTGCATTTGGAGCCACTCCGCTATGTGGTGCTATGCAGGTGCCACCATCGTTCGTGCCTGAGTTCAGAGAGCCTCATCCTTGTTGCTGTTGTATGACCTGGACTGTATTTCTTATTATTTGTAATAAGTCTTCATACACTCAGAGAAGTACAAGTTGAGTGACTCTCCTGTTTACTGTGTTAACTTGTTTACTAAATCATTTCTGCTTCTGTCCAGCTTTCCTACAATGGCAGTTGGCACACCACTATGTAGCCCACCTCTCTTTACAATTGCATACGAAGTTTTCATACACAATACAGACTACTATTTAACATGTTGACTGCCATGTGGCCGGCAGAGCCTATGTGCCTGATGCCTTGGTCAGGCCTGGTAAAACATCCATCACTATGCGTGAGGCAGTCACAATCTTTAGATTTAGTGAAAACCAACTAGCTGACTTACAGTAATACAAAATGAAATTAGATACTCCAAATTCAACATTGCTAAAGGCTTGACATGTTCATCTCTGAAGTTGTTCACACATTGAATATTCTTAGGTCTAACGTGTTGTGACTGCATAGAGAACTGAACTGAAGATACATCATCTGAGCTACAGAGCACTCAGCCCAGTGATCACAGTTCAATTTGTGACTTACTGATCATAACTACCTAGAATTACTTGTAACAGTTAATGTATTATAATGGTTGTTGTTGTTGTTGTTGTGGTTTTCAGTCTTAAGACTGATTTGATGCAGCTCTCCATGATACTCTATTGTGTGCAAGCCTCTTCATCTCCAAATAACTGCTGAAACTTACCTCTTTCTGAATCTGCTTACTGTATTCATCTCTTAGTCTCCCTCTACAATTTTCACAGCCCCACACTTCCCTCCAATAATAAAATGGTGATCCTTTGATGTAATTCCTTCTTCTAGTTTGCTTGTGCCACAAATTTCTTTTCCCCCCTATTCTGTTCAGTATCTCCTCATTAGTTATGTGATCTACCCATCTAATCTTCAGCACCACATTTCAAAAGCTTCTATTTTCTTCTTGTCTAAACTGTTTATCATCAGTGTTTCCTTCCATACATGGCTATACTCTATACATACACTCTCAGAAAAGACTTCCCAACACTTAAATCTATATTCAATGTTAACAAATTTCTCTTCTTCAGAAACGCATTCCATGCCACTGCCAGTCTGGATTCTATATTCTCTCTACTTCAGCCATCATCAGTAATTTTGCAACCCAAATAGCAAAACCTGCACATTACTTTAAGGATGTTGTTTCATAATTTAATTCCCTCACCATCACCTGATTTAATTCAACATCATTCCATTATCCTTGTTTTGCTTTTTTTATGTTGATCTTGTATCCTCCTTTCAAGACACTGTCCATTCTCTTCATCTGCTCTTCTGTTTCTGAAAGAATTACAGAGTCATTGGCAAACCTCTAAGTTTTTATTTCTTCTCCATGAACTTTAATTCTTACTACAAATGTTTCATTGCTTTCCTTTACTGCTCACTAAAGGTACAGATTGAATAACATTGGCAACAGGCTACAATCCTGTCTCACTTCCTTCTCAGCCACTGCTTCAATTTTATGCCTCTCAACTCTTATAACTGCCATCTGGTTACTGTAGAAGTTGTAAATAGCCTTTCACTCCCAGTATTTTACCTCTGCTACCTTCAGAATTTCAAAGGGAGTACTCCAGTCAACATTGTCAAAAGCTTTCTCTAAGTCTACAAATGCTGTACATGAAGACTTGCCTTTCCTTGACCTATCTTCTAAGAGAAGTCCTAGGGTCAGTATTGCCTCATCTGTTTCTTTATTTCTTCAGAATCCAGACTGATATCCCTTGAGGTCAAAGTCTAACAGTTTTTCCATTCTTCTATAAAGAATTTGTTTCAGTGTATTGCGAACCGGACTTATTAAATTGATAGTTTGGTAATATTCAGACCTATCAGCACCTGCTTTCTTTGGAATTGAAATTATTACATTCTCCTTGGAGTCTGAGGGTATTTCTATCATTTCATACAGCTTACACACCAGATGGAAGAGTTTCATCATGTCTGGCTCTTCAAAGGCTGTCAGCAGTTCTGACAGAATGTGTTCTACTGCCGGAAGCTCGTCTTGACTTAGGTCTTTCAGTGCTCTGTCAAATTCTTCTTGCTGTACCATATCTCCCATCTCATCTTCATCTTCATCCTCTCCCATTTCTAAAACATTGCCTTCAAGTTCATCTCCCTTGTATAGACCCTCTATATGAGGTGTTCAAAAAATTATGGGACTTTGTCCACAAAATTCTTCAATGCTTACCTTTTACTTATGTCTCTTGCTGGATTGCTTGATGCACAGTCTGTGAATTTTCTTTTATCTTGTCTATTGTTGGAATCTTTGTTCTGTCGATGGGGTTTTCAATGTTGGAAATAAACAAAAAGTCCATAGGGGCCAGGTCTGGAGAGTACAGAGGATGAGGCAGCATAGTCATTTCCTTTTTGTGCAATAGTCATGCATCAACAGGGATGAATGTGCAGGTGCATGCAAGAGCCACGAATTGTCTCGGCACATTTCATGCCTTTTCCTTCTCACAATTTCTTGCAGGCATCACAACATGTCCCGATAGTACCATTGATTAACAGTTTGTTCCTGTGGCATGATTCCATGATGAACTAATCCTTCAAAGTCAGAGAAAAGTGTCGGCATTGCTTTGAGATTTGACCTGACTTGATGAGCTTTTTTTGGTCTTGGAGAACCTTTCCCAACCCACAGTAAAGACTGAACCTTGGTCTCAACACCATAACTGTAGACCCACATCTCATCACCAGTTATTATTCTCTTAAGGAACATCTCATTCTCATTTGCGTGGTCCGAATGCTCTTCACAGATTCCAAGGCGAAGGTCTTTCTGGTCTTGACTCATGAGCCATGGGACAAATGTGGTGGCAACATGATGCATTCCAAGATGCTGTGTCAGGATTTAATGACACAATACAACTGCAATATTACATTCTTCTTGAATCTCTCAGTCAGTCAGTCTTCGATCGGCACGCTCAGTTTCGTTGAGATTCCTGACATGAGTGTCATTGGTAGAAGGGCATCCTAATGAGGATCACCTTTAACTTCTGTCTGCCAATTTTTAAACCGTGTCAGTCATTCATAACACCAAGTACGGCTTAAGCACTCATCACTGTAGGCTTCCTGCATCATTTTGTGCGTCTCTGTAAAGGTGTTCTTGGGTTTTACATAAAATTTGATGCACACGCAATGCTCCTCTAACTCTGTCATCTTGAAATTTGTAGACTGTGTGACACAACTACTCAATACAGCACTGAACAATAATGAACAGACATACAACAATGATACTTCCAGTAGTTACACATTAAACACAGGCACGTGCAGGGATGCCAACCACATTTCGCTCCAACACACTATTGGTAGAAAATTATGAATGTTCTGGAATTTTTTGAATAGACCTCATATACTTCTTCCATCTTTCCCTTCTTTGCTTAGGATTGGTTTTCTATCTGAGTGCTTGATATTCAAATATCTGTTTCCTTTTCTCCAAAGACCTCTTTAATTTTCCTTTAGGCAGCATCTATCTTTCCGCTAGTGTAATGTGTTTCTAAATCATTACATTTGTCCTCTAACCATTCCTGCTTAGCCATTCTGCACGTCCTGTAAATCTCAGTTTTTAGACTGTTGTATTCCCTTTCATTTGCTTAATTCCCTGCATTTTTATATCTTCTTCTTTCACCAATTAAACACAAATTATATGTAAGTCCTGGAGTTATGAGAAGTTTACTTGACAGCACCTAAACAACGTCTCAAACTCAAGAGAGAACACAGCAGATAAGCATAGCAGAAATCCAAAAGGTGTTTTTATCCATGTGGGAACAAATTCGCCTCAAAACAACAGCAAGGAAGAAATTGTAAACCACACAAGGAACCTCATCCGACTGGCCAGAAGACTCTACCCGAATTCCAGAATAATAATAAGTGGCCATCTTGGGGTTGAAGCTCTTTTCTTCTGTGTTTGCTTTGACAATACGTATGTTTTTGGATAGTTTTTGTCTTGCCAAAGATGGTCTAACCTTTAGCAAAACACAATTTTGTTTTTTAACCCAAACATGTTTCACTGCGGTCGCAGCATCTTCAGTGGGCTTTTATTTTCCATCTGTTAAAGATAAAGAGTGTTCTTTGTTGTTTGTATACATGTAGCTGTTAATTTGTAAATCATAATTACAGATATTTGAAAAAACACATACATTACGAATTCATACCTTTTTGAAAAAATACATAAATTATGAATTCATACCTTTACCACACCATGTGGTAAATAGGTATGAATTCATAATTTATGTGTTTTTTCAAATTAATTAAAAATACATAAATACATAAATACATAAATTATGAATTCATACCTTTACCACACCATGTGGTAAATAGGTATGAATTCATAATTTATGTGTTTTTTCAAATATCTGTAATTATGATTTAAAACTAATAACTACATGTATACAAACAACAAAGAACACTCATTATCTTCAACAGATGGAAAATATAAGCCCACTGAAGATGCTGCAACTGCAGTGAAACATGTTTGGGTTAAAAAGCAAAACTGTGTTTTGCTAAAGGCGGACCCTATCCAAAAACATACGTATTAATAATAAGTGGCATGTGTACAGAAGATCAGTGAATGACAGCTATGTGCAGAGAATAAGCAGCAATATTAAAGAACAGTGCAATAAACTAGGAGTCATTTTCATTGATCCCAACAAATTTCTAAGAACAAAGTGTCTTGCCAAAGATGGTCTACATCTGAATAGGTTGGCCTCAAAAATATTCAGTAAGATGTTCATAGATACTTGCCAGATCATAAAAAATAGGGGAAACTTATAAGTAGTGATGGGGGTGAAAAAACTTGTGTAGCATTAAGAAAGACAGAACCAAACCATTATCTGGGAGGAAATGTGCTAAAGCCTGTAAGTGATAGTCAAAGTAGGTGTGTTATCCATTGGAATATAAATGGCTTAAACACTGATGCTTCTAACAATAAAAGCTCATAAATAGATGAACTGGAAATCATTCTGTCACAATGTGCAAATATTAAATTTGTTTGTTTAAATGAGCACTGGTTTACTGAAGACACAATTAAAATTCTAAACAAAATAGGGAAATTCAGATTAGCAAGTAGCTTTTGTAGAAGAAACAAGTCATGTGGAGGCTCATGTATACTTCTTCATAGTGATATAAATTATGAGATCAGAAACTGTTTTAATTATTTAAATGAAGACTGTGTGTAGAAACAGTGGACTCACTAGCAAATGTTATAATAATCTCAATATACAGAATTCCAGGGACATCAACAACAGAACTATTCTAATTTAAGCTTCAAATTATACTAGAAGACCTTTGTAGAGGAAAAAAGAAAAAAAGTTGTAATAGCTGCTGATTTTAATATTGATATCACATGTGATAGTAGTCATGCTTCAAGTTTCACTGACTTAGTAAAGAAATATGGTTTCAAATTTAATTTCTTTGAATCTACCAGAGACAATGGGCAATCAGCAACATGCATTGACAATGTTCTAACTAATTATGTACATGAAGATGTGTATAAATTTTGTCTAGATCTAGGTACTTCAGATCATTGTGCATTGTTCATTGAGCTGCCACAGACAGACAGGAACATTTCATGTATGAGAACCCATATGAGCAGGAACTTTAGCAAAGAAAACTTGCTAACATTTGGTGAGAAGCTAAGAGATAAAACATCGCCTTTTGATTATTGTAACTCAAGTGACAAAAAGTTTGAGAAATTCCTAAATAGTTTTCTTGGAGACTTTAATGAAACATTTCCACCTAGACTCTGCAGCAATTAAATAACAAATACAGTAAAGTGGATTACCCATGGCATAAAAATTTCCAGTGTAAGGAAAAGGCAACTGCACAGAGAACTAAAATATAATAAAGATATTGATTTCATTAAATATGTTAGACTCTATAAAACCATATTTAAAAGAGTTGTCAAGGAAGCAAAACAACTGGCAAATAACGGGATAATTTTAAATCATAAAAATAAGACAAAGGCTGTGTGGTCAGTCATTAAATCTGAGTTAGGTGTTAAAGCCTGCAACCAAGAAATTCCAAAAGTTGACATTGAAGTACTATTGGAAATCCAACTCAAATACCAGAGTACTTTAATGAATTCCTTATAAATGTAGGAAAATGTGATGTAGATGTAACAGATTATCACAACAAAGTAAATCCCTTTGGCCTAGGCAAAAACTCTGAAGCCGAGCGGTTCTAGACGCTTCAGTCCGGAACCGCGCGACTACTACAGTCGCAGGTTCGAATCCTGCCTCGGGCATGGATATGTGTGATGTCCTTAGGTTAGTTAGGTTTAAGTAGTTCTAAGTTCTAGGGGACTGATGACCTCAGATGTTAAGTCCATTATGGCTCAGAGCCATTTGAACCAAAACTCTGAAAACTTTACAAAATTCTCAAAAGTTTCTATGGAGGGTATAGAAAATGCTATTCTAACATTAAGAAACAGAAAATCTGCAGGTTGGGATGGAATACCTACCAAAGTTATTAAAGTAGTACACAACAGAATTCCAAACCCACTAGCTCAGATGATAAATAAATGTTTTGAAGAGGGCTATTTCCCAGAGCTACTGAAATATGCTTAAGTCAAGAGAGATCATGGGAAATTATTGTCCTATCTTGATTCTCCCAGTCCTATCTAAAATATTTGAAAAACATGCTGTTGCACAAATCCAAAACTTCATTGCAAAATATTCTGTTATTCTAAACAATCAATTTGGTTTTCAGCAGGGTAAAAACACCATCGCTGCAGTAAACAGTTTCAATGAGAAAATAAGTACATCATTAGACAAATGAAATAAGGTGGCAGGAATTTTCTGTGACCTCACAAAGGCGTTTGATTCCGTAAACCATGCATTGCTTGTTTATAAACTTGAAAAGTATGGCATTAGCGGCAGTGCCCTACAATGGATTAAATCCTACTTATCCAACAGAAAGCAAAGAGTTAGCATTTCTTCAAATGGCACATATTATTTTTCTGACTGGAAAAAAATATTTCACGGTGTTCCACAAGGCTCCATATTAGGCCCAGTCCTATTTCTCTTTTATGTTAATGACTTACCATTAAATATCAACTCCCCATCAGTTCTGTTCACAGATGATACTTCTGTGTTAGATTCCCAAATCTGTGATCAGTACCCCCAGTACCTTAGAAACTTGGTTTCAGCTAAATGGGTTGAATCTAAACATATCTAAGACTCATATGATGCAGTTCAGAACCATACAGTCAAAATGTGAGCAGATTAAGATTGTAAAAAACAACCAAGGTATAGAAGAAGATGACTCAGTCAAATTCTTAGGTTTAAATGTAGATAAAAATTTGAGCTGGCAGGCAGACATTGAATACCTGGCAAACAAACTGAGCGGCTTTGCATTTGTGAATGCAAATATTGTCAACTGCAACTGACATGGACACACGAAAAGTAGCATATACAAGCTACTTCGAATCCATTATTAGGTATGGTACTGTTTTTTGGGGTAACTCGACAAACATAGTGCGGATACTAAAAATATCGAAAAAAATCATATGAAATATGTGCATTGCAAATCACAAAGAACCATGTCGACCATTATTTGGAAATCTTAAAATATTAACTCTGCCAACTTTATACATATCTGAGATTATTATATTTTTGTACACCAGACATGAATTATTTGAGGGAAACCATTTTGTCCATTCACGTGATACCAGAAACAAAGAAAATATTATGCTCACCACCCACTGCCTTAGACTGTATGCCCAGGGACCTCAATACATGGAAATGAAAATTTGTAATAAATTAAAAGGGAACAAGTTGATACAGATGAATTTAGGTTCACTTAAAAGAAAGCTATATGAGGTACAAACACTGAAGTGTTATTACTCAGTGGATGAATTCATGCAGGACAAACTGGAAATTTGAGCTGGGTACAATGTGTTATCCTTATAATGTCGTTATGTATTATGGTGCTATTATTTATTAATGTAAAAATCATTGTAATTGTTTTATAAATTTTTGACATGTCTCCTGTATGCAAACCAAATGGATTGCAAATGTACATCATGGGATGAATAAAACACAATTCACATTGAGTATTAATCAAGTTTCATAAACTTTGGTTGGGTATGCTTCACCAAAGTGCATCTCCTAAAGCGTCAGAATAGGACTCATTGTATTGCCCAATATAAAATAACTCATTAAACTATGGTGAAAATATTTGGCTTTGTTACATGACTCAGTATTGCCTATTTTGAGCTGATAATGGAATTCAGATTGTATGAGAACATAAATTATGTTTGTCACTGAGGCATTAAAGGTGCTTAATAGTTTCTTGAGGCATAAATTGCCTCTAACGACCTTTCTACTCATACTAGATGGTGTTAACTGTTAAAAAGCCTGCTTGGAAATTCATCACCATAATGCAGTTTCGATAGCTGAAAGCAACGGCGCATGACAAGAAAATAACGCATGTCTTTTAACCTGTAAAATTGGAGACTTGGTTTCAAGAACATTGTGAAGAATTTCAAACAATGATCCAGGTGTTAGGTTCAGCCAACAAAAATTGGCTAAATACACTGGTATGCAAAACTTAAGGATGAAAGAAGCTTTTGTGTGATGTGCCACTGCCGAGTAACTTGTACAGCACCTGGAAAGGACTCCTACAGTAGAGTACAGCATGTAACAGAAAGAAATATGTAAAGAAACAAACAGAAATGATACTTTTTATTTAATGACAATAATTACAATTAAGCCACTGCAATTCAGTCCCCTGGACATTACAAAGGATGGGACATGGTTCATAGTAGGGGATGTGATTACCACAGATGGCAATGCAAGCTCTGTAACGTGCTCCCAGGCTGGTGACAAGGTTGATAAAGAGTCCATTTAGTATGTCATTCCATCCTCCACCAATGCTGTTGACAATTGGTGTACGTCATTGGTGCACGTGGATTTGCTGCAATAGACCCCCAACACATCCCACACATGCTTGATGAGATTAACTTGGGGGGAACAGACAGGCTACTTCCAAGAGCTGTTCTGCCTGCATTATTTGATGCAGTTATGCATTGTTATCTGTAAAAATTACAATTAAGCTATTGCAATTCAGTCCCCTGGACATTACAAAGGATGGGACATGGTTCATAGTAGGGGATGTGATTACCACAGATGGCAATGCAAGCTCTGTAACGTGCTCCCAGGCTGGTGACAAGGTTGATAAAGAGTCCTTTTAGTATGTCATTCCATCCTCCACCAATGCTGTTGACAATTGGTGTACGCCATTGGTGCACGTGGATTTGCTGCAATAGACCCCCAACACATCCCACACATGCTTGATGAGATTAACTTGGGGGGAACAGACAGGCTACTTCCAAGAGCTGTTCTGCCTGCATTATTTGATGCAGTTATGCATTGTTATCTGTAAAAATGTAATTGGGGTCAAATGCCCCCTGAAAAGATGTACATGAGAATGGAGTACAGTGCCACAATAATTTTGACCAGTGAGTGTACAGTGTTCAAAGATTTGGAGATCAGTACACCCATCCAACATTATGCCTCCTCACACTATAAAATGTGGACCACCAAAACAGCCATATTTGACAATGTTCCTGGATGCATTACATCTCCCACCTCCTGCCATGTGTGTCCCCTTTTTCAAATGTCATACAGAGTTTCTGTAGTTGAAGTCAGAGAATGTTCTACATAGTATTAAATTCCTGTCTCTTAACTTCCATCCTATCAATATATGGCAATAGACACTGTAGAAGGGTTATGAAGTTAAAATAAGGATCTTTCAATTTCCAATGCAGTGTCTGAGGCAAATGTGGCCAGTGAATATTGGGAAAAACCAGACTAGCATTCAGTCAGTGTGTTGCAGCTTTTATTGTGTAATACTTGGTAAACAATTTTAAATACATACCAGCCCCACATGCTGATGAAAGTATCAAATGCAGAAGGTAGTTAAATTATTAAAAAGTGGGATACAGACTGTAAAACTTTAGTTTCTCTTACTTTCATGGCTTTCCCAAATATCTGTTGTGGCGGAAGCCTGTTCTATTCCTTTTTATATATATATATATATATATTTGTGTTACACAAGGGAGAAATTTACTCCAAAGTGAACAAAGTGGAAAATAATCTACATATGCATGATTACTCTGTGGTTTACATTTAAGTGGGTAGAGGGTGCACAGAACCACTTTTTGACTATTTCTCTACTAGCCTTCCATCCTCAAGTAGAGCGTGTGAAAAATTAACACCTAAATCTTTCTGTGTGAGCTGTGACTTCTTCCTATGTCAACAAAATATTTTGGCATTTGGAAAAGACAGTTGGGGATTGTAATTTCATGAAAAGATCTTGTCACAATGAAAAATGCCTTTGTTTTAATGATTACCACCCTCACTCTCATACAATATCCATTATAGACTCTATTTTGTAAAAATTCAAAACAAGCTGCCCTTTGAATTTTTTTATGCCCTGCATCAATCCTATCTGTTAAGGATCCTATACCACTCTGCATTACTCCAGAAGAGGATGGACAAGTGTAATGTAGACAATCTCTTTAGTAGCTTTATTGTTCTATTAGTAAAATGCAGCCTCTGATTTGCATTCCTCACAACATTTTCTGTGTGATGTTTCCAATTTAATTTATTCCTGAATGTAATCTTTAGGTATTTAGTTGAACTGACAACCTCTAAATTTGTGTCATTTATTGTGTAACTGAAATTTAACAAAATGTTTTTAGTACTCATGTGGAGAACCAGATATTACTTATTTTTCAGAATCAATTCTCACTTCTTGCATGATGCAGGTACCGTGTTTAAATCATTTTGTGACAGGTTTTGATCATCTGATGACTTTACTAGATGATAAACAACATTATCACCTATAAATTATTCAAAGAGGGATGCTCAGATTCTCTCTTAAATCAGTAGTATGGACTGAGAATGCCAGAGGACATATAACTCTTTCTTAGGGAACCCAAGATATAACTTTGATTTGATGAAATGTCTTCCTGTCAATTACTACAAAGTGGGACCTTTCTGGCAGGAAATCATGAATCAAGTCATGCAGCTGAGACAATACTCCATAGTCACAAAATTTGATTAGAAAGCACTTGTCAGGAGTAGAGTCAAGAGCCGTCTGAAAATCTAGAAATATGGGATCAGCTATAGATCACCTGTTGGTGGCACTCATTCCTTCCTATAAAAAAAGAGCCGAGAAAATTTTTTCTGAATCAACTCTGGCTGTGTACAGTTGATCACTTTCTTTGAGATGTTTCATAATGTTGAAACACAGTATATTTTCCAAAATCCTACTTCATATCAATGTCCTTGACACAAGTCTGTTCCTTGATACAGGTTTATAATTCAGTGCAGTACTTCTATTCCCTTTCCTGTGTGTTGGTGTAACTTGTGCAACTTTGCAGTCTTTAGTTACAAATCTTTCATCAAATGAGCAGTTGTACATCATTGCCAAAAACTGAGTTACTCAATCAGCACACCTTGAAGAGAACGTAATTCATACACAGTGTAGACCAACAGACTTTTCTTTATTAAATGACAAAAGTAGATTCACTACACCAATGGTATCCACTTATAAATTACGGACGTTGGCAGCTGTTCTTGTTTCAAATTCTGGAGTATTTACTGCATCATCATTGACAGAATAATTATGGAAAACCATATTTAGTAACTCTGCTTTAGAGGATATGTCATTTTTAACATTACCCTTGCTATCACACAGTGAATGTATTGATTGTGGCTTGCTGCTGGCATACTTTACATACAACCAAAATCTGTTTGCAGATCATTGAGTTTCCAGCACTGTAAAGTATGAAAGAAAATGTGTTTCACACTGGGAGCAAAGAAATCTCTTGGAAGCTATTCTTGGACCAAATTCTGGAATATTTACTGCACCATCTTGGGTGAAATAACTCCATAGTTCCACAAACATACATTCATGAAGCCCAAAAACAAACCTTTATTATTTTCTTTTGTTTTGTGAATGGTATTTGTCTTAATTGTGAGTTTCCCTGACTGTTTCATCATATTCATCATTTGCACATTGTCTGCCCCAAAACTTTGTGATTACTTTGATCTCTTAAGTAACTATTTCTCATAACTATAAAGTATTAACAGTATGTTCACATTTCTCTGTCACTTATCACTTCTTTTGAACTGTGCCAATGTTTGTTAATGTGAAAAAATTTTGAAATTGTGGTTCAGACCACAATAAACTGTAGGTCCCCCCATAACTGGCAAGGTAAGTCAGTATAAGGTCAGAGGTAGGCAAGGACATACCATCTCCAATAGGATCATGCCTAGTCAAGCAATGAGGTGCTCAAACCAACCTTTGTCTTGATAACAGCCTTACTTGCAATTACCATATTAGAAATTGTTCTTAGATATTATTACTTCCCAGAGTGTGTGCCACAGTGCCCCAGAGTGCTACAGCTACGATGTGAGGGCATCAAAAATATCTGTGGACTTATGTTTGCGGTCTGTAATAGTTGCATCCATGAAGTCCTAGTCAGCATAATATTGAATATGTGTGTACTGGAAATAATGGGCACATTCTGGTGTTGATCTTTGCCTGCACATTGGTTTGTTATCTTAAGGATGTGATGTGCAGAATGTAGGACATAATGTCAATAGTGATGTGGGCAGGTCCTCTATGTCAGCATGAGGAGTCCATAATTATATTTATAAAAACAACTCTAGCACACACTGCTGAAAAAATTAAAGTAAAATTGCCTGCAGCATACTCAGTATGAAATGCTGAGACTAATTCAGTTTCTCCTCCAGCAAAATCATAATGGGTAAAATCTGTTTCCACTAAACATGAAGCAAAACAAGCTAAGGCCAAATGGAAAGAAACAAATATAAATCAGCAATCAAGATGATAATTTATGAATTTGAAGATACTGAATCTTCCAATTAGAGATGATAAAATTACCGCCAAGCCAAAAATAAAGTCAATGTAACCCCTGCATGAAATGGTTTGAATGGCAGAATGTATAGAACCTAATAAATAATAGTCTGAATTTGACAATTAAACAGTAATTGTTACAGTATAACCAATTTAATCCACTGTGACAAAACATGAAATAACATTAGAAAAATACATGGAACATAATTAAGGAAATATAACTCAAACAGTTAAAGAAACAATAAAATAAAAAATAGGGGAAAATAATAAAGTGAATTATTTAATCAAATATGAATGCTGTTTCCCTTAAAAACTAATTTAATTGCATCTCTAAAAGGTTGATGAATAACAACAAAATCTACTTTAATAGAACCATTGTGTAATTGAAGTTTAGATTCTAATAAAGCTACAAAAACACTCTCTCTGTAACAAATATAATAAAAAAATTAAAATAAACAGAAATAAATAATGAAATATCAATACTACAATGCCTGACAAAAAAAATTAGTCAACCGGAAGGGGAGAAGTAACTGAAATGGAACTTACCAGTTTGAGAGAGTATGTGATGTTATCTCACTGACTAAAGTGAGTGCTCCTTAGTAATACACTTTTTTTGTGTACAAACTCTTTTTTTGTATTGTTTTTGTGCGTGTATGTTTCGTTTGTGAGCTGTCTAGTTTTATTCTTTTTTGTGTGTTTTCCTTTGTTATGTTATTTTGTGAGCTTCCCTATTGTGCCAGGATTCGACTCTGAGCTAAGATGGCAACATTAGAAGAGTTGCAAAAGACCGTTGAAGACCTGCTCACATGCAACAAGGGGCTGGAGAGTGAGCTACAAGCACGGACTACACGGGCAGATGCCACGCAGCAGCAGACAGCCCAGGACAATGTTGGTGCACAAATCTCCACCACCCCGATGCCTCCTACGATTGTCGGCGCGCTGACAAGCACTGGACGGCTGTTGATCAGGCTGCCCCCCCTTTTGGCCACGCGATCCTGTAATATGGTTCAGCCAAATGGAGGTGGTCATTATGAGCAATAACATAACCTGTGACCTGGCAGAACGTAGTGAGCCAGCTTGACCAGAATTACGTGGCCGAATGGGCAGGATATAATCACTGCCCCACCAATGCAGTCATCCTATACACGGCTCAAGGAAGAGCTGATCCACTGGATCTCGTCGTCCGAAGAACAACGAGTGCAGCAACTGCTGCGGCAAGAGGAATGTGGCGACTGGAGGCCCCACAGTTATTGCATCACTTACGGAGCCTCGCACAGTCCGACATGGTGCCAGATTCGCTGGGTGTGCAACCTCCCAGCTCAGGTGCAGTCAGTGACAGCAGCACAGAAGGAGATGCAGCTGGATGCTGTCACTAGCTTGGCCGACCGGGTTCATGATGCGCTGATAGCGGCCCCTAGCACCATGGCCACAGCAGCTTACGACATCGCCCCCTCACCTCAGTGGCGGCACATGCCTCCCGCACCCGCATCAGATGCTGACCTCCAGCAGCTAGTGCAAAACTTGGCCGCACTGGTGGCAGCTCTCTCCACGCAAGTTGAACAGTTGGCACACTCATGGCAAGAGGGCAAGAGGGCAGCACGGATCGCAGCAGCAGCAGACCAGGCTACAAGCGGCGCGGCTCGCGCAGCAGGCAACACATCAACAGCCTCTCCAACGGTAGCCCGCAGACATCAGAGCATGCACAAAGCGGCTACTGCTGGTACCACGCTCGTTTCGGCAACAAAGCAACCGGGTGCCGGGCTCCTCGCTCGCATCCAAATGCCAGCTGTGACCGGACCTAGGTGCACCCAGCTGCAGTACAATATCGAAGTGTCTGTTTGTATCGGAACGGGGTGCGGGCACGAGGTACCTTATCAACACCACTTCAGACCTTTCGATATTCCCCCGTTCTATGTTACGAGACCGCAGGTGGATCGAGGCACTGTCCCTCACAACGATGAACAATTCAACAATTAAAACTTATGGTACACTCAGCTGCAATTTAGATCTAGGTATATGCCGCACATTCTCGTGGACTTTTACTGTGGCCGATGTCAATGAGCCAATCCTGGGCACAGACTTTCTCGTCCACTACGGGCTGCTAGCCAATATTGCAAACGGCCAGCTCATCGAGGCGACAACAAATTTAAAGATAGCAGGACAGCGCCGTCAGACCGCATTCTACAGTGTTAAACTTGTGAAGTGCCCCGGAACTTATGCTGACATCCTCGAAACATTCCCCGACCTCACCCGACCAGCCGGCGCACGTAGAGACATTAAACATTCAACGGTGCACAACATAATAACCACACCCAGATCACCCACATCGTGCCACCCACGTCGACTTGCGCCTGATAGACTAGCAGCAGCAAAGGCAGAGTTCGAGGCCACGCTGCGGTAAGGCACCGTTCGACCATGGAGCAGCCCACGGTCGTCGGCGTTACATTTGGTACCCAAAAAAGACAATTCGTGGCGCCCTTGTGGGGACTACCGCGCCCTTAATTTGTGAACGGTGCTGGACCGATACCCAGTCCCACACCTATAAGACTTCAGTTATGCTTTGGCGGGCTGCGCAGTGTTCAGCAAGATAGATTGCACAAAGGCATACACCCAAATTCCGGTGGCGCCTGAAGACATAAAAAAAACAGCTATCGTAACGCCCTTCGGGCTTTTCAAAAGCCTGTTTATGACTTTCGGTGTTCGGAATGCTACCCAGACTTGGCAGTGGTTCCTGGATGGCATCTCGCAAGGCTTGCCATTTTCTCTCATGTACCTCGACGACGTGCTGGTGTATTCCAAGTTGTCCGAGCTCCACCGCCGCCACCTAGCGTCCATCTTTATTAATGACGACATCGTTATTAATGCAGCGAAATGCGAATTCGGTGTGACGGAAATCGAGTTCCTAGGCCATTTAATTACCCCCACGGGATCGATGCCATTACCGAAGAAAGTGCAAGCGATAATGAACGTGCCGCGATTGCAGACACACAAAGAACTACGTCGTTACCTCAGCCTGCTGAACATTTATCGCCGCTCCTGCCCAACGCTGCCGCCGTGCAAGAGCTGTTGACTAAGGCATTACACGGTCCTACTTCACGGACTCAAAATGGAATCTCACAGAAGCGATGCTACTCGCGCACCTGGTACACAACGCGGGCTTAGCTGTAGTCGTGGACGCCAGCCAGGCCACCATCGGTGCGGCGTTAGAGCAGTGTGTCGGTGGGAGGTGGCAGCCTCTCGGTGTTTTCTCTACGGAGCTATCCGAATCGCAATGTGCTTGGAGCGCTTACGACCGAGAGTTGCTTGCTGTATATGCAGCGGTGAAATACTTCCGACCGTCCGTAGAAGCCCGACAATTCGTCATTTTCACCGACCACAAACCTATTATGCATGCGTTCCACAACAACTACACTAAGTGTTCATGGCGCCAACTCCAGCAATTAGAGTTCGTGTCGCAATTTACAACAGACATCCGACTTATTTCGGGGATAGACAATACTGTCGCCGATTGTCTGTCTCGAGTGTGTGCCATTATCTCAACCCCTGTGAACTTTGAGGACGTCGCCCAAGTACAGGAGAGTGACGAAGAAGTGCACCTCTTCTGTCACGACACTTCCAGCAGCCTGCAACTGGAGCTGTTGCCTGGCCCCAGCTCCGCACGGAAGATTTGGTGTGACATCCCAACCGGCATGCACTGACCGTTTCTTCCAGAGAAATTCTGGTGCAGTGCCTCCGACTGTGTCGACAGGCTTTCACACCCCAGCACCGGCACCACTGTGACGGTCGTGGCGGTGCGTTTCATTTGGCCTAGGCTTGGGAAGGACTGCCGCGAATGGGCCCGCACTTGCTCACCATGTCAGCGCGCCAAAGTCGGGAGTCACAACCACGCACCCGTGGGCACCTTCCCTGATGCGACCACCAGTTTGCACAAGTTCACGTGGACCTCGTCGCCCCGCTTCCTGTCTCTCAAAGCAAGCAGTATCTCTTAACCGTGGTGGACCACTTCACTCGCTGGCCGGAAACAACGCCCGTCGTGGACATCACTGCTAAGATCGTCGCCACCGCATTTGTTGACACCTGGGTGACACACTTCGGATGTCCCAGTCCGTGACAACTGACCGTGGCTGCCAGTTTGACTGCGCGTTGTTCACACACGACACCAGACTTTGTGGCATCCGGCTACACAGGACAACAAGCTACGATCCGTCGACGAATGGTATGGTCGAACAGTTCAACAGAACTCTAAAAGCTGCCCTAACTTGCCACGACACCTCATGGCCAGAGGCACTCCCACTGGTGCTGCTCGGCCTGCGAGTAACGCTGAAGGAGGAGATAAGCGCGTCACCTGCCAACCTCATTTATCGTCAACCTCTCATGATCCTGGGCGATTTCGTCGAAGAAGTACCACTCTCACACGACACCGCAGCCCCCACCCTGGCAGAACGTCTGCGCACTCACATGACCAGCCTTCGAGTGAATGCACCGATGCGGCACGGCACCGGGAAGGTATTCGTGCACACCGACCTACAGTCCTGCACGCATGTCATGTTGTGTACTGACGCAGTACAGCCACCTCTCCGGCCGCCCTACTGTGGACCGCACTGAGTGATCGCCCGAGGTGACAAAACGCTTGTCATCGAGTGCAACGGGAAGCCGTCTTCAGTGTCAATCGACCACATCGAGGCAGTCTACATCTTGCCCACTCCAGCAGCTGCGAATTTCTTCGACCCGGCAGAAGACCTGATTACAGACGACACTTCCACTGCCAGCGGCCAGACGGAGCTTGCACCCGTAGCTGCCGGTGACACACAGCTGCAGCTTGCCATCATCGCACAGCCACGTGTTCCTCCCACCACCCCGCCCAGGCAGCCTGCACGGCCGACCGGACCACGCCCTCCACAGGCGCACCGGTCGCCCCACCACAGCCACCAGCAGACTACGTCACGCTCGCCAGCCGCCATGTCCTATTCAAACGGCCGTGCTGCGTCACCAACGCGCCATGCCAACCAAAACAGAAAACATGCGCCTGTGCCGCCAAACACCATCAGAGTCCGGCGTCCGCGAGCCGCCGTCCACTGTAGAGACCCGGTCTCCAGCTTCCCGTGCCTTCAGCCGGTAACCCCAGTCGAGCCCTGGACAACGCCTCCTGTGTCCTTCGCAGCTCCTGGACCCATGTTCGCGTCCCTGTGCCTCTGCTGTGTCGGGTATTGAGGCCAGATCGGCATCCGCACCAGTTTACCAATTCGCGTCACCATCGAGCTCCAGACATCGCTCTCCACACCACCCGGTTTGTCCGTAGCAGCTCCCGGACCTGTGTGCGTGACCCGACGGTCCCGTACTCGCGCATATTCTCCGGACCTCCGCTGTCTCAAACATCGAGTTCATTTCGAGTGCTCCACTGTGTTTCCACGACTGAGCCACTCGGCGAACTTGTGGAAAGGTGCAATGTGTGAACACTTGAACTTGTCACTCTTAACACCACTCTGAGCAGTGTAAATAACGAACTTTTTCTGTAGCTCTTGTGAATACCCGGCGTTGTTATAAGAAGTCAGTGCCCTCGAGATGTCACACCAAATTACCTGCAGCGTGCGCCTTCGCCACGCATTGCTACGGACAGTTGTAGCCAGTGCCTGCCATTGCTGTCACTAGCTGACCGCGCGAGGACAGGCCCACCGCACGCTCGCCGACGTAACGGGGCGCCGCCCTTCCAACGCTGACCGAACCCCACCAATGCTACCACACTGACATCACACGGTGCGCAAACTTTAAACACACATGTGCCACAGAACGACAGCCGTGTTTTCGCAGCTATGGAGCTCGGCTCTCCAAGGGGTATCTGTTTGGTGGTCGCACCATTCAAACGCGTGAAGGGCTGAACTATGGCACAGCCAACACAAGTAAGCGACGCCCGGCATTCACGAGTGCAGCTATACCGTTACGTCGAATTTTGACAATGGTGCGTCATGCACCGGACCGCATGGGTCCAGTGCATGAGGTCGCACCACAGCTCATCACTGGAGTGTATACCCTCATGGATTGGTGATCGAGCCATACTGCTAGCGCAACGCACCTGTACGGACGGACATTAATGATGAATGGTATTTGTTACTTATTATAAAACTAGTGAAGAATAAATGTGTCACGACCAAAAACTGCCCAAATCGTTTCCGTTACCAAGCCTCTCCCTTGAACACAGTGTGTGGGCACGGCAATAAAGCTGGTTCACTGCACGTAATGACTGTAAGCAGTGATACTACACGTCCCATCTTCTACTGAGACAAGCTGTCCCAAAACTGTTGTTACTGGTCTTTGATATCCTTGACTCTGGCACTGAGACAAAACTGACACCAAAGCTAGTCCCACATAAGTTCTATTGGGGATGATCTGGGGATCTTGCTCTCCACGGGAGTACCCCTTCATCATGCAGACAGTTCGTAGAGACACTGCTGTGTGTGTGGACAAGCATTGTCCTGTTGAAAAATGGTACAATAATACTGAGTGGTTGTGTATGATTGCTAAGAATGGAGTTATTTGATAACACTGAAAGGAATCTAGTTGGTGTACAATATGAACCGAAAGACTGAGAGGTGACACATGAGGGTGCAGAATTTTGTTGACTTACACTCAGTCATACAGAGGACCACTGACAAAATCTAGATCCAGGATGTTGTAATTGCCTCCAGTGAGAACTTCTGAAACAGAGGGTCACCGTTTTTCCGGGAGAGGGTCAGTGCCACAGTAGTAAATCACCTGCACATCACGCAGCTATCAGTGTTTTCCAGAGACTTCAGTCAGGATGGTATAACCCAGCAGTGGTTCGAGAACAGTGAAAAGAAGTTCAATAGCTGCGACAAATTCCAGGCCAAACTGAAAAAACCATTTGGCATAGCGAGTTGAAGAGAAAGTGTGCTGACTCCTGTAGTTTAGTGGTTTCGCTGCGAGAAGTCAGTTGCTCTGCTTGTGACCCATGCATGTACGTGTTACTACCGCAAAAACAGCTCACGGACTCATCCATTCTTGAAATTTATGGCACTGATCGGATTGAGCCTCTGTGAAGTTATGTGGAACACACAGCGTTTTCTTAAATATGTTTTACTGTTCCAGAACTCTGTATCGGATTTTCTGTTGCTAATTTCTACCTAACATCTGCATTTGGCCTATGTAAGTCAATGGAAATGTACGTTCATGTTCACAGTTTCCATAAGATAATGAAAGTTTTACAGGAATGTAAACACACTGTAATTTGTGCAAGATGAGGAAGTCTATTATTGACGAATCATAACTGCAACTTAGAGACCCTATGATACTGAAATGATTTTACTGTCAGTGAATAGCTGAGATCTCTTTTCCATAAGTATTGAAATATTCCAAAGGTACCACCAGTAGTTAATCTTAGAAGTTGGAGAGTTCTTTCGGAAGCAAAGTTATTACTCTTATCGGCGAGAATGCTTCTCCATTTCAGTCATTTTTTTGAGCCACTGCATTTTTATATACAAAGCGTCATTACAAAAATAAAAGTGCGTACACGAAGTTGTTCATACACCTAATGAATAATTCCGTTGATTCGCTGTTTTTGAAGAATACTGCCTTAAATTCCTCAAAGAATTTTATGCCATTGGCTACTGAGTTACTGCAGCGCTAATCATCAGTCCATTCGTTCAAATGACTTCGGATCTAAGTGAGTGGAAGTTCACTTGTGGCAAACTTTTAATCCAGCGAACTCTGGGGAAGTATATTGTCCGTAAACATTGTAGTTAATGATGTCATCGTTAAAAAGTACATCAGTTTTATTACGTCAGTTGTTTCTTACGCACTTTAGGACATGAATAGCGTTTGAAAATGCCCACAGTCTTCTGGTTTCGTCAACTAGATTTCATATACAGCAGGTAACTATTTTGATGCTAATAATTCCTAGACATTGCCAGATCTTTTTATTCAGTTGACTACCACAAGAAGCGAGTGCAATAAGTTTCGTTCGAGCTTGCTCTGACGAGTTAATTGCTTGATTCACAGGGCGAGTCACCTAACGTTACCGCTGGATATATTTCGTAAACCACATCGAATACTGACGAACCGATTCCACAGACCGAACGTGAGGAGAGGGGCTAGTGTAATTATTTAATACAAACCATACAAAAATGCACGGAAGTATGTTTTTTTAACACAAACCTACGTTTTTTTAAATGGAACCACGTTAGTTTTGTTAGCACATCTGAACATAGAAACAAATACGTAATCAGTGCCGTTTGTTGCATTGTAAAATGTTAATTACATCCGGAGTTATTGTAACCGAAAGTTGACACCTCCGCTGTTCGATCGTGTGTATCGGAGAGCACCGAATTACGTAGGGATCCAAAGGGAACGGTGATGGACCTTAGGTACAGAAGAGACTGGAACAGCACATTACGTCCACATGCTAACACCTTTTTATTGGTCTTTTTCACTGACGCACATGTACATTACCATGACGTGGAGGACGCGTAAATTAGCCAGCCCGTTCTCCTGATCTTACACCTCTGGACTTCTTTCTGTGGGGTACGTTAAAGGAGAATGTGTACCGTGATGTGCCTACAACCCCAGAGGATATGAAACAACGTATTGTGGCAGCCTGCGGCGACATTACACCAGATGTACTGCGGCGTGTACGACATTCATTACGACAGAGATTCCAATTGTGTGCAGCAAATGATGGCCACCACATTGAACATCTATTGGCCTGACATGTCGGGACACAGTCTATTCCACTCCGTAATCGAAAACGGAAACCACGTGTGTACGTGTACCTCACCCCTCATGGTAATGTACATGTGCGTCAGTGAAAAAGACCAATAAAAAGGTGTTAGCATGTGGACGTGATGTGCTGTTCCTGTCTCTTCTGTACCTGAGGTCCATCACCGTTCCCTTTGGATCCCTACGTAATTCGGTGCTCTCCAATACACACGATCGAACAGCAGAGGAGTGGTACTCAAGCGTCAACTTTAGGTTACAACATCTCCGGATGTAATTAACATTTTACAATGCAACAAACGGCACTGATTACGTATTTGTTTCTATATTCAGATGTGCTAACAAAACTAACGGGGTTCCATTTAAAAAAACGTAGGTTTGTGTTAAAAAAACATACTTCCCTGCATTTTTTTATGGTATGTATTAACCAATTACACTAGCCCCTCTCCTCACGTTCGTTCTGTGGAATCGATTCGTCAGTATTTGATGTGGTTTACGAAATATATCCAGCGGTAATGTTAGGTGACTCACCCTGTATGCTTGACATCACTAGGAGCGGCGGTGCGATTTGCTTATACAGCATCAGGTTTAATCTAGCCCTGCAGCAGAGCAACAAACATGAACACCACAGCGTGATTTGCAAGGTTATTATTACAATCCTCTGGAATGCATTCCCTAAATTGATGATCCTGTCAACTTTCAGCGAAGTGTTTCTGAACTGTAGCTTTTCTTGGAGGTTAACTTCATCAAAAATCAGCACACCTTTGTTTTCATCTTGTTCTCCCCGACAACAGATCTTATGCTTCCACAGCCTGTGTGCTAATTCTACATGGACATTTGAGATCATTTACTAAATTTCGAGGTCTTGCTTCGCTAGGTTGTTGCAACAATCCGTGCTTGAAACAATGTCTACATCCTTTGGGCTTCTTAATTTTTAACAGCACGCTGTCCAGAAGAAACTCGTTATCATACCGCATTCCCTTGTAGTTTTTCAGTTGGCATTTCCTTCACATAATGTCAACTACGATTTTCTGTTTTTTACTGAGTTTACTATGGTCTAGGACATTTGATTAAGCTTTTCATCCTAGAGTTGCTTTCGCAGGAAATTGATTTCGACATTCGCTGTTCTTAATTTCTAAAATTTCCAGTTTTTTGCTCTTCGATATTGTTCTTAACGTAATTACTGCTCTGTCTGGTACCGATCCATTCCCTACATTTTCCTCGAAAGAAGAAATACTGGCAGACATCCCAACTGAGTCTGGTTTACCGCCTTGTTTTCGCAGCTTCTCTTTTGCGAGTGTTAAACTGGCGATTTCCTTTCGAGTAATATTTTGGATAGATGTTTCAGTAAACTGAGGAATGTATGAGGAACCGCTGAACTGCTGAAGCGCTCCTCGTTCCAGCACTGTCAAGGAATTTCAGCTTGTTTATTGATCTTAAAGAAGTCTGCTGACGTTTTTCCACACTGAAATGAGAATCGCACACAAAACTACTGAGAGTCCGCTCTTTGTCTTTTCGAGGAATTTCTCTCACCCATTTTGAAAATTCTACTTCGTTTTTTGGAAGCCTAAAAATATTTACCTTTATTTTCTCTGCAGCCATATCTGCACACTGCAACGAAAAACGTGGGCATTTTTATTCTTTTTTCTGTAAATACGAGTAACTATAATTTTTAACATCTCTTTGTCATCGCAACCTTCAACTCTTCAACGTTTACTCGCAACACTTTTAACGAAGTTACAAAATAAGTGTACACAAAGGCAACAAACACCGTTCGACTGCGCATCAAATGAGTCTCAAGCGACAGTGCTGCTCGTAGTTCGCGAGCACGCTACCTTTCCTATGCTATCTGTGTTACTGGCCGTGGAGTCAGCACACTTTCTCTTCTACTTCCTGTGCATTCGATGACAATTAACAAAAAAATGTTCAAATGTGTGTGAAATCTTATGGGACGTAACTGCTAAGATCATCAGTCCCTAAGCTTACACACTATTTAACCTAAATTATCCTAAGGACAAACACACACACCCATACCCGAGGGAGGACTCGAACCTCCGCCGGGATCAGCCGCACAGTCCATGACTGCAGCGCATAGACCGCTCGGCTAATCCTGCGCGGCGACGGTTAACAGCAAGTCAGCTTAGCAAAAGAACAGTTGATGAACAGGGCACAATGTCATGGTGAAATGACAATCATATATGTAGAATATTTTGAGCCTTTGCAACATTGTGAGTTCAGATATAACATAAGCTGACAAAATCTCTTCTTCTTGCGTTATGGCCTCTGTAGGACCACAGGTAGCCCCTTTGTGGACTCCATTTTCCTCTCCTTCTCCCAATACCTCTTCATTCTCTCTCTTCTTCTCTCCCGCTCTTCTTCTGAGATCTTCAGTGTCCTTTTCTCCTGTCGGCTCCACTGGTGACACACAAATTTTTTCCTGTATTCTTCTCTGTCGTTGATCTCCGGCATATTGGTTGGTGTATATTTGTTCCTCCAATTTTCCTTTCCTTCGACCTTGATCCCCAATTTAAACAAGTCCTTCCAAAGTTCAACAACCCTCTTGGTTCCTGTGTTTCCCCTTGTCCTCCCTGTTGTTTCACACACTCTCTTCGTCATTCTGTCTATACTCATCTTAATTACATGTCCAGCAAACCGTGCTCTTTTGAGTCTGATTTCCCCAGATATTGTTCTCATGTTCCGGTACAGTCTAGGTCTTCGCATCCATCTCTCTCCATCTCTTTTGGGACGTAGTATTTCTCTGTGTCTTTCCCTCTTCTTTCTCTAGTTGTTCTGCTCCATTTCTTCCTAGTGTCATCGTCTCAGCAGCATATAATACTGCATTCCGCACCATTGCTTTATAGTGGCTTATCTTTGCCTCTGTGGATGTGTTCTTTTTATTGTATATCTCTCTCGTCATACAGAAGGCTGACCTCATCTCGTCTGTTATTCCCTCCTTGCTCCTGTTCCTTCCTCTTATAAATTCTCCCAGGTATTTAAATTTGTCCACCATTTGCATAGTGCCTTCCATTGTTTCCCAGTCTGCAGTGGTATTTAATGTCTTTGTCTTGTTACAGGCGATCCTCAGTCCCACCTTTCTGGCTACCTTACCTTAAGTTGTTGAGTTGTGTCTGTGTGTCTTCTTCTGTCTCACTTACTATTGCTATGTCGTTTGAAAAGGTAGGCAGTCCACTTGAGCCCTGTTGTCCTTTTCGTCCCCCACATAGGTCTTTGGTATTCCCATGTCCTCGTTTATTTCTCTCCACTGCCTGATAACTTCGTCCAGTGCTCTATTGAAGGAGCTGCAGAAGACATGTAGAGGAAGGGGTGTAAATGTGGAAGCGTGTGGGTAATGTGGAAACGTCTAGTATCTGGCCTGCAGAGTGCTGCACTGTAGTGGGGCAGCCAGAAATTGTTGCAATAGTTCCTATTTGTCATGGTAGAGGGTTAGAACTCAGTTGAGCAACAGACGCCGTGACAGTGATGCAATTTACGTTCGCGCAATTTCTAAACCTTTTTCGAGGTAAGTTGTGCTATTATATTTACCTATATACTTTGTAGTTATCTTTCTTCACGTCTGATAGCTTATAAAGGGAGGTACATAGAAGGTTTTAGCAGTCCTTTGTCAACCTTAAATGGATAGTTGCTTAGTGTAATCTACCGAAATTTAAAATGGCTATTGTGTAGGTAATGTGGAAGCATATATACGATGGCATTGTGGAAACGTTTCCACAATACCAACATCAAATACATTACTTCTAATACGTTTTGCGTGTGTTTCTAGATGCCACGAAAGCTAACAGATCGGAAACCAAGAGCTATTGTGAAGAAGTGGGATGCTGAAAACATGATTAAGGCTATAATAGCCTCAAGGGAAAGCAGGTGGGGTTAAGAAGAGCAGTGAAAGCTTTCAGTGTACCTCAGACGACACTTCAAAGGTTTGTGCATAGTGATATGTCACCTGAAGAATGTGTTTCTTTGAGAATTGGACGTAAGCTTGTACTACCTGATGCTATTGAGAAACAGTTGGTGCAGCATCTCATTGAAATGGATAAAACAGAAGGTCAACATCGTTGTCAAATACCTCATCAAATACGTGTGTGTCTCCACAAGATATCATGCCAGTCCCTCCTCTAAAAAGGACGGTTTCCAATAGAGGTCGTAAGCCAGGTTCATCAGCTGTTTTGACATCTTCGCCTTATAAAACACGCCTTGAAGACTCCTTACTGAAGTGTAAACAGAAGCTTCCTAAGGCACCTGCTAAAAGCAAGAAAAAACGTGAAGCTCCTCCTGGCTTAAGTTATCTAAGGATTCAGATGAAGAGCCCAATGTACCAACTGTCTCTTCAAGCGAGTAAGTTCTCGCAGTTGGGGAAGAAAAACCTACTGAAGAAGATGCAATTTGTATTTTTTGTGAAGGCGCATTTTCCTAAGACATTCGGGGAGAATTGTGGATTAAGTGTGTAGTGTGTGAGGAGTGGAGTCACTCTTTGTGTGCCGGAAATGAAGGAGATATTTACATACGTGAATTTTGCAAGTGAACTTCGCTTATGAAGCATTTTTCTAATACAGTTGCGTTTAAAAATATTTTTGTATAATTTAAATTTGATATAAAATAAAATAGTTTCTAACATTTTCAATAGTTTTTGTTTGAAGTAGTCAGTTTCCCACAATTTTAAGGCGTTTCCACATTACCTGCACTTCTTGAAAAATTAGTGAGTTGTTGTGCAAGCAGAATATGTTTTTTAATTTTTAACATATTTAGTTTTTGTGTTTCATAAAATTACATTCATTGCTAAAACATTATGAATTAGCTTTGGCTAATTTTTGAAGCTGAAAGAGAAGTAAACATTTCTTTTATACAGCAAAAACAAACTGGGTTTCCACATTTACACCCCGACCTCTATGAAGTATTTCTGGTAAAGGATGTCACAACAACAGAAGAATTCATCAAGTGGTACTAGGACATTAAGGAAATGCAACAGAAAAAGAGTCAGACGAAAGAGGTATGATCAAGTCCCAAACATCACCCCTATAGCAGCTGTGGAAACCACCATGGCCTCGCTTGTCTCATATGCCATATTGTAAGAAAAGAGATAATACAACATTTGGTGGAAGCCAGAACTGTCAGAACAAGCACATAAGAGATGGCCACCAGGCATTTCGACCATATGTGACAGGAGACAATAGAGAATGTTGCGGAAGAGGGGTATCATCTATCTTTGGTACCAATCTCCATGTCAGCCTACATGCCTCGAAGAATAGATTCAGCCAACTTGGACTTACGCCACCATCAAAGGACAACTTAGCATCCAACCCACACAAGTGCAATCAACTCTTCTACCAAGTGAAACACCCTGCAGAAGAACAGGCATTTGGAGGACATGTAACCTACTGTAGAGAAAGAAGGTGAGTGTTCACCGACTTTTACGCCACAAGACGTCAACCATTACAATAGTCCTATTCACGCCAGTCAACTGCAGATGATTATAGTAGACCAGTCAGCCGAAGGTAATCGCAGTAACATGGACAAAATTACTCTTCAACATGCTGGAGCCATTTCCCTTTGCCAGACACAGTTACCAGCCACTCATCTGGCTGCCGAATTCAGGGAAACTAAGTGATGCAACCATCTATGGAAATATGGCCGCCACAGGTGAAAAATCCTCTGTGGTTGACAGTTAACCAAGATTAGAGTAAATTTCATTGACATCACCATTGATGGCCAACCAGTGCAGGCACTAGTTGACGACGAAGAGATAAGCAGATTTCTTTGTTTGCTGCTAAAAATGTATATATAATTTTTGTATAAGTTATATAATTATAAAAAAGTTGAAATGGATCGTGGAACGAATGACTACCAGAAAAAGAAGAGACCATTCTGGGAAAGAGATTGTTCCGGAAACGAGACAGGCTGCGATCAGAGCGGACGGTGAACGACCCTTCATTGGAAGTTCTTCTTCGGTCCTTCCGTTCACTTTAGTGAATTGTTACTTTGGACGGGTTTGTTCAGAAACGATCCACCTCTAACTGTTATACATTAGAATGCACATAACTTTAAGCTTGCAGATCTTAACACATTGCGTACGGCTCACGTAGATTTACGGGTTTCCACGTCTAACTGTTGTAGACGGATCGCGTAGTTTTATGTTTTTCGTTCTGCGGGCGTTTTCTGAGACCTGTTGCTCATGCCAGTAACTATTTCAATTTGACAAAATGTTATATATGAATTGGAGGAATAAGTGCAGTGAACAGCAGTATGAACTTATGTTTATCTTTCGTTTTACCACGAGCAAGGAGTACTGCGAAATAGTCAGTACTGCAGCGGTTGCTTTGTTCGCTATGGCTCGAAAACAGTTGACGGAAACGAGATTCTTGCTAAACTGCTTGCTGACAATTGTTCTCATGTTCAGAGTGATTCAGATGATGTTACTTATAGTGGTAATGGAAGGGAAGACAACACGGCTATAATCAATCAAAGTGTGATAATTGTGCACGATTTAGATGACGAAGCTTCTGACAGTGAAAGTTGGCTGAAGAAGGACAAGATCCTTATTTTAGAAACATTTAGAGGAATTCCACTTGTAAAAACTCTTCCCAGTGAGATCAATAGCGTTATAAGCCACGTGAAATTACCTCTATGGGCTGAATTGCTCGATCAGATGTCGACACAATCAAACTTGTATTACAAACAAAACAAAAAAACATTATAAAGAATCTCCCAAGTCTCCTAAATTTACCAATATCACTGCTGTTGAACTGAAAAAATTTCTGGGCTTCATTATCTTGGTGGGATACATAAAAAAAATGATTATTTGAAGGTCTATTGGTAAACAGCTCCTCTATTAGAGACATCGATTTTTGGCAAGTTAATGAGCAGTAACCGATATGAGCAGATATGGGAATCGTGGCATTTCAATGACAATTCCTTACAGAGCGGTCAGAAAAACAGACTCTATAAAACTGAACCCGTGCTAAAGGACCTCTTAGATAAATTTCAGACTGTATACAAACCTGAACAGAGCTTTCTCTTGATGAAGCAATGATACCATGGAGAGGGCGGCTTCGTTTCCGGACATCACAATCCTGAAAGACTTTTCATATATGGTTTGCTTGTTCGTATGGTTTGCGAAAGTGTAAGTGGACATATCTCCAATCCCTAAATATACACAGGGGAAGGAAAAAACCTTCAAGACACTATTCTCTCTGTAGTTTCACCTCACCTTGGTATGGGGCACTACGTTTATCAAGGCAATTATTACAACAGCACAGCTTTTGCTAAAACACTTCCAGAAAGGAAAACAAGAGTTAGTGGTACAATAGAATCAATAGAGGTCTCCCTCAGTGTCTCCAAACAGAAGCCAAATCTCTTAAGAAAGGTGACACTACATTTCGAAAAGAAGGTGGCATTAGATTGCAGGTATAGAAAGATGAAAGGGAGGTGAGAATGATAACAATAATGATTGCGACAGGAAAAAAAACACAAGGGGAAATCATACAGAAACGGTAAATTTTTGAAAGGCGTGGACAGAACTCATCAATTTCTTTCGTATTGTGTGATAATGCGGAAAACTAATAAACGGAGAAGAAAGTAGTTTGTTTCTAATAAATTATGCTGAGGATCCACCTGGTTAGTTGTCAGGGAATATGTAAGAACATATTATTCGGACTATTGTGGGAAGTGGAATAAAGAAATATCCAGCACGATCTTGCAGAGTTTGAGCAGAGCATCGTAAAAGAAGTGAATGAAACAAGATACTACTTCCAGCTTTGTGAAGTACCGTTTCATATAGGCGTGTGTTTCCAGAGATATCACACCCTTCAAGAATATTAGAGCATCATACTAACATATCTGCCAAGTTTCTTCTGCGTCAGACGCCGGCAAGTGTAGTTACACTCCTGGAAATGGAAAAAAGAACACATTGACACCTGTGTGTCAGACCCACCATACTTGCTCCGGACACTGCGAGAGGGCTGTACAAGCAATGATCACACGCACGGCACAGCGGACACACCAGGAACCGCGGTGTTGGCCGTCGAATGGCGCTAGCTGCGCAGCATTTGTGCACCGCCGCCGTCAGTGTCAGCCAGTTTGCCGTGGCATACGGAGCTCCATCGCAGTCTTTAACACTGGTAGCATGCCGCGACAGCGTGGACGTGAACCGTATGTGCAGTTGAAGAACTTTGAGCGAGGGCGTATAGTGGACATGCGGGAGGCCGGGTGGACGTACCGCCGAATTGCTCAACACGTGGGGCGTGAGGTCTCCACAGTACATCGATGTTGTCGCCAGTAGTCGGCGGAAGGTGCACGTGCCCGTCGACCTGGGACCGGACCGCAGCGACGCACGGATGCACGCCAAGACCGTAGGATCCTACGTAGTGCCGTAGGGGACCGCACCGCCACTTCCCAGCAAATTAGGGACACTGTTGCTCCTGGGGTATCGGCGAGGACCATTCGCAACCGTCTCCATGAAGCTGGGCTACGGTCCCGCACACCGTTAGGCCGTCTTCCGCTCACGCCCCAACATCGTGCAGCCCGCCTCCAGTGGTGTCGCGACAGGCGTGAATGGAGGGACGAATGGAGACGTGTCGTCTTCAGCGATGAGAGTCGCTTCTGCCTTGGTGCCAATGATGGTCGTATGCGTGTTTGGCGCCGTGCAGGTGAGCGCCACAATCAGGACTGCATACGACCGAGGCACACAGGGCCAACACCCGGCATCATGGTGTGGGGAGCGATCTCCTACACTGGCCGTACACCACTGGTGATCGTCGAGGGGACACTGAATAGTGCACGGTACATCCAAACCGTCATCGAACCCATCGTTCTACCATTCCTAGACCGGCAAGGGAACTTGCTGTTCCAACAGGACAATGCACGTCTGCATGTATCCCGTGCCACCCAACGTGCTCTAGAAGGTGTAAGTCAACTACCCTGGCCAGCAAGATCTCCGGATCTGTCCCCCATTGAGCATGTTTGGGACTGGATGAAGCGTCGTCTCACGCGGTCTGCACGTCCAGCACGAACGCTGGTCCAACTGAGGCGCCAGGTGGAAATGGCATGGCAAGTCGTTCCACAGGACTACATCCAGCATCTCTACGATCGTCTCCATGGGAGAATAGCAGCCTGCATTGCTGCGAAAGGTGGATATACACTGTACTAGTGCCGACATTGTGCATGCTCTATTGCCTGTGTCTATGTGCCTGTGGTTCTGTCAGTGTGATAATGTGATGTATCTGGCCCCAGGAATGTGTCAATAAAGTTTCCCCTTCCTGGGACAATGAATTCACGGTGTTCTTATTTCAATTTCCAGGAGTGTATATTCAAATAAGGAAGGCGCACTCATTTCGCGAGCCTCTTACGAAAATCACCGGGAACTGCAACAATAACCACCCCGCGGCAGCCGATATGCAATGCTTTAAAATATATGTAAAAATTAATCAGTTTTTGGAAGACAGGAGAAACGGAGTGAAGAGAGTGCCTCTGTCATTGATCACTTTTAACTGTTCCAAGGCCAGAAGACATTTCAACTCCGGTAGATTGCACAGTTTTATGAGTGTTATGGGTCGTACAATCAGTTACGTACACCTGAGCGACGAATGAAAAACAGCACTGACTGAACGAGCATAGCCACACTATCCAAACAAGTATGACTTGTAATTCTGCGTATACTCCTTACATCCTTATAAAAACACTATTTGTTTTCAGAGGATTTACCACAAAATTCGTATGCGTGAGAAACATGTGATGACATCTGATATAACAAGTACGCGATGACAGGCGAATGAAACTTTACACTTACCGGTACCCAAAAATATAACACAATGTTTTGTGGACAACAAACAGCAGAATGCATCTCTCTAACAAGTATACGAGGGCATGCTGAAATGTAATGCCTCCGAAATTTTTATTCTGTTCTCTGTTCTCAGTATCATTTGGGGTATTATACTCGGTCGAATTTCTCGCTTCGCTGACGCAAGTTGCAACCCTCTGCCACAAGAGGACTCCGAATTGTAGTGTGCAACATGGCGATGTACAACGTAACTATGCCGGTGCTTGAGAAATCTGTAATCGAGTTTCTGATCAAAGAAAATGCGCCTCTGATTAAAATCCTTTGAAGAATTAAAGTTGTATGTGGTTATGATTGTATCGACCTTAGTAATATGTGGCATTGTGTTGTTCGTGCTCATAATGGTGCTAATCTCAACTTCGCCCCATCCGATTTTCATCCGTTTCTAAAACTTACAGAACACCTTTGAGGACTTCACTTTGATAATGATGAAGCGGTGCAAGCAGATGGAAGACTGTGGCTCCATCAACAAAGTTAAATGTTCTACAGTGACGTGTTCGTCGCCAGGGAGACTATGTTGAGAAATAAATATGTAGACATAAAGAATAAAGATTTAGAGTATTAATAAAGCTTGTTTAAGTTAAAAAATCTTTAAGAGGTTTCACATAAAAATTCGGAGGCATTACTTTTCAGCATGCCCTCGTGGACACACAGTGTCTCATAATCCTTAATAACATGACACGTACGTGCAAACTGGTTAGAATGTTCTCATGAATCCTTTAAGAAAAGAAGGCTGGGAGATGGTACTTCATGCATGGCAGTTATGATATAGTAGTAGTAGTAGTAGTAGTAGTAGTTATTCATCCAGCGACAATGTACATTGTGTGGATTTCATCAAAGAACATAGTATAACAAAAATAATATAAGAGTGTACAGTTTCCTACATTTTACCCATCACAATATTTTTGGGCAATATGACTTTGATTACTGTACTAATATAAAAGTATGAGAAGGATCTTTTACATGAAATACATTACACATAAATAATTGATTTAACACTTTTGTTTGGGGCCCTTTACATGAAATACATTGCAAGTAAATAATTGATTTAAAACCTTTGTTCAGAAAAATTAACATTGAGGCTGTGGCAAGCATTTGATTTATGGTACTATTAACATATAGTAAATGAATGTAGTTACTTGCTACAAGATTACTGCAAATATTCATTTATACTATAATAGCAGTTGGTTATTAAGAATTTAAATATTGCTTCCTTGAAAGTAGACAATCTTTTTATTTCTTTTATCTGAGTTGGAAGTTTGTTGTACAAAATAGTACTCTGAATGTTGGTTTGTGCCTTGTTTACTCTTTTTATGTGTATGGCATTGCACATTCTTGTATTGTAGGAATGAAGATCTGAATTGGTTTTATAATTATCAGTGTGCATTTTTATAGTAACAACACTTTTTTATGTAGAGACAAGGTAAGGGTAGAATATTTAGGTGTTAAAATAACTGTTTGGAAGGTGTTAGCCTTGTACTGTTTGAACTTATTCTAACAGCTCGTTTTTGTAAGTTGAAGATAGTTTTCATGTTTGCCTTGTTATGAGCCCAGAGGGGTCATAATAGGAGAATGGATGTAAGCAAAGTAGACAGTTCTGCTACACTCTCTACTACACACAGTACTAATTATGCATAATGCAAAGCAAGCAGAGCATAATTTAATAGTGAGGTAAAGATTGTGGGTTTTCCAGTCTAAATTTTCATCAATTTGCACACCTAAGAATTTTGTGGCTTCTACCCTTTCCATTTGTTTATTCTCAATTTTGAGGTTCATATCATGATGAGACTTTGTTTTCCTGTAATGTATATAATTAGTTTTTGAAATATTTAAGGTTAGCGTCTTCAGTTCAAACCAGTTTTGTATGTATTCCAAAACTCTGGTGGCAGATGTTGGCAATATCCTATTTATGTCTGTTACAACAATATTTGTGTCATCAGCAAAATTATGTGTGTACCACTGATTGGGATCTTGATATCATTAATATATATAAGAAATAAGAGAGGTCATAGAGCACTGCCCTGAGGTACACCAATTGGTACTGTCTGCATGTCCGATATGTACACAATGCTTTTGTTTTTATTGTTTGCTGAGGTAATTTTTACTACCTGTTTTCTATTGTGGAGATATGACTGAAACCATTTTAATGCAACTCCTCGTATACCTATAGCTTCTAGTTTGTCTAGCAAGATATTATGATCAACAGTATCGAATGCCTTTGATATGTCCAAGTTTACTGTACTGTTATTTCTGTCAAGTCCTATTAAAATATGTTCGATGAATTGGGTAAATGCTGTTCCTGTACTCATGCCTTTGTGAAAACCATATTGGTTTACAGATAAGAGATTGAATTTTTCGAGGTAATTTGTAATTATATTTTTCATGGCAGTCTCTATTATTTTTGAAAATACAGATAACAAAGCTATTAGTCTATAGTTTACCACTTCATGTATATTACCCTTTTTATACAGTGGTTTTATTTTTGAAGTTTTTAGTCTTTGTGCGAACGCCCCTTCTGTTAATGATATATTTAGGATATGTGAGAGTAGTTCTGGTATGATGCTAGCACATTTAATTATGACTGAACCCGATACCTCATCAATTCCAGAGGACATTTTATTCTTCGTTGTTTTTACTATCTTAAGAATGTCTAATTTGTATGTGGGACATTGCAATATTGAATTACCACTTTGCTCTCTTTGATCTTGGTACTACTATTACTAGCAAAATTTTTACTCAGATTGACTGGAGTGTTTATGAAATAGTCATTTATGCAATTTTCTAGTTTATCATTTCTGAGTAACACACCATGATCATCTTTTAAACAATGTCACCTTGCTTTTTAATGTTTTTGTTTCTTTCCTTTTTTACTATATTCCATATTGCTTTCGACTTGGTTGCTGTATATTATACTTCAGAATTACAATCATAATAATATCCACAAGGATTTAAAGTCACTTACTCTTGTCCAAAAGGTGTGCATTTTTCAGGAAGACACATTTTCAATAACTTGTCAGCAGCCATAAAAAGCTTAACAACCAATTAAATTCAGTTTAAGAGAAGCCTAAAGGATTTATTGGTGACCAACTCCTCCTACTTCATTGATGAATTTCTCAGTAGAACCAACTGACTGCTGCACAATCTCAGTGCAGTAATGTGTTTGTTGTAAATAAGTGTGTGTGTGTGTGTGTGTGTGTGTGTAAGTACAATCTAACTTCTGCACCATTTCAGTGCAGTAAAGTGTTCATGTAAATAAGTATTATAGTAGTTCTATTACATGTTTATTACCTTATAAACAAAAAAAAACATTTTTATTTTAAATTCAGTGCATTACTGTTTGTAAAATGATTCTTTCATATAGTGTTCATTAAAAAAAATGATGATCATTCCATTTTGGACCTGTGGAATGGTACATTAGCTTATTTGTTTGAGTTGTAAATATTTGTCATGTATTATTGTTTTTCTGACATTTTCTACATCCTGAAGGACCTCCTCACTATGGATCAATTGGAATGAGAGTAATTCTAATCTAATCTAATCTAATCTAAGAGTACTTTGCATTTTGTGATCATCAAACAACATTGAGTAACAAATATTTTTTCATCAACTTTTTAATAATATGTATTTTTTAATTAATGTAAATACTTGATGGTAACTGTAAAATGTTCACTGTGTATTTGCAAAACTAGATGGCGCTGATGTACAATGATCTCTACACTGTTAGTGAATAGAGCATTTGGGAAGTTCAGGCAATTGCAGATCATACATAATATTCATACAACAAATAAATAGTAAGGATACACAGTTACAGATATGGTCATACACAATCAGTGTGTACACCAAGAAGCATTCAAAGTTAAAATTGTGTAGTTATATGCTGGTGTGAAAGGAATGAGCGTGCTGTCTGAGGTATATAAGCTGATAATGGCTACTACTAAGGATGTAATATCAGAAGAATAACAATACATATGCCATTGATATCTGATCACATTTATAACCTCCATATAATACTATAAAATAACGAAGTTAAAGACGTGAATAACACAGTAGTCATTAAAAGTACAAGGATCTTTACATAATCATCCATATTTACATACCAATAACATTGAAAAAGTGAAAATCAAGAAATAAAAGATAGAAGACCTGTAACCTTATGATTGATTAATTAATCTGTTTAAAGTGGCGACATCTTTAGAAATGGTCAACTTAAGGACTACAGAGAAAAGCGAGTAGTGATCACTGGCGTCTGCACTCTGTATATGGAACCTATGTACTCAATTTATTCATTCTGTTATGGATATAAATACTCACTGCAATCTGTTGTTGTGTCCCGGCAAGCAAAACAAGAAACTACAGTCAACAGTTGTGTAAGACCTCGCTTTTTTCCAACATGTACCTTACTTCCTTAATAGTCCACCTTTTGTTTGTTGTCTGATTGGTACCTACTTCTTTATGAATCAACTTCAAAAACATATCATCCAAATCCTCACCTTTTCTTTTAACTGAATTCCATGGTATTCTCTTGTTTAATGAATATTCGGGGGATGGTGTGTGGTATAATCGTCTTCCATACTTGAAAATAAGTTTCCACGGGCTCCAGTAAATAAATTAAAAGAGCGCCACAAATTCTTCACATAACATTTCCGTTACACTTCAGATTCTAGAACACTTTGTATTACAAACTGAATGTATGTTACCATGATAATTAAAACGCTGTCAGCTCTACCACCATCAGTTTTACTTCAAATAGTTCATTTAAATTAGACAATGAAACACTACCTTATTTTGCTTAGATGACTAACCATCTAAAGGTTGGACAATCCTGCTATCTGAGGACAACATTTTCCTAGTTTTATTGAGGGTTTAACTGACCATTTTCGGTAGAACTCTTGGAGTGCTATCCAGAACTGTGACCAGATCTGTTGTACAAATTTGTTTTCTGTGTATTGAAAATGTGTTCCTCATTATTTCAATTATCTCACAAACTGTTATCTACACAAGAAAGTGTCATTAGGGTTTTTCATACTTCTTTCCAAAATTGTGCAGAACTATTCAGATTTTGTACACAGAACTATAGAACTATAGTATATCTATCAAGAGTTCTGAAAAAGGTATATTTCTCTAAAGAGAGGTATCAACTTCACAACTACTCAGCTATTCGGAATTTTGATCATTTTTTTGCGAAATTCTACAGAATTATTAAAATTTTGTACACAGAAATGTAGAACGAGAGCATACCTATCAAGAACTCTGAAACATACGTATATTTCTTGAAAATAGGCGCCAGTGTCACAAGCAGTGTAAATGAGTTCCTCATTATTGCAGTTATCTCATACTCTATTGTCTGCAGGGAAAAAAGTCAGGGTTTTCTATAGAAAACTCTGGGAACTATTCAAAATTGTAATACATTATTTTTCCCAAATTGGCAAATAATTTTTTTACAAGATCAAAAGTTTCCCAAATGTTTTCTTTGCAAAACTATACAAATTATTTACAGAGGACTCTAGAACTATAGCATATCAAGAGCTCTGAAAAAATTGTATATTTCTCGAAAGCTGGTGCCCACTTCACCAAACTATTTCAAGGCCGTGCCTGATGTTGAGGTGATTCCTGTTTCAAGATGGTCCAGGGTGTGGAGAGCGTGGGTACATTATCAGATGTGCTGGTGTTGTTACTCTGTACCATGATGTTGATGCACCAGGCTGTGATGTTTATGGGCGCTATGAATATATCGTCAAAGGTTCAGGGAGTAGAGTTGTTAAAGGTTCAGATCCACCTCCACAAGTATTCATCACATCCACAAAGAAAGAAAAAGAATATTGATAAGTATCATATACATGCGTAAAGAAAGACATATGCAGATGACTATTATAATTTGTAGTTCTTTACTTAGACTTAAAATTATCAGAGTCTGATTCAGTCCATGAGTTTCTTATCACTTCATTATTTGCTGTAATATTTTATTCAATGATGCCATGGGTCAACATTCATCACAATATCACTGAGTGAACCTAGAAAGAAATAAACAAAACATCATGAGTAATGCTTACAAGTATGTGTAACAAATATGTTACTGTACAATAGAAAGAAAATGAACTTCTACTACCTATGTATTCGCCCGTAGATGGCCAGTGTCATCCCCCATGAGCTAACGGCGGAAAAAGGACTTGGCTCAATTACTTGGACCTCCAATACAGATGGACTAGGCGTTGTGTCAATTTCAATAACAGACTGTGCCATAGAGTGTATAGTAACTGGGCTGCGCTGCACTTCACCCACTTCCATCACAGCAATGTCATTGAAAAATTGTACAAGAAAGAGAAAAGCGTTACATTAGGTTGGTGTATTTTTTACACACTCACATAGAGGGAGAGGAAATATATTAAAAAACTAATACTTACATTTGCAAAATTCATCTGGAATCCATCCACCACTCTCTGGAGTGTCAATGAACTCATCAAATACTCAAGCATACTAAAATTAATCAGAGACGATGGCACACTCCCATCTGCAACAGAAAAAGAAGAAGAAGAAGAAATTCATCTTGGTCGAGGGTGCAGAGAGCCTGGCTACATTGGCAAACTTGTTGGTGTTGTTATTCCATGCCATGATGTTGATGCCACATTCTGTTCAAATTCATCACCAGACTACAGCTATATACACTGAGGTGACAAAAGTCATGGTATACCTTCTAATATCGTGTCAGACTTCCTTTACCCTACTGTAGTGCAGCAACCTGACGTGGCATGGACTCAGCAACACGTTGGAAGTCCTGTTACCTCTGCAACTGTCCATAATTGCGAAGGTGATGCTGGTAAAGGATGTTGTTCACGAACTGACCTTCCAATTAGGTCCTACAAATGAAACTTCCTGGCAGATTAAAACTGTGTGCCAAAGCGAGACTCGAACTCAGGACCTTTGCCTGTTATGGGCAAGTGCTCTACCAACTGAGCTAACCAAGCACGACTCACGACCCGTTCTCACAGCTTCACTTCTGCCAGGAAGTTTCATATCAGCGTACACTCTGCTGCAGAGTGAAAATCTCATTTAGGTCCTACAAATGTTTGATGGGATTTATGTCGGGCAGTCTGAATGGTCATATCATTCACTCAAATTGCCCAGAATGTTCTTCAAACCAATCACGAACTATTGAGGTCCAGTGATATGACATCATTGTTTGGTAACATAAAGTCCACAAATGGCTGAAGATGGTCTCCAAGTAGCAGAACATAACCATTTCCAGTTAATGATCGGTTCATCTGGGCCAGAGGATCCAGTCTATTCTATGTAAACACAGTCTACACCCCTATGGAGCCATCACCCACTTGCACAGTTCCTTGTTGACAACTTGGGTCCATGGTTTTATGGTGTCTGTGCCACACTCGAACCCTACCATCACCTCTTACCATTACCAACTGAAATTGGGACTCGTCTGACCAGGTCACAGTTTTCCAGTCATTTAGGGTCCATCCAATATGGTCGGGAGCCCAGGAGAGGTGCTGCAGACGATGTTGTGCTGTTAGCAAAGGCATTTGCATCGGTCCTCTGCTGCCGTAGCTCGTTAACGCCAAATTTCGGCACACTGGCCTAACAGATACGTTCGTCGTATGTCCCACATTGATTTATGCAGTTACTTAATGCAGTGTTGCTTGGCTGTTAGCACAGACAACTGTACGCAAGCATCGCTGCTCTTGGTCGTTAAGTGAGAGGTAATGCTTGCAGTTTGGAATTATCGGCACGCTCTTGACAATGTATATCTCGGAATACTGAATTCCCTAACGATTTCCGAAATGGAATGTCCCATGCGTTTAGCACTATCTACCATTCCACTGATTTGCCTGAGTACAAATGACAGCTCTTTCTGTGCAACGCCCTTTTATCCTTTGTGTGCACGGTACTACCGTCATCTGTAAATGTGCATATCGCTATGCCAAGCCTCACCTCAGCGAATACGTAATTAACACACACAAAAATGAGAACAATCATCTTAAATACATACGTACAGTACCATTAGTGTCAAATCAGAGATGTTTATTGACCCTAGATTGAACATCATCAACATCATAACCATTTTCAGTACTACATTTCATCTCTGCTGATGCTAACAGGACTGATGATGTTGCTGCTAGTAGGTGTCAGATTGAGATGATATTTTCGAACCAAAACGCCTCGTATTTATAGGTGAAAACTGGATACACCTAGATTATGTGAAAGATTTGACCAATAGGAAACAAGTACAGTCACGTGGACGTCGGCGAGATCGTTCCTTTTGCCGAAGGGTTGTGTGTGGGTGCCGATGTCACACCGCCCATCCACCACTATTGGCTGCCTTCAAAGAATAGGTAGTTTAGTAATGCGCTGTTATAGGGCTCCACTAAAAGGGATCACAGCAAGTTCATATGTAGGTGTCAAGCATCGCTCAAAGTCCGCTAGCTATCACAGCACTGAACTGTTCCCACAATAATAATAATAATAATAATAACAGAAGATAGAAAATGAGAATGTTTTTTACTCTACAATTGAATATTGCTAAGCAGCCAACACTGAGAGGCACTGCTTGCTAGCGGAGATAAGAGGTGCATGTCAACTGGGGAACCTGGAAGGCACTAAACAGACTATGTACAAGTACCACGAAACAGAGAGATACTCTTAATAAATGAGGCGCCCATAGACTCTAATCTCTGTGAATGTGGTGTACTATAAGCCCCACTTCAAATCTGTCCACATGTCCACTCTCTGTCCCCCACCTCCAAATATTATGACAGCAAAGCCAAATCCAATGGACGTCGCCCGTTTTCGCACAAGAAACATTTGGCTCTAGCTTAAAGTCACGAAATGTATTTCCCAATTTTATATTTTATAAACTGTGATCCTTACACGGTTTTATATCTACAATTCTGTGTTGTGTTTCTTTGTATTCATTTCATGTGTGAATGTTCTACACACTATAATATATAAGTTAGTGATGTTTTTGAAATGAATAAATAAGAGTAAATATAAAAAAACACATGACTATATCATAGATCAACATTAAATGCATGTCATAATGGAAGGAGTCTTGATTTTTTTGCTAAAACGTGGAATTAGCAAGATACGAGCGATTATCGACGTGGACGTTCTTCCGCAGGGTTTTTTTTTCCTCCCAGAGTATTGTCGGTAAAACATATGAGTTTGTATCATGGTTTAAAAACGCCAGAGGCTAGTAATGCCTTGATACTGACATGAGTAGTAGGACAAAGAGAGCATCACAACACATTGTGGGTTGCCTACATCAGGGGCAATCACACATTTAGAGGCAAACCTATTGTTCTCTTTTGATTGACAGGTTCAAAATGGTTCAAATGGCTCTTAGCACTATGGGACTTACTTTCTGAGGTCATCAGTCCCCTAGAAAGTAGAATTACTTAAATCTAACTAACCTAAGGACATCACACACATCCATGCCCGAGACAGGATTCGAACCTGCGACCGTAGCGGTCGCGATGTTCCAGACTGTAGCGCCTAGAACTGCTCGGCCACTCCGGCTGGCTGATTGACAGGTCCTTAACCAATTGTTCTACTAAGTGGATTATGACCCCATAGAGATAATCCAATCCTCCAAGAAACCCCCCATCACTTCCCCTCCCCCTCTTCCTTCGCCTTCCCCTCTGGGAACTTCCCTTAGTGATACAAGCATACTGCCAATACTAAGTTATTCGAATAGCCCCCTCCAACTCTATGAGTTTGATTGACTAACTAATTAAAAAAGACTCAGTTGATTGACCATTTGGCAGGAAATCGATTGCAGCGTATTTGGAATAATGTTTGTACAATTTCTGGCGACAAGGCAATGTGTGGAATATAGTTTATTTAAACAATTAATGGGATACATGGTGGTGTATGGAACATAGTTTATTTATTTATTTAAACACTTTGGTGGGATATCGGTTTCAGTGTATGGAATATTGTTTAAACAATTTCTGGTAGTAAAGGTAATGTGTGGAATACTGTTTATTTAAACAATTTATTGGATACAAGGCAATGTATTGGAATAGAGTTTTTATATCTATTTATTTAAGGAATTTGTTGGTAAATTGACTGCAGTGTATGGAATACTGTTTATTTAAACACTTTGTGGGTGACAGAGCAGTATGGAATATTTCAACAATTGCTGTGCTTATTTTACTCGATCGTGCAAGGAATACCATAAACATAAGTCACCATATGTAATTACACGGTTAAAAATCTTTCACTCACCAGGTACATGCAAGGCACCCAGGGACCTGTGAAGCGTATGTCCATCAGAGGCTGCAGCACGCACCACCTGCCCTGTGCACCAAGTAGAGCGTATGTCGCGCTAATGCCCTGAACAAAAGCGTCAGGTGGCGGCAACCCTTTGATATTGACACCTGAGAAATTCCTGTCGAAACACAAGCTCTCTCTTTCTCTCTCTCTCTCTCTCTCTCTCGCTCTCTCTCTCTCTCTCTCTCTCTCTCTCTCTCTCTCCCTGTCTCAAGTGGCCACGTTCTGTCCTGTTCCGCAGTTTGTGATGGTACATTGAGGAGAACGCAAGTTCAACAACTGTCTCCTCTGTAGGCTTTTAGGACGACGATTTTGCCCAATAGATGTGCTGCATTGTGACCTGTTCAATGCGAGTGATGGTTTTTCACAACAATTTCGAAGTGTAGTTAAAACTGTGACGCAATTTTTCCATCAGCTGAGATAGCATGTATTGGCTTCGATTACCTGGGCTGTAGGGTGATTTTTAGTAGGTGTCTGTAGTGAGCTCCTACGTCAAACAACGATAGATGCTGTATGCTTGCAGGTAATACACTTTTTTTAAACTCATCTCTGTCCAACACGAGCATCTAATCAGTTTAACATATTTTCCACCAAAAAGAATAAAGATAGTACCTTACACCCCAGCCTTTTCCTCCCTAGCTTGTTGGTAAAGGTTAGAGTTTGAGTGTTCATGTCGCTGGTTTCGAGTGGTATTGCGAAATTTTTTCCCAGCAGGATAACACCTCTTGTTCGGTATCACAGTTTATGTGGCGTATTGCGCTTTTTTGCCGTCCTTCTGCAGCGCTATGCATGTAGTTGTGTAATTAGGACCGATCTTTGCGATTAATTACGTAATTAGGATCGATATTTGGGTCAGTTTCGAGTGGTATTGCGAAATTTTTTCCCAGCAGGATAAAAGGATAAGACCAGTTTTATGGTAACGTTAGTTTTTGAGCTGTATTGCGATTTTAAGCCGTCCTTGTGCAGCGCAATGTATGTAGTTGTGTAATTAGGAACGATCTTTGTTATTAATTACATAATTGGGATCGATATTTGCGTCAGTTTTCCGACCAAAGTACACTAACCTAACCTTCCTCTCCCGCATCTGGACAGTTTCCATGTGTTAGGGGGTGCACTTAGGCTTTCCATCCAGTAGAATCAGGGTTCGAGTCACATACGTTGCGTTTTTTACGTGCACTGAGTGTTTGTGCACTGCATTATTTTCGGGTGTTTATGTGTTGTGAGCGTGTTTGCATAGCGTTACACATGCATTATTTTGGTGATCTACGAGTAGTTTGCACGTCTGTATCATGTGTACTGGATTATTTCGGTATTTTACGAATTGTTTGTGTCTCTGCACACCAGTCTACTGCATTACTTATGAGTTGTTTCAAGGTCTGAAAACTGTATATTGTGACCTCAAGCACGCCAGGGTGAGTGCTTTGTATCAGCATAATAAAAAACTAGATGAAATCCATCCCTAAATAAATTATTCCAAAAATAAATGAAGTACACTCCTTCCTCTCTCCAGCATGCCAGAACAGGCTGATTCCTTTTCCCGCCAATTTTCTCCTCCTGACAGCCGGGGAGATGAGGAAGCTGGGGCACACATGCATCTGAGAAGAACACGTGATGTCATCATGATGCTGTGCTCCTATAGACGGAACTGCACGATCGCATGACCTATCATGGTGAACTCCCAAACTAGTGCAGTTCTTTGGCCTGCTGGTTCGGAGGCAGTTTTCTCTTGTGGGGTGGCAGGTTTTAGAAATGACAGACACCTCCAGCAGAGACAGACATTTCCATGTGTTGTGTAATGAATTTTTAATGCATCTCAATGCAAAGCATTTATTTGCAGGACTGTAGTCTCCCTTTTCATATGTTCAAGCATTAATGCTCGCTTCCATTCTTCATGCAGTGAGATGTGGATGCACTCCTTGACTGAATGAGTGCATGTAATACAGCTATTAAAACTCCCCCTGTCTGGCACCAACATCTCACTGATTGAACACATGCTCCTTCCACACCGATAGCTCAACAAGCACTGATATCTCAGCCTCTTGTGGTGGTAACACCACACTAAGCCACTAATGCTGTAGGTAGATAATAAATTTATACAAATTTCAACAAATTTATACAAATTTAAACAAATTATATTCGAATTGAATGGCCTCATAAGCAGTCTCTAGTGGGGGCAACACCATACTAACTCACCCTAGCTGTAGGGGTAAACTCTTAGAGCAAAATTCCCTCCAAAATTCTAAATTCCCGCCCGTTTTCCAAGAGGATGGTGCGCGATCATGCAAAAGATCGGAAAAGAGGGGTGGAGGACTTCCAGGTGACCCATAGAAGCACATAATTCAATATCCCACTAAAATTGAAGCTTACCACCAGGGGGGGGGGAAGGTAGCACTTTCGCCAAAAGCCGCCATGTTGGATAAAGTTACTCACGTCATGAGCTGACATCACCGCAGCTGCCTTGGATGATGTCATGCACCAGAAACCCTCTCTCCCTACTAGTACTATACACCTCAAATTTCTCAAACGAAATGTAGATTTCTGCCTTTTACACAAGTTATTTTTGAAGAAAGAAGAAATCGGGGCATACACGCATTTTCACATCGCTGAACTTGTGAAACTCCTGTACAACAGTATAGCATGACTAAATTTTCTCTAAGTATTTTCTCATCTGGTAGAAAAAAACCTATTCTAATCAGCTTACTATCTGTTACATCCTGCTTCACAGGACTAGAAAATTAAACTCATTTTTGGCTCATGACATATAGCACACAAAATAGCTTGATTGAGGTGATCACATGCCGTCATTGTGGATATTTAGAATATAAGAAGACGTGTGGCAGGCGCAGCGGAACGCCTTGGATGGTTGTTATTGCTGGAGAATCTACATAAACGTGTTTCAAAAATTGGTAATATAAATTATATCGCAGATGTTATGCTCTTTAAGAGAAGGAGTTTAAATATTCTTACACTCACTGAAGAATATTTTGCGAGTAATATTTCGCTATTTGCAGAGTGTAGTACTGTCGAAAATGATGTGCAAGTGGTTGAAAGCGAGACTTCGTGATTGGTAATAAGCATGAAGACTCTCTGTGTCAATATGTGTAGAGCTGTCAGCGGTGGATGGTTGCGGTTTGGATGCATAAATTGTTAACTGGTCATCTGTAAGTGATACTGCCAGGATGACACATTCTGTAGCTAGAGATGGGAAACTCTTATAACCCTAGATGTTACATGCAATCGACACACTGTCAACTGGGGTAATAAAAATAAATGCCTGAAAGATATAGTTTGTAGATGGTTTGACAGGGTTGTGGGTTCATATCAGAGTTTGAAGGCATAAACATAAGTAACGAAGTACATCTGGTAAACAATAAAAGCATATACTTGTGGGAAAAAAAATCTGAGCAGCAACAGAAATCAACTCTGTACACATGTCGGATCCCTGTTGCTGACTCCTACACAACAGAGTGGAACTCAAATGGACATGTAGAACTGTTTCCAGACTTTAGGTTTCCATCAAGTGCAATGCTAGAAGACTCTGTAACAGGCTCTCTGAGGCATTGAAGCAGTACACGAAATTGCTTCCATACTTCGAGTTTCCAATACATTCATCATCTGCACCATTCACCGAGTCTCATATAGGTATGAAGTGACTGTTACTATACTTCTTATGATCGTTCTATCAAAATGGCTGCACGTGGATCGATTTTTTAGTAGGTTGGTGTATAAGACGAGCAAATATTTTCGTAGAAAATCAAAAAGCAGATGGTACGTCAGTAATATGACCGTATACATATGGGAAACTGTTGAAAAAATATGAAAAATGTCATAAAATCGTTAAAATTCGTGGAATACCTAGTATAATCACGAAAATTTGATGTGAAATATATAAAAATTGAGGGAAATACGATGAAATATGTAAAATCGCGAGAACCTAGTAAAAGTATGGACACTGACTGAGAATACATAAAGAGAAAAATACCATGAAATTACTGAGAAAAATCAATGAAATAGTGTATTTTGGAGGAGGAGAGTTGACTGGTACTACAGAAACACACATTAATAGTGGAAAAAGGTTGCGAAACGACAATATTATCCCACTCATGAGCAATAAAACCTGACATCAGGCCATGATTTCTGTGTGTAAGAGAAGGTTACCAGGGGTGATGGAAAACTGCGATAAGACTATTACATTTCTTCTGGCTACTGATCGTGGTGTCTATTTCCTCATAAGATGTCACTGTTTCTTCGTTTGCCTTTTTGGCTGCCAACGATCATTTTATAGGACTGTTCTGAACATATCATACTTTCCGAACCGTAATTGGGGTTGAACTTGGTATATCTACATCTACATGTATACTCTGCAAATCACACCTAAGTTCCTGCCAGAGTGTTCATCGAACCATCTTCACAATAATTCTCCACTATTCCAATCTGGAACAGCGCGCAGAAAAAACGAACACTTATATCTTCCCTTACAGTTTGTCTCCATAGTTTCACGTAGACAGACTTGTAGGGAGGATGTATTGTAACACTTATATCGATTAGAAGTAGATTTATATTATGTAACTGTGTGTCTGTAATTACGAAGTTTGAATTCTTTGTTAGTTTCGGTCATTTATTTGTGACAGGAAATTTAAAGTATTGGGATGTATATACGGAAAAAGCTAAAGGATGTTTAAAATAATGAAATTTTATAAAGTGTGTATATTCAGAAGAAAAACTTTGTACATTTAAAGCTGGTTCATGCTAAGGGCATTTGTGTTTGTAAAATGTAAAAGACGTAGGGAAGTCCCTCCACAACGGAAGTGGCTTGGCGCGATGTAAAAGGTGGTTTTGGTGGTCGAACTGGGCGGCTACTTGATGGGAACGCTACGCAGTAGTGATGGGCTAAACTGCGATTTTCCGATATCAGTGATTTCTGTGAATGCTACTTTTCAGTATCTGTTATTCTTAACTGTGATTTGTCGCAGTTAAGAGTCGCAGTTAAGGAACATAGGTCGTGTATCCCTCCGCCACTGCTATTTCTGCGATTTCTGCTACTTCCGCGATTTCTGCTACTTCTGCGATTTCTGTGACTTCTGCTACTTCTGCGATTTCTGTGATTCCTGCGACTTACCACCGTATGAAAAAGTTACATCTGTCAACACAGAAAATTGCATCTCAACAAACCTGTCATTGGCAAGTATGTTTTACGTTTTTTCTTCCATTGGTTTTAATTTTGTATTAAAGAAACAACTGTGAAAATATTAATAGTGTAATTAATATGTAAGTAGCCGTACAGTACCGTAATAGTTCGTATTTAGAAAATGAATTCTAACATATTGTTATGTTCACAGGTACCTGAACTACATTTCAGTCACACAGTTAAGTGATAACTCAAAATATCATTGTCAACAGATCTGAAGAAATTGCCACTGCGTCTTTAGACCGTTTTCATTAGACGAGAGGTTAGTTTCTAAGCGTTTCGATGGACTTAATTACTTCAGTGAGATCGTTCTTGCAAATGTGATATTCATTATAGCAAATATTAGCAATCTACTCTGTCAATTATATTGCTAGTAATTAAGGACAGCAAAAATTGTTTAATAATCCTTGTGTTTTTGCAGACACAGTTCTGACTCTGATTACTGGTTGCTGTACGTATCTATCCACATCATGGCTGTTTTTGAGAGAGACTCGTGAAGATTCAAGACAGCTCTTAGAGGATTTGCAGTTTAAAAGTGAAATAATTGTGAAATAAGTGTGTGAATGATTAAACTGTGTTTTATTGAAGTTGTTGTGCGATTTTAAAGGAATAATAAATGTCAAATACAGTGAGTGAATAATAAAAATCTCATTTTCCACATGTTTAAGCCGTCCTATATCCATAATTTTCCGCCACTTACTTATTGGTAAACACTTGTTGGAGAGTGACATGCCGCCCCCCCCCCCCCTTTTCTCCACAATCTTGGTGTGAGACTGACCTGTAACATATCCCGAAGTCTACAATATGCATTTTGAGGCTGTTGATATGAAAGTGGGAAGTACAGATCTTCCAGTTAAATCAGGAATAGCTTAAGTGCATTACTTGAAAGTAACACAGGAAAAGCTTACTTATGTAGGTGGTAGTAGTGTCGGCAAAAAGTTCTTTTGTGTGAAGTTGCCATGTAGAACACCAGGTGTAAAACTTTTCTCCCGAGTCTTGAACTGTGTCGGAACAAAAGTGAGGCATTCATATGACTGTTTTCATTTCTCTACACATATACATATGTCTGAGTTCTGCTGTGTTAACATTGCAAAGTCCTGTAGGCATGTGGAGTATTAACCAAAACTGTCATATCGGAAGCAGAATCAAACACATTTGTTACGTTACTTGATATTTTCAGGAGAAAAACACAATGTTGCTTCTTATTAATATAATACATTCAGAGTCACAGCAGTATTTGACCAACCATAACTGATGCTGAATGTGCATGTCGTCATATAATATGAAGGGCTTATTTCAATAGTGGTACAAGTCCATTACCTCCACTTTTCTGTCTATAATGCTTCTGAAATTAGTGATCCAAACAAACATAAATAAAGGTTCATCTCTAGCAAGAAGCCATATGCTTGAATATTTCTGGTATCTCAAATGCAGATTTGTCAGCGCTCATTTAACTTTACGACTCTGTATCTCAAAATGAACAAAAATGGACTTGTACCACTATTGAAATAAGCCCTTCATATGCACACACAGCACATCGATCTCGTGAGGCACAAGGATCTCATAACGAAGTACGTACGTCGGTCAACAGATGACACTAGGAAAAGTATGTTAACTGCGCTTTTTAGTTGCTACTTGCGACTCTTAGTTGCGATTTGTCACAGAAATCGCAGTTTGACTCGGTAGCGAATTGCGTAGTATGAACGTTGCTCAACAGATGGCAGTGCTAACTGCGCTTTTTAGTTGCTACTTGCGACCCTTAGTTGCGACTTGTCACGGAAATTGCAGTTGGACTCAATAGTGTATCGCAGAGATGGGCGTAGTACGAACTTTGACCCACAGATGGCACTGTTAACCGCGCTTTCTAGTTGCTACTTGCGACTCTTAGTTGCGACTTGTCACGGAAATCGCAGTTAGACTCGATACCGTATCTCAGAGATGGACGTAGTACGAACTTTGGCCAAAAGATGGCACTGTTAACTGCGCTTTTTAGTTGCTACTTGCGACTCGTAGTTGCGACTTGTCACGGAAATCGCAGTTGGACTCCATAGCGTACCGCAGAGATGGACGTAGTACGAACTTTGGCCAACAGATGCCACTGTTAACCGCGCTTTTTAGTTGCTACTTGCGACTCTTAGTTGCGACTTGTCACTGAAATCGCAGAAAGCAGTGCTAAATTCGACCAATAGATGGCTCAAGTCTTTGAATATGAAATACTACTTGTGTCTGCTAACTGTGACTGAAATCGCAGTTAGATTCTGTAAAGTTGCTACTGTGATATCTGTGACTTCTCAGTCACTGTGATTTCTAACAGATACGCAATTTCCTGCCCACCACTACTACGCAGTCAGTGGCTAGCCGTTGCACGGTACACATCGGCTGTGTCAAGGGGGGCAATTGGAAGCCATATTGCAGGGAATTTTGCCTCAGATGTGGATTTGGCTGTTGCATGGTACTTTCGGCAATACGGATTGGCTCTAACACATTAAAAATCCGTCGCCAAGAAGAAATTGTATAGAGAATTCAAACATCAAGAGCCATGAGTACAGTTAGCCGTCACGTCGCTTGCCACCACTACTTCGCCACTGCTCCACCAGCTTCATGCATACAGATATGTATCAGAGCATGGACCAGTTAATTTGTGAGTGATTTTAATAATAATCCGAGTGCTATAAACCTGTGTTTAGAACCATAACTTTTATAGCCTGATCATGAACCTATGCAGGGTTCCCTCCTAAATGTTTATAAAACCAAGTATCCTGTTTCAAACGCATTATTATTGTTTATTTATGTTTGTGAGATGTGCAAGGATTATTAAAAGTGAAGCTAGTTAGAATTTTATACTCTCAACTTATTGCAAAGTATCGTTTTGCAAAAATTCGGTGCCAGACTGTGTAAATGTTACTGTCTAAAATACCTGCTTCACAGGTGATGAAAAAAGGCAAGTACGTTATACTCATTTGAAACTTAATTTAGCTTTGATTACTATTATGAACGAATTTTTGAAGTTAATTTAGCTCAGTGTTGACTAATTTGCCTTGAAAAGTAAAAACATAAACTATTCCAAGTGAAGCTAAGAATTAAATTTAGTTGAATTTTGCTACTAAAATAATCATACAGTTTGACTAGTGATACAATATCAGTTTATGGGTCCCCACCTTATTCTTCTCATATTAGAAAAATAGGTGGAATATAATTGCTACTAAGGGAAACAAATAGAAGCAGAAGGATATAAACAGTGTATTTATGATATTATTTATCTTTATTTGTGGTATTTATATGTCAGTTAAGTCAGAAGCCCCTCCTGGCCAATTTTAGTTCTGCACTTTTTGCAGGAACATTTCAGTACTGATCCAAGAAACAATCTTGAGTGTAGCTCCTATTATTGTGAAATGGTACAATTTTGGTTTCCATGATTACTAGTATGTGCATTATTGGTGACTGCTGCTACATACAGCTCAGAGTGCCCTGTGGCAGTTTGTATCCTATATGCCATTCAAAGGGAAAATTTAATGAAAGTGACTTCAACAGCTAATATTCAATTTTCTTAAACGTATATTTCCAAGTCAATTTGCCTAATTGGGCTGGCGACTGTTCATTTTTTCATTCGTACATGAATTTTACTACTTTCATCAACCCCCCCAAGATTAAAGCCTGTGTAGTTTTTTGTATTAATTGCAATTTATTCAAAATTACAGTCCGATACCCTTATCCGTTAGACAAAAACGCGGTCAAAATTCCAAAATCCTGTTCAGAGTGTAAGATTAGCGTATGTCACATTAGGCTAGTGTTATAGCACGTCATGCGCTGGAAATATATTCCTTGCAATGGAATATTAACAGCGGAGCATTCCACAAAACCAATAGGCCGGAAACCACACAGCTCTAGCATTATACCGAGTTTAAGTGCAGAAACATGTAGCTCTTCCAATGTTTTATATTCCACTATCATTTCTCTCGTTCCGATATCTTCTTGGTATGGGCACCGTACACTGGAACATTACTTCAGAGTTGATATAATGGTTGATTTGCATAAAATATTTCAAAGTCCGTCCGTCTGGAGCTTCATCATGCATAAACCACATGTTCCTTCTTAAACTTTTGTTATATCATCATAACACTCTCATATCTACTATACACCAACAAGGTGTGCGAACCTCCTCGATAAGCGTTTATCTGTAGAGATCTTGTGCACTTGGATGGGTGCCATGATTAAGACTGGTGGGGAACAGTCCTTGCTGAACAGCTCACTCTATTTCTTCATGACAGTTGGAATGTAGTGGGTATAGTACCCTCCTACTTCTGGTTAGCTGCAAATTAAATCAGCGACAGTGTTGTAGTGAGGGTTGGTCAAAGACAGTGTGCGGAGATCTTTCAATCCGCAACTTTATACTAAGAAAGCGAAAACACTCTATAACTCCCATGCACATAGGGAAACGTAGGCTATCGCACTCGTAAGTTAACCACTATGACTGAGGTGCTAGAAGTATGTAGATGACCTAACTAGATCGGTATACGATACTGTCTGGTATACTTAGGTGTATATGTTCGAGAATTAACCATGAATGGACATACTGAATAATCGTCTGTCTACATTCGTAATCTAGTATACGGTACACGCAAAATATTGGAAGGGTCGTTTAGCAATGAGACAGAAATTGGGAAGCATGCTGCCATGTCACTGGTCAGTACTGGAATTATGGAAAAGCTAGTAAAACCGCTAAAAGTGATCGCAACATCAACTGCGGTGCTTATCACAGTACATCCACAGCGTCTTTTCCATCCCATCCCTCTGTTGACTACCACATAATGATTGACTGACACCACTTTTTGAGATGGAGAGAGGCTTGGCGGGAGCAACACTTTTCGGGGATGGCCAGCTGCGAATCAACGATCGTGTACATGACTGCAATATAACAAATCAGTCGTAACGGTACAATGAAACATATGCTACCACATCAGTTTAAATACAGAGGTCATCAGTCACCCTCGGATAGTTGTTTGGAAACGCCCCACAGTGTCACAAACTCTTTCGGTTTCCATATGTCACAATGTCTTCCACATTTTTGTCAATAACAAACACTGCCTCTGTCTTTTATCTCAACCATTCTGTGTGTTGTGGGAGCAGCAGTACAGTTTAACCATGCGAATTCCAGCTTTCAGTGAGAACTAATGGAGTGATACATGTTAATGTAGGTGTAGCACCTGACACAGACCTCGAAGTCTGCTTCGTGCAAGCACTCAGAAGGTATTTGTTTTCGATATATCTGAAGACAAGGATGCGGCAATATCTTATTGAGTTCTCTACCAGGTGACGTTAGTGGAGCTTTTGTAGTTCGTAGTTTTTCTTTGTCGGATGAAAAAAAAATAACGAGGAGTGAGAGAACGTTTGGGTAACAGACATGAATGCACCCTGAGAGAAGCAGATCTCTTTCGGACTGGAGTACCTGTATGTAGTTTGGAGCCACACCGCATTGCAGTAGTAAAATCCTCGTCCTTCCTTCAGTTCCTGTATGATGCGGGGTCTTCCTAATTTTCCCGTTAAGGAACACCACCGTAACTGCTCGTACTGTCCTTTCTACTACCTCGTGTTGCAGGAGACAGCTTCGTTTGGTGCTGGTCTTACACACTGTACACGGTTGGGGAAGCTACAACAACATGTTCCCATTACCACCGAGGGTCAAAACACGGTCCTGTCGCATTAACTCAGCTGATCCTGTGTCTCTGTAGGATGCAGCGCTCTCCAACTGCCACTCAGTTCCGACTTAAACTGAAGCGACCACATGGACAAAGCTGTATGGAGGGCGGGACAGAGACTGAGGAACAGTTACAAGATGCGGAGGGACTTACTAAAAAACCTCGCTGGAGTTTTGCTGATAGATTTGAAAGAGGTGACTCATTTCGACATATAAGAGTGGCACGAACATGATTCACCAGTGGCTGTAACAATTAAAAGACGTCTCCATAGGATCCAATGGAACTATGTGGTCGAATGGATAGGTCTTGATTCCAAATCTCAGTCACCATTGTACCAGAAAGGGTAACACTATCAGCGACTCTTGTGTGTGACTATAGAACCAAGACCGCTTTTTATACAGGGTGACAGTAACACAGTCACTGTGATTGTATTTTTAATAGTGCGGTCCTTATTTGAAATGTATGTTGCTGGTGGTAGAATCCTTCTGCAGTCAGCTTCAAATGTCGGTTTTCAATAGTGTTCCTCGAAAAGAACATCGTCTTCCCTTGAGGAACTCCCATTTACGCTACCTGGTGAGTGTACTCAGATTGCTGAAAACAAATTACTCCCCATACATGATTAATTTAATCAACTAGTCTATCAGTTTGATATCAATGACGCGCTGCCTGGAGTGTGGAAGTGATGTCTAGGGTACCACAGATATGACTCGGGAATGGGAGCGTGATCAGGCGTTTTTTTCGTTGCAGCAATATCTTTTAACGAAATTTCAATCTCCCATCTCCACAGGGACAGACGACCATCGTAATAAAATCAAATGCATTACCGAATTTATAAGGTGATACGTAGCATAGACCTGAAATCTACAATTTCTCTGTGCTGTTACCTTAAGAAACATCATATGTGGCTAAGTATTTGGTTACTTTAATGGAGTGAGGAGGCAACATGTAACAGTGGTAGAGGAGGGGGGGGGGGCACAGAAGACAGGTGTACGTATGAAGCGTGATTTGTAGTAGTCTGTATTCGCAGAGGTTAGAGACTATTGGGTAGCCTCATTTACTAAGAGTATCTCTTGTGCTTGTACATAGTCTGTTTAGTGCCTTCCAGGTTCCCCAGTTTTCGTAGCATCCTGGTGCTGGTTCCTCTATCGGCTCCATCCAGTGTTGCTTTGATGTCTCCCTCCAAAGTTACACTTTGGTTTTAGGGTCGTCATAATCTTCGGTCGAACTAAGGAAACTTGACCTTGATTTTAGTCGCTGGTGAGCCGGTTAGACACCGTAGTAGAGGTGGCGTTCCAATTCTGCTGATTTAAATCGTTTTTTAAATGCTGCTGACTCGCTACGAATGGCTGGAGATACTCTAAATGGTTTCCAGTGCACGTGTAGGGGGATATAGCAATTTCGAATTGGCACCACTTCTCTCTAGAACGACCCGTCTTTTCGGTATAAACATAGGTTGCATATGTGTGGTATCATTCATCTCCTACAACTGTGCTGTGATTGAGCTGTGGTGTGGGAACAAACAAGATGAATATTATTATTATACATTTAATATTCATACTCTTGATATCAGTCTTTTTAAGCATTCTGTATAACTCAATACTTATTATTTTTTTCACAGAGGTGAAGCCTCAGATGGCCGTAGCGCGTGTTGGGGCGCGGCGGGCTGTAATTAAAATCCCAGCACGACGAGCTGAACCGTGCGTCGCGTTCATTACAGCGAAACTATTGGCCGCCCGGACCTGCAAATCACCGAGTCAGTCACCGTGAGGCCCGTCCTCGGTCACCTGTGGAGTGGGGGCGGGGCAGTGGCACCGGACGAACGCCGACGCCTCGGCCATTGGTAGCGGTGGCGGACTGGTTAATCTGCAGTCCCGGGCCAGCGTTATACACTACGCACCACCTGCTGCTAGACCAGGATGCTCCCACTGGCCTGACACCACCGCCTCACCCACCGACCAGGTACAGCAGACTGCATCGCCTGCTCAATATAGTGCCAGTAGTTGTAATCATAGTCAACCCATGGCTAGTAGTAGTTCCCTCTCCTGTCCTGTTAGTGAAGGACATCAGGTAGTGATACCATTCAGCAGTTAGAGTACTTGGTGATTGCAGACGCTTTTGACGAGCGAATCTGATTCAGCAGGATCGAGAACCTGGCAGGAGGTTACGGGTACCGTGACCCTGTTGCTTTCTAAGCACATGCCTTCCTGTCATGGAAATGGGGCTCCTCAAGGTAGTCAATGATCCGCGGTATCTCGGCATTAAATGCAGTGTGGTGCTTTGCATCGAATTATCGCATCCTCCCAAAGTTGAGTCAGCTGTTGAAAAGACAGCTCTTCGTTATCTTTGAGGGGCGGGGGGGGGGGGGGGGGAGGGGGATGGCGTAGTAACGCGGAGCACATCAATCGCCGAGTGGTTTCGTATATCCACTTTGAGTGCTATATTGGGTCATTTTTCTGAGATGGAGGTGAAAGGCTCAGCTAAGGCACTCAGCTGAATACTACACCTGGACATCCATACACGTGTCTACGATCCAATAAATGGAGGGTCAAGCTATATCAAGCTAACAAGAGGGTATGCATTAATGTAAAAAATACGAATGATCAGGCTTGTTTTGCATGGTCAGAGCTGGCTTGCGAAAGAAAGTACAATTACAGAGATTATCGTGAGCGTCCAACTACATACAATGTAGGTCATAACATTCGTGGGTGTTATAACTTCGATAGTATAGAGTTTCCCATCAAGATCCAGGACATACCTAAATTTGAGGCACAGAATACCAGTATACCGGTTCATGTTCATGGCCTGGAGAAGATAAGCAAGTCAGACGAGCAAGACAAGCATATTGTCATCGGCCCCTCCATCTCTCAAAATTTGCAGGTGAGCGTGAATTGCATGTAAACATGCTGCCCTTCTCTGAAGGTGATAATTATCATTATGTTTGGATCAAATATGTGTCTCGACTCCTATTCTCTCAACTGAATAACCATAAGTCTAAAAAGCATATTTGCTTAAGGTGTCTCAATTATTTCTTCTCAGACAACTTATTAATGGCGCATCTAGTAGATTGTGCTTCCAAGGACCCGGTACGTGTTATTATGCCTACTGAGGACAACAAATTCATAAAGTTCAAGAATGCTCACCACCAGGAGCGATGCCCGTTTGTAGTGTATGTCTACTTTGAATGCCTCCTCGTTCCTGTGACTCACTGTGAAGGTGGCCTTACACCATCACACACCACCTTTACAGAGAAACACGTACTGTATGCAGCAGCATACCAAATTGTATCGTCATATGATTTCAGTCTTAACCGCTACAAATCTTTTGTCGGGGACAGCCCTGCGATTTGGTTGCTCACTGAGCTCGAAAAATTTTCACAGGAGGTTGATAAGCTTTACAGTGGCAACGTACCCATGACCAAGTCGAAGGATAACGAAGATTTGTATAATAGCGTGACTGATTGTCACATTGATGGCTGCCATTAGACAGAAAAGCGGAAACTCCTCTTAGAGACCAGTGCCATCTTACAGGGAAGTTCTGTGGCGCAGCTCACAACGCATTCAATTTGAAGTACTAGCTGCCAAGACACATACCCATTTTCTTCCACAATTTAAGCGGGTCTGATACTCACTTTCTAGTTGAGCACTTCGGTGATTTCGGTTTGGAGAAAGATGAGGCCAGTGTCCTACCTGAGAGCCTGGAGAAATAAATTACATTCTCCAAACGAATGACGCCAAGAATTACGCTCTTCTTCCTTGATACACTACGTTTCATGCAGGCGCCACTCCGTAAACTCGTTGAAACTCTACCTCAGGGGTAATGCATATCACACGAGCTGCGTTTCCTGACGAGGAAAAGTTTCAACTTATCACTAGGAAGGGCATTTTCCCATATGAGTATGTGGATAGTATGGCGAAACTCAACTCAACAAAACCAGGCTACCTGTGATAACTGCATTCTCCAGCAACCTTATAGGCGATGCCATAACAGATGAGCATGCCGTGAATGTGTGCCAGGAATTCAATATTTCCACTTTAGGAGAGTACGCACGGCTTTACATGGACACAGACATGCGCTTGCTCGCGGATGTTTTCGAGAAATTCCGGAGTCAATGCATGAGCACATATTCTCTGGATCCCGCCTTTTATTACACGGCACCTGGGTTGTCTGGGGATGCAGTGCTCAAGGAAACAAATTGCAGCACTGAATTGTTGACTGATGCTGACATGCTTCTTTTCTTTGAGCAAGGGATCCAGGGGGCACTTTGCCAATGTGTCCATAGGCACGTGAAGGCAAATAACCCATGGATGGGTGACAGGTTCACCACATCCCTTGATCCGGGTTATATCAAGTACCTCAATGTGAATAACTTATACGGGCACTTCATGCAGCAATCACTGCCGATTGATGAGTTTTGATGGGGGCCCAAAGACGAATGCAAGGGATTAGGTGGAAAATCATGGGGGGGGGGTATGGCAGCTGCTTCTGATGTAGGGTATGTGGTAGAGGCAGAACTCACATACCCTATTAGTTTGCATGATATGCTCGCTGATTTGCCGATGTGTCCAGAGCAACTAGTTCCATGAGGAGACTCCACGCCAAAACTGATCACAACGCTGGAGGATAAGCAGAGGTGTATTATTCATTATTGTAACCTCCAGCAGTGCCTCAGCTTGGGTATGGAGCTGGTTAGAATCACTCGGGCTATCTCCTTCAAACAGTCCCCCTGGTTGAAGGAGTATATTGATTTGAGTACAAAGCAGAGAGTTTCTGCGAAGTGTGACTTTGAGAAAGATTTTTATAAATTAATGAATAATTCAATTTTCGGTAAAGCAATGGAGAATTTGAGGGCACGACGAGAAATTTTGATTAGAACCGAATGGGATGGGCGTTATGGCGTAAGAAAATGCATTGCCAGACCAAATTTTAAGCGGGTCACCATATTCAATAAGAACTTTGTTGCTGTGGGGATGGCGAAGACTGCAGTTGAGTTTACGAAGTCTATTTATGTGGGGATGTGCATACTAGACCTATCCAAACTCCACATGTACCAATTTCATTATTAGTTTGCGAAAACTCATTTCGCATATCCTAAATTACTTTATATGGATACAGATAGCTTCATCTATTGGGTGAAGAATTGTGATCCATATGAAGTAATTAGGTGTCACGGTAATGAATTCGACACATCCTCATACAAAGTCGCTAATCCTTATGGTATTATTCCCCAGAATAAGAGGTTATCAGTCTTATGAAGGACGAAGCGAATGGATTGCCGATTGTGGAGTTTGTAGGTCTATGCTCAAAAATGTATGCGTATCGCACATTGGAAGGTGCCACCCAGAGGCGGGCTAAGGGTGTGCATCATATGGTATCGAGAGCCCTATGAATCAAAGACTATTTGCAGTGTCTGTGCAGTGGTGTTCACGGTGCTGAACCGCAGCCAGCGCATGTGGTAAGGCAGACCAGTATTCGATCGAGAGAACACGAGGTGTACACTGTGGTGCAATCTAAAATCAGTCTGACACCTCATGATGATAAAAGGGTCATTTGTGATGACAGGGTTGAAACTCTCCCATACTCACACTACTCACTTGTAGCGAGAGAAAGTGTGGGGGACTCTGAGTGAGAGAGAGAATGATAGAGAAAGAGTGTCTGCAGAGTAGTAGTATGCCCCTTTTATCATAGTGTAAGCAATTTTGTGTGTGTGTAAGTATTATTTCGTGTACTATGTACACGTGTATGTTTGGAAAAAAATTTATATTTATATATGCATACCATGTGTGTGAAAGAAAAAAAGCATAAAAAATTAAAGAAAATAAAAACCAAAAGTACTTATATATTGATTTAATTTGTTCACATGCATTGTATGTGCAGCCTTTAAATATATATATCTACGCACCATGTGCGTGTTGTAAATAGAATAGCTCTTCACCTGCCACTAGCCATCCAAGTCATAATAGTTTTTTTAAGTGTATATAGCTCACAGTCCTTCAGAATTGTTATTCTAAGAACCTTTGCTATTGTGGACTGTTGCAATTGTATTCTAAGCGTGGACAGTCCATCAGAATTATTGCAAAAGCTATGTTACTGGAGCTGTGGAATTTATTTGTAGTAAAGAATCTCCACATTAGTTTTTAGGTTACTGTTGTAGTGTGTAAGTTTAAAGTATTTCTGCATTGGGAAAGCAGAGTCAATTTGAACCTCAAGAATACTATATTATATCTGAAAACTATATTGGATTTGTGTGTAAACTGAATAAACCAAGGAAAAAAGTTTGTTATTATTTGAAAAACCCTATCCCCTATCCCCTATTGCATTATTACCTTTGCTGAAGATGAGTGCTATTAAGGATGTGAAGTTTAAGATGGAAGATGAATATATATATATATATATATATATATATATATATATATATATATATATATATATATATATAATCATTGCATGCAAACAGGCGGCGCGTGATCGTGTCCGCTTCCAACGACATGGCTGAAATTATCTCTCCTTGAACAAAGGTACATGCTATCTAAGTAGGAGCTAGATAGAAAGAAAAAAACACAGAATTTGAGTTAAAAATTAATTTATTTTCATTAATCCAACTTAAATGTAATTTTACATTTTCATAAGCAGATACAAGATTATTGTCATACATCTTCTACTTGAGCTTATGGATAGCAGGGCACCCATAGGGTCTTGAATAGACGCAAACTTGAAAATTCGCTGCATCCATGCGATCTTCTCCTTGCCCTTGACGTTGACGACGGTCTCAGGATAATCGAATATTCGAGGTGACGTCCTCATTTCTTTATAAGGTGTACCAGGATCGTCCCAATGGAGTCCATGAAAGAAACGTGTTAGCCACTTTGCACTTCTCCTCGTTTTAACGCACTTCACATCCTTCGAAGGTTTCGGCGATGCTATACTTGCTACGAATGTTTCTATTATTCCATCGCTCTGTGTGAAGGTTATTATTGCACAGTCTCTGATTATGAATCGTCTGCGTTCGTTGTAATAGAACTCTTGATCGTCAGCTACGATCCTTACACCCTGGGGTAACATCGTGAACTGTGCTGGAACTAGCAGAGCACGTATTAATTTATACAACTCTCTGTACAACATCTGTGAGTGGACAGTAGTTAACAACACGATCATGCAAAACTAGAGCATACTCTGCCGTGCGACCTGGGAAGTTTGCTGAAGATTCAAATTCAATCCGTATATCTACTGGTCTTGATTTTATTATCTGATTCTGTTTTGAGCAGTCAATCACGATTATTGGTACCAACTTCCTGAAATTCTGTGGACTGAGTAGACATCCCTCATTTTCAACTCCTTCATAGTAAGATGCACGGAATCTCGCAAACATGTCAAATACTAGACTATATACATTGATGGACAAACATCTATTAGGCTCACTATGAATGTAGTGGTGTGGACATGTTGGGAATGCGGATCTCACAGGGAGCGTGCAAGGGATAATTCCCTGCAGGCGCACTAGCCTCTGTGCCCTTGGTGGCTCAGATGAATAGAGCATCTGCCATGTAGGCAGGAGATCCCAGGTTTCGAATCGCGGTTGGGGCACACATTAACATGTCTCCAGTGATGTATATCAACGCATGTTTGCAGCTAGGGTGCCGATTTAATTATCATTTCTATGTACATTTCTGTCCCACTGTAGATGTAAATTCTCATATGGGCAGAATTCCGAATTCAAATAGACTCTTGCGTTAGTTAACTTGCAGTGGTCAAATTCACTTGAGTCTTTTGATATGTCCCCCCACCTTTGAGTTTGAAATGCAAGTATGATGAATCGAGGTGCTTCCAACTGAAGTGATGTTTTAATAGCCCACGTATGCTTTAGGTAAGACGAGGTATTCAAAAAGCTCCCATGACGGGAAAGTTAGCGGCAGATAAGTGCCAGCATTCAGAACTTTTTAAAAATTTCAAGCGTTCCTCGTCAGCAACACTGATGTGGGGCATTTTCCATACTACGCTATTAATCTTGATTTCGACGTCTTCTGCCGCTGTCTAAGTGTATGAATTGGCGTCACATGCACTCCGCACGAAAATAAGTTCCTGTTTGGCGTTCATAATAATTCGTTGCATGTACTCAAAGTAACAAATAAGCATTTTTAGAGGCACGCAAGCAGTAAATCGAGTGTATCCGACATCTGGTGCGTCTATGAACCAGCCCGCATTTTCCAAGCTGTTCGAATCGGAGGTTGAGGCTGAAACGTATGTCTTGAGGGTTGATGCCAGCCCGACATTACGTGTGCGATCGATTTCTGTTCCATTAAGTTCATAACGAATCTCTTGAAACAGGAATGCTAGAGCATTACGGGTCAGCTTCGAGAATGTTACGGCAGCGCCATCAGTTTTCTTAAAAGCACAGTCCAGATGTAAGAAACTCTTGCAAGGTAGTGTTAAAGCGTCCTGGTGTTGAATAACAATCCTAATTTCATCATTTTTGTTAAATGTGCTTGAAGCATAGGGCTTATGTGAGTGCAATTCATGACGTATAATTCCATCATCATACTCCACTGAATGCATTGAGTGACGTCATCGCGTGGCTTGAGACCAAATGAAATAAGAAACTCGTAAGTAACGCGTGTTATCACCTTGCGCTTCTGTGGTATACTGACTGACTGTGAGCTCTGCGTGCTAGCTTTATACCTTACCCCCATCTTGTCTTAGATGCAGACGTACAATGATTTCTTCACCCCGAAAGTCGACAAGCCAGTTATTCTGATCCACAATGCATAGCTCCAGGTAGTCCAATGTCTGAACTGTTACTGGGAGGTATATCGCGTTTGTAGAGGTCTGAACTATCTTATACCCGGTTCCAACTGTAGGGAAGAATCCGTAAATAGAGTGAATCAACTTACCGTTGAGATATGAGTTTGTAGCTATATTGCACTCAACGTGGATTGTGCTGACTGGTAGTATGTCCACAGCCTGATCTGATGCGTAGAATTTACTGGAATCCTTCACCAAAACACTGTCTTTCGCAAAAGCTAGCAGTGAACCTATTGAATCTTTGTGCCTAAAATCAATCGTAGCATTCGCTGTTCGAATTTCAGATTTAAGGGTATTGATGTTTGCCCGTAGTTCAATTCCCTTTCCCGAGTATTTTAAGACTTCGTTTAAATCATCAGTGTCGTAGGCACCAGGTTGTATTTCTAGAATCTCCTTGTTACCGTCAATTTTGAGATGCAGTTTATTGTTGGCCTTTGTGATATTTGGAATGCTGTTATACGTCTCCAGAGCAATCAGTGCAATACTCCAATCACCAGAACTTAAATCAGTTGGTGGAAAGTAATTTGCACGTAATACAGACGTTCGTTCTTTTAACGTCAGAGTGTACGACATCGCGTCTAAACCTCAACTGATGGCGGCGACGTTCAATGATGGTTCTTATATACATCAACCGACCTGGACGTTGAAAAAAATGGTTCAAATGGCTCTGAGCACTATGGGACTCAACTGCTGAGGCCATCAGTCCCCTAGAACTTAGAACTACGTAAACCTAACTAACCTAAGGGCATCAAACACACCCATGCCCGAGGCAGGATTCGAACCTGCGACCGTAGCGGTCGCGCGGTTCCAGATTGTAGCGCATAGAACCGTTCGGCCACTTCGGCCGGCGACGTTGAACATGTGAGAGGGAACAAGATGCATAGATATCCACACAAGTATGTGTTAAAGTCCTGATATCGTTGAAAATTGTACAAGACATGTCTTTTGCTCGTGAAGTACCGTTGCAATTGTTCAGGTGGTTGTAAATCTCAAAATGAATCAAAATAATAAACTGTATTTGCACTTTTCTTGACATATGAGACCCAATGGCTTCCTGGACCGCCTGCAACATCTAAATTCACAATTGCGCATTCATTAGTTCGACGCATTGTCTTCGGTAATGTATCTTGCATAAAGACACCAGGGAATCCTGGAATCTGGAGTTTTTCTTTCACAACCTTAAGGAGATCTTTATTCGTGAACGCTCGATCAGGTAGAATAACTAATTGGCTTCTTTTTATTTATGAAGAGGCCAAGTCCTTTCTTGTACAGTTTCAAGTATGTCTGCAGCTTCCATGACACGGTTATACCTTCGTGCCTCCTCTAGCTGGACTTGGGCGTTTTGAGCATTCTTTACTGTTTTTGCTACAGCCGCAGCCTCTCCTGTGAGTGAGCCTACTGCTGATAGAGCCGCAAGGGCTGGAACGACGAACGGAATAATTCCGCTTGATGTCTTGGGTAAAGGCAGAACGCGAGGTGGTTTAATTGTACCCTTCTTCTTCTTCTTCTTCTTCTTAGACATCATTGTGTGCTTAGCTGCACACATCGATGTGAGAACGCTGCTTTACAGGCAGCCTGACTTCTTCTTCTCTCCCAAAGCGGACCGCGCTGCTTTCATAATTCGTTTGAAATTCTTCACTCCTGAGCCTAACTTAATTTTACCACGCATGGTTTTATCAACAACGAATGCAGCCACACGTTGACCTACGCCAATAACTTTTCTTCGTCTTATTTCCTTCGCTCTTTCAGCTAAAATTCGGTCTGCGACCTGACGTGCTGGGAAATCTTTATTTGCGGCGTAGGCTAGGTCGTGCTCGAGGCAGGCTTCGTCGAGTAGGTTAATATCTCTATCGCCACGTGCCAAGCGTTTCTCAAGCTTTGTTCCTGGTCCACATAAGTTATATCCCGGAATGTGCAATTCAACTGGTAATTTATCGAGAATACCACCTCCGCCTCTTATTATGGTGTGTCTCCTATCATGCATTGTACACTACTGAGGTGATAGATATCTACACATCCTACTATATAACAATTAGTCAGCATCAATCCAGCTGTTTTCTGATGAAGGAAATCCCAGCCATTTAACTAGCGCTCTATTCCCACGACTTCTTATTACACGTTCGATGAGGAATACATCCGCTACAAACCTCTTCTGCAATTCCTCTGTGTGAAAGCCTCCTGCAATTTCTTCACCCTTGCAATCCTTTAAGATATGTGTTCGGGGGTTCCACAAGATCTGCCTGCCATAAGTCATCCACTCCTTTAATCATGATATGTCTGAGAGGGTATGGTTCAAATGGATCTAAGCACTGTGGGACTTAACATCTGAGGTCATCAGTCCCCTAGACTTAGAACTACTTAAATCTAACTAACCTAAGGACATCACATACTTCCATGCCCGAGGCAGGATTCGAACCTGCGACCGTAGCAGCAGCGCGGTTCCGGACTGAACCGCCTAGAACCGCTCGGTCACAGTGGCCGGCTGTCTGCGAGGGTATGTTCTGCGTGCGGGCTTGTGCAGCTCGTGAACTACTGTTTCCATACTTGTTATTATTCGATGATTCCTCTTTCTCTAAGTTCTGAAATTATTGAGACAACCTCATTCGAGTGTGCTGTATTACCTGCTGCAGCTGAAGCCGATAACAGTCTATTAGTTCATCTACCTCATTGTAATATATATAATGGACGGGTTGATTGCTCACTCGTCTATGGTGAATGTCAAGACCTTCACCAATGCTTTGTGGTTGCTCATTCAGTAAAGGTTGTATAATGCTAGTGTATTTAGAGTTTTGTGGGCTTTTCAGTGTGCCGTCTGCATTCTTATATACTTCAGTCAACTGTAGTATTCCTCCATACCCCTTGCGATCACTGGCAGAGTATTTAAGTTTTTGACGCTCTTAGGAAGATGAGTTTCACTAAGACAGGTGTTCTTTTAAACTATTTATCCCCGATCCGTATTGTGATAGCGGTTAAGCTTATAGATTCAGAGCCTAGCATGTACGGTCTCTCCTTATTGACATCGAATGTTCTATCTATCCTTGTCGTGTACTGGTTAGTGAAGTCAATAATTGGATCGTTCTCAACACTGTCATCATCTCGTGATGCTAGCTTTCTGATAGATCCAGTAACGAGTTTAAATGTCTCTCTTAGTGTTTGCTTCCGCTCCATATACCCCACCCTCAACAATCGTAATTTATCTCGAACAGCTTTATGCGCTTGAATGACTTTATTCTTAGTCGACATCTTGACACATACTAATCTGGCTCTGTATATTGCGAGGCTGTATATATATATGCTTTGTTCTTCTTGTTCTTCTTTCCCTGATCCTCACCCCCTTCTCCTCAATAAGAAGAGCCTCAGTTTCTACACTCCTGGAAATGGAAAAAAGAACACATTGACACCGGTGTGTCAGACCCACCATACTTGCTCCGGACATTGCGAGAGGGCTGTACAAGCAATGATCACACGCACGGCACTGCGGACACACCAGGAACCGCGGTGTTGGCCGTCGAATGGCGCTAGCTGCGCAGCATTTGTGCACCGCCGCCGTCAGTGTCAGCCAGTTTGCCGTGGCATACGGAGCTCCATCGCAGTCTTTAACACTGGTAGCATGCCGCGACAGCGTGGACGTGAACCGTATGTGCAGTTGACGGACTTTGAGCGAGGGCGTATAGTGGGCATGCGGGAGGCCGGGTGGACGTACCGCCGAATTGCTCAACACGTGGGGCGTGAGGTCTCCACAGTACATCGATGTTGTCGCCAGTGGTCGGCGGAAGGTGCACGTGCCCGTCGACCTGGGACCGGACCGCAGCGACGCACGGATGCACGCCAAGACCGTAGGATCCTACGCAGTGCCGTAGGGGACCGCACCGCCACTGCCCAGGAAATTAGGGACACTGTTGCTCCTGGGGTATCGGCGAGGACCATTCGCAACCGTCTACAAGAAGCTGGGCTACGGTCCCGCACACCGTTAGGCCGTCTTCCACTCACGCCCCAACATCGTGCAGCCCGCCTCCAGTGGTGTCGCGACAGGCGTGAATGGAGGGACGAATGGAGACGTGTCGTCTTCAGCGATGAGAGTCGCTTCTGCCTTGGTGCCAATGATGGTCGTATGCGTGTTTGGCGCCGTGCAGGTGAGCGCCACAATCAGGACTGCATACGACCGAGGCACAGGGCCAACACCCGGCATCATGGTGTGGGGAGCGATCTCCTACACTGGCCGTACACCACTGGTGATCGTCGAGGGGACACTGAATAGTGCACGGTACATCCAAACCGTCATCGACCCATCGTTCTACCATTCCTAGACCGGCAAGGGAACTTGCTGTTCCAACAGGACAATGCACGTCCGCATGTATCCCGTGCCACCCAACGTGCTCTAGAAGGTGTAAGTCAACTACCCTGGCCAGCAAGATCTCCGGATCTGTCCCCCATTGAGCATGTTTGGGACTGGATGAAGCGTCGTCTCACGCGGTCTGCACGTCCAGCACGAACGCTGGTCCAACTGAGGCGCCAGGTTGAAATGGCATGGCAAGCCGTTCCACAGGACTACATCCAGCATCTCTACGATCGTCTCCGTGGGAGAATAGCAGCCTGCATTGCTGCGAAAGGTGGATATACACTGTACTAGTGCCGACATTGTGCATGCTCTGTTGCCTGTGTCTATGTGCCTGTGGTTCTGTCAGTGTGATCATGTGATGTATCTGACCCCAGGAATGTTTCAATAAAGTTTCCCCTTCCTGGGACAATGAATTCACGGTGTTCTTATTTCAATTTCCAGGAGTGTATTTCCGCCTCAATTGCGCTAATTCTTTTCTCCAGCCGGTGCTGGTCATGGGAAAAACTTTCTGATAGTCCTTTAATTCGATTGCAGCCTTATGGAGTATGATGAGTCTTCCCTCAAGACTTTGAAATTTCATATCATGATATGTCTGCTAGGGTATGGTTCAAATAGCTCTGAGCACTATGGGACTTAACACCTGAGGTCATCAGTCCCCTAGACTTAGAACTACTTAAGGGGCTCCGGAAAGGCTCAAAATCATGAAAAGTTCAATTTTTACTTTTTTGCGTTTTCTGAATCTGCAGACTATTACCTTTTAATAGATATATAATTTATTCAATTCCGAAGACTACAACTATTTTTAAATTTTTTTGAAATGTGTTCTACATGGGCGTGACCCACTGTGGCGCTGTTAAACTGCTGTCAAATGGTGTTATTATTAACGTCCGTGTTCATCAGGTACATTTTAGTGATGTGAGATAAAGTATGTGTTGTGGCTAACCTGTGATGGTTCAATATATATCGCTGGTGTGATTGTCGATAGTTTCAAACTCAAAACCCCAATGAAAGTGTAAATAGTGTTATATGGTCGAGAATCCCCAAGACTATTTGTTGGAATAGAAACACTTCACTTTGGTGTGTATGATGCTGTTGCGACTTTCAATGATGGCAACATTGTAAGGTGCAAGGTATTTAGAAATTTGGGAATGAAGATAGGTACTAACATGGTACGAGCGATGCTTGCTTTAGACAAGGAACGCCTTCGGGCTGCAGACAGGGCTGTAAAGAGTCTAGAAATACAAGCAAGAGTAAACAGGAGGAGGAACAAGAGGAAGCTGGAGGAGGAGTTTGCAGAGGATGAAGATAATCCATCCTATGGATCTGGAATGCACTAAAAAGTTAATCCAATCTTTGTCGCTCGATTCCCAAAACTTTTATTTTCTCATACTAATTACATGTTTTCTAAGGATCTTCCAAACATATTTGTTTCAAACTTTCAGTAAATGTTACACAGTACCTTCTGCATAATTTAACACATCCTTTTTCCAAAAAACTGTATATTTTTGAATATATAAATAAAAAATTGCAAAAAAATGTTGTGAATTTTCATTACAATTGAAAAAAAATCATCTTTAATAACTGAACTAAAATTTTGTAAAATCCCTGTGTTAAGTTGTAGCCCATATTACAATAAATAATCTGTAAAAAGTTCAACTTCCTACCTCAAATACTTTGTGAGGAAAGATGTAATTTATAAGCGTTATTTTAACATTGCAAGTATAGGGCGTTCCGGAGCCCCTTAAACCTAACTAACCTTAGGACATCACATACATCCATGCCTGAGGCAGGATTCGAACCTGCGACCGTAGCAGCAGCGCGGTTCCGGACTGAAGCGCCTATGTAAACCTAACCTCTCAGACTGAGCGCCCGACAAGCGTGCGAACTTGTCCATGGTGTAGAGTATACTGATGAGTGCACCTATTTTGTATGATTATATACGGAGAAACTCCTGGAAGTTCCGACTGTACCTACCATCACTCAGTTTTCGAGTTTTATCAATAACGAGAAACCCATACTATGAGTGATTCCAGCAATCTGCACATATCTTTCTAAATTCATTGTACAACATGTCTGTCCCGACATGAGCCTGGTAAATGTGTTTTAAATTGAGATTGTCTTGTTTGAATGCTCTAATGGGGTTGGCGTTATCCCTGGCTAATTGTTTTGGGATCCTGGATTATGTCTGACTCAGATAAAATACGTCAACAGTCATATGACGACCAAAGCAGAAATATCTACGGATCTGGTCTTGCTTTTCAACAGCTACATCGTCAAATGTGAAGACCATGTTTGGCTTTACTTCTTCAGGTGGAGGGATGTCTTCGCTTTCACTGAAAGCCCTGTATGTTACACAATCTATGCCATCTAATATTTTCTGCAGTAACTTATATTTGGGTTGAAATAGTGTATTGGTGAAATTGTACACATGCTCGAAGCGAACTCCGTCAATGTCTGTTAGTAGAGCGATGAGAAGATTTGTTTTGCCACAGCTGGATGGACCTACAATTATAGCTCGTATGCTGTCGGGGATGAGCATTCCATTCTTCTTAGTCTTCTTCTTCGTATCTTAATCGTCGCAGGACCAGTCACCTACAACGAAGTCCTTGTGGCGAAGGTGCTTCACTCAGCCTGCCATGATACCTACTGTGTTGGTTGGTTGGTTGTTTGGGGAAGGAGACCAGACAGCGTGGTCATCAGTCTCATCGGATTAGGAAAGGATGGGGAAGGAAGTCGGCCGTGCCCTTTTAGAGGAACCATCCCAGCATTTGCCTGGAGTGATTTAGGGAAATCACGGAAAACCTAAATCAGGATGGCCAGACCCGGGATTGAACCGTCGTCCTCCCAAATGCGAGTCCAGTGTCTACCCACTGCGCCACCTCGCTCGGTACTGTGTTAGGTCCTGGCTTGCAATAGGCTTTTATATGAGAAAAAGAGAAAGTGGGCGTAATGACAGGTGACATTATAGGCAGGGTCATTTTGTCTAGAGAAATAACAAAAAGATGAATTTGAGATGATGAACATATTTCTTTATGCACGAACTACAGTTATACATAGCAATATGAAAAAAATCAATTGCTTCTTTTTTAATCGGTGCAGCAGCATTCGAGTATTTGGAAACTAGCTGCTTCTTATATCCCTCAAATTCTACACGTATATCTCGCAAAGTTATCGGTGCGTAGTCTGGTATTCCATCAGTAAATTTAATTTCAACATTTTCCATACCTATTCGGCGAATAGCTCAAGATTTCGCCACTGCACTTATACAGGTACTAAAACAATGATCTATATCTTCTATGTGAATGCTGCATGTATGAAGCCAGTTAATGATATCAATGTATACAGCTTGGACATATGGGAGCCATCTATTTAGCCTGACCATCGTAGTAGTTATAGCAGAGTCTAGACTGAAAAAGTTATCAACAGTCGAGTGCTGCATGTAGATAGTCTGACCCTCAGCACTTTTAACTCTTAGTGTAGCATCATCATACATTGATAATATACTTTCTGTTAGACCTCCACAGTAGATGTCCTGGTAGGATTGGGACGGAAAATATTCTGTAGTCATATGCTTCTTAATGTATGTTTTTGCATGACAGAGTTCATCCCACTCTTAGTCAGAAAACCGCACTTTAATATTTTTCGGCACATTTTCGAGCATTAACACAGATGACAAGCTACCGTCTTGTGAAAATTCAATTCCTAGATGAAGACGTTTTGAACCACTAACTGTTAACACATAGCACGAGGCGAATAGTAAAAGTGGCGGTGAACTGGAGGTTGGTATCTCCTCATCCACAACATCCACACCAGCACGGTTAGCCACCTGTTCTTGCACTGATGCTGCCCCAATGGAGCTCAGTTCGATATTGCGCCCTGACAGTATCTTGCGGCACAGACAATAAATTATCGTTATCCTGATCCAACATGCTGATAAGCTGTATTAGAGGAGCCGCCGATGGCACGGGTGTGGATCCCTACAGAGTAGAACCTGCCGCCACCACTGCCACGGGTGCTGCTGCTCTGAACGAGTTGGAGGGGGGTACTATGGATACATCTGGTGGCTAGAGAGTGAAGAATAATCATCAGCATTACACGTTGCTGTTAAAGAAATATTAATAATATAATAATAATAATAGAACACTGTATATATTTACTTTTCTGCTGAATCCTCCTCCTGTTCTGCTGGTGCTTCATCATCCTGGCTGAGGGACGATGATTGATTTTGAACAGCTGTTGGTCCCCCTTATATACTGTAACTGGGTTTTCTCTTTTGATGCTAGTCAATTGTCAGGATGAGCATTACTGCAAAGGGCATTTGATTCTAAAGCATTATGACAGGGTGAAAAACCACTAAATAAACTACTTTTTCTCTCTTAACAACATGTGGGCAGGGTGGGTTCTTCCTTGGCTCGGGTATGAGGTAGAATGAAACAGCATTTTTACAGAAGACAACTTTTATTGAAAGTTCTGTACAACGGTTTCCTTACTGGATTGTTCTGGCTGGGAGAGCAGCAGTTGTGTCGTCTGCGAAGCCTTCTGCTGCGGCAGCGGTGGCGTCTGATTATGCCAGGCGGTGTGTATCTCGTGTCACTATTTCGCCCAGTTGACTGGAGACGCGCCAGATGCAGTGGCCCGTTTAATTATTGAGAACGAAGTCGTGAATCGGATGGTGATACCTTGGATGTGGCGTCCCAGTCTTGGATGTGGCGTCCCAGTGGTTCTCTTCTCTATACGGCCGCGTGTGTTGTGCGTTGGCCAACGGAGTGGCGCGGCTGGGGAAGGCCAGTGTCCTGGACTCAAACAACAGACTCCAGCTTGCCAGTCTTCGGCTGTCAGATCTTCATCCCAGCTCACAGGTGACTGCTGATGTGAGGCAGTCTCCTTCCCATGCTCATGAGTCACCCGGGTACGTAAAAATCAGTCTTTGAATACCTTCTAACTTCTGTCTTCTGGCAGCGAGGCTGCTGCTTGCTATTCCATTACAGCGGCGGACTTGGTGCTTCTGTGTACGATGTAGTCTCTTCCTGCATGACAGTCTTCAGCACCGAAACTGAACTGAAAACTACTCTCGGGCCAACTGCGTCTCGCGTATTTATTTACTTCAGTTCACTGGAGGTGAATGACTTCATGGTCATTGCCTCTTCTGTCACGTTGAAAAGCTTCTCGAAGAATCTTCTTAACGTCGGTCAGTGGCTCTTAGAATGTAGGCGAGGGCTTTTGATCACATGTGACAATTGAGAAACACGTGAGGCAGTCGGGCGATGCCCTGATGGCTGAATCAACAGCTTCCGTTTATGTGGGGAGGGCGATGGCTTCTCCTCAATGCGCTGACTTGCAAGCGCCAGCCGTTGCCACTGCTGCTCTGTCTGCTGTTTGCCAGTGTGTAACTCTTCTAAATTAAACTAAGTTTTTCATTTATTTTCTAATTTCTACTTCACTTCACATTGATTTCACTAATTTATTTTCCTATCTTAAGTACCACTCAACATTCCTCCACTCTTCAGAGAAATTCGCCCTCGAATTTACCACTTGACATTCCACCACTCTTCACATGGCTAAAGCACTAACACAAGCAATGAAAACTCTCGACTTAGCTGATTACACACACTTCGCATTATGTATGTTGAAAATACTTTATCACTTCACTAAAGCAGTGTATGTGCATGAATCACATAGTTCACACATAAATCGTTATAATAAGTGTAACAAATCTTGATGACAATGAATAAACAAAAATAGATTTTTCACTTAGAAAATTACATAGCAACACCTGTTTAATCTACCCTATATTAATGCAAGAATATCTATTCTACAGTGTTGTTTATTTTAACATGAGACTGTTTAATAAAGACTGAAGTACAATAAACAAAATTAATACACTAATGCCCAAAAGTAACCACTGAAGTACACCAGTTAAGAGTGTGGTATCCAGTTAACAGGGATTTTATGAAGTGGTATATTTTTATTTGGCTTATCTTTTCATCTTAAATAAAACAAAACTGTACAAAACAGAAACACCAACACAAAGGTTCCAGATATACCCATTCCTAGCATTATAATTTTAGTTTTGTGTTCACTTCTTAACTTTAAGACATGTTGCATCATAACATTGGCATCAATTTTGCTTTGCTGTGAGTTTATGAACGAACATATCTAATGACTTCAGAAGGGAACTGTCAAGGGAGTCATTGAGGTAGGATAGGTTTTGTGTAGCAAATGCTTGCATGGGGTTTTCTGGCCAATAAATTAGAGGGAAGGATGAATTAACATTAGTTGTACCATTATGCTAGAGGCGTTACCTTAAAAAAAAAACTACATGGTTATGGACCTAACAACCTAGTAAAAACAAAAACAAAGAAAAGAAGGAATACATTGTTAACTACAAGATCTACATATTTCTAAGTTCAACTTTTTTTCTTAAAAAAACCATTATCATTTATGAATTATTTATATTAGTTTACTATCCACAGTCTACTATGATTCAACTAGGACATTCGCACCCTTGGTCGAATATTGTATGGTGCCATTTCTGTTTGTTGTGCTGGTGTGGCCACTCTTTTTCCTTTTCGGGCATTTCCTCCACCATTCGGAAAAGCAGACACTATTGTTGAAGGAATTACATCTGGAGCGCCCTGAAAAGGTTTTAAACGACTTGCATGGACAATAGTAGTTCGGGTGGGCAGTTGCAGTTTAACGTTGACTGGTGACGTGATCTCAATAATTTGACAAGGACCCCTGTAGGTTGTTACTAATTTCTTCGTTTTTCCTTTCGCAATGTATGGGGTTGACAGCATCACCCACTGACCGATTTTGTAATTTGGATATTTAGCTTGGGCATTACCTAATCTTTCCTGTCGTTCCAAAGCCTTTGTATTAGATTTTTGAACCTTTTTCCATACATCCTTCATCATTCGACAGAAATCTTTTACTGTTTCTCCGACTTTTCCGTTTTTCTGCCTGATTACATCAAAAGGGGACGGCATTTTTCTCCCATAGACCACTTCATAAGGTGCCATGCCAGTTGCTTCATGCGTTTTGGCGTTGTATACCGACACGCTTATTGGTAAATACGTATCCCAATTAGAATGTTGTTCATTAATATAATAACTAAGCATTTTGCCAATTGTCCGATGAACTCTTTCTGTGCGTCCGTTGCACTGAGGGTGTAACGGAGCTGTGCGTAATTTACGTATTTTTAGTAAGTGGCATAGCTGTTTCATTAATTCAGACATAAAATTAGATCCCTGATCTGTGATAATAGCTTCAGGTACGCCAAATTTAAATATCCAGTTGTTAACTAAAGATTGGGCAACTGTATTTGCTTGCTGATCTGGAAGACTCACCATAGCTAGATAGCTTGAAAAGTAATCTATAATCGTAAGAACATACTTATTACCAGCAGGTGTTTTATGAAATGGTACGTAGATATCTACTCCGCAGATTTGAAATGGTCATGAAACCTCGGGGAGCCTTTGTAAGGGTATTTTTAAACGAGAAAGTTCAGCTCGTTGTGCACACGCAATGCAATTACGAACGTACTGTGCAATATCCTGCTTTCTGGTTTGCCACCAAAATCACTCTGCTATGCGTCTTTCGGTTGTCCGCTGTCCACCGTGTCCTGCAAGGATATGATCGTGTGCCTCTGCCATTATTTCCTCTCTAAGGTATTGGGGAACAACAATTCGCGGTCCAAGTTTTGTTTTACGACATAATACACCATCTTCAAAGCAAAATTGTTTTTGAGTTGCGTATTTTTTGCATTCTGTATCCTCATCTTGTGCCTTTCTCCAGTCCTCAGTATCTCGGCCTGTTGCTTCCAAAAGTGCTATTTTCCGACTTAGGCAATCTGCATTCGTGTGTTTTTGTCTGGTTTATGGATAACTTCGAAATCCATTTCGGAAAGACATAGGGCCCAACGGGAGAGACGACTAGATGGATCCTTTAACCCAAGCAACCATTTTAATGCTGCATGGTCTGTAATAACCTTGAATTTCCTACCATACAAGTAGCATTTAAAGTATTTGATGCCATAAATAACACTTAACAATTCTCAAACAACAGACTCCAGCTTGCCAGTCTTCGGCTGTCAGATCTTCATCCCAGCTCACAGGTGACTGCTGATGTGAGGCTGTCTCCTTCCCATGCTCATGAGTCACCCGGGTACGTAAAAATCAGTCTTTGAATACCTTCTAACTTCTGTCTTCTGGCAGCGAGGCTGCTGCTTGCTATTCCATTACAGCGGCGGACTTGGTGCTTCTGTGTACGATGTAGTCTCTTCCTGCATGACAGTCTTCAGCACCGAAACTGAACTGAAAACTACTCTCGGGCCAACTGCGTCTCGCGTATTTATTTACTTCAGTTCACTGGAGGTGAACGACTTCATGGTCATTGCCTCTTCTGTCACGTTGAAAAGCTTCTCGAAGAATCTTCTTAACGTCGGTCAGTGGCTCTTAGAATGTAGGCGAGGGCTTTTGATCACATGTGACAATTGAGAAACACGTGAGGCAGTCGGGCGATGCCCTGATGGCTGAATCAACAGCTTCCGTTTATGTGGGGAGGGCGATGGCTTCTCCTCAATGCGCTGACTTGCAAGCGCCAGCCGTTGCCACTGCTGCTCTGTCTGCTGTTTGCCAGTGTGTAACTCTTCTAAATTAAACTAAGTTTTTCATTTATTTTCTAATTTCTACTTCACTTCACATTGATTTCACTAATTTATTTTCCTATCTTAAGTACCACTCAACATTCCTCCACTCTTCAGAGAAATTCGCCCTCGAATTTACCACTTGACATTCCACCACTCTTCACATGGCTAAAGCACTAACACAAGCAATGAAAACTCTCGACTTAGCTGATTACACACACTTCGCATTATGTATGTTGAAAATACTTTATCACTTCACTAAAGCAGTGTATGTGCATGAATCACATAGTTCACACATAAATCGTTATAATAAGTGTAACAAATCTTGATGACAATGAATAAACAAAAATAGATTTTTCACTTAGAAAATTACATAGCAACACCTGTTTAATCTACCCTATATTAATGCAAGAATATCTATTCTACAGTGTTGTTTATTTTAACATGAGACTGTTTAATAAAGACTGAAGTACAATAAACAAAATTAATACACTAATGCCCAAAAGTAACCACTGAAGTACACCAGTTAAGAGTGTGGTATCCAGTTAACAGGGATTTTATGAAGTGGTATATTTTTATTTGGCTTATCTTTTCATCTTAAATAAAACAAAACTGTACAAAACAGAAACACCAACACAAAGGTTCCAGATATACCCATTCCTAGCATTATAATTTTAGTTTTGTGTTCACTTCTTAACTTTAAGACATGTTGCATCATAACATTGGCATCAATTTTGCTTTGCTGTGAGTTTATGAACGAACATATCTAATGACTTCAGAAGGGAACTGTCAAGGGAGTCATTGAGGTAGGATAGGTTTTGTGTAGCAAATGCTTGCATGGGGTTTTCTGGCCAATAAATTAGAGGGAAGGATGAATTAACATTAGTTGTACCATTATGCTAGAGGCGTTACCTTAAAAAAAAACTACATGGTTATGGACCTAACAACCTAGTAAAAACAAAAACAAAGAAAAGAAGGAATACATTGTTAACTACAAGATCTACATATTTCTAAGTTCAACTTTTTTTCTTAAAAAAACCATTATCATTTATGAATTATTTATATTAGTTTACTATCCACAGTCTACTATGATTCAACTAGGACATTCGCACCCTTGGTCGAATATTGTATGGTGCCATTTCTGTTTGTTGTGCTGGTGTGGCCACTCTTTTTCCTTTTCGGGCATTTCCTCCACCATTCGGAAAAGCAGACACTATTGTTGAAGGAATTACATCTGGAGCGCCCTGAAAAGGTTTTAAACGACTTGCATGGACAATAGTAGTTCGGGTGGGCAGTTGCAGTTTAACGTTGACTGGTGACGTGATCTCAATAATTTGACAAGGACCCCTGTAGGTTGTTACTAATTTCTTCGTTTTTCCTTTCGCAATGTATGGGGTTGACAGCATCACCCACTGACCGATTTTGTAATTTGGATATTTAGCTTGGGCATTACCTAATCTTTCCTGTCGTTCCAAAGCCTTTGTATTAGATTTTTGAACCTTTTTCCATACATCCTTCATCATTCGACAGAAATCTTTTACTGTTTCTCCGACTTTTCCGTTTTTCTGCCTGATTACATCAAAAGGGGACGGCATTTTTCTCCCATAGACCACTTCATAAGGTGCCATGCCAGTTGCTTCATGCGTTTTGGCGTTGTATACCGACACGCTTATTGGTAAATACGTATCCCAATTAGAATGTTGTTCATTAATATAATAACTAAGCATTTTGCCAATTGTCCGATGAACTCTTTCTGTGCGTCCGTTGCACTGAGGGTGTAACGGAGCTGTGCGTAATTTACGTATTTTTAGTAAGTGGCATAGCTGTTTCATTAATTCAGACATAAAATTAGATCCCTGATCTGTGATAATAGCTTCAGGTACGCCAAATTTAAATATCCAGTTGTTAACTAAAGATTGGGCAACTGTATTTGCTTGCTGATCTGGAAGACTCACCATAGCTAGATAGCTTGAAAAGTAATCTATAATCGTAAGAACATACTTATTACCAGCAGGTGTTTTATGAAATGGTACGTAGATATCTACTCCGCAGATTTGAAATGGTCATGAAACCTCGGGGAGCCTTTGTAAGGGTATTTTTAAACGAGAAAGTTCAGCTCGTTGTGCACACGCAATGCAATTACGAACGTACTGTGCAATATCCTGCTTTCTGGTTTGCCACCAAAATCACTCTGCTATGCGTCTTTCGGTTGTCCGCTGTCCACCGTGTCCTGCAAGGATATGATCGTGTGCCTCTGCCATTATTTCCTCTCTAAGGTATTGGGGAACAACAATTCGCGGTCCAAGTTTTGTTTTACGACATAATACACCATCTTCAAAGCAAAATTGTTTTTGAGTTGCGTATTTTTTGCATTCTGTATCCTCATCTTGTGCCTTTCTCCAGTCCTCAGTATCTCGGCCTGTTGCTTCCAAAAGTGCTATTTTCCGACTTAGGCAATCTGCATTCGTGTGTTTTTGTCTGGTTTATGGATAACTTCGAAATCCATTTCGGAAAGACATAGGGCCCAACGGGAGAGACGACTAGATGGATCCTTTAACCCAAGCAACCATTTTAATGCTGCATGGTCTGTAATAACCTTGAATTTCCTACCATACAAGTAGCATTTAAAGTATTTGATGCCATAAATAACACTTAACAATTCTTTCTCCATTGTGGAATAATTTCTTTCTGCCGTAGTTAGTTGTCTCGAAGCGTAGGCTATGGGGTGTTACGCGCCATTAATATTCTGACTCAAAACAACTCCTACTGAATGACCACTTGCGTCACAGGATAAAATAAATTCTTTATTATAATCTGGGTAGGCCAATACTGGACTGTGTGTTAACTTATCTTTAAGGGTTTGAAATGCTGATTCACAATCTTCAGACCAATAAAATTTTGCACCCTTTTTTAATAATTGGATTAAGGGTCGGACAATTTCAGCAAAATTTTGAACATATTTTCGGTAATACGATGCGAGACCAATGAAACTTTGTACTTCCTTAACGCATTGTGGTGTTGGGAAGTCCTTAACTGCCGAAATTAATCGAGGACCTGTTTTAATTCCTTTTTCACTAATGACATGCCCTAGGTACGTAACCTCTGTCAATGCAAAACTACATGTTTCCATATTTAATGTTAATTTAGCTTTTCTAAGTCTCTGACAAACGTTAAGCAGATGCACAGCATGTTCATTAATCTCTTTGGAGAATACAAAAATATCGTCTGTATATACACAACATTACTGAGTTTTGAGTCCTCGCAATACTCCATCGAGTAGTCTTTGGAAAGTTGCTGGTGCGTTTTTCAAACCGAAAGGCATTCTTTTAAATTGCCTGTGGCCTCCAGGGGTAGAAAATGCTGTTTTATGCCTATCTTCATGTGCAACTTCCAATTGATGATATCCGCTACGTAAATCGATTTTTGAGAAGTATTTACTGTTACCCAAATTGTCAATGATATCTGTAATGTTTGGAAGAGGATAAACATCTGAGATAGTTTGTTTGTTAAGGTGTCTGTAGTCACAACAAAATCTATATCGTTTCGTACCATTGGGAGACTTCTTTGGAATAATTACAATATTTGAATTATAAGGCGAATCAGAATATTCTATAATTCCATCTTTTAGATGCTGTTCTAAAAACTCATCCAGTACTGGTTGTAAGTGATGCGGAACTCTATAAGGCTTCCTATAAACTGGGGGGCTATTTCCTGTTGGGATCCTATGCTGTGTGATATCTGTTGCTGGCAGTGGATCTTCTGCATTAAATAAATCTTCGAACTCAACTAAAACTGCTTCTTTCATGTCTCTATCATTTCCAATCAAATGCTCAATCTTCTGGCGTAATGCGGTTTTATAGGCGTCTGGTTTCTGACCATTAGTAATATCTGACCAAATGAAATCTTCTTCTTCAAAAGTACTGACTGTAGCTACTAATATTCACTTATGTAACTCTTTGTCCTCCACTCCGAAATTGTCAATGTGTACCGGTACTTTTCTTTCTCCCTCAATGTCTTGAACCCGTACAACACCTCTACGTACAAAACAATGTGATACATCTAATGCCTCATTTTCCTCTAATGGCTCTATTAGACACATTATATCTGTAGGTACCTTGGGCTCAACGGTCATCCAGAAAAGTTTTTCTGAGCCAAATGGTATCTTATCCCACTCCTGACACCAAATGTAACTGGATTTTCTCTTTTGATGCTAGTCAATTGTCAGGATGAGCATTACTGCAAAGGGCATTTGATTCTAAAGCATTATGATAGGGTGAAAAAACACTAAATAATTTACTTTTTCTCTCTTAACAACATGTGGGCAGGGTGGGTTCTTCCTTGGCTTGGGTATGAGGTAGAATGAAACAGCATTTTTACATAGATAACTTTTATTGAAAGTTTTGTACAATGGTTTCCTTACTGGAGCGTTCTGGCTGGGAGAGCGGCAGCTGTGTCGTCTGCGAAGTCTTCTGCTGCGGCAGCGGCGGCGTCTGATTATGCCAGGCGGTGTGTATCTCGTGTCACTGTTTCGCCCAGTTGACTGGAGACGCGCCCCGTGCAGTGGCCCATTTAATTATTGAGAACGAAGTCGTGGATCGGATGGTGATACCTTGGTTGTGGCGTCCCAGTGTTTCTCTTCTCTACGCGGCCACGTGTGTTGTGCGTCGGCCAGTGGAGCGGCGTGGTGGGGGAAGGCCAGTGTCCTGGACTCAAACAACGGACTCCAGCTTGCCAGTCTTTGGCTGTCAAATCTTCATCCCAGCTCACAGGTAATTGTTGATGTGAGGCCGTCTCCTTCCTGTGCTCATGAGTCAAGTGGGTACATAAAAATCAGTCTTTGAATACCTTCTAACTTCTGTCTTCTGGTGGCGAGGCTGCTGCTTGCTATTCCATTACAGCGGCGGACTTGGTGCTTCTGTGTACGATGTAGTCTCTTCCTGCATGACAGTCTTCAGCACCGAAACTGAACTGAAAACTACTCTCGGGCCCACTGCGTCTCGCGTATTTATTTACTTCAGTTCACTGGAGGTGAATGACTTCATGGTCATTGCCTCTTCTGTCACTTTGAAAAGCTTCTCAAAGAATCTTCTTAACGTCGGTCATTGGCTCTTGGAATGTAGGCATGGACCTTTGATCACATGTGACAATTGAGAAACACGTGACCTTTCATTGCCTCTTCAGTCACGTTGAAAAGCTTCTCGAAGAATCTTCTTAACGTTGGTCAGTGGCTCTTGGAATGTAGGCGAGGGCTTTTGATCACATGTGACAATTGAGAAACACGTGAGCCAGTCGGGCGATGCCCTGACGGCTGAATCGACAGCTTCCGCTTATGTGGGGAGGACGATGGCTTCTCCTCAACGTGCTGACTTGCAAGCGCCGGCCGTTGCCACTGCTGCTCTGTCCGCTGTTTGCCAGTGTGTAATTCTTCTAAACTAAACTAAGTTTTTCCACTTATTTTCTAATTTCTACTTCACTTTACACTGATTTCACTAATTTATTTACCTATCTTAAGTACCACTCAACAATAAACTATGCATCATCATGATGTTGTGCTCCTATTGGTTGAACTGTATGTTGGATTGGAAGCAATTGTCTGATGTCATGGCCGCCATGTTTCGATAACGGTACTCGCATCATCATCTGCTAACGTTACGGCCGCCATTTGGGATAATGGTACTAGCATCATCAGCTGAGCTCACGGTCGCCATTTTGGATAATGGTACTCGCGTCATCAGCTGACGACACTGCCGCCATTTTGGATAACGGTACTCGCATTGTCAGCTGAAGTCACGACCGCCATTTTGGATTTGGGGCGACGCCGGCCCTTGTGGTGACCTACTTTGGGGTGATGGCCCCCTTGTCCCACTATTCACATGACTATTTCCAGCCCTTCCATTGGCTGGCTGAGGTGCTCTTTGAACGTCCCTCGATCAGTAATGCTTGCACGATAGCGTCTCACGGCCAGTTGTACTCTCTGTGGGAATGCTGATCATGTGAACTGAGCATGGGTAGTTGTGTGTGTGTGTGTGTGTGTGTGTGTGAAATCTTAAGGTCATCAGTCCCTAAGCTGACACACTACGTAATCTAAATTATCCTAAGGACAAACACACACACCCATGCCCAAGGGAGGACCCGAACCTCTGCTGGGACCAGCCGCACAGTCCATGATTGCAGCACCTTAGACCGCTCGGCTAATCCCGCGCGGCTGGGTAGTTGTGTATGTAGCAACATTTGGTACCACAAATCAGCCCAAGCCCAGCAATACTTCTTCCACGAGAAAATGTTATAGACAAATGAAATGTGATTAAGTAAATTTCTGAGAAAATTTATTTCTCAATCATTTCATTAATTCATCAGTCTGGCTGATCACCTCGCACACTTCCTCTATCCTATGCAGGAGTTATGGGTGTTAACTTGAATTTAAGAAGTACATTAGGCATCAAAGCTAACGGCTTCCTTGGAGGGTTGGCTGACACTTGGCAAGTGGTCTTAATTTAGTGGAGGAATAATGAATTTGAAAAAATGTCTTGGAAGAATGATAAAAGCGGTGTGGATTACAATTGCTTTCAGTTTCAAATTTCATAGATAACAATGTTAAGCAAGTTTCATACAAGAGTCTTTTGGCCACTCAATTTTGACAATAATAATTAAAGAGACAGTGGCTCTTAGTTTTGGCTGATGCACTGCCTTTGGACTGAAGGCTGCGCCAAGGTAAACGACGAAGGATGGAGCTGATGAGGTGGTGAAAGGGCAGGCAAAGTGTAGCAGGCAGGCAGCAGCTGGTTGGCATGCAGCAATGCCCGGCCTCAGCAGAGGGGAACTATGACCACGACCAACGATGCTGGTGCTGCCAGAGAAAGGTTGGCAGGCGCGACGAATAGGCCTCACAGGACACAGGAGACTGCCATACTCAATTGTGGGGGCGCATAAGCGGAGGTTCATGGGACATTGTCAATACAAGGGATGAGGGGGGGGGGGATTTTACAGATAATCGTGGCACAAACTTTTGAAGTAGTACTATCTATTAAACATCACGTAATAAGTATGAACAATTCGTGACAATTATTTGTGAACTTTTGTTATGATACTGACCAATATTCTGGATCTTTTTCCTTTTGTATTTCAATGATATACATTACAGAAAGTTATCACTTGGTTTTCTACAGGATTACCCAGTTGAAAACGGACTGAGTACAACATGGTGCTTCACATATCATTACACTGCCATTACATGTACAGGGTTATTACAAATGATTGAAGCGATTTCACAGCTCTACAATAACTTTATTATTTGAGATATTTTCACAATGCTTTGCACACACATACAAAAACTCAAAAAGTTTTTTTAGGCATTCACAAATGTTCGATATGTGCCCATTTAGTGATTCGGCAGACATCAAGCCGATAATCAAGTTCCTCCCACATTGGCGCAGCATGTCCCCATCAATGAGTTCGAAAGCATCGTTGATGCGAGCTCGCAGTTCTGGCACGTTTCTTGGTAGAGGAGGTTTAAACACTGAATCTTTCACATAACCCCACAGAAAGAAATCGCATGGGGTTAAGTTGGGAGAGCGTGGAGGCCATGACATGAATTGCTGATGATGATCTCCACCACGACCGATCCATCGGTTTTCCAATCTCCTGTTTAAGAAATGCCGAACATCATGATGGAAGTGCGGTGGAGCACCATCCTGTTGAAAGATGAAGTCGGCGCTGTTGGTCTCCAGTTGTGGCATGAGCCAATTTTCCAGCATGTCCAGATACACGTGTCCTGTAACGTTTTTTTTCGCAGAAGAAAAAGGGGCCGTAAACTTTAAACCGTGAGATTGCACAAAACACGTTAACTTTTGGTGAATTGCGAATTTGCTGCACGAATGTGTGAGGATTCTCTACCGCCCAGATTCACACATTGTGTCTGTTCACTTCACCATTAAGAAAAAAATGTTGCTTCATCACTGAAAACAAGTTTCGCACTGAACGCATCCTCTTCCATGAGCTGTTACAACCGCGCCGAAAATTCAAACCGTTTGACTTTGTCATCGGGTGTCAGGGCTTGTAGCAATTGTAAACGGTAAGGCTTCTGCTTTAGCCTTTTCCGTAAGATTTTCCAAACTGTCGGTTGTGGTACGTTTAGCTCCCTGCTTGCTTTATCCGTCGACTTCCGCGGGCTACGCGTGAAACTTGACCGCACGCGTTCAACCGTTTCTTCGCTCACTGCAGGCCGACCCGTTGATTTCCCCTTACAGAGGCATCCAGAAGCTTTAAACTGCGCATACCATCGCCGAATGGAGTTAGCAGTTGGTGGATCTATGTTGAACTTCGTCCTGAAGTGTCGTTGCACTGTTATGACTGACTGATGTGAGTGCATTTCAAGCACGGCATCCGCTTTCTCGGCTCCTGTCGCCATTTTGTCTCACTGCGCTCTCGAGCGCTCTGGCGGCAGAAACCTGAAGTGCGGCTTCAGCTGAACAAACCTGCACGAGTTTTTCTAGGTATCTGTAGTGTGTCGTGACCATATGTCAATGAATGGAGCTACAGTGAATTTATGAAATCGCTTCAATCATTTGTAATAGCCCTGTAGTTAAATCACTTTTCATAATATAAGATGGATGTTGTTGTTGTTGTGGTCTTCAGTCCTGAGACTGGTTTGATGCAGCCCTCCATGCTACTCTATCCTGTGCAAGCTTCTTCATCTCCCAGTACCTACTGCAACCTACATCCTTCTCAATCTGCTTAGTGTATTCATCTCTTGGTCTCCCTCTACGATTTTTACCCTCCACGCTGCCCTCCAATACTAAATTGGTGATCCCTTGATGCCTCAGAACATGTCCTACCAACCGATCCCTTCTTCTAGTCAAGTTGTGCCACAAACTTCTCTTCCCCCGAATCCTGTTCAGTACTTCCTCATTAGTTATGTGATCTACATATCTAATATTAAGCATTCTTCTGTAGCACCACATTTCGAAAGATTCTATTCTCTTCTTGTCCAAAATATTTATCGTCCATGTTTCACTTCCATACATGGCTACACTCCATACAAATACTTTCAGAAACCACTTCCGGACACTTAAATCTATACTCGATGTTAACAAATTTCCCTTCTTCAGATATGCGTTGCTTGCCATTGCCAGTCTATATTTTATATCCTCTCTACTTTGACCATCATCAGTTACTTTGCTCGCGAAATAGCAAACCTCCTTTACTACTTTAAGTTTCTTATTTCCTAATATAATTCCCTCAGCATCACCTGACTTAATTCGACTACATTCCATTATCATTGTTTTGCTTTTGTTGATGTTCATCTTATACCCTCCTTTCAAGACACTATCCATTCCGTTCAACTGCTCTTCCAAGTCCTTTGCTGTCTCTGATAGAATTACAATGTCATCGGCGAACCTCAAAATTTTTATTTCTTCTCCATGGATTTTAATACCTACTCCGAATTTTTCTTTTGTTTCCTTTACTGCTTGCTCAATATAGAGATTGAATAACATCGGTGACAGGCTACAACCCTGTCTCACTCCCTTCCCAACCACTGCATCCCTTTCATGTCCTTCGACTCTTATAACTCCATCTGGTTTATGTGCAAATTGTAAATAGCTTTTCGCTCCCTGTATTTTACCTCTGCCACCTTCAGAATTTGAAAGAGAGTATTCCAGTCAACATTGTCAAAAGCTTTCTCTAAGTCCACAAATGCTAGAAACGTTGGTTTGCCTTTCCTTAATCTAGCTTCTAAGATAAGTCGTAGGGTCAGTATTGTCTCACGTGTTCCAGCATTTCTACGGAATCCAAACTGATCTTCCCCGAGGTCGGCTTCTACCAGTTTTTCCATTCGTCTGTAAAGAAATCACGTTAGTATTTTGCAGCTGTCATTTATTAAACTGATAGTTCGGTAATTATCACATCTGTCAATACCTGCTTTCTTTGGGATTGGAATTATTATATTCTTCTTGAAGTCTGAGGGTATTTCGCCTGTCTCATACATCTTGCTCGCCAGATAGTAGAGTTTTGTCAGGACTGGCTCTCCCAAGGCTGTCAGTAGTTCTAATGGAATGGTGTCTACTCCGGGGGCCTTGAATCGATTCAGGTCTTTCAGTACTCTGTCAAATTCTTCACGCAGTATCATACCTCCCAATTCATCTTCATCTATATCCTCCTCCATTTCCATAATATTGTCCTCAAGTACATCGCCCTTGTATAGACCCTCTGTACACTCCTTCCACCTTTCTGCTTTCACTTCTTTGCTTAGAACTGGGTTTCCATCAAAGCTCTTGATATTCATGCAAGTGGTTCTCCTTTCTCCAAAGGTCTCTTTAATTTTCCTATAGGCAGTATCTATCTTACTCCTAGTGAGATAAGCATCTACATCCTTACATGTGTCCTGTAGCCATGCCTGCTTAGCCATTTTGCGCTTCCTGTCGATATCATTTTTGAGACGTTTGTATTCCTTGCTGCTTCATTTACTGCGTATTTATATTTTCTCCTTTCATCAATTAAATTCAATATTTCTTCTGTTACCCAAGGATTTCTACTAGCCCTCGTCTTTCTACCTACTTGATCCTCTGCTGCCTTCACTACTTCATCCCTCAGAGCTACCCATTCTTCTTTTACTGTATTTCTTCCCCCCATTCCTGTCAGTTGTTCCCTTATGCTCTCCCTGAAACTGTACAACCTCTGGTTTAGTCAGTATATTCAGGTCCCATCTCCTTAAATGACCACCTTTTCGCAGTTTCTTCAGTTTTAATCTGCAGTTCATAACCAATAGATTGTGGTCAGAGTCCACATCCGCCCCTGGAAATGTCTTACAATTTAAAACCTGGTTCCTAAATCTCTGTCTTACCATTATATAATCTATCTGATACCTTCTAGTATCTCCAGGATTCTTCCATGTAAACAACCTTCTTTTATGATTCTTGAACCAAGTGTTAGCTATGATTAAGTTAGGCTCTGTGCAAAATTCTACCAAACGGCTTCCTCTTTTATTTCTCTCCCCCAATCCATATTCACCCACTATGTTTCCTTCTCTCCCTTTTCCTACTGACGAATTCCAGTCACCCATGACTATTAAATTTTCGTCTACCTTCACTATCTGAATAATTTCTTTTATTTCATCATACATTTCTTCAATTTCTTCGTCATCTGCAGAGCTAGTCGGCATATAAAGTTGTACTACTGTGGTAGGCGTGGGCTTCGTATCTATCTTGGCCACAATAATGCGCTAAGATGGATAAAAATACAAATATTTCCTTTAAAGGGAAACAGCTGACGGTTTGAGTACCTTAATTATAAATCTATATCTGGGAGTGACGACCACGCCTGTATACCAATATTTAGAAGAATTCTTTAGTTAGAATGATCATCCGATGGCAGCTGCTTGGGTATAGATGGGATTGCAGAAGGCGAGCATTCGTGTCATTTAGCAGCGTGAATAAGCTGTCACATTGCGGTAGCCCAAGGAGGTCTCCAGACAAAGCAGTAGAAACCTGAAACTTCCTGGCAGATTAAAACTATGTGCCCGACCGAGACTCGAACTCGGGACCTTTGCCTTTCGCGGGCAAGTGCTCTACCAACTGAGCTACCGATGCACGACTCACACCCGGTACTCACAGCTTTACTTCTGCCAGTACCTCGTCTCCTACCTTCCAAACTTTACAGAAGCTCTCCTGCGAACCTTGCAGAACTAGCACTCCTGAAAGAAAGGATATTGCGGAGACATGGCTTAGCCACAGCCTGGGGGATGTTTCCAGAATGAAATTTTCACTCTGCAGCGGAGTGTGCGCTGATATGAAACTTCCTGGCAGATTAAAACCGTGTGCCCGACCGAGACTCGAACTCGGGACCTTTGCCTTTCGCGGGCAAGTGCTCTACCAACTGAGCTACCGAAGCACGACTCACGCCCGGTACTCACAGCTTTACTTCTACCGGTACCTCGTCTCTCTCATTCTGGAAACATCCCCCAGGCTGTGGCTAAGCCATATCCTTTCTTTCAGGAGTGCTAGTTCTGCAGGGTTCGCAGGAGAGCTTCTGTAAAGTTTGGAAGGTAGGAGACCATGGATGAAGGATATCAGACGGACGCCATATTCCTTGATTTCCGGAAAGTGTTTGACTCGGTGCCCCACTGCAGACTCCTAACTAAGGTACGAGCATATGGGATTGGTTCCCAAGTATGTGAGTGGCTCGAAAACTTCTTAAGTAATAGAACCTAGTACGTTGTCCTCGATGGTGAGTGTTCACAGGAGGTGAGGGTATCATCTGGACTGCCCCAGGGAAGTGTGGTAGGTCCGCTGTTGTTTTGTGTCTACATAAATGATCTTTTGGATAGGGTGGATAGCAATGTGCGGCTGTTTGCTGATCTGTGGTGTACGGGAAGGTGTCGTGGTTGAGTGACTGTAGGAGGATACAAGATGACTTGGACAGGATTTGCGATTGGTGTAAAGAATGGCAGCTAACTCTAAATATAGATAAATGTAAATTAATGCGGATGAATAGGAAAAAGAATCCCGTAATGTTTGAATACTCCATTAGTAGTGTAGCGCTTGACACAGTCACGTCGATTAAATATTTGGGCGTAACGTTGCAGAGCGATATGAAGTGGGACAAGCATGTAATGGCAGTTGTGGGGAAGGTGGTTAATCGTCTTCGGTTCATTGGTATAATTTTGGGAAGATGTGGTTCATCTGTAAAGGAGACCGCTTATAAAACACTAATACGACCTATTCTTGAGTACTGCTCGAGCGTTTGGGATCCCTATCAGGTCGGGTTGAGGGAGGACAAGGAAGCAGTTCAGAGGCGGACTGCTAGATTTGTTACTGGTAGGTTTGATCATCACGCGAGTGTTACGGAAATGCTTCAGGAACTCGGGTGGGAGTCTCTAGAGGAAACGAGGCGTTCTTTTCGTGAATCGCTACTGAGGAAATTTAGAGAACCAACATTTGAGGTTGACTGCAGTACAATTTTACTGCCGCCAACTTACTCAAATATAAGAGAGATTAGGGCTCGTACAGAGGCATATAGGCAGTCACTTTTCCCTCGTTTTGTTTGGGAGTGGAACCGGGAGAGAAGATGCTAGTTGTGGTACGAGGTACCCTCCGCCACGCACCGTATGGTGGATTGCGGAGTATGTATGTAGATGTAGATGAGGATGATCACTCAACCTGAGGTTTCTATGAGGGGCGCTCAATGACAAATGCAACTTATTTTTTTCTCTGCCAATTTTATCTGTAAAAATGCTGATTTTGTGGTGAGTATTCCCGTTTCTGCCCCTATAATTTCATGAAGTTCCAGTAAGTTTCAGCGCTCCCGCCCAGCTAGCCGCGCAGTCTAACGCGCTGCTTCCCGAGCGGGAAGGCGTGCCGGTCCCCGGCATGAATCCGCCCGGTGGGTTACTGTCGAGGATTGGGATTCGATCATCAGAGAGACAGTGGAGGTATGGGTCCACGATGATCTTGTCAACTGGGATAGTGATTTCCAACTGAGCTCTGCAGTGGAAGCAGCGCTAGCAAGAATACGTCAGGAGCGCTCTGATGTGAAAGCGGTGAAGGCAGCGAATAGAATAGATAGGCAACGCCAGGACTCAACGCCAGGTCCCTTCAATACATCGGGAGTCCTCCCCACCACCGTCTGCGATTTCTGCCCCCCCCCTCCCCCTCACCGCCCATTCCGAGACACCCCTTATGGAGGCGCACAGTTGGTCCAGCCGTTTCAGACGAGGCAGAGGAGCCTGCGGTCCAGCGTCTCTAAAGTTACAAACTGGACATGAACCCAAAACTTCACCTGACGATGATAAGTAGGAAATTTGTCGAAACGTTGCCGCAGAACGACGCCTTGACTCGGCTGATAACCCGAGAAGACTCCATCATTATTAAAGAAGTTGTTGCAAATAAGCTAGTAGGAATAGTAACAAATTTCTTGTGAATTCCAGGGCACAGTGGCATCTTTCATAATTAAATAGTAGACAGCTTAGAGAACCGAGCAATGAACTTTGATGAAATCGTAAATGAGAGACTTCCTTATCAAGAAATGCTGAACTTAATCAACGAAAAAGCGAGAAATAACTGCCAGACGCAATGGGATTCGACCAAAATATCAAAAGGAGTGCAGTACGACCAGCTGCAGCCTAAAATAGCGTTATCCCATCGTTTTACTGAGTGGAATAGGAGCAGACGATTCGTAACAACGATTACGCGCATGTGCTTAAATAGTGGCAAATTCCCAACCCAACTGTTCCGAATAGAACTGAATGAATCTCCATTATGTGTTTCATGCAATGAAGAAGGAGACGTGAATCATCTACTGTCCTAATGATTCAAGACACAACAAAAATCGTTTATTATCGCATTTGTTAACGCGACGTCGGTTGCAATGATGTTGTCAACCCTTTTCCACTAGTTTATGATGTCCAACCACTTAAATATGGATGGCATGATGTGTGAATTTTTGTGTTTCCTTTTTTTATTATTGTGGTATAATCACTTTATGAGTAGTTTTTGGTATCAGTCATTTATTTATACCCTAAATATTTTTGTAAACTGCAATTCACAAAGTGTATAGTAGAATAACCATTAAGAAAGATACTTTGTAAATCTGATGGATAACTGTATGACGATGGTCAAACACCAATAATAAAAAAAAGGTGATGATACAATTTACCCACTGTTGAGCAATTCTTTCACAGACAAAAATTTAGTCTTGGCTATAATCCAACGTAATGGTAGTGAGCCATATTTGTAGATTGGCATCGTGTAATAGGGATAGTGGCGTCTAGTTTTCTTCTCGTGTTTACTGGCGCCACTACGTTCGCTAGCGTTGTCTCGTTGTCTGTCTGCGAGCGGCAGCAGCAGCGGTTATCAGTATGTAGTACCCTAGTACTATCTTTGGAAGGGCGTCAAGTTTTTCTGGGTCGGAGTGTGTCGGGTAGTTCGGTTGGGATGGAGCAGCAGTGAGGTCCGACAGCGTGAGGACACGCCTGGACCGCTGGCGGCACGCAAGCACTGCCAGATCGAGGGGCTGTAGTTGCGAGGGCGACAACCTCGTTCTCCATCGGACCCAGGATGTCTGAGTTGAGTGAACATTAACACAGTAGTGAAACCTCCACTATTTTGAGATCACGCCATTTGTTCGCGCGTTGCTGCTCGCAGGGTCGCTGAGACGAAGAGCAACAAGTGGAGTGTTTGGATTTGGCGAAATTAATTAGCCGTCCTCCACCTTCTTATTGTTAATCATTGAATTCCTTGTCTTTATTGTTGAAGTTCAACCAGAGGAATTTTTCTGCCTAGTGGCCGCTAACGTCCCAGTTACCTGCCCTGGATGTTAGCGTATTTTCGCGGCAGTGTACCTTTGTTCGCCCTGCCGCTGCTGTCCGCTATGGCGTGTAGTTAGACAGCCTCCTCGATTGTGGTTCAGATATGTTGTTTCTCTTGGATGGCTTTGGTCGTAGTGGTTCCTTCTGCTTCTGGATGTTTTAAACGCCAGATTCTGAAGACACAGTACTGCCCGCCGGTTCCGTCTTTGCTGGGTTATTCCATTGTTGTATAGGTTATCAGCCGTTAGAGAGATTTTGCATAAGTGTTGGTCTGTGTTTAAACTGTCGCTGGTTTGAGTTGCCATCCGGTTAAGTGAATACAACGCTACGCTGCCTGTCTCATCGGTTACGAAGTTGAGCGACTTTAACAGGCCAATCCTTAGAGCACCCTGTGAGGCCCACTTCTCTCTTGCTTTGATCAGGTTGTGATGAATGTTTTTTTAAATATATTTTAATTTTGAGTTATTACCTACCCCTATGAACCACGGACCTTGCCGTTGGTGGGAAGGCTTGCGTGCTTCAACGATACAGATGGTCGTACCGTGGAGGGGTATCTGTTGAGAGGCCAGACGAACGTGTGGTTCCTGAAGAGGGGCAGCAGCCTTTTCAGTAGTTTCAGGGGCAACAGTCTGGATGATTGACTGATCTGACCTTGCAACACTAAGCAAAACGGACTTGCTGTGCTGGTACTGCGAACGGCTGAAAGCAAGGGGAAACTACAGCCGTAATTTTTCCCGAGGGCATGCAGCTTTACTGTGTGGTTAAATGATGATGGTGTCCTCTTAGGTAAAATATTCCGGAGGTAAAATAGTCCCCCATTCGGATCTCCGGGCGGGGACTACTCAAGAGGACGTCGTTATCAGGAGAAAGAAAACTGGCATTCTACGGATCGGAGCGTGGAATGTCAGATCCCTCAATCGGGCAGGTAGGTTAAAAAATTTAAAAAGGGAAATGGGTAGGTTGAAAGTAGATATAGTGTGAATTAGTGAAGTTCGGTGGCAGGAGGAACAAGACTTTTGGTCAGGTGAATACAGGGCTATAAACACAAAGTCAAATAGGGGTAATGCAGGAGTAGGTTTAATAATGAATAAAAAAATAGGAGTGCGGGTAAGCTCCTACCAACAGCATAGTGAACGCATTATTGTGGCCAAGATAGACACGAAGCCCACACCTACTACAGTAGTACAAGTTTATATGCCAACTAGCCCTGCAGATGATGAAGAGATTGATGAAATGTATGATGAGATAAAAGAAATTATTCAGGTAGTGAAGGGAGACGAAAATTTAATAGTCAAGGGTGACTGGAATTCGAGAGTAGGAAAAGGGAGAGAAGGAAACATAGTGGGTGAATATGGATTGGGGGAGAGAAATAAAAGAGGAAGCCGTTTGGTAGAATTTTGCACAGAGCCTAACTTAATCACAGCTAACACTTGGTTCAAGAATCATAAAAGAAGGTTGTGTACATGGAAGAATCCTGGAGATACTAGAAGGTATCAGATAGATTATATAATGGTAAGACAGAGATTTAGGAAGCAGGTTTCAAATTGTAAGACATTTCCAGGGGCAGATGTGGACTCTGACCGCAATCTATTGGTTATGAACTGCAGATTAAAACTGAAGAAACTGCGAAAAGGTGGTCATTTAAGGAGATGGGACCTGAATATACTGACTAAACCAGAGGTTGTACAGTTTCAGGGAGAGCATAAGGGAACAATTGACAGGAATGGGGGGAAGAAATACAGTAAAAGAAGAATGGGTAGCTCTGAGGGATGAAGTAGTGAAGGCAGCAGAGGATCAAGTAGGTAGAAAGACGAGGGCTAGTAGAAATCCTTGGGTAACAGAAGAAATATTGAATTTAATTGATGAAAGGAGAAAAGATAAATACGCAGTAAATGAAGCAGGCGAAAGGTAATACAAACGTCTCAAAAATGAGATCGATAGGAAGTGCAAAATGGCTAAGAAGGGATGGCTAGAGGATAAATGTAAGGATGTAGAGGCTTATCTCACTAGGAGTAAGATAGATACTGCCTATAGGAAAATTAAAGAGACCTTTGGAGAAAAGAGAGCCACTTGTATGAATATCAAGAGCTCAGACGGAAACCCAATTCTAAGCAAAGAAGGGAAAGCAGAAAGGTGGAAGGAGTATATAGAGGGTCTATACAAGGGCGATGTACTTGAGGACAATATTATGGAAATGGAAGAGGATGTAGATGAAGATGAAGATGAAATGGGAGATATGATACTGCGTAAAGAGTTTGACACAGCACTGAAAGACCTGAGCCGAAACAAGGCCCCAGGAGTAGACAACATTCCATTGGAACTACTGACGACCTTGGGAGAGCCAGTCCTGACAAAACTCTACCATCGGGTGAGCAAGATGTATGAGACTGGCGAAATACCCTCAGACTTCAAGAGGAATATAATAATTCCAATCCCAAAGAAAGCAGGTGTTGACAGATGTGAAAATTACCGAACTATCAGTTTAATAAGTCACAGCTGCAAAATACTAACGCGAATTCTTTACAGACGAATGGAAAAATTGGTAGAAGCCGACCTCGGGGAAGATCGGTTTGGATTCCGCAGAAATGTAGGAACACGTGAGGCAATACTGAGCCTACGACTTATCTTAGAAAATAGATTATGGAAAGGCAAACCTACATTTCTAGCATTTGTGGACTTAGAGAAAGCTTTTGACAATGGTGACTGGAGTACTCTCTTTCAAATTCTTAAGGTGGCAGGGGTAAAATACAGGGAGCGAAAGGCTACTTACAATTTGTACAGAAACCAGATGGCAGTTATAAGAATCGAGGGGCATGAAAGGGAAGCAGCGGTTGGGAAGGGAGTGAGACAGGGTTGTAGCCTGTCCGCGATGTTATTCAATCTGTATATTGAGCAAGCAGTAATGGAAACAAAAGAAAAATTCGGAGTAGGTATTAAAGTCCATGGAGAAGAAATAAAAACGTTGAGGTTCGCCGATGACATTGTAAGTCTGTCAGAGACACCAAAGGACTTGGAAGAGCAGTTGAACGGAATGGACAGTGTCTTGAAAGAAGGATATAAGATGAACATCAACAAAAGCAAAACGAGGATACTGGAATGTAGTAGAATTAAGTGGGGTGATGCTGAGGGAATTAGATTAAGAAATGAGACACTTAAAGTAGTAAAGGAGTTTTGCTATTTGGGGAGCAAAATAACTGATGATGGTCGAAGTAGAGAGGATATAAAATGTAGACTGGCAATGGCAAGGAAAGCGTTTCTGAAGAATAGAAATTTGTTAACATCGAGTATAGATTTAAGTGTCAGGAAGTCGTTTCTGAAAGTATTTGTATGAAGTGTAGCCATGTATGGAAGTGAAACATGGACGATAAATATTTTGGACAAGAAGAGAATAGAAGCTTTCGAAATGTGGTGCTGCAGAAGAATGCTGAAGATTAGATGGGTAGATCACATAGCTAATGAGGTGGTATTGAATAGAATTGGGGAGAAGAGGAGTTTGTGGCACAACTTGACAAGAAGAAGGGACCAGTTGGTAGGACATGTTCTGAGGCATCAAGGGATCAGAAATTTAGCATTGGAGGGCAGCGTGGAGGGTAAAAATCGTAGAGGGAGACCAAGAGATGAATACACTAAGCAGATTCAGAAGGATGTAGGTTGCCGTAAGTACTGGGAGATGAAGAAGCTTGCACAGGATAGAGTAACATGGAGAGCTGCATCAAACCAGTCTCAGGACTGAAGACAACAACAACAACAACTATTGGGGCCTCCAGCCGACAAGTAATTTGAATTTCTTGTCAATAAGGCCTTCAGCCGTCAATGTAATTTGTCTAAAGAATTTTTAATTAGATATTGTCTGTTAATAGTGAAATTTTGATGACTGTGTTTTTTTTTTCAAAAAAATATTTTAGTACGTCTTGGAAAAGTTTAACTGTTCTTAAGAATCTGCTATCTTGGGCCTTCAGCCGTTAAATTCTTTTTGAGTTATTATTATTGGGGCCTTCAGCCAACAAATAATTTTAATTACTGGTCTGTAAGGCCTTCAGCTGTGAATCAATTTGTCTTAAGAACTTTTAATGAGATATCGTCTCTTAATAGTGAAATTTTGATATATTTTTTTTAAATTTAGTATCTCTTGGAGAAGTTAAACTGTTTTTAAGAATTTTCTATCCAGGCCTTCAGCCGTCAAATTGCTTTTGAGTTATTACTATTGGGGTCTTCAGCCGACAAATAATTTGAATTTCTGGTCAATAAGGCCTTCAGCCGTCAGTGCAACTTGCTTAAGAATTTTTTATTAGACATTGTGTCTTAACAGTCAAATTTGATAATTGTTCTTTATTGTCAACCTCATTTGCAATTTATGTGCACTTGGTGTCTGTGGACATTTCCGAAAGAACAGACACCATGTCCACATAAATATATAGTTCTGGCAATACCGGTCATGACCTTCTACTTCTGTGCGGATGCAGACGTATTCCCCAAACTCTTACGGGACTTGGTAAGAGTGTCTTCCACGAGTAATGAGTGTGCTGGGGTGGAACAATACGAATGGTAAGAATGTGGGTCTCGCGAGAGGCGTGCGGGAGGTAGTCCCTGCAGTCGCACTATCTATCCTCCGTGCCCTCGGTGGCTCAGCTGGACGGAGCGTCTGCCATGTAAGCAGGAGATCCCGGGTTCGAGTCCCGGCCCAGACACACATTTTTACCTGTCTCCGTTGACATATATATCTGTGACAATAAAGTGTGCAAAGCTTATTGGTTTTCTTTCATAATCCGTTCAGACGGGTTACAATGTGGTGAGTACAATGAAATAAAAACAGGTTTTATTTTATGATTCCGAAGCATGCGAGGCCAAACAGCAGATTTGAATTGCGGTCCGTTATCTGAAATGACTTTAGCATTGTGGCCAACTTCACGTAACAAATTTTTAACAAAGGCGTTGGATACAGTCTGTCCAATGGCTTTACGTAATGGAGTGAAAGAAACAAATTTTCAAGTAAGTTCAAAAGCCACTCAAAAATGGTTCTGATGGCTCTGAGCACTGTGGGACTTCTGAGGTCATCAGTCCCCTAGAACTTAGAACTACTTAAACCTAACTAACCTAAGGACGTCACACACATCAATGCCTGAGGCAGGATTCGAACCTGCGACCGTAGCAGTCGCGCGGTTCCAGACTGTAGCGCCTAGAACCGCTCGGCCACCGCGGCCGGCTCAACAGCTACTAGAACGTACGAAAATCCATTCGATGTTCTGACAAGGGGTCCCAAGAGATCAACAGCAGCAAATTCTTTTAATTTAGAAGTAATGATAGGAAACAACGGAGCACGATATGAGATAGTAGATGGTTTAGCCCTTTGACAAAGTTTACAAATAGACAAGACTCTTCCAATTCTCTGTTCCATATTGTTAAAACAACAAGTCGTCCGAAGAATATGATAAAATTTTCGTGGACCAAAAGTGCGTAGCTGAAATGAATGTACCAAATGAGCTTATTAACAAATTCGTCAGGAATGCAAAGTACCCATACCTTGTCATCAACAGTGCAGCGTTTGAAGAGTATGTTGTTTCTAACCAGATAATAATGCCGAATCTGTGGGTGTGTCTTTTCATGCCATTTACTTTTGATGTCTTTCCAAATCGGATCTCTAACTTTTTCATGAGCAGTGTCCCTTAAAGATGTAGTGATGAAGTTTTCAAAGGCGACTTTCTGAATGTAAAGAATACTGAAATTTATCTCGAGGTTGCCTTCTGTGTTACTTTTCTCAAGCCCAGCCGGTGCACGTGACAGTGCGTCCGCAACAGTGTTCTCCTTGCCGGGAGTGTAGACTACTGTGAAGTGGAATTCTTCCAGAAACAATGCCCAACGTTTTAACCTGTCATGATTTAATTTTCAGGACATAAGAAATTGTAATGCACGATGATCACTATATACTTTTACGTGCTTACCAGAAAGAAAGAAACGGAATTTGTTAAATGCCCAAACGATAGCTAAAGCCTCTGATTCAGTAACGGAATAATTTTTTTCAAATTTTGTTAGCACTCGGCTAGCAAAGGCAATCGTTTTCTGAACAGTAGTGTCATTTTCTATGGCTTCTTGAAATAAATGAGCACCAAGATCGACTTTAGAAGAATCCGCGCTAAGGCAGAAATCTTGTGACAGATATAGATGAGCTGGTATTGTTCTTTCAAAGAACTGAATTCCAACTGTGCCTGTTCGTCCCAGTTCCAAATAGTATTTTTTCCAGTGAGAGAACAAAGTTTCGGTGTAACTAGAATTTGCATATTCACAAAACGACGGTAAAAATTTACGAGAGCTAGAAAACTGCGGACTTGTTTTTTTGGGATGGAACTGGAATGGCTCTGATTGCTTCTAACTTTACAGGATCCGGCTGAGTGCCTTCAGAAGAAATAATGTGTCCCAAAAACTTCACCTTTGTCCTACCGAATTCAGACTTTTCCAAGTTAACTGTAAGTCCAGATTCTGCAAAAATACGTATTACACTGTTGAGGATGCGATTATGTTGTTCCCATGAGGCTTCTGCTATTACAATATCGTCCACATATATGGTGATGTGACTTTTTAAGAACTCAGGTAATATGGAATTTAACCTGCGAATGAATGCTGCCGAAGAAATGTTCAAACCAAAAGGTGGTTTCCGAAATTGACAACAAACGCCGAGACAAAGAAAATCTGTGTATTTTCTACATTCTGGATGAAGTTCGATCTGATAAAAGTTGGATCTGAGATCAATGGAAGACAACACTCTTACACCATTAAAATTTTGAAGTTCTTCCAACGTGTGCGGCCTGTTTGTTTCAGGAATGATGACAGTATTGATTTGTCTCGAATCTAAGACAAGTTTGATCGATCCATTTTTCTTCTCAACAACATATAATGGATTGTTGTATGAGCTTACTGCAGGCTCAATAATACCCTCGTCAAGCATAGATTGTATTTCTGTTCAAACAAGGTCCCTATGATGTGCTGGTATTACGTATGGTCAAACACAAAATATAGTATGCTCACGAACACGTATTGAAATCCCTCCATTGTTCCTGTTTTGTGAGTAAAAACTGTGGATTGTGCTTGTAAAATCTCAAACAGGTCCTGCCTATCAGTTTCATTACAATTCTCAATTGTTTGAATTTTATTCTGAATTAACTCGTTAGTATCAAATACGCCGTCGATATCATCTCTGTCAATAATTGCAGAGTGATTGTTAGTGTCAAGTTCCGTCAAAAATTCCGAACTGTTCTCTAACAGGAGGTAAAGCCGATTAATTTCCTCCTCATGATTTGAGAGCCAATCTTCAAATTTCAAAGCTATTGACTTACCTTCTCTCTCTAAACTTATTTCAGCATCGTGAAAGTTTAAGATTGCTTTGTATTCATTCAAAAATTCTACTCCCAATATAATTTCTGTTGACAATAATGGAATGATAAGGAAGTTCATAGAGAAACTAAGTTTCTAAGTTGGTTTGTTGGCATACATCTACACTTTTTCCAAACATTGCACCTTGTAATTTAATCTTACGTAATGGAAGTGTGGGGCAATCGTTCGATTTGTTGCCTTCGCTAAAGGCTGTTTCGCTAATTACTGAAATGGGACTGCCAGAGTCAAGTACTGCCGTAAATTATACATCATTTACTGTAATGTGAATTATGGGATATGGAATATTGTTCTGTTTTACGTCGTGTTCCTGGAGTAAGATGTCCCTAATGTCTTCCATTTCTACGTAATTAATAGCCACGGCAGCTACGTCGTCAGCTTTATAAGTACGTTTTGTGGCTGCCAACGGTGTCAGTCGTTGCCTACTGTCTCTTTGTTTGCACGTGTCGTTATTGGGATTAGGAGACCTACCTTCCATAAATTCACCTTGCCGAGAGGGCCCTGCCCTGTTTGAATCCCACCAGTTCTGATGAAATTCAGGAATGTCGTTATGATTATATCGTCTGTCATCATGTTGGTAGTTTCCATAGTTTCTTACTTGTCGGTCATGTGGTGGAGAATTTCTTCCGGAACCGTAACTGGGTGGTGTACCGTTTCGTCTGAAGTCATTCTGTCTCCCTTGATAATAATTATGTTGGTTCCCATACTGTCTGTTTCTCTGACTGTCTCTGTTATAGTCATTACCGCAGAGAGGTGATCATTCCCTGTAATTATTATTACTATGCCAACAGATGTCATACGGGTGGTGTCTTTTTTGGTCACGATTTGCGTTGTAAGAATAGCCTTGTCGTGTCCAGTTATTATTTCTGTTATCGCGTAATTGTGACGGATGTGACCTGTAATTGTTGTGTTCCTGTTTTCGCATCCCGCGATTGTCAGTGTCAATTTCCAATTCTTGTAACAGTTCCTGAAAAGCTTCGATGTCATCTTTGCAACGTCCTGCCAAAATCATATGTCGTAAATGTTCAGGCAATTTGATTAAGCAAATGCGAATAAGTTCTGAGGGGCTGAATGGGTTTGACAGATACTGATTCTCATACAACATATCTTCAAAATATTTGACAAGACTGGAAAAATCAGATTGTTCGAAATGTTTCATCATTACGATGCTATGTTTTACTCGGTTTTGAGGAGCTTGAGACCAATATGCTGAGAGTAAGGCATGATAAAATTCTCCTTCAATGTGACAATCGAGAATGACCGATCGCATTCTTACAGCTGCTTCATTCTCTGAGTACCCACACATAAATTCTAATCTGTGCTCCAATGACCAGTTGGGAGGAAAACAATGAGAGAATTGATAGAGCCGCTCTTGTGGATGAATGTTGTTGCCGGAATTCTTAAATGTTTTGAATTTACGTGTAGTAATATACAGCTTATAGTCAAAGTCATCGACCGAGCGAGGTGGCGCAGTGGTTAGACACCGGACTCGCATTCGGGAGGACGACGGTTCAACCCCGCGTCCGGCCATCTTGATTTAGGTTTTCCGTGATTTACCTAAATCGCTCCAGGCAAATGGCGGGATGGTTCCTTTCAAAGGGCACGGCCGACTTCCTTCCCCGTCCTTCCCTAATACGATGAGACCGATGACCTCGCTGTCTGGTCTTCTTCCGCAAAACAACCCAACCCAACCCAACTCAAAGTCATCATGACGGCGAGTCGCATATCGGTCATTGTTACGTCGTATCGGCGGTACCATCTCAAAATCCGATGCCCTTTGCCAATTTCTTTCATAATTTCCGAAATGCCCTGTGTTATTATTTTGTGGCTTTTCCGTATTTCTATGTCCCTCTTCCCGTATTGAAGCGCGAGTGTCCTCTGAAGTATGTAATTCTTGTATTACTTGTGCCAACTGATTTTGTACTTCCTGGATTCCTCTTTTGTGTTGCGTATTGATTTGATTCTGATTTTGTTTGAATTTCCTAATTTGTTCATACTCTTCTGTGTCAGTAAAGGTTACTGGTGTTGTGTCATTCAGATCAACAACTACCTTTGTAGATAAGTTAGTGAACTGATCCGTAAGTTCGTCTACTTTCTTCAATAATGAACTGATTTCCTCAGTGTGTTTTTCAGAGTGTCCATTTGTTTTGAAATCGTATCTACTGTGTCCTTTTAGTTTTCCTGAGTTTTTGCAAGTTGCATAACCTAATAGGTAGATGCAACTGAGTCAATTTTAGCTTGCAAAGTGTCGTGATTTTCATGAACAATAGTTTGCAGTTCTTTTATGTCTGCTTCGTGATTCTGTAATGCATTTTCATGACTCGAAAAAATAGGTTGAAAATGCTCACAAATTTGTGTTTTTACGTTATTACAGACTTTTTGACATTTAGAATCAATTTTAAGTAACTCTGCAGTTAAATCTTCACGCGTTTGTTCAAGCGTTTGTTCCATTGAGTCTAACTTTTGAAGCAGTTGCTGTGTTTGTCTCTGATTTTGTTCCATTGTGTCTAACTTTTGAAGCTGTTATCCCATTTGTTTCTGATTTTGTTCAAACGTTGTGTCTAACTTTTGAAGCCTTTGTCTCATTTGTTGTATTAATTGTAATAACAATGCACTGGTGTCTGAAACATGTTCCTTAGTGCTATTCGGCAGTGCATTTGAACCGGCACTATTCGCATTTTGAAAAGCAGAAAATGTGTCTTGACTTATTTGAGAAAACGGTGAGGACGCAAAACCTGAATCTACAGTATTTGCAAGATTGTGTCCTGTCATTTCGGATTCCTCAGGCGAGCTGTTGCCGACCGATCGATCGATAATGCTTCCCTGTTCACTAATTGTTTCACTGTCTACACCATTATTTGCCACCCACTCCATTTCCCTATGCACAATTACCAAATTACTACGTTGAATGTCTGTTAATTCATTGCACAGTGGTGCTGATAAGCTACGCTCGTCGTCACTATCATTTATCAACTTACTTTGGAGCCTAGTGTTACGTTTTTCACACTCCATAATTATCACGTATTTCACACGATAACAATAAAAGCACAATTTTAAGAGCAAAAACAAGAAAACACATTAGCATAGCACTGAAAATAATATCTAGTTAATTGCAAGCGCAGCAGCGAAATACTTGATGCAAATCTACATGCATGCCAAAACTGTTTTACTGTACAACAATGCAAAACTACAATTACAAAGGAAATTCTCTCTACAACTACGCGCTAGCAATAAACAATAGCTACCCTAATTACATAAACTACAAGAAAAAAATCAGAAGATTCCATTGAGGTATCCTCGGCTAAGGGTCGACATATGTAACGTCCCCTTAGAAAAAACTTTATAAATGGCAGTGCTGGAAAACCTCTGCGTTATTTGATTTTCAAACAGCTGAGCAAAACTGAACATTCTCAGACATTTCTCTCTTTACTTATTCTGATCAACACTAAACTGACACACAATATTTTTAGCGCAACGCAGTCTGACTCTCAATAATCCCTTCAAAAGAACGGCCCTGGCGAACAATAACCTATACCTTTCATGAATCACTTATCTCACAAAAATCTTAGTTACTCGAACTACTGCAATACAGTGAGCGCCAATAATGCCAGCTAAATAAAGATTCTAACTACTGAAGGCGCTAACTACTGATAGGCGTAATTAGCAAATGAAAGATTTTGATGGACAACAAACAATGTATTTACCTTAATAATGTTCAAAAGTCATCATGTATATATCAGTTCATGATATCCAGTTATACAAATTTACCCTTTCTGATGAACACTCGTCCAGATCGTCCGCTCTCAAAATTCTGCCATCTCTCCCCCCATATCCACCACTGCTGGCGGCTAACCTCCAACTGCACAACGCTACGCTCTGTTCGCATCCAACTGCCCAACACTACAATAGCGAAAATTCCAACAATGCCAACCAGCCACAGAGTCCATACAGCACAGTCCGTGATTATCATACAGAGCGCTACGTGGCGTTACCAGCATAAAAACCTAAACAGCCTACTTACAGAATGACGAGGGACATTGTTATTTACTCGTACAGTAAGCTTCTTGCAGTCGAAAACTTAAATTTTCCAACGTACTGTCACTTGTTGTGCACGTGTTGTTCAGTATATTTCTCGAAAACTACACCTCAATATCTAATGAACCTAGTAGTATAATTCAGCTCCAATCCTGAAAGTCCGTCGACTGTCACTGAGTTATCAAACATTATCCGGAAGAACGGCATAACATTGAGCGCCCGTACCATTCTGATCAAACCGTTGTTACCAACATCTACTATGAATGATTACAATATAACTGCTGCTGATGGTTTGCCAAGAAAAGCGAACAGTGCCTTATGAACAACAATTTCTATTTGCAGTTCACCTAAGACGAAAATAATCCAAAACAGCAATAAAAGGTTAACAGAACGGAGAGGAGGGCAGAGTCTCCACGTATTTTCTCTAGTTCGTTCTGTCTGATCGTGACAGCTGCACAGTAGAGGATCTTTTTGGCTATCAGAATATTCGTATGGGAAGTATCGAAGTGTAATTACTCCCTTTTGCCGGCCGGAGTGGCCGAGCGGCTCTAGGCGCTTCAGTCTGGAACCCCGCGACTGCTACGGTCGCAGGTTCGAATCCTGCCTCGGGCATGGATGTGTGTGATGTCCTTAAGTTAGTTAGGTTTAAGTAGTTCTAAGTTCTAGGGGACTGATGACCTCAGAAGTTAAGTCCCATAGTGCTCAGAGCCATTTGAAGCATTTAGTGCTCTCTTTAGGGTTGAATATGACTCGGAAAGCAACGTTAATTTGACTTTCAGTCCACCACGTGACGGTTTACTGAATGTGATGTGAACTGTTCTGAGCTGTTCTGGCGTGAATTCAGTAAAGTATTGTGGCAGCTACTTAGTTCTTATTTGTGTTCAAAAATGGTTCAGATGGCTCTGAGCACTATGGGACTTAACAAAATGGTTCAAATGGCTCTGAGCACTATGGGACTTAACTTCTGAGGTCATCAGTCCCCTAGAACTTAGAACTACTTAAACCTAACTAGCTTAAGGACATCACACACATCCATGCCCGAGGCAGGATTCGAACCTGCGACCGTAGCGGTCACGCGGTTCCAGACTGAAGCACCTAGAAACGCTCGGCCACTCTGGCCGGCTCTTATTTCTGTGCTGCGTAAATTTTGGTATCACCTCATCTTACTTTGCGAGAGGGTTCTTTTTTCTTGGCTTCAAAAGATAGTGGACAGTCTATCACTGGTTAACATTTCGATGACTAACGACATGATACTGATTCCACTTGCTCCATCCAGTCTTTGAATACAGTTTCACGTTGGCTGTTCGAAAAACGTGCACATTGCATTCAGAGTCAAGATGATGAATTACTCTTTATATCTCATCGTCTGCTGCTGTGTCCGTCGGTCAGCTAATATAAACACGTTGGGCACCGTTCATCGCTGCACTTTTCTCGAGCAATGACCTCAAGACCGCACTGTCTGAGCTAAATATCTTTTAGACTTAATACATCCTCCAAGAAATATGCAAAATACGGGGTGAGCAAAAATTAATTTTGTAAGTTGCCGTCACACTAAAATACGTCACAGTAATATTTAGCGCCTTTTTTATTGTTGCATTTGTTTTACATATAAACGTTATTTATTTATGATATAATGTAAAAATTTTTGATTTCCTTCACATTAAGTACCCGTTGATAGTTTGGTATTTTATTTAGTACATCTGTGCTCCGCCTTTAGCAAATTGTTGGCGCTCGTTTTCCGGGTGCCTCCATAACCGAGGTAGCTGCAGTGTTTGGTGATTGAAGAGGCATCGTAATGAAGATTTATATCGCATACAGTGCAAGAGGTAAATCATCATCCGTTAAGTTACAACGCGGACGAAAGGGTGCGTTGAGTGTATGTGACAGGCAGTCATTGAAGAGGATTATGACGTAAAATAAGAGAACAGCTGCAAAAGTCACTGCAGAACTGAATGCCGCCCTTGCGAACCCCATCAGCAGCAAAACAACACGAAGGGAGCTCCTTAAGCCGGGAATTTCAGGGAGACCTCGAATTCCAAAACCATACATCAGTAATGCAAATGCTCGTTACAGGAAAATGTGGTGCCGAAGCCATAAAAACAGGACCATGGAGCAACGGAAGAAAGTCTTTGGTCGGATGAGACTTGTTTCATCTTGCCGCCAATAGCAAAACGTGATGGTTTGGGCGGCAATATCGTGATATTCCGTGGACCCCATAGTTACTTTGCAAGATCGGATTATTGCCAAGTATTATGTGACCATTTTGCTGATTAGGTCCCATCTCATGGTACAATATTTGTTCCGAAATGGTGATGCTATGTTATAAGACGACAGGGCCCCTTTCCATACAGCTCGCATTGCCTAGGGTTGGCTTTGTGAGCTCGATAATGAATTGTCGCATACTCCCAGGTCACAAACGTTACGAAATCTCAATATCATTTAGCCATTTCAGTCTGCTTTGGAGAGACGGATGCGTGATCGCTATGCACCTCCATCATCGTTACACATACTTGCCACAATTTTGCACGAAGAATGGTATAAGATACAATTGATATTGATATTTTTCCACTACAACTTTCTTCCTTAGATGTCAAATAACAGTTTTCATAGACTTTGCTTTAAGTGTGTTTTAGCATAACTAAACATTTTCATAAAAATTTTCATGCCGTATTTCACCCCGTTAGTGGTTGAATTTCCAAAAAATTCTGTAACACGTGTTTTTCTATTTCCAACCAAGATGCTAAATACAAAATTTCAAAGTTAGTTTCAAAAATGCTTTCGTAATTAAATATTTCCGAAAAAACTTTCACCCTCATTTATCCGCTTAGGAGCTGAATTTCCAAATTACTGAAACACGTGTTTTTTTTTATTTCCAACTGAGAAGCCAACTACAAATTTTCTTATATCTAACTTTAAAAATGCATTCATAATGAAATATTCTCATAAAAATTTTCATCCCCTCCTTCACTCCCTTAGGGGATGAACATTGAAACATTTAGTTTTTTTTCTTTTTTTTAAATTTCTAACTAAGAAGTCAGATACTTATTTTCGTAGATGTAACATAAAAATGATTTAGTGCAGCTGTAGTAACGATTTTTTTTTTAAATAAACTTTCACCCGCTATGTTATTCCCTCTCTGGTTGACTTTCCAAAATGCTGAAACACGTATTTCTGTATTTCTGACCGAGAAACGAAATACCAATTTTCATTGTTCTACCTTCAAAATTACGTTAATAGCGACATTGACATTGTAATCCATATAGTACCTGTATTTATCCATTCCGAGGCGACTGGAAGCTGTTTTCAATGCTAACGCGTTTCCTACGTCGTAATTAGAGGTAATAAAGATAATATCAGGCATGGTAAATTTTTGTTCACTCCCCTGTATAAAAATAACTGTCAGAAACTTGAACACCTATTTCTTTGTGTTCTATGCTTTGCTGATTGGTGTAGCTGGACGTAGCACAATGTACACTTTCAGTGACAGCTGTATGTTACAGGAACTTGAATGATCAAGAAAATCTCGTCATTAAAAATACAATTCTCCTTCGGGAGGGTTAGTGGATTCTGAGGCAGAAATCAAAAGCATTGAGAAAACACAGTCTCCGAGAGTAAAATTATTATTGTACTCAACTTCTGTACAATGACTCCTCGCAGAGATCCAAATACAAGTCGTTGGAAAATGCTGATGCAAGTTGAACACTTTAACTGTTCACAGTAAGGGTAAGTCTCGAGGCCAGTTCTGAAGTACGACTTCCGTGGATAAAGTTACGTCTGCACTATGATGATCCTAGACTGCTCTGTACTGGTGCCACACGACATCTCGTAAGAACTGGACAGGAACTGGCACGAACTCGATTGTGGTCGAACCGGCTGAGCGGACACTTTATCCTCGTGTTCCACGGCGCCGCAGCCCAGGGGGCGTGGCACTCGTGCCGCTAGCGGTTGGGCGGCGTCGGTCGCTGTCACTGCCATTGTCGCAAAACGGGCAAAGCTCGCAGCCTCGAACCATTGCACCCTGTGTGATATAGATTGGTGACGATACAAGGTGACGATAGAAGGTACACTTCTGAGAGCGAATACCTTCACAACTTGATAACAGAAAGTAGTCTATCCTGGACGATGTTCCGAGGAGCAGGTAAAGGGAGTGCTACACGGTCCTACGAGGCGAAGAGCTCGTACGCAGCCACTGGTAACCTCGGCAAAGTGGTGCCCTCGGGAGCGGCTATCGGAAGAACAGTGGCGGACGTGACACATGGCGAGGGCGACACGACAGTTTGGCGGGCAGCGGCCGCAGCAGGCAGGCAGGCTCCGTCTCTGAGACTTAGAGCGGATGATCCGTCGGGGTCCGGAACGTGTCTGGGTCGACAGGTGGAGGAGCGCTGTCCTAAGTAATGCCCGTGGAAGGATATATCAACGGTGTGACGAGGACAAGTGACCGCTTGTTCGCAAGCAGACTCTCACGATCGCAGCGCTGCGTACGACTTGCATGGCGCAGCAGGCACCCCCAGACGCTGTAGCGGCTGCAGGACGTTTGAATGGTTCAAATGGCTCTGAGCACTATGGGACTCAACTGCTGCGATCATAAGTCCCCTAGAACTTAGAACTACTTAAACCTAACTAACCTAAGGACAGCACACAACACCCAGCCATCACGAGGCAGAGAAAATCCCTGACCCCGCCGGGAATCGAACCCGGGAAAGGACGTTTGACTGTACGCAGTACCTCGACTTCTATTTACGAACAACCTTCCAGGTGAGGTACGGGACGCACGTGGTCCGCGAAACATACACGTAAATGTGGTGGCCAAAATATGCAAGGGGTAGCCAGCCCTCTATACCTCTTTGAGGGGCAGGTAAACACCACTAAAATTTACCCTAGTGGGGCAAGAAAATTTATTTGCAATTTTCAAATTTCTTTTACTTGTAACACATTTGTTTTATTGTCTTGACATGTTTTACACATTGAGTTTGTAAAAATTCACTTAAACAACAACAAAATATTAACATTAAATGTGGTCACTACAGGTAACCACCACCCCATTACAGTATACAAATTCGATATTTGGTGGTTGAACTTTGAAATAACTAGTTTTTAATTTTCGTGATATCTCTTGAAACAGTTCTTGCCTGCTCTCAGGCACAAAGATACTTTGCACACTGAACACATCCACACTGTTCGCACTGGATTTTTCTTTGAACTGCAAACTGCACATCTTCTAGATGATGATTGAATTGGTTGAAGTTTACTGCTTTCGTGGCGAATACTTCCGTCTACGTATGGTTTGTGTGATTTTATATGGGTTGATATACAACTTTGGGATACAGAAGCAAAATTAGCTGCCACTGAAACTATTTTTGGAGCCAACAAGATTTTGTACACATCTCGACGGAAGTCTTTATTGGAGAACTGCTCCATTTATATTTCTTTGTGCATAATTAACGCGTCTGTCACACTGCAGTTTAAAAAGTGAAAAAACAATCTCATCCACCATTTCTTGCTTTTTATGTCAATAGCATAGTCTGACTTTAGATGATCAAAATTATCCACATAGTTCATACTGGAATTGTAGTCTTTCAATACAATTGGACAAGTGATATTGGTTATTGTTCCATCTTTCATTTTTCGAGTTACTGTGGACACATCTGATGGTGAATGACATGTTGGAACCAAGTTGACTGCCCTGTTATCTTTCCATCTATAGATTACTATGCCATCGTTGCTTATTTTGTAATCAATTCCCCTCTTTCCTGTTCCTCTTCCTCCTTGAGTTTTGGTATGTTTTTCCTTCTGGGATTTATTGTTCCACAAGCGTACACACCATTGGATTTTAGGTCCTTGAACAGATCATAGGATGTAAAATAATTGTCCATGAAAATAATATGATTCTTTCCATGAAGATCACTGGTTAAATTTAGAACCACACGACTGCACACAAGACTAGAACTTGAACAGCTTGTCGTGAATGTGGGGTCATTTCCATCAGTGCCATCACTGTCCACACTGCTGTCACAAGAAGGTATTCCTTCAAATAAAAATCGGTAACACTCGTCCTCAGTTATTCCCTCTCAGCTAGACATATTCGACGGAGAAAAAGAAAATATACTGGGTGCAGCAAAAGGGCGGTGGTTAGCAGCACTAACCACACAGAAATTTGTCAGTAAAACATAGAAAATTATATTGCAATTTAAAGTTACATTACACACAGACTTATATGTGTTCAACACATAAATATAAGTAATTACTTACCATAAATAGTCGTATAAAGAAGAGCTACAGAGAATACTGCACGCCGCTTCCAAGAACAGTGTTAACAATGAAGAAGTATCAACTATTGTTCTGAATAAGAGGCAAAAATTCGCGCAGAAGACATGCACTGCCATCTAGCGGCATTTTAGGCAACAATTAGCTGGTTGACAGAGAGACTACTGGCCCCTGAGCGGTAAAGGGAGAAAATATTATGTGGTTAGCCACAGTGACCACCGCCCATTGAAACCGTCAACGTATGTGGTTAGTTACAGTTTTGCCTGCCCTTTAAAGAGATACGCTAGGTCAGTACTCATTTTGATTCGTTGGTCACCCACAGGTTTACATTTTAATTTTACCAGAATTACTATTATTTCACATATTCACATGCCTTGGAACCCTAGGTGCAATGTATGCCGTTTTAGCAATTGGATTAATAGAATTCATTGTGTGCGCAAACTATATATTAATTACAGTAGGAATGCATATAGATACACGAGCGTATTTCACATCAACAAAAATAAGTTTTGCTGTACCCACATGAATCTAGGTTGTTAGATGATTAGCAACGCTTTACGGAATAGATTTCAAGTTTAATCCTCAATTATTATGAGCACTTGGATTCATTTTCTATTCACAATCTACCCTGTCCAGTAATATTAATGTGACCAACTGTCGCCGGCCAGAGTGGCCGAGCGGTTCTAGGCGCTACAGTCTGGACCCGCGCGACCGCTACGGTCGCAGGTTCGACTCCTGCCTCGGGCATGGATGTGTGTGATGTCCTTAGGTTAGTTAGGCTGAAGTAGTTCTAAGCTCTAGGGGACTGATGACCTCAGAAGTTAAGTCCCATAGTGCTCAGAGCCATTTGAACCATTTGACCAACTGTCAAAAGCCTGAAGAACCACGTATTGCAATATAACAGCCTGAAAAAGTAAAGGCTTTGGTAGATGGCATGCGGTAGGCGCCTGATGCTGCAGAGATTCACACGCAGCAACATTCGCTGAACGGCCGTTGAGGAGACACTGTTGGTAGCCACTTGGTTCATCTGCTCAACTGTTGCACGTTTATTCGCCCGTACATATCTCCGCAGCCGTCCTTTACCCCTGTCATCTACGGCCCGTGGTGCGCTACAGTTGCGTCGGCGCCGGTTTTTGATAGCGCCATTTTGCATTGCACGATATACACTCCTGGAAATTGATATAAGAACACCGTGAATTCATTGTCCCAGGAAGGGGAAACTTTATTGACACATTCCTGGGGTCAGATACATCACATGATCACACTGACAGAACCACAGGCACATAGACACAGGCAACAGAGCATGCACAATGTCGGCACTAGTACAGTGTATATCCACCTTTCGCAGCAATGCAGGCTGCTATTCTCCCATGGAGACGGTCGTAGAGATGCTGGATGTAGTCCTGTGGAACGGCTTGCCATGCCATTTCCACCTGGCGCCTCAGTTGGACCAGCGTTCGTGCTGGACGTGCAGACCGCGTGAGACGACGCTTCATCCAGTCCCAAACATGCTCAATAGGGGACAGATCCGGAGATCTTGCTGGCCAGGGTAGTTGACTTACACCTTCTAGAGCACGTTGGGTGGCACGGGATACATGCGGACGTGCATTGTCCTGTTGGAACAGCAAGTTCCCTTGCCGGTCTAGGAATGGTAGAACGATGGGTTCGATGACGGTTTGGATGTACCGTGCACTATTCAGTGTCCCCTCGACGATCACCAGTGGTGTACGGCCAGTGTAGGAGATCGCTCCCCACACCATGATGCCGGGTGTTGGCCCTGTGTGCCTCGGTCGTATGCAGTCCCGATTGTGGCGCTCACCTGCACGGCGCCAAACACGCATACGACCATCATTGGCACCAAGGCAGAAGCGACTCTCATCGCTGAAGACGACACGTCTCCATTCGTCCCTCCATTCACGCCTGTCGCGACACCACTGGAGGCGGGCTGCACGATGTTGGGGCGTGAGCGGAAGACGGCCTAACGGTGTGCGGGACCGTAGCCCAGCTTCATGGAGACGGTTGCGAATGGTCCTCGCCGATACCCCAGGAGCAACAGTGTCCCTAATTTGCTGGGAAGTGGCGGTGCGGTCCCCTACGGCATTGCGTAGGATCCTACGGTCTTGGCGTGCATCCGTGCGTCGCTGCGGTCCGGTCCCAGGTCGACGGGCACGTGCACCTTCCGCCGACCACTGGCGACAACATCGATGTACTGTGGAGATCTCACGCCCCACGTGTTGAGCAATTCGGCGGTACGTCCACCCGGCCTCCCGCATGCCCACTATACGCCCTCGCTCAAAGTCCGTCAACTGCACATACGGTTCACGTCCACGCTGTCGCGGCATGCTACCAGTGTTAAAGACTGCGATGGAGCTCCGTAAGCCACGGCAAACTGGCTGACACTGACGGCGGCGGTGCACAAATGCTGCGCAGCTAGCGCCATTCGACGGCCAACACCGCGGTTCCTGGTGTGTCCGCTGTGCCGTGCGTGTGATCATTGCTTGTACAGCCCTCTCGCAGTGTCAGGAGCAAGTTGGTGGGTCTGACACACCGGTGTCAATGTGTTCTTTTTTCCATTTCCAGGAGTGTACTTTAACTACGGCGGCACGGGGACAGTTTACAAACTTAACCGTTTCGGAAATGCTTCCACCCTCGGCCCGAAAGTCAATGATTGTGCCCTTTTGGACGTCTGACAAATCGCTCCCTTTCCACTTTACGACGACTGCAGTGTTTAACGCATCCCTCCGACACGCTTCATATGTCCTTCACTACTTGTGCTGCTACTTGCGGTCGGTAAGTGATTGAAACGTCCCTTTAAAAAAATTAATGAATTACTGTGGTGATAAACCTCTTACATTATTTGATTTTCAAACAGCTGAGCTGAACTGAACGTACTCAGGCATTTCGCTCTTTACCTATTCTGATCAACACTAAACTCACAGCCAATATTTTTAGTGCAACGCAGTCTGACTTTCAATAATCCCTACAAAAGAATGGCCCTGACTAACATTAACCTATACGTTTCACAAATCACTTACCCCACAAAAATCTTTGTTACTCGAACTACTGCAATACAGCGAGCGCCACTACTGCCAGCTAAATAAAAGATTCAAACTACTGAAAGCACTAACTACTGATAGGCATAGTTAGCAAATGAAAGATTTTGATAGAGAACAAGCAATGTATTTACCTTAATAGTGTTCAAAAGTCGTAATAAATACATCAGTCCATGATATCCAATATTACAAATTTACTCTTTCTGATGGACACACGTCCAGATCGTCCGCTCTCAAAATTGCGCTATCTCTCCCCCCACATCCACCACTGCTGGCGGCTAACCTCCAACTGCGCAACGCTACGCGCTGTTAACAGCCAACTCCCCAACACTACAATAGCATATACTCCAACAATGCAAACCAACCACAGCCTTCACACAGCACAGTCAGTGATTTTCATATAGAGCGCTACGTGGCGTTACCAACATAAAAACCTAAACAGCCTACTTACATGATCATTGAAAGTTCAAATGGTTCAAATGGCGCAGAGCACTATGGGACATAACTTCTGAGGTCATCAGTCCCCTAGAACTTAGAACTACTTAAACCTATCTAACCTAAGGACATCACACACATCCATGCCCGAGGCAGGATTCGAACCTGCGACCGCAGCGGTCGCGCGGTTCCAGACTGTAGCGCCTAGAACCGCTCGGCCACCCCGGCCTGCCATTGCAAGTTGAAGTCGAACATAGGTGGTGATCATATTAACGTAACTGGACTGTGTATATTACTAGGCGACTATTCTTGGGCATGGAACCTGGATCGATTTACATGTTACCTATCTAACAGTTCCAAGGTTAACAGAAATTTCATTTTCAGTACTTCATGCCTTTGCATAATCTACTCATTAAGAGATATAATCTTATATGAAAAGATCAAAACAGTAAGACAAGTGTTATAAATTGTGTACACTGATGAACCAAAACCTTACGACCACTCCACGCTGAAAAGCTGAACGCCTCCTGGTGGTGTTGCGGCCACGTGACAGAGAGACGAATGTGCAGCTATTATAGCGAAGACACGGCCCGCAAATGCGGAAATCCACTGATACAAGCGGCTTTGAGAAAGAGCTCATTGTTGTGACGCTGCAGCTGGAAACGAGAATCTCTGAAACGGCGAAACTTATCGTCTGCTGGTGTACTGCTATCGTGAGCACCTATGGAAAATGCTCGAAGGATGATGAAATAAGGAGTAGGCCGTATGGTACTGGACAAGCAAATCTCATCACAAAACGAAGAGGTCGGAGAATTCCCCACTGTGTAATCCAGGATAGGCAGCGATCTGCGGCAGATCTGACGACAGAGTACAATGCTGGTGCAGGCACAAGTGTTTCGGAGCACACCGTTCAAAGGCCACATGGAGCCTTACGACCCCTACGTGTTCCTGTGTTGGCCCAACGACATCGTCAGTTATTACTGCAGTGGGCACAGGCCCATGAGGGCAAAATAATGCTGTGCGGTGAACCGTAATTTATTTTCAAAGAATATTCTTAAGAATTTATTTTATTTACTAGCGATTCATCAAGAATATTAACACATTTAATCACACTATGTAAGCATGGAAGTAGTTGCCAGGGAGTAACTGATGAAATCATAACCAAATTCCTTTTAACAAATGGGAATTTTATTCACTTTAACAGTGCCTAAGAGCATTTTTTAAAAGAAACAGATTTAAAATTATAATCAGAAAGTACCCTCTAAATATCAATGTAACAATTTATTCAGAGGCAGAAAGAAACAAGTTTTGACTGTATGAGCTTTCGGGCAGAGAAGCTCGCCGCTCCATTTTGACACGACCGTAGTTACGACCGCTCACAACAGCCTCTGAAAGACTACACTGGTGCAAATCTGCAACACACCAGATTACTTTAAACTCAGGGTTTAACAATGTACACACGCACACAAACTATGCACCCCCCGTAGGACGGATGGAAATGGTACAAAACACTAACAATTAAAATATTAACTTTGCCACCGAAGGTGCCACATGATTTTAAGTTCTAAGAAAAGTCTTACGATGAAAGGGTGGCAACTTGATATACCAAAATGATCATTTAAATAAAAGCCCATGAAATGCAATCTTATATAAAATTCTACAAGGTTGGCCAAACAATAGTTAGGATGCTCTGCAGTACACAAATACCGCCTCTCAAGATCATAGGCAATAATATCATTTCTAAAGATCAAAACATATTTCAGGTATTAGGACGTTACACTCCAAGCAATAAATTCGTTAATACACCATATCCGACAAACATGACAGAGGCAGCTACTAACGTACGGTAGATTGATAGGGAGATTACCGAACAACCCGAACCGCAGATTGCTCTAACCCGCCCCTATTCCACAAGGGAAAAACGGACCACCCAATTTATAAACAACCACCTTCCCGCGGGTGGGCAAACGGAGAAGAATGGTGGGACGACCCCAAAGCAAAACGGCTGGTGACCTCACCAAGAAAACAAGTAGAATTTAACAAGAGTAAATCAAACAACATATCACCAATCACTTAACTTCTAATGAACTGCGATTTCTCGAGAAGACCTGGCGCAGCACCCCCAAATCGCTCTCCCGAACCGTCTGCTGCCAGCCGCTTCAACGGACGCAGGGAGGCGCGCCGATCTCCCGTCTCACGGCGTCGCAGCTCACACCGACCAGACTGATGTCGTGGGTTGACTCCAGTTGCTCTCGTGTCGACCGCGAAGTCACTACCCCTATACACCGCGGCCCACTGGACTCACGTGGCGACCTCACATGCGCCGACGCTCAAGACGGACAAGTCATCTTGTGTCTCAGTGCGCGACCGCCCAACCGATCGATCCAACCGCCAATGACCATTGCCTGGGCAAACTCGAGCAGACTGGGGGCCTAATGCGCAGACTCAGATACAGGAACTAAGCCCCGATCGGGCGACCACTCGCTGAGTTCTCTTACTGGCAGAGTGGAAAGACTCTCATTTTGCCGGTTTTAAAGGTTGATCCGAACGACAGACATACTAGCACTCCGAACGACAGACACTAACTGCCTAACAAATGCGGACGAGAGACAGACTAGCAAGCTGAGGACGAGAGACTGGCCCAGACTCGACTGGCGAGCTCATAGCGCCCCTTAAATGCACGTGAACAGGCAACCTTTACCCTTTCCCACCAGAGGGAGACACCAAAGCTGCGATTGCCACAGCCGCGCCACCTCCAGGAGGGCGGCTTCTCCACACTACGCGCTGCGGAGCGCTCTTCAAAACAGCAATTTCTACCACGGCTCATGGGGTACACTGAGTTGGGCTTCCATGGGATCTGTGGTGGTAGTCGAGGGCATCATGACAGCAGTGAACTACGTGCACATTATTGCGGACCACTTGCATCGCTTCGTGCTTGAAATCTCCCCCTACGGCGATGACATCTTCCAGCAGGGCAACTGTCCGTGGTGCGAGGTCAGAATCGTGCTACAGCGATTTGAGGGACATTATAGTGAACTCACATTGATGTCTTGGCCAGCAAATACGCCTGATCTGTACCCACTGGAACACATACCGGAAGCCAACTGCGTGCCCGCAAAGCACCTCCCGTAATTTGCTATTACTGCTTTACCTATGTGTAGACATCTGGTGCCACACACTTCTGGAAACCTATCAAGGACCTGTAGACTCCATGCCAAGCAAAATCTCTGTTTTAATATGTTTGAAAAGTAGAACAAGGTAGTTGTAATGTTCGGGCTCATCGGTGTATATGTCTTGAAGCAGCGTAACTCACTGCTTGCAAATACCTACAATACATTCATCCAGTATGTGAGAATGAGAGCACTTTGTGGCTCGCGACAAACTTTACACATAATTTGAAACCTTCGGGAAACATTTTCTCGCTGACAATATGATGAAAATAAAATGGCTTATCGCTTACTAAATATGCTCTATTTGAGCATTAAAACTGCGGCATCGGGCATGACGTTTTAATTTATATCTTGATTACTACTAAACGTATTCGCTACACATTTTCTCAGACTGTGTCCATATAAAGTACTAAATGTACCTAGAATGAGATTTTCACTCTGCAGCGGAGTGTGCGCTGATATGAAACTTCCTGGCAGATTAAAACTGTGTGCCCTACCGAGACTCGAACTCGAACTCCTTTCTTTCAGGAGTGCTAGTTCTGCAAGGTTCGCAGGAGAGCTTCTTTAAAGTTTGGAAGGTAGGAGACGAGATACTGGCAGAAGTAAAGCTGTGAGTACCGGGCGTGAGTCGTGCTTCGGTAGCTCAGATGGTAGAGCACTTGCCCGCGAAAGGCAAAGGTCCCGAGTTCGAGTCTCGGTCGGGCACACAGTTTTAATCTGCCAGGAAGTTTCACTAAATGTACCTGCCAAACCATATACACACATCAAGAAAATTTTTGCATCACGTAGGTTCCGAGAGTTCCGGAACCTGCACAGAAAATTGGAATAGAGAACAATATAAACATCATTTCCCCCCTGTGAGAACCACATATTGCATGTTGTACCACCATACAGCGAGACCTTCAGAGGTGGTGGTCTAGACTGCTGTACACACCGGTACCTCTAATACCCAGTAGCACGTCCTCCTGCATTGATGCATGCCTGTATTCGTCGTGGCATTCTACCCACAAGTTCATCAAGACACTGTTGCTCCAGGTTGTCCCATTCCTCAACGGCGATTCGGCGTGGATCCCTCAGAGTGGTTGGTGGGTCACGTAGTCTATAAACAGCCCTTTTCAATCTATTTATGTTCGATGGGGTTCATGTCTGGAGAACATGCTGGCCACTCTAGTCGAGCGATGTCGTTATCCTGAAGGAAGTCATTCACAAGATACGAACGATAGGGGGCCGAACTGTCGTCCATGGAGACGAATGCCTTGCCAGTATGCTGCCGACATGGTTGTACTATCGGTCGGAGGATAACATTCACGTATCGTACAGCCGTTATGGCGCCTTCCATGATCACCAGCGGCGTACGTCGGCCCCACATAAATGCCATCCGAAAACAGCAGGGAATCTCCACCTTGCTGCACTCGCTGGACAGTGTGTCTAAGGCGTTCAGCCTAACCGGGTTGCCTCCAAACAAGTCTCCGACGATTGTCTGGTTGAAGGCATATGCGACACTCATCGGTGAAGAAAACGTGATGCCAATCCTGAGCGGTCCATTCGGCATGTTGTTGGGCCCATCTGTACCGCACTGCATGGTGTCGTGGTTGAAAAGATGGACCTCGCCATGGACGTCGGGAGTGAAGTTGCGCATCATGCAGCCCATTGCGGACAGTTTGAGTTGTAACACGACGTCCTGTGGCTGCACGAAAAACGTTATTCAACATGGTGGCGTTGCTGTCAGGGTTTCTCCGAGCCATACTCCGTACGTAACGGTCATCCACTGCAGTAGTAGCCCTCGGGTGGCCTGAGCGAGGCATGTCATCGACAGTTCCTGTCTCTCTGTATCTCCTCCATGTCCGAACAACATCGCTTTGGTTCACTCCTAGACGTTTGGACACTTCCCTTGTTGAGAGCCCTTCCTGGTACAAAGCAACAATCTGGACGCGATCGAACCGCGGTATTGACCGTCTAGGCATGGCTGAACTACAGACAACACCAGCCGTGTGCCTACTTCCTGGTGGAATGACTGGAACTGATCGACTTCCGGATCCCGTCCGTCTAATAGGCGCTGCTCATGCATGGTTATTTAAATCTTTGGTCGGGTTTAGTGACATCTCTGAACAGTCAAAGGGACTGTGTCTGCGATACAATATCCACATTCAACGTCTATCTTCAGGAGTTCTTGGACCCGAGGTGATGCAAAACGTTTTTTGATGTGTGTATCATTGTGACAGATGGTTCGGGAGTCATGACTTAAGAAACATTTAGATGCGTGGAAAACTAGTTTTTGCTTAAACCAGAGGACAAATTACCCAGAATATAGTCACCCGGTGTTTCATAATGAGAGCACTTAGTGACTTCCTGCAAACTTTAAACATAATATCAAACCTTTTCTAAACTTTTCCCACTTATGTGCTTAACGTCAAATGTTTAACACGTAATGAGATGTTTGAAAACATTTTATACATAGGAGTTCGATATTTTAAAAATAGGTTGTGTAATGGATGGTAGACTAATAGGATTAGTATTATCAAATGTATTTCTTGTATTATTCAACATGACACTTGCTATGCTGATGCTCACTTCCATTATGTATTATCCGTAACAGGAGCAGTATTTTCATATACAGAATGCATTATTCGAGGGTACTCTTTATTTACAGTTCTGACTATCAATGTGACTGAGGTGGTCTAGAGGGTGCACGGTATTTGTTAGTAAATTGCAGACTCTGACAGTTTTTGGAGGATGTGGGTAACAAACCAAGTTATGTTGGAAAAAAAGTGGGTAGAGCACTAGACTCTCTCCCTGAAGCTCCTGCGTTCAATCTCTGACAGTGGCAGAGGTTTTTCCTTCATCCAGTCCATCCAGTAAGACCCCAGGTTAATTCTTACGAGTTTTTATTCCTTCCACGCAAATGCAAGGCCAAGTGAAATAGTACCGTGGTAAAACACTGGATTCAGGAACAGATTGGTTAAAATCCACGTCTTGATTTAGAGTCTCCATGATTTCCGTAAATTTCTTAAGGCCAATGCTGAGATTGTTCTTTTGAAAGTGCACAGCAAATTTTCTTCTCCATCTGTTGACAATCGAAGCTTCTACTCTACCTCATATAAACCTTGCTGATGACAGATTAGTAAACCCTAGCCTTCCTACACTCCCTGTTTTAAAATGAGGTCACACTACAGACCAGTGGAACTGAAAATATCGTAAATATTATGACAATCATTTGGGTTTTAGATTTATATTAAAATGGCACTGGTGAAGAGAGACCACAGTGTGTATTGTGCCTGAAAGGTTTGGCACCAGAGCAGTTGCTAGTATCTTAAAACATCACTTAGTAACCAATGATTCATACTTTGGTGATAAAACTCTCAACATATCTACTAGAGATTTAAATGAATTATAACAACAAAACTATTTGTGAATAACTAGTTATGCATTACACAATGATGCATGTAGAGCTGTGAAATCTAAATGGAATGAAATGATATTATGGGATTATTGCCCAGGAGACCACAATGTGGTTGTTCAGTCATCTGGTAAAAGTTTTCTATTTGAGGCGTCTTATGTGAATTGCACGTCTTTATGATGAAGATGAAAGGAAATGATTAGAACAACACAAACGTCCAGTCCCCGAGCGAAGAAAATCTCCTGCCCAGCTAGGAATCGAATCCGGGATCTTGTGATCTAAAAGCAGCGATATTAACCACTAGACCACCAGCTGCAGACTGTGAAATTTAAAATGTTGCAGTCCATCGCTGAGAAACTAACTCACATTAAGTGAGCCAGTGAGAAAACTGCTTTCAGATGTGCTGTTCCTAACATTTACCAGAAATCAGCACCTAGAAAATCAAAAGGAAATGAATCTGAGTTGCAGCGCAATACGGATAATGTTGCACACAGGATTTCTTATGTACAGTTCTTAGATGGTAATTACTCTGAGGAGGTCCTTCTCCTTTATTAAGCATCACTGTAACGAAAAAGGCTAACGACTTGTTCGAGATACTGAACTCTTATATGTTTGGAAGTAATAGGGAGTAGACAAATTGTGTGGTGTTTGTGCTAATAATAGTAGTTCGATGTCCAGCTGTTATGAAGGAATGTAGCCCTTCATTCGAAAGAAAGCTCCAGAGAAACACTTGAGACTTTGCAGCAGTCTGTAATCTCAATGACCTCTTCCATTTCCGAGTTGTTAAGTTCTGGAATCATGATAGTCGATTAAGATAAGAAGGGAGGTTCAAACATAACATGTATACTGCATTGTTTTATTTCGCATTGATTGCTGCAAACCACATCGTCATGTGAGCTATGGATCACAGGGTTTTTTAGTTTTGATTAAGAGCTGGAATCAGAATTCACTGTAGCACACAATGGCCGAAGGCATTCGTTGTTGCGCAGTCGTTCGGCGGAAAGCGTGAGGACGGCAAGGCATCACGGCGGGGGTTCATAGCGCGTTGTCGGAAAGATTACAAGAAGATGAACGGTGAGAGCTATAAGTTAGACGTACTTTGATGGGGACACAACCCTTAGGAACAAGCAGGTGGATTTGTCCCAGGCCTTGAAGTCGAGGAAAGGAAAAGTAGTCCAGACAAAAATTACGTTTCTTAAGAGTCAGCATGAATGGCAATTTTTTTAAATAGTGTTCCGAAAGAGTCTCCACTGGAGGAATCGATGTAGCACCCAACATTATTAAAAGAGATAAATTAGTAAAGTGGTTCGTCTGATGTCGCAGTAGTCCAAAAAGTTATAAAATAGTGCGTACGAAAGAACACATCGGATATTCACTAAGGTAGGACAGTGTCAAATTGCAGTTCCACCTCAGTTGCGTAACGAGCTCTCTATTTGTTCATTTTATGTCGACAAAGTGTGAGTAAGTACAGTCGCGTAGGCACTGCCTTTAATAGGTGTTAAAGTGTATTTTGATCGTGGCAATATTTATAACCTTACACGAATGTAGTGTAATAAAGTTTCTGTTGCGTAATACACCGTCACACATGCTGTTGTCGGAAAGTTGAACGATATTGATTATCAGCGAGCGGCGTTCAATAAGTAATGCAAAACATTGTTTTCCACCAAGTTAGGTTGAAAAAATGCACAATTTGTTGTGGGACATCATGGAATATTCCTGCTTCAGCCCCTATCGTTTCATGAAGTTTCGATTGGTGTCGGCGCAATGTAGTCATGGAAATTCCGTCTGTAATGGAAATGCGTTACGGTCAGAAATCTGTCATTAAGTTTCTTTTGGCGGAGAACCAGAGAATTGTTCATAGGCGCTTGCTGAATTTCTACGGAGACTGGCAGTAAACAAAATCACGGCGAGTCGTTGGGCTAGGCGTCTGTCATCGTCGCAACAAGATCGCGCAAAACAGTCGGCCGCACACAGCTTTGACTCGTGCCATGTTGACCGTGCGGACACTCTCTTTCGAGGTGACTGACGGATCACAATCTAACACTTCGCTGCTCAACTGGACGTCTCTATTGATAGTGCTACCACACCAGTTGGGGTGCTCAGAGGTGTGTCCCTCCCTGGGTTTCTAACATAAGACCATAAAGAGCAAGGAAGGACCATCTGTGTAGAATTGCTTGCTCGTTATGAGGCTGATCGTAACAGTTTTTTTGTCGAACATCGTCGCAGGCGATGAAACATTGGTTCATCACTTCGAACCGGAAAAAATGGCAATCCATGGAGTTGCGCCACACCATTTTTCCTTCGAAGGAAAAGTTCAAAGCCCCACCTTCAGCCGGTAAAGTAATGGCGATGGTCTTCTGGAATTCTGAAGGTGTCCTGTTTGATGTCCGCCATCATGGTACAACGATCAACTCTGAAGAATTGAAGAACCGACTTAAGCGTGTTCGTCGCCACAAAAATGCAAACGAACTTCTCCTTCTCCATGACGATGCAAGGCCTCACCAAAGTCTTCGCACCGGAGAGTAGCTCACAGAACTTCATTGGATTGTTCTTCCTCATCCACCCTACAGTCCAGATCTCGCACCCTCCGACTTCCAACCTGGTTGACCTAATGAAGGATGCGCTCGACGGGAAGCAGTACATGGATGATTGGGAGGTTATCGATACAGCAAGACGCTGGCTCCGACGTCGACCAGTAGAGCGGAATCATGTGGGGATAAAGGCCCTCCCAGTAATGTGGCGTAAAGCCATTTCTTTAAACGGAGATCATGTTGAAAAATAGGATTTTGAAGCCAAAAGAGTAGGGAATAATATGGTGTATTGGAATCCTGAATACAACCAACCTGCTTTCAGAAAAAAGTGTTGCATTACTTACTGAATGCCCCTCGTAGTTGTATACTGTCTCTGTGTTATTATATCGCAGATGGTGACCATGGCAGCGACTGTGGGGTTAGATTATTTTGTGTCTTGAAAAATCTCGTGGAATTTATTGTCACCAGATGTGAAACTGTCCCCTCGTTTCGTTTCTAAGTCACGCGTGTCAGAGCAGTAGTGTTATGCTAATTTTATGTACGACTAGATATTTCGCTATAGATGTAAGTTTCTTGGTAATTGGAATAAGTCTTCAGTCGCGCAAGCCCCGTGAATTCTGATGAGTACGACTTGTAATTTTTGTCACTAATTTACACCAACCAAACTGGAGGACATATGGCCTCAACAATACATTAAAATTTTTCCACATTAGCTTGTTATTTGGAGTGCCAAACCCTCTCGGACTGTTGTGTTTCTGCAAAGCTAAATCAGCTTTCACACATAGGCACAAGGTATATGAACAGCTGCATAACAAGTAAGGGCAGTAAGGTTAACAGGTTGAATGTATGCAACTGGGCTTCCAGGATACAACAAAAGAATGTAGGTCTGTGGGGTAACTCAAGTTATGTGCCCGTGTTAGTCCTCCGCTTACTGTACCTGGAAGTTTGTTCTATATTACGTTGCAGGAGTAGGTTTTCGGCTTTTATTGTCTCTCCGCATAAATCGATTTATTAATAGGTCAGGAATAATTAATGTGCGAAGTGTCGATTGCGGCAGGTCTTATTCTGATTATTAGCAAAAAGCTAAATAAAATAAAATTCATAACAGTGAGTAAATAAAATGTTCCTAATTGATGTACTCTAGTTCTGAGGAGCAGTCTGGGTAATTAATAAGAATCTAAAAAGTTTTTTGTGAATTTGTAACCGCTATCTTTGTTATTTAATGGTTCTTTAGGCTATCTGACAAATGAGAGGAGGGTTGGTGGTTATGTCCGGTGACATAGGCAGTTGATGAATTCTACCGTGTGCCTGAAAGCTCGGCACTGTTTGCTAAGCTCATAGGAATCTATAGTTCACGACATTTTGAAATGATAAAAGTTACTCTATGGAAACACAGTTTATTAATTCTGGAGACAAGTAAATGTTCTCTAATTCGACTCATACCCAAATTTACAGCACTCACTCAGTCAAACCACGAAATAAAATTTCACTTGAAAATTACCTTCGACACACAATATAACTTCTTCCAAGATCCAGTAACATCAATGGTCACTTCCTTAATGTTGAAACACCCACGTAGCATTACTGGTGGCGACACCTGTAATATTCGGAGTTCTCACTCCACTTATAACTTCAGATTCCTGGCAAATAATTTAACAAAACTTCTCCCCCAAAGATACAATAACTTCCTCCGTCCACCGAACTTCTTTATCTTTATGATGTGGATATTTCTTCATATTAACATAAATCGTTCCGGCGGTGGGTCCGCTCCAGGACTGTCATCATGGGCCGCTCGTCCCAGACCCAATCGCTTGTCCCTTTTCTGCGTAAGTGTGCGCGACCTAATAGAGGGACTCCCCGCCTGTTGGCGCGAACCGTTACATACTGGAACCTTCCAGAAGGCCTGCGATATGATATCCACTGGAAGTACACATTCGTAATCGATTTCTTAATAAGGGTATCGGCAACAGTACCCTTAAAAATTCTCCAAGAATGGTTTTAGTTTAGAAAGCAGCGCTGAGAAGTAGCAGGTGGAGGTTTTGGTTCATCCAGATAACGACAGAAGGGGAATCTTCCAGCGGTTCATGTATTTTAGCAGCGGGCAGATAAAATCGGCTTTTCATTCATAAACCGATTAGTGGAAGGTGAGTACGGAGCCTGTGGCATATCTGCTGGTAACTACGTCTGGTTATTTCAAACAACAGGGCAGTGCCCCTACCCAGCAGCTACGGTGGTCGACGCATCTACGAAAGGCGTGGCGAAGAAGTCTTCAAAGCTAAGCTGTCGATTTACTTTCGAGCTGCTCGGCACACTTGTAAAACTTCAGAGCAGAATGGCCAACAGTGATAAAAAAAAAAAATCGATTCCAAAAATCAAATGGCTCTGAGCACTATGGGACTTAACTTCAGAGGTCATCAGTTCCCTAGAACTTAGAACGAGTTAAACCTAACTAACCTAAGGACATCACACACATCCATGCCTGAGGCAGGATTCAAACCTGCGACCGTAGCGGTCTCGCGGTTCCAGACTGCAGCGCCTACGACCGCTCGGCCACCCCGGCCGGCAATCGATTCCACTTCACAAGGTATAAATATAGGGTATAAGTAATGTGGACAAATGTATCAGGAACTGAGTATTACAAGTTTTCAGTCCTGATACGTAATCTGTGCATGTACAGTATGGTGATGAAACTGTGGAAGAAAAGTCAGTAGAAAAGTCAAAACTGTACTAACTCTACTTAAACTGAGGATTCAGTATCCAATGGTACTGACGATACTCACACAATGACAGATTACGAGCGAGGTGGCGCAGTGTTTAGCACACTGGACCCGCATTCGGGAGGACGACGGTGCAAACCCAAGTCCAGCCATCCTGATTCAGGTTTTCTGTGATTTCCCTAAATTGCTTTAGACAATGCTGGGATTTTCTTTGGAAGGCCACTTCCGACTTCCTTCCCCACGCTTCCCTAATCCGATGGGACCGATGACCCTGCTGTTTGGTACCATCTCCCAAATTAACCAACCAACCAATGACAGATTCAGTAGAGGAGCAACTGTCTTCAGATGTCAAGCCTGAGAGCAAAATGTTTTAATGCTGTCATTAATAGAGACATTAAGTATTCTCAAGCCTGAATTGCAGCAGGATAATTCCAATAAAAGTTCGAGTTTGTGAACAGAAATTAGTAAGAGAACACCTGTTTAGTAAACGAATTTTAAAACGGAAATTGAAACTGTAAGAAATGAAACAGATAGTGTGTAAACTCATGATTCACCCGAAATTTTAAAGTTGATATTAAAAGCGAAGCATGACTTCGAAAACCAGTTTGCCCAACACGGAGTGCGATTGGAGGAGCATGTTAATTCACAGTTTCAAAGATAGATTCGAAACTCAGCTGTGAGACACATGCCAAGGATTCGAGCTACTGATCGCAAAAAAAGTTGGAAGCCAATGGAGCTGTCTATCTCACTTTCACGCAGCAAAGAGAGCTAAGGAAAGCTACACATGAGGAGGCTGTGTGTAAAGAATTGATTATATTACTGATAATACTAAATTTTAGTAATCACGTAACAGAGACAAATCACACTCTGGACGTTGAGCGAAAAGAGTGCTCAGCGTTCCAAAAATAACAGCTCGTGCATAATTATGTGGTGGACGAGAAACTGGTCACGACTGACTAAGAAATCTAAAGGTAATCCTAAATTGTGTACAGTATTCGACTTTTACGTCAGCGGAAGTGGCCTTCATTTAATTTAGCAGATTCAAGTATTTAGATCCTTGAGGCAATGTTTATACAAATTTATTCATTCAGGAATTCATGGATTTGTTGCTTGTGTCCTGGTTGGGACAGGAGCAAATCTCTTTTGCAGTAGGCAGTGTAAAAGGGGATGCTGTCCACTGGGCAAATGACTTGCAAATACTTGTAATGATTTTAAGGAATTTTGTGAAAAATTTCTGTGAGAATATTGCTCTTCAAACTCAGAGAGCTAGTGGTAGATTTCTGAAGTGGTATAATAATAATAATGTCGTGTGACGAGGGCCTCCCGTCGGGTAGACCGCTCGCCTGGTGCAAGTCTTTCGATTTGACGCCACTTCGGCGACTTGCGCGTCGATGGGGATGAAATGACGATGATTAGGACAACACAACACCCAGTACCTGAGTGGAGAAAATCTCCAACCCAACCGCGAATCGAACCCGGGCCCTTAGGATTGACAGTCTGCCACGCTGACTACTCAGCTACTGGGGGCGGACTTCTGAAGTGGTAATAGGTATTAGGTGAATATGGACCGGCGGAAAGGAATGAAAGAGGAAGTCGCCTGGTAGAATTTTGCACAGAGCATAATTTTATCATTTTGTGACTTTTACGAGTTCCTAACCAGGAGCGAATTTTATATCATCTGTGTGCTTTAATAGTTTAGTTTCTTGAGCTTCTGCATGTTAATTTAATGTCTATTAGCCACAGTTCACGCGTTTTCGTTTGCGTCGGAAAGTAAACCGATTTTGTGACATATTACAAGTTCCTAATCAGGAGCGAATCACTTAGTTTCACCTGAGTGCTTCGGTAGTTAGGTTCCTGGATCTTTGCATATTAATCTAATTTACTAGACAAAGTTCCTGCGTTTTCGTCGGTGTCTACAGTAGAGTTCCGCAACAAGTGCCATTAGTTTATGTGGGTAGTTTAGTTTTCCACGGTCTCTAGTATGGATAGGGACTGTGATTGTTGTGTGCGGATGCGAGGCGAGTTGGTGACACTTCGCTCTCAGCTCCAGGCTGTGATATCTTCGGTTACATAGCTTGAGGCTGCAGTGGATGGGCACCACTGTTGTGGACTAGCTGTGGGGCTCCGACGGACGTCCAGCACATCCAAGTCTTCTGATCGGTCCTCACCAATGGCCAGCCCAGTTACTGCTCACACTGAGGTTGACCCCTCACCTGTGGTCGAGTGGGAGGTCGCCCTGGGGTGTATCAGTTCGTGAAATACTTCCCAGTGGGCCACACGCAAGGCCTCTCAGTTAGTCTGACAAACAGGTTCCAGGTGCTGTCTGTGGCTGACACTGTAACTGAGCCTGATGCCATTGCCTGTCCTGATTCAAAGGAAACCTCTCAGCATGCAGGTTCTGGGCAATCACAGAGGATGAGATTATTGCTGGTTGGGAGCTCCAACGTTAGGCGTGTTATGGTGGCCCTTAGGGACATGTCTGCCAAGAAGGGGAAGAAATCCAATGTCCACTCCGTGTGCTTACTGGGTAAAGTCATTCCAGATGTGGAACGGGTCCTTCTGTATGCCATGAAGAGTACAGGGTGCAGCCAACTGCAGGTGGTGACTCATGTTGAGACCAGTGATGTGTGTCACTTTCGATCAGAGGAGATTCTCTCTGGTTTCGAGTGGCTAACAGAAGTGGTAAAGGCTGCTAGTCTTGCTTGTGAGATGAAAACAGAGCTCACCATTTGCAGAATAGTCGACAGGACTGATTGCAGACCTCTGATACAGAGCCGAGTGGAGGGTTCGAATCAGAGGCTTAGACGGTTCTGCGACCGTGTAGGTTGCAGATTCCTCGACTTGCGCAATAGAGTGGTTGGGTTTCGGGTTCCACTGAGTAGATCAGGAGTCCACTACATGCAGGAGGCGGCTACACAGCTAGCAGGGGCTGTGTGGCGTGGACTGGGCGGTTTTTTTGGTTAGAGGGTCTCGGGAAAACACAAAAAGGGCTTCAGTCACAAAGGGTGAAGGCTGAACACAGGAAGAAAGTACATACAGGAACAATCGGTAAAACAGCTCTAATTGTCATAGCTGTGTTGTGAAAGTACCAGAGCTCCAAGCGCTAATAGAAAGCACTGATGCTCAAATCGTTATAGGCACTCAGAGCTGGCTAAAGCCGGAGATAATCTCAGTCGAAATTTTTGCGTAGAACCTAACGGTGGTCCGAAAGGATAGGCTAAACACATTTTGCGGTGGCGTGTTTGTTGCTGTCAGAAGTAGTTTATCTTGTTGCGAAACTAAAGTAGATACTGCCTGTGAGTTAGTATGTGCAGGGGTAATTGTTGGCAACCAGAATAAAATAATAATTGCATCCATTTACCGACCTCCCAATTCAGATGATACAATTGCTGAAAGGTTCAAAGAAAACTTGAGACTTGAAACACGTACCTGACTCATACGATTATAGTTGGTGGGGACTTTAATTTACCCCCGATGTGTTGGCGAAAATACATGTTTAATTTCGGAGGTACGCATAAAACGTCATCCGAAATTGTACTAAACGCATTCTCTGAAAATTATTTCGAGCAGTTAGTTCATGAGCAGACGAGAATTGTAAACGGTTGTGAAAAGACACTTGACCTCTTAGCAACAAATAATCTTGAGTTAATAACGAGCATCAAAACGGAAACAGGGATTAGTGAACACAGGGTTGTCGCGTTGAGGTTGAATATTGTAACCCCCCAATCCTCCAAAAATAAACGAAAATTATACGTATTCAAAAAAAGCAGATAAAAATTCACTTGACGCCTTTCTGAGAGACAATTTCCACTCCTTCCAAATCAACAACATAAGTGTAGACCAGATGTGGCATGAATTCGAAGAAACAGTGGCTGGATGGCAAATGTAAGGATGTAGAAGCATATGTAACTAGTGGTAAGATAGATGCTGCTTACAGGAAAATTAAAGGTACCTTTGGAGAAAAGAGAACCACCTGTATGAATATCAAGTGCTCAAACGGGAAACCATTCCTAAGAAAAGAAGGGAAAGCAGAAAGGCAGAAGAAGTATATAAAGGTTCTATACAAGGGAGATGTACTTGAGGGAAATGGAAGAAGACGTAGATGAAGATGAGATGGGAAATATGATACTGCCTGAAGAAATTGACAGGGTACTGAAAGATCTAAGTCGAAACAAGGCCCCGGGAGTAGACAACATTCCGTTAGAACTACTGATAGCGTTGGGAGTGTCAGCCATGACAAAACTCTTCCATCTGGTGAGCAAGATGTATGAGACCGACGATATACCCTCAGACCTCAAGAAGGGTATAATAATTCCAATTCCAAAGAAAGCCAGTGCTGACCGGTGTGGAAATTACTGATCTATAAGTTGAATAAGTCCGGGTTACAACCTACTAAAACAAATTCTTTATAGAAGAATGGAAAAACTGTTAGAAGCTGACCTCAAGGAAGATCATTTTCGATTCTGAAGAAATGCGGGAACAGTTGAGACAATCCTGGCTTTAGGACTTCTAATAGATTATAGCACAAGGAAAGGCAAGTCTACATTTATAGCATTTATAGACTTAGAGGAAGCTTTCGATTATGTTTACTGGAATACCCTGGGGTAGAATACTGTGTGTGAAAGGCTATTTGAACCTTCCACAGTTACCAGATGGCAGTTATAAGAGTCGAGGAGCAAGAAAGGGAAGCAGTGGTTGAGAAGGAAGTGGGACAGGGTTGTAGCCTATTGCGAATGTTACTCAATCTGTATTTTTAGCAAGCAGTAAAGGAAACGAATGAACAATTTGGAGTAGTAATTAAAGTGCACGGAGAATAAATATAAACTTAGAGGTTTGCCGATGACACTGTAGTTCTACCACAGCAGTTGTGATAACAATAGGTTCGCTGATTAGCAAGATAAGTTAGTTGCTGGAATGTTCTAGGAATCTTGATCAGGGTGGAGACACCGGTGACTTTGAAGAGTGGAGGGTGCGGCACGCGAGCTACACCATCTTTGTGAGCTGTGCAGCATGGCCATTGAGCTGGTAGTTCTACACAATGTGACATTTTTGAAGAGTGTCGATTAGATGACACATTTGGTCATAAATTGGTCAGCAGGAGGACCAGACAGAGCCTGTGGTAGGCATACTGCCGAAGGGGTTCCGGCTGTCCCAAACAACATGATGGCTTCCCTACCACAGCAGTGTTCACAAAATTTTAGATTCAGATGAATCTGGGAGTGTGAAATTAATAGCATCTTTTGTATAACAGTAGCTGGCCGGAGTGGCCGTGCGGTTCTAGGCGCTACAGTCTAGAACCGAGCGACCGCTACAGTCGCAGGTTCGAATCCTGTCTCAGGCGTGGATGTGTGTGATGTCCTTAGGTTAGTTAGGTTTAATTAGTTCTAAGTTCTAGGTGACTGATGACCTCAGAAGTTAAGTCGCATAGTACTCAGAGCCATTTGAACCATTTGTATAACAGTAATGCTTATCAACAAGTTTGTGCAACTACAAACACTGCTAATAATAATAATAACAGTAATAACAATAATGAGGTGCATAAATTATTTGACAAAAGAAACAATTGTTTTTGTGGAAATGTGGAATTTTGTTGTTTTGTACATAATTAAGTACAGTTTTAGGGCAATAACGAAATAACGTCTATACTTGTATGGATATGGTGTCTGTTCTTTCGGACATGTATGTTTGAAAGAACAGACACCATTGATGACCTGCAGCCGTCGAGAATGAAATTAGAATTATATTAATACCTTCAGCTGCTGACGAGCGTTGATATATATCAACGTGGACACGTGAAAATGTGTGTCCCGACCGGGACTCAAAGCTGGGATCTCCTGCTTACATGGCAGACGCTCTATCCATCTCAGCCACCGAGAGCACAAAGGATAGTGCGACTGCAGGGATTATCTCGCACACGCATCCCACGAGACCCACATTCTCACCTTGTATGTCCACACACTACATTCGTAGTGTCCCACCCCAACACACTCATTACTCGTGGAAGACAGTCTTACCATGTCCCGTAAGAGTTCAGGGAATATGTGTGCATCCGTTGAAAGATGGGTCTAGCGGGAAGCGTGCGCGAGATAGTCTCTGCAGTCACACTATCCTCCGTGCCCTCGGTGGCTCAGATGGACAGTCTGCCTTCGGCAGTGACACAGTGTGGACCGTGTTGCCGACCAGCCGCACTGTGGTGCACGCGCCTGTTTGTTTAAGCCGGAGCAGCTTTGCGTTTGTGGTGTTGTGAGTCTAGAACGAGATGGCACACTCGTACAGAAAAACGACTTTGAAGTTCAGTTTTGCGAATGACTATACACGACCAAAGGCACACGAGATTGAACGTTTTTTAAGAGAAGAGGTAAAAATCGATCCACAGGAAATAGTGGGAATCCATTTATCGATCGTTTCAAGCGTCGTCTATGTCAAGCTTATTGACGAGGCTGCTTGCGAAAGACTTCATCACCGAACGGGTATCGTTTCTGTCATGCCGACGAGAATGTTGGTGCGATTACGGTCGATCACGCGGGAATGGGATACGCACTATACGGGTCTTCGAACTTCCGTTTGAGGTCCCGTCTGAACTTGTGACCGACGCCTTTCGACCGTACGGTACAGTTCTATCCCATGTGGCCGAAAAATGGACGAGTTTTACCACATACCCCGTCCTAAATGGGGTGAGACAAATACGTCCCCTCTTATTTGTACATAGGAGGTTGTTGAGCGATTATAATCTATGATGGACAACCTTGCACTTGCTACTTGCTGCCTCCAGCGACGATTAGTGCAAACCCCACGGTATGACTTTCAGGCGCCACAACAGATGACTGTATTACCGTTGACCTTTGTGGAAGCGCTAAGAGGAGACGTGAGGGAGATTTCCCATGAGCACCAGCAGCTGTGCCCTATAGAGAACATGGACACTAACGGACTGGAACTCCGACCACCGGTTCCACCACAGCAGACACAGGACACCATACAAGAGATGCAGCTGATGGCCGCTCCAGGTTCAACCGTGGTGGCTGCCAGTGCTTCCACCGAGAGTGTGATAGACCAGGCCCAAGACGGTGGATACACAACCCAAGCAGCCGATGTGGAAGCAAGGCAATGGAAACAGTGTTCGCCAAAGAGAAGAAAGAAGTATCGACTGACTTCTGCTGACGATAGCCATAGTCCCGAGGGGACAGTGGACAACAACGACAGTATCGACCTGAAACCAGTGGATTCAACAGATACTGAGATGATGGTGCAGGAATTGCACAGCGATGATAACTTGAATTCTCCTTCTGGTGACCGGAAGGCAGAAGTGGAGATGACAATTGTCCAACATCAGAGCGGTGACAACGTTGCCTACCATCCTCCGGCCAGTTCTGGAAATATGCTGGGTACTGGACGCAAGAAATGGACCATCAGGAACAGAATGAAGATACGAATGCGACGATTGAGGATAGTCCTGGCCAGACGCCAGGAGGGGCCGGGGAATGTTGAACAACTGAGTGTGGTGAGGAGCTCTGGGGGTGCCGATAGACGACAGCAGTCCGGTTTTCAACACCATCGCTTGATGACACCCTCCTACAACTGATGAACACACGCCAGGTGTACCGCATTGCAACGATAAACATTAATGGCATTTGGACACCGCTTAAAATTCAAATGCTGAAAGATATGTTACACGCTGCGGACGTGGATATTGTACACCTACAAGAAGTGCGTTTCACATCGCCGCCGGAGTTCTACGGCTACGAAGCACATTATTCAGTACACGATGAGAGTGGATGCTGTGTGGCGATCCTCACCAGGGAAGGAGTAGGATTGGAGGAAGTCATGTCTCTCCCTTCGGCACGTGGAATAGCGATCACTGTCGATGGCGTTCGTTTCATCAATTTATATGCACCATCTGGCTCCACAAAACGAAGAGGAAGGGCGACCTTTTACACCGAAGAGATAGCACTGTTGTTCGCTGGACGCTATGATAACTATGTAGTGGGCGGCGACTTTAATTGTGTCATCGACCAAAAGGACCAAGTACCTCATTATGCGCCATGCATGGAATTGCGTGCTTTGATTACCGAAATGGCGCTTCTGGATACCTGGGAACTGTAGGATGGTGACAGAATGGGTTATACGTATGTAACGGGACACTCGGTGAGTAGACTTGATAGAGTGTATGTGACACGAGCTCTATGGACGGCGATACTAGATGCCGAAATCTGGCCAGCGGCTTTTACAGATCATATGGCGTACATCTGTACGATTTCACTAATGCGTCAGAAAATATGGTGGAGTAAGGGTCCCTGGAAAATGAATAGTGCCCTTTTACATGACACTGCATGTCACCGGTCGATAGAGGTTGTAAGACATCGTGGTCTCCTGACCTTCATTGCTTACATATTCTGCCCTCACAATCATATTCCACACATCAAGACGCTTCATTCGAACCCAAACTCGATAAGATAAAGTCAATGTTGTATGAATTCATGTAAACGATATGAAAATAACAAGTAAATCGCAAGTGCGCACCGAGATTGAAATACTCGAGGCTGGCGTACACACACACATTCAAGACACGACAGTCACAAAAGCCTTTAGTTCGGGAGAGGCAAACCGCTCGCCAAGAGGCCGGTCCCTTCAGAGGACAAGTCAACCTATTTACCTCGGCCAGCGACCGCCCGTAGAGCAGACAGCGTTTGCCCAGGTGAAAGGGAGAACGACCCTGTGTTCGGCTTAAAAGCAAATTCCGCTACATTGTGTGGGAGCGCCCAGCCTACGCATTCTTTACAAACATAGCACGCAGTTTCAGAGGTTTTCACAGGGAGACAGCAAACGCCAAACGCCGATGACACAGATTTCCGGATTGGTCGCCTTAAATGGAACGTCATTCTTCCGTTTTAGAAGAGCAACGCTGATTGGCAGACGATATTCCTGACGCCTAGAGCTGAAGGAGTAATGGAAGAGACCAAAAGATATACCCCTTCACGCCTGGCGTGGAGAGGGGCTGTTCCGTTGTCGCTCTTGGAGCGAGAACATGTAACGAGAGCGTGTGCGCTCGTATATGGACTCGAAAGAGCGAGGAACAAGTCTCCCCTCAGTACTTCACAGGGAGAGCACCTCTGTCGAGAGCAAATCTGAGTGCGACTCCATATTGAGTCCTTGCGATTAAGCGTTGTTCACTGTGTTGGCTGCCACACTTATTGTGTGGTGTGAACGGACAGAGTTATAGTTAAACGCCTGCGAGCGAATTTTTGAGTGGCATCGCGGTGGACTGGTTATCTGACTGGTGTACCACGCCAATAGTTAGACTAGGGGCGAATAGGAGTCCTTGACTTCATCAAGGCATACGGAGAGTTTGATTGGCGAAGGTCAATCCAAATAGAACGAGAGTTATCTTATTTGTCAGCAGCGAGCGGCGCAGACAGCAGTCATCGCAGCTTACGGTATTGTGCACTACAGCTCTTGCGAGCCCCATATTTCCTCCAAAACAGTACACTTCACTGCATTTCACACGCGACAGCCTCGACCGTACCTAGCAACATTCTAACGGATAATTATTCAAGTTGAGTAGACGCGGCTCTCAGCCATTCTGCCAAGTCAATAACAATCTTAAACTTCGTATAGAAATTTCATTAGCGAATCCTATCCTTAAGAAGTAACTTCACATTCCGAAAAGAACACGGAAATAACTTGCTCAGTTCATAACTAAAAGTGTCATAGTGATTTCTCAGAATTTTTGCAAAAAAATAATAATTTTTGTTAGTTTCATGTTTTTCTTACACTAACTAGCACTACTCCAGTACCCAAGTATCCCATTAGTTACGTAAGAAATTTTGTGAATTTTTGTGTCATTTCCTTACAGCGGACGACTCCAGAAGATATTTATTGCTGAAAGTTTTTCAGGCATTTCTCTTTAGAACGTTAGGAGCGTCTGTCTGACTTCTGTAGTAGTGTGGGGGTGGAAATTGCATCTTGCAGGAGTCACAGGGTAAAGGGTACATGTCAGATTAATCTGTTGTGCAGAATGACAGAATAGCACGCACACGTTCACCACAGAAGGTGGTCTGAGAGACCACCACTGGATGCAGAGTGCCTTTTTAAAAATTTCGGCCGAATTTATCTTTGGCTTAAGCCAGCTTTCCATAGCTATCACGATTTCAGCTTCAGTGCTTTATATCAGCGCATGAAGTTCCAGTACTTTACCAACGCAGCTTCGACAGTTTACAATTAAAATACTGATTGCTGCTTGGTCCCCAAATGTCCTGACTTTGTCCCGCACCCTTTGAGGCTGTTGCCCATTCTGTTCTTGCCCAAGACCATCTAACCTAAAAAACCGTCCAGTCCACGCCACACAACCCCTGCTACCTGTGTAGCCGCCTGCTGTGTGTAGTGGACTCCTGAACTATCCAGCGGAACCCGAAACTCCACCACGCTATGGCGCAAGTTGAGGAACCTGCAGCCCACACGGTCACAGACCCGTCTCAGTCTCTGATTCAGGCCCTCGACTCGGCTCTGTACCAAAGGTCCACAGTCAGTTCTGTCGATGATGCTGTAGATGGTGAGCTCTGCTTTCATCCCACTAGTGAGACTAGCAGTCTTCACCAAATCAGATAGCCGCCGGAAGCCAGAGAGGATTTCCTCTGATCCATAGCGACATACATCATTGGTGCCGACATGAGCGACCACCTGCAGATGGGTGCACCCTGTGCCCTTCATGGCATCCGGAAGGACCCTTTCCACATCTGGAATGACTCCGCCAGGTATGCACACAGAGTGCACATTGGCTTTCTTCCCCTCCCTTGCAGCCATATCCCTAAGGGGTCCCATTAGGCGCCTGACGTTGGAGCTCCCACCTACCAGTAAGCCCACCCTCTATGAACGCCCGGATCTTGCAGACTGAGGGGCAACCTCTGGAACAGGACAAGCAGCCACGTCCGGCCGAAGATCAGTATCAGCCGGAGACAGAGCCTGAAACTGGTTCGTCAGACAAACTGGAGAGGCCTTCCATTCAGCCCTATGGAATGTCTTTCGCCCCCTGCCACACCTCGAGACGACCTCCCCCTCTACCACGGGTGAGGGGTCAGCCTCAATGTGGGCAGTATCCCGGGCAGCCACAGCCGTATTCCGATCGGGGGATGCGTGGGACGAGCTGGCCGTCCCTGACAAACCCCCGTCTGGACCCCCACAGTGATGCCCATTGGCAACAGCCTCAAGCTGTGTGACTGAAGAACACTGCCTGAAGCTGGGAGCGAAGGGATGCCAACTCAGCCCGCATTCGAATACAGCAGTCGCAGTCCCTATCCATGCTAAATACTGTTGTGCAAAGAATGTCTGAACTATCTACAGAGAGCACAAAGAATTCGACACAAAATTTAAACGGTTATTAAAATACAAGACTGCCTAGTAAACGCAGTAATGCTGCTACTTGCGCACTGCTGACACACTGCTCGGCGGCAGAAGGCTAACTGTACTGTAAGTAACGCAGAAAGACTATTTGAAAGAAATAAACAAATGGCAGACGACTACGCGACTTTACACGTCACAGATATTAAAATGCAAAATCTGCACCTGCTAATTACGAAACTACACAATGATTTGACGGATTTAACTAAACAAGCGCGCTAAGAACACTCAAACAAATTTTCAACTTGACTACTACACTTATATGAATGCTAAATAAGCCACTTGCTGCTAATTGCGCACTGCTCACACACTGCTCGGTGGCAGAAGGCGATGGAGCTCCAGACGGATGGAGTTCGAAGCATTTTTACGTAAATCAACCAAGCTATCAACTCTAAAATACTGTTTTAGAGTCTAGGACCGGTACCTGGAAGGTATTTGTAAGAGAGAACATAAAGGCTACAACGTTCTCCACTTAAAACAGGCTATAACGTTAGATCGCCTGCGTTTCCGACCTATCAGTCGTATGGAATGTAGCGTTGTTAATCTTCCATTGTGAGAAATATATTTCAAGCACATGACATACATTCTTTTTCCCGGTTTCTCTACGATAAACTATGTTATCGAGTCGTAAAACGAAAAAAACTACTTCTGTAAAACATTTGCTCTACATGATACGAGCACAATATAGCTTTACGGAGACGTATAGTGTCCACTGTTCACATCCGATCACGGTTCAGAAATTATAAAATGGCTGCATCAGGCCTATATAAAATGATCGTTAGTAGCGGGGGATACCTCCTACAAGGAAACAGAAAAACGCATAACAGCCGTTTTGATGTTGGAAGAACTTTGTGAAAAGAAATTCAGATTTAGTTCTGTTGAATGAAGATGATGTCAGTCTCCACTTTAGAAATAATGTAATCAGGGTGCAGTCATTAGCACATAATCAATTCTCTTCGCCAAGGCTTACCAATGTTCTGAAGTATGCCTGATACAAATCAGGATATTTAGAGGATCACACATGACAATTTGAAATCCTGCTGAATTTTGTCTTATATTGTCTACTTCGTCGTATATATTACATGAAGAAATTTCGTTTATTTTATGTGGATGGTGTAAAAAACGTTACGTTTTGATCATTTCTTTAAAGATTATTATTATTCTAAGTATTTTCCTTCATAATAATGAATTACTTATTATTTTCATTTAACAAATACACGTACATGAAATGGTAAACAAAAAAAAAACACGAATATAAAATGCAACATAACAATTTGAAACACAAAACAAATATAAATAATGAAAATGGTAATGAATGTTGAGATATTTCAATTAGATGCATTGAAAATACTCTGACAGCGCGTTGTGCACAACTTATTTTTCAAAAATGGTATTTCAGAAACCAGATTTATTACACAGGGTGTATGTAGCTTGAAAGAGTCTTTAATTTGTGTTGCAACAAAACTTTTCATTTTTCAAAATTAGTTAATAGTGGTGAGGTATTTTTCAAAGTTTCACATTATTACAAAAGTCGATTATACAGTTTTCAAGAACATTAATTATAGTTAAGCTTTTATATGAAAAATATTTATACATCATATATATTATATAGATATTCCTTCTAAATCTAAAATGCCAAATTACTTTTGGGGTGTGTTTACACCTTAAAAATGAAACTGGCCACAAACAAGAAAATACATATTGCACTATTTTTCTCCCTCTACACAACCACAACATTTCATCAAGATCGTTTATTGACACCTGAGAATTTTTCCTTGTTAAGTGCCTTATAATCAGCCGAAACTACGGTATGATTTCTCAATAGGTAACCTTCAAACTTTTTAAACCCGTACCCCATGGGCATTGTATCCTGCTCGGCAATATAATCATTGTATTTCGCCGCCATCAACGTCCTACTTGCAAACGAGATCGTTTGATGTTGAATCTCTCTCTCATTACCTTTCACTCGGAACACTTGAACACCAGCCCACACAAACATGCAGCGGTGGACATAAAGAAAATTTTTGTACAGACAGTATGGTACAATATTTTACTTTTGTGCAATGGTCACCTGAGGTCTTGGAATGCCACTTCGTATTTTGGAGTTCATACCCATAGCGCGTTCTTCTTGGGCACGTGGTTCCTAATTGGATTGCTGAAGGCCAGTGGCGAGACGAAACGTCTATAAAAACCAAAGAGACTGAGAATCACCCCCAAACATTTTTTTTATTTCTAGACTAGGAAATTTCTCAACTGTTCTAAACTTCTCTCTTTCAGGTATCATGCCGTCCATACTGATGACATGCTCTAAGAATTTTATCTCGCTTTTAACCAATTCGGTTTTACTAAGTTGAGCTTAATTTCACTTTTCTTAGTGACTATTACCATTCACTCCAGTTGTCTACAGTGTTCTTCCCATGTGGGTGTAGCTAACACACTATCGAAATAAACAGTCAGTAACTCTCTAATTTCTGGGTCCAGCACTTTGTGCATTGCCCTAAAAAATGCACAGCTGATGTATGGAAACCGAACAGCACCACACATAATTGATAGCACAAACCGCCAAGGAAAAATGCAGTCTACTTTATTGGTTCTGGGGCTAACCTGAGGTTTCAGTATCCACAGGCTACACCCACAGACGATAAATACTTTGCCCCATGGAATCGTTGTAGTAAATCGTCAATTGACGCTGGTCTATCGCTTTCTTTCTCGACTAACTTGTTTTGCTTTCTAGCATCTAGAACATGGCATACATTTCCATCCCTTTTGGGGACCACAAATTTTGGTTAATGTATCCGCTGCAGGCTCATACGATAATGGCCCATTCTAACATTCAGTGGACCTCATACTGTATAGCTTCTCTGTGAGCAAATAGTACAGCAAGCAAGCAAGTTTGCAGCAAACTTCTCGTCGGGCTTTACATTCAACCTACATTCAAACTCTTTTACAACTCCAGGGAAATCATAAAATAGAAAATTATTCCTTAACAAAATCTCCTTTAATGTTTCCTTCTGTGTCTCTGACCACAGCTGCATATCTTTGGCTCTCTAACCATCACACTCCAATCTGTTTTTGCTCTTCGACCAACGGTTTCTGCTTACTCTCAGACGCTTCCCTACTCTCTTTCTAAGTCTTTGTACCTTAATTAGCCTACACCCTTGATATCCATTCACTTATTCCCAAGGTTCTCATACTTCCGACCTTCTGCTTTACAAAAGGCACCACTACAGTCTTCTCTTTAGATGCAGTTATAAATAACACACATCAATGTCCACATCATAACGATAAATATTCAGAAAATCAACCCTTACAATCATGTGGACTCTCAGATGCAGAATGATTAAAAATGTGTGTTCTAGTATGACATCCTTAAATTGCAGGGGTAGTATGACTTCTTGTCTGATTGCTTTTGGCAACTTCCCTGTAGCTCCCTAGATTTTAACACTTGATATCGCCATGGCTGCCACGTCCGTTTTGCTTGGAAAAACTTCAAAATACACTAGTGAAATCACAGAAATCTTGGAACCACTGTCTATGTTTAACCCCTATTCCAAACGCTATACTATTACCATCACAGTGCGATTAACATGAGCTACAGTTAGCACCGGCTTCTCTTCAAGTAGTGAATATTTAATTACTGCTTTTCTATCTTACGCTGGTTTACTCACTAAATTTTTAAGTTTCCGTTTTCCTACAGGCCAATATTGAAACCTTTGAAGCATCCTGTTATGAAGCGACAGTTCACACATGTGCTGTGTTTTGCAGCTCTCAGCATGTGAATCTAGAAACAATGCAAGCTCATTATGCAACCTTAAGGACGGTTCATAACTGTAATCCATATCGAATATGAATTCATAGGAAGTGTCACTTTCTTACAGAGGCAATGTTGCTCTTTTAGGAGCAGTGGCGGCTGCTGTGTAAGAGCACAAGAAAAAGTGAACACCATAACTTTCGCCATCTTACGGATTTATTGGTTATATTTCTTTGAATACTGTTAAACGTAACATAGATGCTGCAATCTTAAAGATACGCTACTTAAATCTATCGCGCTACTGCTTCCTAGACTTCGTGAAACTTGACATCAGGGTTGCGAGCACACCTCCAGTTGTGCACATTTTAAGGAGCTTTTGCACATGCGCAACTGTGCACGGTTCACGATGTGCACAGCTAGCCCTTGCCACTCAACTAGAAATTTACGTCAGTGCCACCAGATGGTAGCACAAAGCGGCAGATTTTAGTCCCAGTTCTCTAGGCATAAATCAAAAATGGTTTAAATGGCTCTGAGCACTATGGGACTTAACTTCTGAGGTCATCAGTCCCCTAGAACTTAGAACTACTTAAACCTAACTAAACTAAGGACATCACACACATCCACGCCCGAGGCAGGATTCGAACCTGCGACCGTAGCGGTCGCGTGGTTCTAGACTGTAGCGCCTAGAACCGCTCGGCCACTACAGCCGCCCGGCCGGCATAAATCCTGGTAGATGACAGCACATTCCTCAGATACGCTAATTCACTCACTATGTAGTAAAATTAGATCGGATGTCAGTATGTGTTAAAGCTGTACTGACAGTAAACCTATTTTGTGGGTTATAGGATATTAAGTTATGGATTTTACCATACAGTAATCCGTTTGAGGGGGTGTTAATCATAAAGGCCTAAAGCAGATCACCGTCGATTGTGAGATTGCATAATTTATTCATGCCTCTGAAATATGTTGATTCTGTGGCTAGTCAGGTTTATCTGTGCCATAGGCCCACATTTTACACATGAAAGTTCACGAAAAGTTGTATCAGTGGTTTCTCTGATACTCACTTAAATGTGGGATTGACGGCGGTGTGCTTTTCAAGTAACCATGTTGGTGCCGGCTGGAGTGGCCGTGCGGTTCCAGGCGCTACAGTCTGGAACCGAGCGACCGCTACGGTCGCAGGTTCAAATCCTGCCTCGGGCATGGATGTTTGTGATGTCCTTAGGTTAGTTAGGGTTAATTAGTTCTAAGTTCTAGTCGACTGATGACCTTAGAAGTTAAGTCGTATAGTGCTCAGAGCCATTTGAACCATTTTGAACCATGTTGGTAGACATTACTACTTGAGTTAATCATTTCCACAAACAGCAGTTTGTGTTTAGAGTTCATTGTTTACTGTGTGGGAATCGGCGTTCGTGTGCAGTGTAAACATGAACTACGTTGAATCTGTTTTAAAAGCTAACAGAAAAGTAAAGCTGTGAGGACGCGTCGTGAGTCGGACGTGGGTAGCTCAGTCGGTAGACCACTTGCCCACGAAAGGAAAAGGTCCCGAATTCGAGTCTCCGTCAGCCATACAGCTTTAACATGTCAGGAAGTTTCATATCAGCGCACACTCCGCTGCAGATTGAAAATCTCATTCTGGTAACAGAAAAGTAAATTATCGGGGAAAGGTAGCCGCAAAGAGACTAGGGCCTCCAAGAACAGATCCTTTGATTGAGAGAGTGACGAAATCAAATGAGCGTTATTACAAGCGAACATTTAACAAGGGAAGTGTACAAGTTAGCACAAGTTGTCATGTGGGTGCAGCGTAATAATATTTGATTTTCAGCCTGGATGTAAATTCGTGAACTAATACATGCGTTAGGGATCTTGTACATTTGTCTGAAAATATAGCACGAAAACTCCCACTTTCATAAAAATTCGAAACAGAGAATTGCGAAAGCTTACACGTTATTTTAGAATTATATTAATAACTTTAGCTGCCGACGGGCGTTGATATACATCAACGGGGACAGGTGAAAATGTTTGGCCCGAACAGGACTCGAACCCGGGATCTCCTGCTTACATGGCAGACGCTCTATCCATCTTTTTTTTTTTTTACGGCATGTGCTCTACCAACTTTTTTTATTTTTTTATTATTTTTTTTAAATTTATAATCACACTTTTTTTTAAAAGTAAGAAAAATGGAGTAAAGGTAGTTTGAAGCTCAGACTGAGACTTCAACGCTACTTTTTTTTTTCAATGTCAGACTTACAACCTTTGCTGACATACATTTTGTTATACTGCCGCATAAATAGTGTCTACAATGTCCAAATGTTGACAAATAGTGGCTAGTTAGAAAATTAAGTAAGTAAGGAAATGAATAAAATTGAAAATGTCGAAATGAAAAAGGCATGAAGACATCGCGGATAGTACAAATACAAAAGAAACATGCTCCTCTAGCAATGCAATGAAATTCGTGTCGGGGGCGACACCTGCTCACGACCCGACGTTCGATAGAGCAAGGGGCGGAGCGTAACATGAACGCCAATATCTGTCGTGCCAAGTGCCACACCAGAGCCGTGCCACTACATGCTAAACGATGTTCATCAGTGTCCAATGCTGCGCACTCTAAACATAGTGGAATGTCTGCCAAATGAATCGCGTGCCGCCGTTGATTCGATGCGAACTTCCTATTTACCACCACGTACCATGTTGAGCGTACCGACGTTGGGAGGTAAACGTTCCGTATAACGTGCCATATCTGTCGCCAGTTCTTGACTGGGTACTTCTTTTCCAGGGTATTCCTGGGGCGCCGGCGCAGTACGAGTTGGTAAACATCTCGCGTCGTCGGTAGCCGTGTTGTTGGGAATGATTCACTGACATAGCTAAGTTAAAAAAAAAAACGACTTGAAAGTGACATCTTCGGTGAAATATGGCCCACATTGACTAGGGGCAGCATTGAAGTGGGCGCTAGTACATCGGCCAACGCACCCGAGATATTGCGAAATTGAACGCGCCACTGTCGTAAAATCGTACTGACGAATAACGCCCGTGCCTTTTCATATACGTTTACCAGACCAAGTCCACTCTCTCCAGGTGGTTACGTAAGAGTTGTGTATTGGATCTTAAACAGGTGTCCCACACTCACGTAAGTTCCGAAAGTTGCTTGTATCCGTAACGCCATTATGCGCATTAAAGGCAGGACATGCGCTACGTGAGTGAGTCTCGGGTCTAGGCATACGTTAACATAGGTCACCCTCTGAATCATATCCAACGCTCTTAATTTCTGTAACAGCACTATTGTCCGCATCAGCTTCAATATGCGTCGGTAGTCATCCGCTGCTGTCCGCTGCACATCCGTGTGGAACGTAACACCTAGACATTTTATGATGTTAACTAACATGAGCGGGCCTTCCTCCCCCAGTTGTAATCCTCGACCGACATTCATGCAGCGTGACTTCTGTAGATTAAGCAAGCTTCCCGCCGCCATCCCGTGTCGCTGTATCCATGCCAACGCCGTACGTACTTCGTCGCCTGTCCTTGCCAGCAACATCACATCGTCAGCATAAGCGCGGCAATGAAATATCAGTTGTGGCAACGGCATTGCCTCCAGCCGTCTTCGGAGACCATATAGACCGGTTTCTAAAGCCATTGCACCCAAAAATATCGAAACGGGGCAACCTTGACGAACTGACCTTGAAATACCAATGTAGTCAGTGCCCCGCTCATTCACCGAGACCTTTGATCGCACGCCGTGTAACAGTCGCATGATCACTAGAATGAAGGCCTGTGGGATTCCCAATCTGCCCATCACTGCGTGCAAAAAAATATAATCCACTCTGTCGAACGCATGATCGAAGTCAATAGCGACTAGTGCCCCACGCACTCCGCATGCCGCTGTTAATGCGATGATATCTCGGTAGTCACCGGGCGCTGTATGTACGTTACTCTTAACGCCGAGGCATGTTTGATCTATGAGGAGTGTATCAGAAATTGAAGACCGCAGGCGAGCCCCAAGGATGAGCGCGAAAATCTTATAGTCGCAGTTCAAGAGAGTGAGTGATCTATAATCTCCTGGCCTTCTGCCACTGCATGGTTTGGGTATTGGGATGATGATACCCTCCGTGAATTCGACAGGTATCTCAGACTGCGGTAACAGGAGTACGTTGTACATCTGAATCCACGTCCGTCCCATGAGGTATGCAAAGGCGCGGTAAAATTCAATTGGGAAGCCGTTCTGTCCTGGGCACTTGTTTGGAGCCCCACTGGCAATTGCGCCTGTCAGCTCGTCCTCCGTTATCGCTGTGATGAAAGTCTCTGCATCCAGTGGTGGTCCTAATATATATATATATATATATATATATATATTATGACTTTTGAACACTATTAAGGTAAAAACATTGTTTGTTCTCTATCAAAATATCTCATTTGCTAACTATGCCTATCAGTAGTTAGTGCCTTCAGTAGTTAGAATCCTTTATTTAGCTGGCAGTATTGGCGCTCGCTGTATTGCAGTAGTTCGAGTAACGAAGATTTTTGTGAGGTAAGTGATTCATGAAAGGCATAGGTTATTGTTCGTCAGCGCCATTCTTTTGTAGGGATTATTAAAAGTCAGAATGCGTTGCTCTAAAAATATTGTGTATCAGTTTAGTGATGATCAGAATAAGTAAAGAGAGAAATGTCTGAGAATGTTCAGTTTTGCTCAGCTGTTTGAAAATCAAATAACGTAAGGAGTTTACCAGCACAGTAATTCACTAATTTTTCCAAGGTGGACGTTTCATATGGCGACCTTGCCAGGATATCTCACTGGAATCTTCTGATTTTTTTCTTGTAGTTTATGTAATTAGTGTAGCTATTGTTTATTGCTAGCGCGTAATTGTAGAGAGAATCTTCTTTGTAGTTGTAGTTTTTCATTGTTGTACAGTAAAACAGATGTGGCATGCACGTAGATTTGCACCAAGTATTTTGCAGCTGTGCTTGCAATTAATTAGATATTATTTTCAGTGATATGCTAATGTGTTTTCTTATTTTGCTCTTCAGCTTGTGCTTTTCTGTGTTATCGTATGAAATATTGTGACAATAATGGCGTGTGAAAAACATAATACTAGGCTCCAAAGTAAACTGAGGAATGACAGTGAAGACGAGAGTAGTGTGTTAGTGGCACCGTGTAATGAATTAACTAATGTTCAACATTGTAATTTGGTAATTACGCATAGGGAAATGAAGCAGGTGGCAAATAATGGTGTAGACAGTGAAACAGTTAGTGAACATGGAAGCATTATCGATCGATCGGTCGGCAACAGGTCGCCTCAGGATTCCGAAATGACAAGGCACAATCTTGCAAATACTGTAGATTCAGGTTTTGTGTCCTAACCGTTTTTCAGATAAGTCAAGACACATTTTCTGCTTTTCGAAATGCGAATATTGCCGGTTCAAATGCACTGCCGAATAGCACTGAGGAACACGTTTCAGAGACCAGTGCATTGTTATTACAATTAATGCAACAAATGTGACAAAAGCTTCAAAAGTTGGACACAATAGAACAAAATATTCAAATGTTTCACACAATGGAACAAAATCTTCAAAAATTAGACACAACAATGGAACAAAATCAGAGACAAACACAGCAACAGCTTCAAAAGTTAGACTCAATGGAACAAACGCTTGAACAAACACGTGAAGGTTTAACTACTGATTTACTTAAAATCTAATCGAAATGTCAAAAAGTCTGTAATGACGTAAAAACACAAATTTGTGAGCATTTTCAGCCTATTTCTTCGCATCATGAAAATGCATTGCAGAATCACCAAGCAGCTATCAAAGAACTGCAAACTATTGTTCATGAAAATTACGACACCTTGCAAGCTAAAATTGACTCAGTTGCATCTACCGATTCGGTTACGCAACTTGCAAAAACTCAGGAAAACTTAAAGGACACAGTAGATGCGATTTCAACACAAATGGACACTCTGAAACTTAGTTCAGAAAAACACACTGAAGAGATAAGTTCACTATCAGAGAAAGTAGCCGAACTTTCAGATCAGTTCACTAAATTATCTACAAAGGTAGATGATGATCTGAATGCAAGACCCGTAGCCTTCACTGATACAGAAGAGTATGAACAAATTAGAAAATTAAAACAAAATCAAAATCAAATCAATACAAAGTACAAAAGAGAAATCTGGTAAGTACAAGATCAGTTGGCACAAGTAATACAAGAATTACATATTTCAGAGGACACTCGCGCTCCAATACAGGAAGAGGGACTTAGAAATAAAGATAACCCACAAAATAATAACACAGGGCATTTCAGAAATTATGAAAGAAATTGGCAAGGCGCACCGAATTTTGAGATGGAACCGCCGAAAAGAAGTAACAATGACCGATATGCGAATCGCCGACTTGATGATTTTGACTATAAGCTGTTCATTACTACACATAAATTCAAAACATTTAAGAATTCTGGCAACGACACTCATCCACAAGCATGGTTTCATCAATTCTCTCATTGTTTTCCTCCCAGCTGGACATTGGAGCACAGGTTAGAATTTATGTGTGGCTACTTAGAGAATGAACCAGCAGTAAGAATGCAATCGGTCATTCACGATTGTCACAGTGAAGGAGAATTTTATCATGCCTTCCTCTCAGCATATTGGTCTCAAGCTACACAAGACCGAGTAAAACATAACATCATAATGATGAAACATTTCGAACAATCAGAATTTTCCAGTCTTGTGAAATATTTTGAAGACATGTTGCATAAGAATCAGTACCTGTCAAACCCATACAGCCCCTCAGAACTCATCCGCATTTGCTTAATCAAATTGCCTGAACATTTACGACATATTATTTTGGCAGGACGTTGCAAAGATGGCATCGAAGCTCTTCAGGGACTGTTACAAGAATTGGAAATTGACACTGACAATCGCGCGAAGCCAAAACAGGAACACAACAATTACAGGTCACATCCGTCACAATTCCGCGATAACAGAAATAATAACTGGACACAACAAGGCTATTCTTACAAAGCAAATCGTGAACAAGACATACACCACCCGTATGACAACCGTTGGCAGAGTAGTAATAATTACAGGGAACGATCACCTCTCCGCATTAATGACTATGACAGAGACAATCAGAGAAACAGACAATATGGGAACCAACATAATTATTATCATGGGAGACAGAATAACTTCAGATGCAACGGGTCACCGCGCAGTTACGATTCCGGGTGAAATTCTCCACCACTTGACCGACAAACAAGAAACTATGGAAACTACCGACATAACGACAGACCTGAATTTCGTCAGAACTGGAGGAATTCAAACAGGGCAGGACCCTCTCGGCAAGGTGAATTTGTAGAAGTTAGGTCTCCTAATCCCAATAACGATGTGCGCCAACAAAGAGACAGTAGCCAATGACTCACACCGCTGGCAGCCACAAAACGTACTTATGAAGCTGACTATGTAGCTGCTGTGGCTAGTAATTATGTAATAATGGAAGACATTAGGGACATCTTACTCCAGGAACACGACGTAAAACATAACAACATTGCATATCCTGTAATTCACATTACAGTAAATGACGTAAAATTTACAGCAGTACTTGACTCTGGCAGTCCCATTTCAGTAATTAGTGAAACAGCCTTTAGCAACAAATCGAACAATTGCCCCACACTTCCGTTATGTAAGATTAAATTACAATCGTAGGAAAAAGAGTAAATGTACGCCAACGAACCAACTTAGAATTCTTTTGTCAAAGCCACAGCTTCTCTATGAACTTTCTTTATGTTCCCTTATTGTCGACGGAAATTATATTGGGAGTAGACTTTTTGAATGAATACAAAGCAATCTTAAACTTTCACGATGCTGAAATAAGTTTAGAGTAAGAAGGTAAGTCAATAGCTTTGAAATTTGAAGATTGGCTCTCAAACTATGACGAGGAAATTAATTGGCTTTACCTCCTGTTAGACAACAGTTCGGAATTTTCGACGGAAGTAGACACTATCAATCACTCTGCAAGTACTGACAGGGATGATATCGATGGCGTATTTGATACTATTGAGTTAATTCAGAATAAAATTCAAACAAGTGAGAACTGTAATGACACTGATAGGCAGGACCTTTTTGAGGTTTTACAAGCACATTCCACAGTTTTTACTCACAAAACAGGAACAATCAAGGGATTTCAATTACAATTTCGTGTTCGTGAGCATACTAAATTTTGTGTTAGACCATACATAATCCAGCATATTATAGGGACCGTGTTAGAACAGAAATACAATTTTGCTTGACGATGGAATTATTGAGCCTGCAGTAAGCTCATACAACAATCCATTACATGTTGTTAAGAAGAAAAATGGATCGATCTGGCTTGTCTAGATTCGAGACAAATCAATACTATCATCATTCCTGAAACAGACAGGCCGCAAACGTTGGAAGTACTTCTTCAAAACTTTAATGGTGTAAAAGTGTTGTCTTCCGTTGATCTCAGATCCAGCTTTTATCAGATCGAACTTCATCCAGAATGTAGAAAATACACAGTTTGTCTTTGTTTCGGTGTTTGTTATCAATTTCGGAAACTTCCTTTTGGTTTGAACATTTTTAGGCAGCATTCATTCGCGGGTTAAATTCCATATTACCTGAGTTCTTAAAACGTCACGTCACCTTATATGTGGACGATATTCTGATAGCAGAAGCCTCATGGGAACAACATAATCGCATCCTCAACAGCATGTTTCATATTTTTGCAGAATCTGGACTTACAGTTAACTTGGAAAAGTCTGAATTCGGTAGGACAAAGGTGAAATTTTTGGGTCATATTATTTCTTCTGAAGGCATTCAGCCGGATCCTGAAAAGTTAGAGGCAATCAGAGCCATTCCAGTTCCATCCACAAAAAAACAAGCCCGCAGTTTTCTAGGTCTCGTAAATTTTTACCGTTGTTTTCTGAATATACATATTCTAGTTACACCAAAACTTTGTTCTCTCACTGCAGAAATACTATTTGGAACTGGGATGAACAGGCACAATTGGAATCCAATTCTTTGAAAGAAGCGCTACTTAACGAGCCAATACTAGCTCATCTAGACCTGTCACAAGATTTCTGTCTTAGCATGGATTCTTCTAAAGTCGATCTTGGTGCTCATTTATTTCAAGAAGCCATAGAAAATGACACTACTGTTCAGAAAACGATTGCCTTTGCTAGCCGAGTGCTAACAAAATCTGAAAAAAATTATTCCGTTACTGAATCAGAGGCTTTAGCTATCGTTTGGGCATTTAACAAATTCCGTTTCTTTCTTTCTGGTAAGCACGTAAAAGTATACAGTGATCATCGTGCATTACAATTTCTTATGTCCTGAAAATTAAATCATGACAGGTTAAAACGTTGGGCATTGTTTCTGGAAGAATTCCACTTCACAGTAGTCTACACTCCCGGCAAGGAGAACACTGTTGCGGACGCACTGTCACGCGCACCGGCTGGGCTTGAGAAAAGTAACACAGAAGGCAACCTCGAGAAAAATTTCAGTATTCTTTAAATTAAGAAAGTCGCCTTTGAAAACTTCATCACCACATCTTTAAAGGACATTGCTCATGAACAAGATAAAGATCCGATTTGGAAAGACGTCAAAAGTAAATGGCATGAAAAGACATGCCCACAGATTTGGCATTATTGTCTGGTTAGAAACAACATACTCTTCAAACGCTGCACTGTTGATGACAAGCTTTTGGTACATTCATTTCAGCTACGCACATTTTGGTCCAAGGAAATGTTATCATATTCTTCGGACGACTTGTTATTTTAACAATATGGAAAAGAGAATTCGAAGAGTTTTGTCTATTTGTAAACTGTGTCAAAAAGCTAAACCATCTACCATCTCACATCGTGCTCCGTTGTTTCCTATCATTCCTTCTAAATTAAAAGAATTTGCTGCTGTTGATCTCTTGGGACCCCTTGTCAGAACATCGAATGGATTTTCGTACGTTTTAGTAGCTGTTGAACTTACTTCAAAATTTGTTTCTTTCGCACCGTTACGTAAAGCCACTGGACGGTCTGTATCCAACGCCTTTGTTAAAAATTTCTTACGTGAAGTTGGCCACATTGCTAAAGTCATTTCAGATAACGGACCGCAATTCAGATCTGCAGTTTGGTCACGCATGCTTCGCAATCATAAAATGAAACCTGTTTTTATTTCATTGTGCTCATCACATTGTAACCCGTCTGAACGGATTATGAAAGAAATCAATAAGCTTTGCAGACTTTATTGTCACAGAAAGCATCAGTATTGGGACAGATATTTACACTTATTTCAAAACGTGCTGAATGAAATGCCTCATGACTCCACTGCTTTACCATCTGTTCTTGTACTGGAGAATGAAGAAACACCGAACAGAATCAGAGAGCTTGTACCTTTTCCGAATATACGTAAACTTCGACACAAAGACATAATTGATTTGGCTATTAAAAATATAAATTCTGCAGCAGACAATAGGAGAAAACTACACGGTAAAGCAAATGCAAAGAAATTATATATTGGTCAGAAAGTTCTCATTAAAGCTCATTCATTGTCACATAAGAAGAAACACTTGAGTCACAAATTCTTTCTGATTTACAATGGACCTTACAGAATCCGACGTATACTACACGATAATTGCGTTGAAACTGAAACACTGCGTACCAGGAAGAGTAAAGGATTGCACCACATTTCACATGTAAAACCGTTTATTGAGAGATAATCTGCTTTTTAACTTAGTCTTTGCTATAAAATTTTTAACTTTACATTACTAGTACGCTTTGTCACACTTAGAAATTGTTAACATGCAACAATGTTTTGAAGTTAACTGTCCAGTCTAGAACCTAGGGAACATATTTAGACAGTAATTACGAATGCATTGTTACAGTGAACAGACGACACAGTGTTATTGTGTGCATACATTCTTGCTTGTTAGTTGCATGATTACGTAACGACTATAAGGCTCACATACTTGGAACATATACCGGTACTGCTAACGAGATTTTAATGCAACATTTTGGTTTACTTGAAAATACATTCTGGATTTAAAGTACTTTCTGTGAGATTAAAGATGAATTAGCATTTGGTTTCTTTGACAGCTACACGATTATATCACGACGCTACTAATGCGTGACACAATTTACATTGTTGCTTTTGCGGTGTATCTGTTTTATATCTGCACAGTTTTTATGTATTATTCTGTAAAGTAAAACATGTTTTAGTAGTAACTTTTGTGGTGTAGCCACAATGAGACAGCCTTTTCCGTACCACAACAATACGTTACATTATAGTACTTTCTTGATCACGGTAAGGTACATAATAACTACGATATCTATACGCATAGCATTTCACTTTTGTTTATTGCGAGGTAAGTACATTGACTTCTACAGAACTTTGCTTACGGACTATGATAATTACGACACTTGGAACATTTTTTACCCTTAAGTAATAACAGAGATTATCTTACAACAAGACGCACAGTTTAGCGCTACAGTACACGTATTTGAGTGATTAATTTTGTACTTAAAACATTTATTTTTAAAGATTTTTGAATTACAAAGATACAAAGGTTTTCTGTGATACATTTGATTCCAATGCTGTAATCTGTAACACCTGAGGGTATAATTACATTAATCCTCAGGGGGTACACTCCTACTTTGTGTACTAAGTGTGTAGCGAGCGCTAGGAGCCCTAGCTAATAGGGTATTTGCTTATACAACTTTACACATCGGTACTATATTTCTCTAACACAGTTTTATAAAATAAAATTAAATGCATTTGCTAATGTGAACACTTTCTGTCAACAGATCTATTAAATAATAATTTTATGATCCACATTCTTCAAAAAAGGAGCACTTGGAAAGGAAAGAACAATAAGAAGGGACTAATAACAGTAACTGCATACATAATTTTCTTTTCAACTACTTGGTAACTTTTTTGATAGAATAAGTTGTTGTGGTGCACCACTTTAATGACATAGACACTAAGATGTGAACAGACGTTTCCCTTATCTGCATTGTTGTCTTTAGTGTACTATTTTTTCTGCTTGAACAAGTCATATTTAGGTATAAGTTATTGCATTTGCTGCTGCTGTTTGCCAGGCATAGTGCTACTGAATTTCACTTTGTATTACTCTGTTAAGCCAGGTTTACTACTGATTTATTTTTCGTGTTGCTGCACATTGGATCATATTAGTTGTAATATTGCATATGCTTTGCTAATTTATATTTATTGCTACTAGCTTTGCCAATTTGCATTTTTTTGTCATTGCTGCTTGTGTTAATTGTTTTGTGCTGCTGCATTACCTCATCTCTTAGTTTATGCAGCTGAGTTCAGTAGATTTAAGTTAGCTTAAGAGGGGGTAGGCTATACAAGAGTGTGAGTTGCGATGAATTAGAAGAAATGCATTGAGAAGTTATACGAAAAAAGTTTTTTTTTTTTTAAAAAAAGGGTACTGTACAATGAAGAATAATTATTTTGGAAGAGAATATGAATAGATTACAGAAAGCAGGTATAGATAGGACTTTTTGGGTATAATGATGAACGAAGGGAGATCTCCAAGAAGTAAAGAAAGTTTTGTTTGCAAAATACTGCAGTAAAACAAACCCTGTCCTTTCCTTTTGTGTTATTCCGCTATGTGTATGTGTACCCTTGTGTATTAGTGTTCTTCCTGTCTTTATGTGTTTATCTGATAAGAGTTATGTTGTAGAATTTTTCTAATACTATGTTATTTACTTTGTAAAGATATTTAGACATTATTAATTCTGTTCTGTTTCAATGCGCATGTATGAAATTAATGTTTCCAAAACTATTCTCACTATTTTATTTATTTACTTATGTCATAATTCCTGTAACACTGATGTACATGTTTATTTCTATTCTTTTGTAAAGCCTGTATTACTACAAATGTTATCTGTATTATTATGTTTTTAATGATGTTTTCTGTACCTTTGTGATTGTATTCTCATGTTATAAAATTGTACTTGACACCAGTTCATCAAATTAAGTAACTTGTAAGCATTCATTTCAGTGCACACATTTCTGTTGGTCATATTGGTTATTGGGAGCTCCGAAGTTAGGCGGCTGATGGAGCCCCTTAGGGAAATAGCGGAAAGGTCCGGGAAGAAGGCCAGTGTTCACTCCGTCTGCTTGCCGGGGGGTCTCATCCGAGATGTGGAGGAGGCCCTGCCGGCGGCGATAGAGAGCACTGGGTGCACCCGACTGCAAATTGTTGCTCATGTCGGCACCAATGACTCCTGTCGTCTGGGTTCAGAGGCCAACCTCAGTTCGTACAGGCGGTTGGCGGAATTGGTGAAGGCGTAAAGCCTCGCTCGCGGGGTGGAATCTGAGCTAACTATTTGTAGTATCGTTCCCAGAACCGATCGCGGTCCTCTGGTTTGGAGCCGAGTAGAAGGCTTAAACCAGAGGCTCAGACGATTCTGCGGAGATCTGGGGTGCAAATTTCTCGACCTCCGCTATCGGGTGGAGAAATATAGGGTTCCCCTAAATAGGTCAGGCGTGCACTATACGCAGGAAGCGGCTACAAGGGTAACGGAGTGCGTGTATATTAATGTGCTAATAGTAAACTGCAGGAGCGTCTATAGAAAGGTCCCAGAACTGCTCTCATTAATAAACGGTCACAATGCCCATATAGTACTACGGACAGAAAGTTGGCTGAAACCAGACGTCAACAGTAATGAAATTCTAAACTCAGATTGGAATGTATACCGCAGAGACAGGCTGGGCAGTGAAGGGGGAGGCGTGTTTATAGCGATAAGAAGTGCAATAGTATCGAAGGAAATTGACGGAGATCCGAAATGTGAAATAATTTGGGTTAAGGTCACGGTTAAAGCAGGCTCAGACATTGTAATTGGCTGTCTCTATAGGCCCCCTGGCTCAGCAGCTGTTGTGGCTGAGCACCTGAAAGATTATTTGGAAAATATTCCGAGTAGATTTCCCCACCATGTTATAGTTCTGGGTGGAGATTTTAATTTGCCTGATGTAGACTGGGAGACACAAACGTTCATAACGGGTGGCAGGGACAAAGAATCCAGTGAAATTTTTTTAAGTGCTTTATCTGAAAACTACCTTGAGCAGTTAAACAGAGAACCGACTCGTGGCGATTACATATTAGACCTTCTGATGACAAACAGACCCGAACTATTTGAAACAGTTAACGCAGAACAGGGAATGAGCGATCATAAAGCGGTTACTGCATCGATGATTTCAGCCGTAAATAGAAATATTAAAAAAGGTAGGAAGATTTTTCTGTTTAGCAAAAGTGACAAAAAGCAGATTACAGGGTACCTGACGGCTCAACACAAAAGTTTTGTCTCAAGTACAGATAGTGTTGAGGATCAGTGGACAAAGTTCAAAACCATCGTACAATATGCGTTAGATGAGTATGTGCCAAGCAGGATCGTAAGAGATGGAAAAGAGCCACCGTGGTACAACAACCGAGTTAGAAAACTGCTGCGGAAGCAAAGGGAACTTCACAGCAAACATAAACATAGCCAAAGCCTTGCAGACAAACAAAAATTACGCGAAGCGAAATGTAGTGTGAGGAGGGCTATGCGAGAGGCGTTCAATGAATTCGAAAGCAAAGTTCCATGTACTGACTTGGCAGAAAATCCTAAGAAATTTTGGTCTTATGTCAAAGCGGTAGGGGGATCAAAACAAAATGTCCAGACACTCTGTGACCAAAATGGTACTGAAACAGAGGATGACAGACTTAAGGCCGAAATACTAAATGTGTTTTTCCAAAGCTGTTTCACAGAGGAAGACTGCACTGTAGTTCCTTCTCTAGATTGTCGCACAGATGACAAAATGGTAGATATCGAAATAGACGACAGAGGGATAGAGAAACAATTAAAATCGCTCAAAAGAGAAAAGTCCACTGGACCTGATGGGATACCAGAGTACGCGAAGGAACTTGCTCCCCTTCTTGCAGCGGTGTACCGTAGGTCGCTAGAAGAGCGTAGCATTCCAAAGGATTGGAAAAGGGCACAGGTCATCCTCGTTTTCAAGAAGGGACATCGAACAGATGTGCAAAACTATAGACCTATATCTCTAACGTCGATCAGTTGTAGAATTTTGGAACACGTATTATGTTCGAGTATGATGACTTTTCTGGAGACTAGGAATTTACTCTGTAGGAATCAGCATGGGTTTCGAAAAAGACGGTCGTGAGAAACCCAGATCGCGCTATTCGTCCACGAGACTCAGAGGGCCATAGACACGGGTTCCCAGGTAGATGCAGTGTTTCTTGACTTCCGCAAGGCGTTCGATACAGTTCCCCACAGTCGTTTAATGAACAAAGTAAGAGTATATGGACTATCAGACCAATTGTGTGATTGGATTGAAGAGTTCCTAGACAACAGAACGCAGCATGTCATTCTCAATGGAGAGAAGTCTTCCGAAGTAAGAGTGATTTCAGGTGTGCCGCAGGGGAGTGTCGTAGGGGCGTTGCTATTCACAATATACATAAATGACCTTGTGGATGACATCGGAAGTTCACTAAGGCTTTTTTCGGATGATGCTGTGGTGTATCGAGAGGTTGTAACAATGGAAAATTGTACTGAAATGCAGGAGGATCTGCAGCGAATTGACGCATGGTGCAGGGAATGGCAATTGAATCTCAATGTAGACAAGTGTAATGTGCTACGAATACATAGAAAGATAGATCCCTTATCATTTAGCTACAAAATAGCAGGTCATCAACTGGAAGCAGTTAATTCCATAAATTATCTGGGAGTACGCATTACGAGTGATTTAAAATGGAATGATCATATAAAGTTGATTGTTGGTAAAGCAGATGCCAGACTGAGATTCATTGGAACAATCCTAAGGAAATGCAATCCGAAAACAAAGGAAGTAGGTTACAGTACGCTTGAATACTGCTCAGCAGTGTGGGATCCGTACCAGATAGGGTTGATAGAAGAGATAGAGAAGATCCAACGGAGAGCAGCGCGCTTCGTTACAGGATCATTTAGTAATCGCGAAAGCGTTACGGAGATGATAGATAAACTGCAGTGGAAGACTCTGCAGGAGAGACGCTCAGTAGCTCGGTACGGGCTTTTGTTGAAGTTTCGAGAACATACCTTCATCGAAGAGTGAAGCAGTACATTGCTCCCTCCTACGTATATCTCGCGAAGAGACCATGAGGATAAAATCAGAGAGATTAGAGCCCACACAGAAGCATACCGACAATCCTTCTTTCCACGAACAGTACGAGACTGGAATAGAAGGGAGAACCGATAGAGGTACTCAAGGTACCCTCCGCCACACACCGTCTGGTGGCTTGCGTAGTATGGCTGTAGATATAGATGTAGATATATGCACAATATGTGAGAAGTTGGGACTGTTATTGTTTGCATGTGTGTTAATAATTCAGCAAGGGACTTGTTAACAGCATTGCTGGTTCTAAGGCAATTCCAAAAACTTTGGGAGTGCACAAGTGGTGGTTTATGGACTTGCTATATTGTCTGCAAGACCCTTCGATGGTGATTAGGCACCTGCACAGTAGCAACAGATGGCTGCTGGCCATCTCTACATGGACTGCCGTGGGTCTGCACCTTTGATGACCCACCAATACCATTATTTCTACAAGGACTGCAGTGGGTCTGCACCTCTGATGGCCCACCAATACCATAATCTCTACCGGGACTACAGTGGGTCTACTCTGTGATGATCTACCTACCAATATTCTTCAACACTTCGACTGACTCTGCTGTGGGTTTGCTCTGTTGTGACCCATTATCTGTCTGCATGTCAAGAGTCAGCATTGTGTTTCCGTTGGAAGGACAACACTACTTCTTCAAGACTGCATGGAAATTCACTACTTCAGTGTGCATTTTCTTTTACTGCTCAGACTTTGGAGGAAAAAAAACATTGCAATTTTACTGTGATGAATGATCAGGACTGTCTTTATGGACTGTGAGAAAATTTTAGCTTTTGACCAACATTGTATCAATAAGTGTGTGCATTTGATTTCTTTGTTATTGTAATTATGAAAAACTTCTTCAAATCTGTATTGGCCACTGCCCAAAACAATTTGTAAAATTTTTTGTGGGGAGCATGGGGGCTTTGTAAGTAGGCTGTTTAGGTTTTTATGTTGGTAAAGTCACATAGCGCTCTGTATGAAAATCACTGACTGTGCTGTGTGCAGTCTGTGGCTGGTTTGCATTGTTGGAATTTGCTATTGTAGTGTTGGGCAGTTGGCTGTTAACAGCGCGTAGCGTTGCGCAGTTGGAGGTGAGCCACCAGCAGTGGTGGATGTGGGGAGGGAGATGGCGCAATTTTGAGAGCGGATGATCTGGACGTGTGTCCATCAGAGAGAGTAAATTTGTAAGGCACGATGTCATGAACTATATATTATGACTTTTGAACACTATTAAGGTAAATACATTGTTTGTTCTCTATCAAAATCTCTGATTTGCTAACGAAGATTTTTGTGAGGTAAGTAATTCATGAAAGGTATAGGTTATTGTTTGTCAGGGCCATTCTTTTGTAGGGATTATTGAAAGTCAGACTGCGTTGCTCTAAAAATATTGTGTGTCAGTTTAGTGATGATCAGAATAAGTAATGAGAGGAATGTCTGAGTACGTTCAGTTTTGCTCAGTTGTTTGAAAATCAAATAACGTAAGGGGTTTACCACCACAGTAATTCACTAATTTTTCTAAGGGGACATTTCACAAGGCAATCGTAAAATGCGTTTTAGACAGATACGTGCCGAGTAAAACTGTGTAGGGACGGGAAAAACCCACCGTGGTTCAACAACAAAGTTAGGAAACTACTGCGAAAGCAAAGAGAGCTTCACTGCAAGTTTAAACGCAGCCAAAACCTCTCAGACAAACAGAAGTTAAACGATGTCAAAGTTAGCGTAAGGAGCGCTATGCGTGAAGCGTTCAGTGAATTCGAAAGTAAAATTCTATGTACCGACTTGACAGAAAATCCTAGGAAGTTCTGGTCTTACGTTAAATCAGTAAGTGGATCGAAACAGCATATCCAGACACTCTGGGATGATAATGGCACTGAAACACAGATTGACACGCGTAAAGCTGAAATACTAAACACCTTTTTCCAAAACTGTTTCACAGGGGAAGTTCGCACTGCAATTCCTTCTCTAAATCCTCGAACGAACGAAAAAATGGCTCACATCGAAATACGTGTCCAGGGAATAGAAAAGCAACTGAAATCACTCAATAGAGGAAAGTCCACTGGACCTGACGGGATACCATTTCGATTCTAGACAGATTACGCGAAAGAACTTGCCCCCCTTCTAACAGCTGTGTACCGCAAGTCTCTAAGAGGAACGGGAGGTTCCAAATGATTGGGAAAGAGCACAGGTAGTTCCAGTTTTCAAGAAGGGTCGTCGAGCCTATGGACCTATATCTCTGACATCGATCTATTTTAGAATTTTAGAACATGTCATTTCTGGAAATCCAGAATCTACTCTGTAGGAATCAACATGGATTCCGGAAACAGCGATCGTGTGAGACCCAACTCACTTTATTTGTTCATGAGACCCAGAAAATATTAGATACAAGCTCCCATGTAGATGCCATTTTCCTTGACTACCGGAAGGCGTTCGATACAGTTCCGCACTGTCGCCTGATAAACAAAGTAAGAGCCTACGGAATATCAGACCAGCTGTGTGTCTGGATTGAAGAGTTTTTAGCAAACAGAAAACAGCGTGTTGTTCTCAATGGAGAGACGTCTACAGAATTTAAAGTAACCTCTGGCGTGCCACAGGGGAGTTTTATGGGACCATTGCTTTTCACAATATATATAAATGACCTAGTAGACAGTGTCGGAAGATGCATGCGGCTTTTCGCGGATGATGCTGTAGTATACAGAGAAATTGCAACATTAGAAAATTTCAGCGAAATGCAGGAAGATCTGCAGCGGATAGGCACTTGGTGCAGGGCGTGGCAGCTGACCCGTAACATAGACAAATGTATTGCGAATACATAGAAAGAAGGATCCTTTATTGTATGGTTATATGATAGCAAAACAAACACTGGTAGCACTTACTTCTGTAAAATATCTGGGAGTATGTGTGCGGAACGATCTGAAGTGGAATGATCATATAAAATTAATTGTTGTTAAGGCGGGTACCAGGTTGAGGTTCATTGGGAGAGTCCTTCGAAAATGTAGTCCATCAACAAAGGAGGCGGCTTACAAAACACTCGTTCGACCTATACTTGAGTATTGCTCATCAGTGTGGGATCCGTACCAGGTCTGGTTGACAGAGGAGATAGAGAAGATCCAAAGAAGAGCGGCGTGTTTCGTCACAGGGTTATTTGGTAAGCGTGATAACGTTATGGAGATGTTTTGCAAACTCAAGTGGCAGACTCTGCAAGAGAGGCGCTCTGCATCGCGGTCTAGCTTGCTGTCCAGGTTTCGAGAGGGTGTGTTTCTGGATGAAGTATCGAATATATTGCTTCCCCCTACTTATACCTCCCGAGGAGATCACGAATGTAAAATTAGAGAGATTAGAGCGCGCACGGAGGCTTTCCGGCAGTCGTTCTTCCCGCGAACCATACGAGACTGGAACAGGGAAGAGAGGTAATGACAGTGGCAGAAAAGTGCCCTCCCCACACACCGTTGGGTGGCTTGCGGAGTATAAATGTAGATGTAGATAAAAGTCATTCGTTTCTTGTTCTTCTTAACTGTCTGCTATTACATCATGGCAATTTGAAATTTGTTACTATACATCGACAAGGAGTGCTAAGCTGCTCGACATGGGGGCATCTCGAGATGGGTGAGACTCGGAAGCTCCATTCATTCAAGAGACGTAAAGTGTAGCGGTCTTCTTCTGGTCGGTTGCAGATTAATTCGCTAACGGTGCTGCAGGGCGGGTTGGCCAATGATAGTGTGAGGAGGGCCTTTCACTCTCTAATTTTACCCTAAGACAGCGAGAATGCTCTGCGACTCCCATACACGGAGAGATAGATCGCAAATTAAACACTATGCTCGAGATGATAGAAATATGTGGAGTGCTGTCTGGTATACTTTGATAATAATTTATGTGTTCGAGAATTAACACTGAATGGACGTACTACACAGCCATCTATCCATGTTCGCAATGATACTCGCAAAGTGGAGAAGGGGTGTTTTTCTATGATACTGAAATTGGGGAAACATGCTGTCACATCAGTAGTAGGACTGCCTGTGTACTGTTACACTCTGCATTGTTGCCAAATTTATTTTGGCAGACATTAACTGTTTTGTATCTGACTACAGTCTTTTCATTTTATGGTCAATTTCAATTGCAAGATAGAAGTGGTCATACGAAGCAATGTTTGTCCCCATTTTTGGTATTCTGAACATTAATATATGCCTATTTAGCGGCAATAGCTTTCGGAATAGGTATGTAACTGGACCCCCCATTAAGTGGATCAAAGACATGTGACTACACATCAAGGTGGAGTGTATGGCAGAGCACCTTACCAGACCCTCTTTCCTGCATATCAGAAAAGTGGCTCAGTATGACAGTCTCAGTAAAAGTTGCATGCCCTCTACAATTGACTCTGCCTGTGATATCACAGCATCTTTCCTCCAAATTTTGACGATGGTTTTCTCCGCAGCTCACAGGGAAGAACTACTTTACACATACTGGTGGGATATCGCAGACCACTGACGATTTCAGGGAGCTTCCTTTCCAAAACTGCTCGGTAAGCACAGCGGTAGGTAGCAGAATTTCGATACCTCACATTAGCGTTATCAACGTAGGACTGCAAGATCCTGTCCTTGAAAGCGCTAGCAACTACACAGTAGTTCAACGCGGCAGCTGTGATATGAAACAGAGCAGTATGTAGGACTGTTGCTGCTGCTACACCCAGGACATTGCCAAGATGTTGATGATGGAGGTTGATCACAAAGTGAGCAAGGCAAACGTGATGCTCTAGGTCAGGGTGAGCGCGTGGCGGGACAGCATACAGTGTTTGTGAAAACAGTGTTTGTGTGCGCCAGTTAGAAAGTATGGGCTGGGCCAAAGTGGTCACACACAGTGTTTGCAGGCACCAGTTCAGCAGTCTGGGCTGCGTCAAAGAGGTGGCACGCAGTGTTTATGAGCGCCAGTTTGACGATCTCGGTCGTGGTGATGATGAGCACATCGTATTCGGACTCAGCCACGGCATTGCATGTCCCCTTCCATAAGGCACCAATACTCCTGCAAAAAAGTAAGACAAAGTGATACTGACAAACATACACATGCCATATATATACATCCATCTATCAATAATAATAATAATGATAATAATAATTTCTGAAACATCATTGTGGCTCACCGACGCCAATAAGTGATTTTAGCCACTCATCATCTTCACTATCATCATTCAGCATACTGTGTGTATATTCCGATATTTATAGTTCAGTTTGGCATTTGCATCTGTGGCTAAGTCCCCATCAAGCGCATCTAGAACAAAAACACATCATAAGTGTTGCATGTGAGGACAAAATTGTCTGTAGAAGAAGAAGAAGAAGAAAAATAAGAAGTAATACTACTTACGTAACTGATTCTCCACATTTGGAGCAAAATCCCAGAGACTTTGGGTTGAGAATTTGCAAATCACAGTACCATATTATTGTATTCAGATCACAACCACCTTCCCGCAAAGCGGTTATGAGGGAAGCCATGATTTGAGCGTCGAAGAGTGGTGTATGGAAGCAAGTCGTCAACATCAGACAAACGAGCACTCTAACCAGTGCCATTACCTCTCGCAAAACCGAACTGACGCTTCATACTGATATAGCAGTCAATGCTTGGACTGAAGTGGTACAGTAGCTGATCTGAGTTGTTTATTTATAGACGAGACCAGCATATATGCCCCAGTTTGCTGTATATCAGCTGCTGTGTACATGATCACATCTTTTTTTTCTGCATACACTTCAGCACCGAGGACTCTGTGGGATATGACGTAGGCTTTGGTGTACATGTTATGATACATCTCTCTTGGTGTATTCTTCAAAGCCCAACGTTAGTAAACAAATCACATGTTGGTGCAATAGCATGTACTTAGACGTCTAAAAGCGAAAGTGAAGAGAAAATGTTGGATTCCAGCTATGACGCTGGAGAAACGTTGTTGCTTAATATCGAGGTCCAGGATTCTCGGATGATTTAGGTTGTAGATAATAAATTGTCGTTTATTTGTCCTTCCATATACTATTCAGAGCACATTTTCAAAATGACACTAATAAAAACCAAAACCTACAGTTCTGAGCTCTTTTCTTTGTCTATGTCAATTTCCAAAGAGCTTTGCTAGACTTTAAGTCAAGTCAAAAACAGAATGACACCAGACTGAAGACTAAAACCAGAGCGAACACAATCTAAATGCAATCTGACGCTGTTGGCACTAAACAGGTGCAGCATAAGACAAGTAACACTGTCCAGAATATTCTAGTTTATGCCATGAGTCAAATTAATCATATGATAAAGATTATTTAACAACTTTATTTATATTATATTTTCCGATAATATGTACGACGTCTATTAGTAAAATATCCTACCTTCGGCCGGAAAAAAAACTGGGTTACCTAGAGCGTTGGACACCTAAAAATTCTCAAAGTATTTCCCTTGAAATTCCACACACTCATTCCAGCAGTGTCGCTATTGTTGTAAGCATGCTGAAAAAACCTCTTTCGGAATGGGGTTTAGTTCGACTGTCGTTGCTGCCATAATGTCCTCACTTGTCTGAAATCGCGTTCCTTTCAATGGTCTATAGAGATTGGGGAACAGCCAGAAGTCGCTGGGAGCCAAATCAAGAGAGTAAGGAGCCTGTTGAAGCACTGGTATCTGCTTTTTTGCCAAAAGAGTCTGAATCATGTTAGAGGAATGTGCTGGAGCGTTGTCGTGACGGAGGCGCCAATTTCCTGTTGACCACAAGACCGGTCTCTTGCGCCACACAGCATCACGCAGGCGACGGAGAACATCCCTGTTGTTCTCTTTGATGATTGTTTGACTGGTGGTGTACTACACCACAGGACTCAATGAAAGTAGTCAGCATTACTTTGATGTTACTATGCACTTGGCGGGCCTTCTTTGGTCTTGGTGACGAGGAATGCTTCCACTGTGACGACTGGGATTTGGTTTCCGCGTCGTACCTGTACACCTAGGACCGACACCAGTGATTATGGTGTTTACGAACTCGAGGTCGCTCTTTGTAGATTCCAGCATGTCCTGTGAGACTTCAAAATGAAGTTGCTTTTGCTCCGCCATCGGCAGCTTCGGCACGAATTTCGCCAACACTCTCTTCATGGCCAAATCTTCCGTCACAACTGAATGTGCCAAAAAAGTGTTAATTTCCATCTGTTCCCCAATTCCTCTGATAGTCACACGACAGTCCCGCATCACCACAGTGTTCGCTTTGGCAATGACCTTGTCATTGTGTGGCTTGCTCTCCACCAATGTGTAGCCGTCTTTTTGTACCACTGCCCATAGAATCGTCACCGAGAGCCTTCAGAATCTTCCAAATGGTTTCCACCTAGCTGTCGCCCAGTTTATGGCACAATATGATGCAGTAGCGCTGTTCCAGCCGTTTCGTCATTTCGACTGCAATTAAAACCGTCCGGGCACTACACTCTACTACACTCAACTCCTGCTTGCCAGCAACTGCCGCTAACGACAGGCGGGAAAGATTCACGTATACGCACGAAGCTTCAAGGTTGGCTCATGCAAGCGCACTAGATCCAAATCCATCAGGCGTTCGCAAAAAAATGTCGGATACTTTACTAACAGACCTCGTATTTATGTGAAGATTTTTTAATAATCATATCAGTTGACAAAAGTTACGAAATTTATAAATATAAAAATTAGAAACTTCCTGTTATGTTGTGATATCGATTACATATCGATAGTAAAATAAATAAAAACATAAATGGGATCACATGTTTATGTGTATTTAAAATTGAATGATAAACATAGTGAAATTAATGTAGTATTATTTTCAGAATATTTGCTACTGCCTATTGGCAACTAATTTTCATAGTGCAAGATTGATGTTTGAAAATATATCGAGTAATGAATGGAAAATTATATTTACAGAAAAACTGCAGCTGATGACAGGAAAATTCTATAAACATCCACAAATACGAAATATACTTTTTACTTATAAAAGCCCAGCCATCATTTTGGTGGTATCATATTGTTCGTTAACTGAGCAGAGAAGTTAGAATAGAATTAGGTTCATTATAATACGTCGCGATTTTTCATAAATGTTGCATTTCTACACATGCTATGCGTACACTGATCAGCCAGAACATTATGACCACCTACCTAATAGCCAGTATGACCACCTATGGCAGAGATAACAACGGCGATGAGTCGTGGCATGGAAGCAATGAGGCCTTGGTAGATCGCTAGAGAGAGTTGGTTGGCACCATATCTTCACGGGGGAGGGGGGGGGGGAGGGGGCAGCATATTAATTGGAACTCGCCACTGTGAGCGTCTGCCATGTAAGCAGGAGATCCCGGGTTCGAGTCCCGATCGGGGCACATATTTTCATTTGTCCCCGTTGACGTATGTCAAAGCCTGCAAGCAGCTAAGGGTGTTCATTTCCTTGTAATGTCGGTTTTGTAGTTTAAAAATAAAGTATTTTATACAATGACGCGGTACAACACTCAGAACATTTTAATCATCAACGTTATTTATTGATAACCCAGAGCGGTCGGACATAGAGGAGAAGAAGAAGAGAATTCAGTTCACACATGAAATAACTGGCGTTTTTCAACATACAGAGAGGCACACGTGGGTCCCTGGGAGCAAGCGGTCGTTGTCCGCTGCCAGTTCTGACGTCATATAGACGAGATGCCTAAAATTATATTTTCCGTCCTTGATGAATGGCATAGGCAACTTGTGAGGATGGAAATAGATTTGAATAAATAAAATACACATTTTTCAAAGACAATACCATTTACTGATAATCTTACTTAAAAGTATTTGTACATTTTCTGAAGCATAGATATAACCGCTGCTGTTATCACCATATATTTGCTCGAATCTTTGAACTGGAGCTCAGTTGTACTCCTCAGGATTCCTTATTCATGCACTCACGAAAATGTCACACAGTCACAACATTCTTTTACGGCCTTTGACAGAGACTGTGCTGTCTCTATGATCCTAGGTTTAGCGTCGCGTCACCATATTTTCATACGATGCTCCGTCATCACGCCAGGATCTGCCATCTACATCTACATCTACATACATACTCCGCAATCCACCATACGGTGCGTGGCGGAGGGCACCTCGTACCACAACTAGCATCCTCTCTCCCTGTTCCACTCCCAAACAGAACGAGGGAAAAATGACTGCCTATATGCCTCTGTACGAGCCCTAATCTCTCTTATCTTATCTTTGGGGTCTTTCCGCGAAATATAAGTTGGCGGCAGTAAAATTGTACTGCAGTCAGCCTCAAATGCTGATTCTCTAAATTTCCTCAGAAGCGATTCACGAAAAGAACGCCTCCTTTCCTCTAAAGACTCCCACCCGAGTTCCCGAAGCATTTCCGTAACACTCGCTTGATGAACAAACGTACCAGTAACAAATCTAGCAGCCCGCCTCTGAATTGCTTCTTTGTCCTCCCTCAATCCGACCTGATAGGGGTCGCAAACGCTCGAGCAGTACTCAAGAGTAGGTCGTATTAGTGTTTTATAAGCAGTCTCCTTTACAGATGAACCACATCTTCCTAAAATTCTACCAATGAACCGAAGACGACTAACCACCTTCCCCACAACTGCCATTACATGCTTGTCCCACTTCATATCGCTCTGCATTGTTACGCCCAAATATTTAATCGACGTGACTGTGTCAAGCGCTACACTACTAATGGAGTATTCAAACATTACGGGATTCTTTTTCCTATTCATCTGCATTAATTTAAATTTATCCATATTTAGAGTTAGCTGCCATTCTGTACACCAATCACAAATCCTGTCCAAGTCATCTTGTATCCTCCTACAGTCACTCAACCACGACACCTTCCCGTATACCACAGCATCATAAGCAAACAGCCGCACATTGCTATCCACCGTATCCAAAAGATCATTTATGTAGACAGAAAACAACAGCGGACCTACCACACTTCCCTGGGGCACTCCAGATGATATCCTCACCTCCGATGAACACTCACCATCGAGGACAACGTACTGGGTTCTGTTACTTAAGAAGTCTTCGAGCCACTCACATATTTGGGAACCAATCCCATATGCTCGTACCTTAGTTAGGAGTCTGCAGTGGGGCACCGAGTCAAACGCAGTGACAGTGACAGTGACAGTGAGTCAGTACTGTAATGGTTCACAAGTCTTAGAACGTTGTAATGTACTAAACAGTTTGGGTGGAGCAGCGACTGTGGACTCCTCCATCAAAACATGTCCACGGTTTTAGAATGCAGTGAATGCAAAATCTTTAAACACAAATTGTCCACATTCATTGTAAAACCCCTGTATATCCACAACAATCTTTGCACTCAGAGACGTCATCATGCAATATGCTGCATGTGATGCGATACCCTTGTATTTATACTAGACACAGCATGATTCCCGTGAGAGGTGAGTAGTTTACAAAGCGATCATGTAGTAGTAACACATATACTGTGGTTCCTGAAGGGAAGCTTTGTAATGGTTCAGATTCAATAGGTATGTCTACAGTCCCAGATTTCACTATCTCATTTTACTTTGAGCAGTCTATTACCGCAATGGGTGCTGTTTCTCTAAGCTTCTTGGGACTGACCATGCAACCAAATTCATTACCCTCACAGTAAGAAAAGCTAATCCTTCTATACATATCGTATAACAGAGTGACATTGTTATTGTCTCAGTCAATCTGTAAGTTATAGTATGGAAAATACTTGGAATTTAACAACACTCTTTTCAATGGTTAGTTTAAAGTTGTCAATTACAATCAAATCCTTTCTCAGATTTCTCTTCCTGTCTGTTTGCAGTGCCAGAATAATAAACCAATGCGTTTATATTTGAACAGATGTCTTAATAATCTATGTTTGTCTGGATGTCACTAGAAAGATCGGATACTCGTAAAGTTCCCATGAACGGGAAGGTAATGGTATCTGAGCACCTGCATTCAACTCACATAAAATTTCCAGACATTCTTCATCTGATACTGATACATGAGGCACTTCCTAGACCACTTTATGAAGCACAATTTTATTCTCGTCCTCTGGCACTGCTTGAGCATTTGAGTTATTATTCGAACTAGAATCAGTTGTTGTTTGACATTCGTAATGATGCCTTTATTACCCTCAAAGAACTCTATTAACATTTTGATGTATATGGAATATAGGCACTAAAGCGGCTATCTATCGTCCCCCTATGAACCATCCTACATTTTCTAATGCACTGAGATCTTAAGTTGATGTAGAAAGGTATGTGTTGAGGGTTAGTGTGATTCCGACATTTCTTGTGCGGTCGACTTTGATACAGTTAATTTCTTGAAACAGAAAGGCGAATACATTTCGTGTTTGTCATGATGATGTTTTTACAGAGCTCCCATCCTTCTTCATGGTAACAAATCTTCATTTCAAGTATAGGAAACTGTTGCCTGAAAGTGTTAACTCAATTTGATGTTGATTAAGAATTATCATCTCGTCATTATTATTAAAGGTCACCAAAGTCAAAGGTTTCTGGGAAAAATATTCCCAATGAATGATCTGATCATCATATTGAACTGGAGTTGTTATACTGAGCAACATCATTGCAGGGTTTCAGTCTTATCGATTTAAGAAACTCGTGATTCTTATGTGTTATTGCAATGTTCTTCCACTGTGAAGTGGTGTTCTGATGACCACATGCATTGTATTCATATTTTACACCTATGCTGCTGCTTCAGATGGAGGCGTATTACAATTCTTTTCCTGCAAAAATTGATTAATGATATTCATCTAGAGAAGGTTTAGTATCTTAACAGTCACTGGGAGGTATACTGGACTGCTAGGCACCTCAATAATTTTGTAACCTGGACCCACCGGAGCAAAAAGTCGGTAGATTGTATGAATTAGTCTATCGTTAAGATAGGAATTCTTTGTGATATTACACTCAACGAGGATTGTTCTAACAGGCAGAATATCAGCTTGTTGGTTCAAATTGTAAATTTTATTAGTATTATTTTTCAACACTCGGCGCCTAGAGAGATCTAGTAGTGATCCTATTGAATCGTCATGTCTGAAGTTTACTGTCTTCTCCATTGCTTTTATCTCTTCTTTACACGTATTGGCGTCTGCACGTAGCTCAAAGCCTTCTGAAAAACGTTTTATATACACATTCAAATCATCAACACTGTATGAACCAGAAGCTATTCCCACAACTTCACCACCTACTAGAGGTAGTTTATTGCTCTTCTCAGTGATATTAGGTATGCCGTTATTATGTTTCCAGACCGATCAGTGCAATACTCCACTCTCCCTTGCTTAGATCTATTGGATGAAAATAACTCTCTCTCAGTACTGACTAACGTTCTTATAAAGTAAGAGTATATGACATCACATCTAAACATCAATTGATATAGTGGTGTGCTAGTGCTTCTTTTTATGCAATCGTCAGAATAAACGTTAGACAGAAATGAACACAGAGATATGAACCTTTTAAAGTAGCTAGTGCTCCTGGATAAAGTATTGAAACAATTCTTCAAGTGGTCTTAAATCACTGCATAAGTCAAAGTAGATGTTATTTCGATTTTTTAAACATATGCAACCCAGTGAGTTTCATATCGTCATGCAACATCGAATCTGACAGTCTCACATTCTCAGGATTTCCACATCGTCTTTGGCAACATATTCCACATAAACACTCCATGAAATCTTGCGATTTTGAGTTTTTTGGTCAATTTGCAGATCTGTATTTGCAAGTAGTCTGTGTGGTAGAATCACTACGAGATCTCTTTTGTGAACATCCCAAGGTCTTTCTTGTGCGGTTTTAAATATAATCCTTTACCACCAGCTATCGTTTCCATTGACCTATTATGCCTTTTAGCGTCCTGTGGTTGCTCCTCTGTGTTTTGTGCATTCTTCACTGTTTGAGCTACGGTGACAGCTCCTCCAGCCAAAGAACTGACTGCTGATACCCCTGTGAATGAGGAAATAGGAAAGGGGATGTCTTATGTATTAGTAGAGCCCTTGATGATTTAACTCAGCTTCTTCTTCTTCCGTTCCGGTTCAAGGCGCTTTTAGCCCCTGCCACTGCTGACCGGATGCAATTTTTTTAATCACTTTACAAATTTTTCTTTACTGTATGATGAACTGCATTCGTAATTTGCTTCAAATTTATTCCAGCACCCAACTTAAGTTTTACACACATTGCTTTAACAATCACGAATGCTGCAGTACGCTGTCCTATGACTATGTTCTTTCTTTCAAGTATTTGCTAGCTTCATCCGCTAATATTCGACCTGCAACAGGACGATATTTATTTGCAGAGTAAGCAATATTACACTCCTTCCAGGCCTTGTCAGGTATATTAATTCCCTTATCGCCACAAGTTAGCCACTTTACACCACCTCTGATGTGCATCCTAGCAATCATGTCATGCTACTGCATGGTTTGAGGTTTATGTGTCTTGTTTATATACCAGATCATAAACGTTCACCCAACTGTTGTGCTTTGATGGGAAGTTTTGTTTTGTGTGTCGCCCACCAGGTTACAGAAAACCACGTAGCAATTTCCACATTTATAGCAAGCGGTTAACAATTCTCAATTAATATTTGAAGCGATAATTAATCATATTTGGCACTTTGAGTGGAAATCGTCTTCAAACTCTGTCAAGTGCTGATTACGATAGGAATACTTTAAAGAATTGCAAAATTGATACTTTTGCAGGTGATCTGTAATGGAATATACTGACTAACTAAACGACAGTCAACTTTCATTTATCATTGTAGTTCCCGACTCCTCTGGTTTATACATAGAGAGTGAGAACATTTTGTTTCAGTTTCGCCGAGCTGAGTTGTGGTCTTTTGGACTACAGATTATGGGAAGCACGTTCTCCATAGCTTTCTCTCTGTCTGCACAAATAATTTTCAGGTCCTTGTGATACGCAGTGGTATTCAAAAATCACACAAGTATTTCAGCTGTCAATTTATTAAGCCACCACTCCATTCTTTCTTCCCTTGACAACGTATAACACGCTCTACAAGTAACAAGTGTGGTTCATCGCTTTCCTGCAAGTCCTTTGTGTAAAAACTACTGGCAATGTCTTCACTTTCTCTGTCTTGTAACATGAAAATCTCAGGTTTGTGCACTGTACTTTGCGAACTGTAAATATCGTTTTTAGCCGCGCGGGATTAGCCGAGAGGTCTTCGGCACTACAGTCATGGACTGTGCGGCTGTCCCCGGCGGAGGTTCGAGTCCTCCCTCGGGCATGGGTGTGTGTGTTTGTCCTTAGGATAGTTTAGGTTAAGTAGTGTGTAAGCTTAGGGTCTGATGACCTTAGCAGTTAAGTCCCATTGCTGTACTTTGAAGTTTATTATCACTTAAATCAGCTGATCTCATCTTAATTGTATGATGTCTAGTTCAATTATACTGCTCACTTATTTGTAGGAGAATGTCTAGCTATTTTTTTGAACCTGAAGATTAAATCTCATCCACATGTACTTTTTATTGTCCTGCTGAAACGTTCCACAAAACTTGCTTTCATGTGGGAGACTATAAAGTAATGGTTTATTCCATGTAATTACATTAGCAACTTGAAATGGCTATTGTAAAATTCACGTCCACGGTCAGTTTGAAGATTGTCAGGATATCAGATCGTTCCTGTCTGCAGCCGTTGTCTCTGCACAACTTCCTTCCCTGTCGAATTTGTTCCAAGACGAATTCTGAATACATTCATATGACCTTTAACAAATATTTGAAACCTTTATTCGATATAGAATATTGATTCGTATTGAAAGGGGTCTGTTTGCTGATACTAACTACTTAAAGGAAACTTTAAGTCCAGGATATGACAGATGATTTAATATTTCGCATTAGTATCGAAAGAGCACTATAATTCCTACAAGTTATTTAGATCTCAAAAGGACATATGAATATTACTTAACATACACTCCTGGAAATGGAAAAAAGAACACATTGACACCGGTGTGTCAGACCCACCATACTTGCTCCGGACACTGCGAGAGGGCTGTACAAGCAATGATCACACGCACGGCACAGCGGACACACCAGGAACCGCGGTGTTGGCCGTCGAATGGCGCTAGCTGTGCAGCATTTGTGCACCGCCGCCGTCAGTGTCAACCAGTTTGCCGTGGCATACGGAGCTCCATCGCAGTCTTTAACACTGGTAGCATGCCGCGACAGCGTGGACGTGAACCGTATGTGCAGTTGACGGACTTTGAGCGAGGGCGTATAGTGGGCATGCGGGAGGCCGGGTGGACGTACCGCCGAATTGCTCAACACGTGGGGCGTGAGGTCTCCACAGTACATCGATGTTGTCGCCAGTGGTCGGCGGAAGGTGCACGTGCCCGTCGACCTGGGACCGGACCGCAGCGACGCACGGATGCACGCCAAGACCGTAGGATCCTACGCAGTGCCGTAGGGGACCGCACCGCCACTTCCCAGCAAATTAGGGACACTGTTGCTCCTGGGGTATCGGCGAGGACCATTCGCAACCGTCTCCATGAAGCTGGGCTACGGTCCCGCACACCGTTAGGCCGTCTTCCGCTCACGCCCCAACATCGTGCAGCCCGCCTCCAGTGGTGTCGCGACAGGCGTGAATGGAGGGACGTATGGAGACGTGTCGTCTTCAGCGATGAGAGTCGCTTCTGCCTTGGTGCCAATGATGGTCGTATGCGTGTTTGGCGCCGTGCAGGTGAGCGCCACAATCAGGACTGCATACGACCGAGGCACACAGGGCCAACACCCGGCATCATGGTGTGGGGAGCGATCTCCTACACTGGCCGTACACCACTGGTGATCGTCGAGGGGACACTGAATAGTGCACGGTACATCCAAACCGCCATCGAACCCATCGTTCTACCATTCCTAGACCGGCAAGGGAACTTGCTGTTCCAACAGGACAATGCACGTCCGCCACCCAACGCGCTCTAGAAGGTGTAAGTCAACTACCCTGGCCAGCAAGATCTCCGTATCTGTCCCCCATTGAGCATGTTTGGGACTGGATGAAGCGTCGTCTCACGCGGTCTGCACGTCCAGCACGAACGCTGGTCCAACTGAGGCGCCAGGTGGAAATGGCATGGCAAGCCGTTCCACAGGACTACATCCAGCATCTCTACGATCGTCTCCATGGGAGAATAGCAGCCTGCATTGCTGCGAAAGGTGGATATACACTGTAGTAGTGCCGACATTGTGCATGCTCTGTTGCCTGTGTCTATGTGCCTGTGGTTCTGTCAGTGTGATCATGTCATGTATCTGACCCCAGGAATGTGTCAATAAAGTTTCCCCTTCCTGGGACAATGAATTCACGGTGTTCTTATTTCAATTTCCAGGAGTGTATATAAAGAATATAAGAGATCGACATAGTACATTAATGGTTGTACCACAAGGAAAACTAGCAAAATGAAATTAAAGATGTCGCTTCGAATGAGTTTGGCCAAAAACAGCGCAACCTGACAGGACAAAAAAATTTGCATTGATCATATTGTTCTACAGAAATGTTAGTATAGCACCCATTAGGTGAAATTACAGCTGTTCGGCAACGAAAATTCAATCACGAATCTGTCATTCATTCATGTGTTAAAGAGACTCGGCTAGCTGAATTATCGAATGAAACTAAGTGAAATCCGCGCTCCCCTTATTTCCGTGAGGCTTGACAAACTCGACTTGGACATTGTGTGCTATTTAGCAGTGCCACAATTAACAAATTAAACGCACACTATCGTAGAGTAGAGGTAGCCTCAGCAGCTGATGGACATTGCACAGTACTCGAGATGAGGCATTAGGATTGAAGTCTCAGTGCCAGCGCCTCTTCGCCCCGCTCGGAGTTTCACATCAGAAATGTCCTTCGTACTTCCCATCTCAATTTCACTTAGCTTTTCCTAAGGAAAACGCATAGCTTGCTTTGTCCAATTAAAACCTTGCAATCCGTAGTTTCTAAGTGAGACAAAAGCAACCACAAGTTTCAGTCCAATTTCACAGGAAGTTTCGTGCACGGGCAATCAGATTTTACCATCCGTGAGTGGAAAAGTTTGTTGTTTATGGAACTGCATGGTGCCAGTCTCTCGTGACAATAAGTATCTTGCGAGCAGACGAATGCGACCACTAGCTACACTACAGCCATAGTGAGTAGACGTGTGATGCCAGGGTGACATTCTGAGAAATAGCTTGGGAAGAATAATTTCGGCTAGAGCCTCATTTCCTACTCTTACGATTAGTGTGTGACCACGTAAGCACCAGCCTTTAGTAGACAGGCGACGAAATTGGGCCCTGATTTTTTTCTGCTGTGTTGAAAAAAGGAAAGCGTCTCCTTGCAGTCGCGATGTGTCCATGCGAAAATGTAACAAGAGAGTAAGAAACTATTTGCTTTACTAACGATTGCAGTTACTCAATCATTACGTCACAGAGATGTATCTAAATTATATGGAAAATGGGATGTTGAATGGGGCTATTCATTGATCTTGTGAAATTGTTTGTGTCATTTATAATGACTACTCTTTCTCTCTATCAGCGTAGTGTAAGAAGCACAATATGAAACCAGTCGGTCAGTTAACTGACAGACCGTACCTGAGTAACTTGTTTCAATATCTATGAGACATTTAAATATCGTGTTATCACGTGCCTATGGGAGAACGTTTGTGTGCAGGCTTGTGGAGCTCATGAACGACTGTCTGCAGTTACTCGATTATCTTTCTTAAAGCCCCGAAAGAATTAATATAATTTCATTCACGTGGACTGTATTCTCTCCTGCGAGTGACCGTTGGCGTTCTATGGTTTCGTTCAGTCATCATAGTATATATACTCCAGAAGGAGAGTGTTCAGTCTTTGATGTTGATCCTCAGTGCCATCACCCACGCTGTATGTAAATTTTTTGTTTTAGTAGTATTACTGTGTTTTTTAATTTATAGCCTTTATTCGTCCTTTTAGCTCGTACCTTTGCTATTTACATTACTCATAAGTAATGCTTCAGCATGTGCTTGCTTCTTTTCTGGCAGATACTTTATAAGACTTGAAGTTTTGAAAAATATCAGCTCTAATAAACCTAGTACTCTCTCAAATTTCGTGTTCTCAACTTGTATAGAGAGAGCATACGAGGTACTTCATATTAACTGTCCAAATAAAACTAAGAGAATCCATTAGTACTGCACTGAATTCTTCAAATCTGTCGTTCAGCATCTCACCTTTTCTAGCTGCTGCCTTGATAAGATTTTCCAGCTCCGTTAATTTTGAGTTAAGTGTCTCAATTTTTCTATCCACTTATAGATGTATGATTGCTCTGTGCTTCACAGAATTAGTGTATGATGCACATACGAATTTGTTGATAGTCTACAATATACTGATACAGTTACATATTAGTACTCTTCCTTTTAAGCAAAATCTGTAAGACGTTTCGTCTGTAGTCACCTTCATTCAGTTTCCTCATTTTGTCGAAGTAGTTACTGCATACACTGAGCACACTAGGAGGCAGTTAAGTGAATGAGCTATTTGACAAATTAATTTAATGTTTATGTACTCACTTACTACTTGTGCATAGCATTTTTCTGGTTATGCTGAATGCAGTTGAATTAATTTAAGAAATTATTTTATTTGTCCAGGGTTCACCTTCCCAGACCCTGAAAAAATCTATCTAAATTTTTAATTTTTTTCATGCAGGTAAGAAAATCACTTCACTTTACTTTCAACTACCCAGTTTCAACTAGTTTTATATATGGTATGGCTATTGTAAGTGCAGATATTTTTTGTAAATTCTTTTTTTCCATTCAGTATACTAAGTTTAACTTCCATTTTTGTATCTATGTTGTTGTTGTTGTTGTTGTTGTGGTCTTCAGTCCTGAGACTGGTTTGATGCAGCTCTCCATGCTACTCTATCCTGTGCAAGCCACTTCATCTCCCAGTACCTACCGCAACCTACATCCTTCTGAATCTGCTTAGTGTATTCATATCTTGGTCTCCCTCTACGATTTGTACCCTCTACGCTGCCCTCCAATATTAAATTGGTGATCCCTTGATTCCTCAGAATATGTCCTACCAACCTATCCCTCATTCTAGTCAAGTTGTGCCACAAACTTCTCTTCTCCCCAATCCTGTTCAATACTTCCTCCTTAGTTACGTGATCTACCCATCTAATCTTCAGCATTATTCTGTAGCACCACATTTCAAAAGCTTCTATTCCCTTCTTGTCCAAACTATTTATCGTCCATGTTTCACTTCCATACATGGCTACACTCCATACGAATACTTTCAGAAATGACTTCCTGACACTTAAATCTATACTAGATGTTAACAAATTTCTCTTCTTCAGAAACGATTTTCTTGCCATTGCTAGTCTACATTTTATATCCTCTCTACTTCGACCATCATCAGTTATTTTGCTCCCCAAATAGCAAAACTCCTTTACCACTTTAAGTGTCTCATATCCTAATCTAATTCCCTCAGCATCACCCGATTTAATTCGACTACATTCCATTATCCTCGTTTTGCTTTTGTTGATGATCATCTTATATCCTCCTTTCAAGACACTATCCATTCCGTTCAACTGCTCTTCCAAGTCCTTTGCTGTCTCTGACAGAATTACAATGTCATCGGCGAACCTCAAAATTTTTATTTCTTCTCCATGGATTTTAATACCTACTCCGAATTTTTCTTTTGTTTCCTTCACTGCTTGCTCAATATACAGATTGAATAACATCGGGGATAGGCTACAGCCCTGTCTCACTCCCTTCCCAACCACTGCTTCCCTTTCATGCCCCTCGATTCTTATAACTGCCATCTGGTTTCTGTACAAATTGTAAGTTGCCTTTCGCTCCCTGTATTTTACCCCTGCCACCTTCAGAATTTGAAGGAGAGTATTCCAGTCAACATTGTCAAAAGCTTTCTCTAAGTCTACAAATGCTAGAAACGTAGGTTTGCCTTTCCTTAATCTAGCTTCTAAGATAAGTCGTAGGGTCAGTATTGCCTCAGGTGTTCCGATATTTCTACGGAATCCGAACTGATCTTCCCTGAGGTCGGCTTCTACTAGATTTTCCATTCTTCTGTAAAGAATTCGCGTTAGTATTTTGAAGCTGTGACTTATTAAACTGACAGTTCGGTAATTTTCACATCTGTCAACACCTGCTTTCTTTGGGATTGGAATTATTATATTCTTCTTGTAGTCTGAGGGTATTTCGCCAGTCTCATACATCTTACTTACCAGATGGTAGAGTTTTATCAGGACTTGCTCTCCCATTCCAATGGAATGTTGTCTACTCCAGGGGCCTTGTTTCGACTCAGGTCTTTTAGAGCTCTGTCAAACTCTTCACGCAGTATCGTATCTCCCATTTCATCTTCATCTACATCCTCTTCCATTTCCATAATATTGTCCTCAAGTACATCGCCCTTGTATAGACCTTCTATATACTCCTTCCTCCTTTCTGCTTTCCCTTCTTTGCTTAGAACTGGGTTTCCATTTGAGCTCTTGATGTTCATGCAAGTGGTTCTCTGATCTCCAAAGGTCTCTTTAATCTTCCTGTAGGCAGTATCTCTGTTACCCCTAGTGAGATAAGCCTCTACATCCTTACATTTATAAAAGCATGTTTATCGAGTTTTTATAAAACATGTTTGTTTTACAGAAATTAAATTCTCTGTCTCTTTAAAGGTCTCTGTACAGTTAATAGGTAATAAGTTAAAACTAAAAGCAAATGAAGGAAATGTAACTGACATTTCTCATTATTTTCTGCTCCAATTTTTATTTTTATGCTTGTTGAGCTTTTAGTATTTTTAATAACTCAATAGTCATATTGTAAAAGATCGTTAATGGCGATACAACAACTATTTTGTGAGGAATCTGTAAATTTTTCCAATTTTGGATAAGGGAACAGAATAAAAAAGACCTTTTTGGAAATGTTTGCTGTTATTTGTTATCAACTATAAACAATCTGTTAATGGATCAAATTCTAGTTCTTTTTGGAAACCTGGATTAATATAATTATAAATTGTTCCTTTCAGTCTTGTTATTCCATTTAACTAATTCATAAGCAAAGGTTTCCTTTAATCTTTTTCTGGACAACTTAAAAAATCTATGGTATGGTTATCTACATTTTTATTTACTTCTGAACTTGTTATGTGGCAAATAAATTTATTGTATATTTTTACTCTACAATTAAAATTAATCTGAGTTAAACAGTCATTTCCAACAGAACTGTTGTTGTTAACTATTACATTACAGTCTTCTTTATATTTTTCTTGTATTGCAAAATTAAAATCATTTGTAAAGGATTCAGTCATTTCCAATTTATTAAAAATTCCTGCAAAATCTTGTGCAATGTCTGAACACAACAAATAATAGTGTTCCTTTTTAAGTTCTTCCAAAATTTCACCTAATTCTCTTAAAAGTATATTTAATTTAATACCGGATAATTCTGTCTTATATAGAATAACAATAGGATATTTATATTTGTGTTTTATAATTTTTTATCTTTGTTAGTAATTTTTTTAGTACCTTTAATTGTTTGTGTACTGGAATTTAATAAATACAATTTTTCTGTAACTCCAGGTCTAACGAAATTAAAATTAGAAGATATAGATCTTAAAAAACGTTAAAACTTCCATATGCTTCCTTTTTTCTGGAAATTTTCCATTTTTAGTTTTTCCTTCAGAATCTATAAAATCCGTAATTGTTTATGATCATAATATTGACACAAAATGGTCATGTTATTGGCCAAAATTCCTCTAACTTTTGTTCTCCATTTGTATAGATAATATCTCCAATATTTGTAATAAGATTACTACTATTTAAATTTTCTGTAAGTAACTATAATCCAAATCTTTCGTTTGTAGGTTTACTTTATTTCCGAAAAATTCTGTTATAGAATATTTCTTTTTATTAGTAGAAGACTTTTTTCAACTTCCATTTTCAAAGGAAAAAAAACATTAGATTTCTTTAAATAGTAGTTAGAATTAGAGAAGTATTAATTATTATTAAGAGATAAAATTTAATTGTTATAAAAAAGTAGTTGGAATTGGGGTAGTTGAAAGTTAAGTGAAGTGATTTTGATTGCCTATATGAAGACCTTAAAAATTTAGATAGATTTTTTCAGGGTCTCGGAAGATGGACCCTGGACAAAATAAAACATTTTTTTGAAATTAATTCAACAGGATTCATTGTAAACAGAAAAATGTGTACACAAGTAGTAAGTTCACTTAATTACCTGCTAGTGCACTCAACATACCCAGTAACTACTTACCAATGAACAGAAAGCCATATTGTTTGTGACTGTAGCAATCTCTGCATATGCAAACAAATTTATTTAATGTCAAGTCGGTTACTACAAGTGCTTGGTGCATATGTTTTAAATTTATGTTGTCCTGTTTGAATGAAGGATAGTTGCTCCTCTCCATATGGCGGAGATGCTGAGTCGCAGATAGGCAGAACAAAAAGACTGTCGGAAAGTGAGCTTTTGGTCTACAAGGCCTTCTACGAAATTAGAAAACATACATACACATTCCCGCAAACGCAATTCACACACACAGTTGACCACAGTCTGAGGCATCAGTTGCCTGAGACTGTGGTCACGGGTGTGTGAGTTGAGTTTGCACGAGTGTGTCTGTGTAATTTCGACGAAGGTATTATTGGCCGAAAGCTAACTTTCCAATAGTCTTTCTGTCATACCTATCTTCATCCCAACATCTCTTCTATATGATGTGTAGCAACAGTCCTTTTCATATTGTTACATTCCATCCTGGATTTTCCACTGTTTCCTTAGGTAAAATCGTAGCTCTGTTCCTTTATTTAGTTCATACAGTTATTGTCGGGTCAATGCACAACATGAATTGTAGAGTTTAGTGACGACGTCTTCTGATGAAAGGGGAGTTTTTTGTGCCATCTCCAACATTTTGTACCAAATCTCTCGTAGAATCCAAAGACATACGGCTGCCAGCCTTGCAGATAGTCTGGAGCAAGTTGAATTGCATGACTGGAATACACAAAATTCTCAAAAGTGTGCTCCTGTATATGAGTGTACTCTCTATTGTTAAACAGTTTAACTGTTCATGGAAAGTCTGCCACTGTGATAATATGATCACCTAGCACTGCTAAGGGGGTGTGCGGGGGGGGGGGGGGGGGGAGTGTTTCCGTGGCATAAAGCATGTATACAACTCGTTACTTCATGTGTATTTACACATCGTCTTGGCATGTTGGAGCTTACAATGTCGTGCTGTGTTACTTTATTTCTTTATAACTTCAGTTAGCATTTCATGTAGTGACTATGTAACATACATAGGCACAATACTCATCAAAACAATCTGCAAAAAAAAAGTTATCTAAAGTGCTCTATAAGTGCATAAACGTATTCAGCGCCCTCTGAAATGCTGGGCTACTGGGCTAGCGCACATTAGTTTCTGAATTCTGCTTCCTCGATGTGAGTGCACTCGTCAGTATTCCAGTTGCTATATATCTTAACTATTTTCCGATGTTTGCAGTGTGGTTTCAGAGGAGGTCTTTGAATACACACCATTTGCTGTGTGAAAACCTTACATTTTCAATCGTTGGGGTAAACCTACAAGGAAACGTTTACACATTTAACTCAATGTCTGGCCACACCATAGTACAGAATAGTCCGATAATAACACCTTTTCTTTTGTTTACACAATTCAGATACTTTGACGTAGATGGGGCTCATATTGCCTGAGAGCAAGAGGGTCCCCTAATTAACAGATACTTACTTTCCTGGTTTTTGGAGGCTGTGGTCTTCTCACTACAGAGCAAAGACCACGAGTGGTCCCTATTGGATGAAAGCAAAATGGGAAGGCGACCGGGGGGGGGGGGGGGGGGGGAAGCTTGATTCCGATGGGCAACTGCTTCTTCGTACAGGCCGACCTCTGCCTAGCCTCCTCCCTCCCACCGGCGGAGGGCGGAACTTGCATATGTGTCGGCCAGTGACCTCGAATATGGCATTCACAACTACGTAGGCTGTAATATACCTAACGTCATTTGAAGGGTATCTCGTTCTCTCACCGACACCCTACTAAGTGCGTTATCGCTATCCGCCTCGATCATCGCTACTTGAATTTGCCACTTTTTTGCGGGGATAATAGTATAAGGCTTCTTTAAAACCATAAATGGTCTGTATTTATCTATCCCAAGAAGAATGCAAACTGTTGTGAATGCCAACGGATTTTCTACATCGTATTAGACATGGTTCAAAATGGTTCAAATGGCTCTGAGCAATATGGGACTTAACTTCTGAGGTCATCAGTCCCCTAGAACTTAGAACTACTTAAAACTAACTAACCTAAGGACATCACACACATTCACGCCCGAGGCAGGATTCGAACCTGCGATCGCGCGGTCGCGCGGTTCCAGACTGTAGCGCCTAGAACCGCTCGGCCACTCCGGCCGGCTATTAGACATGGTGCTATGTTGTGTTCTTGGAGTTTCCATATTTTTGTCCATCCACGGTATCTGCAGATACAAGGTAATAGCGATTAAATAAAGAAAGGAAAAGATCAGAGATGGAGGCAGACAATCTAGAAAACGATTCTAAACAGGGTGCTTCAAAACAACGATTATAGTGTGATGTGCGAGATGGTAAACTGAATTTTTGTCAAGAGACAGCATCTACTGAAATACTACGGCTCGGGCGCTGGTGTCATTTTTAAAAAGAAAGTAAGGAGGGGGAAGGGGAGGGAGGGTCTGAGAACAATACCATCTAAGTTTATCTGGACTGTGTTTAATATTCTAATTAGCTACTCAGGTTATTAACCATTAGTGTAACAAGTATGCCAAAACTAGACCTTACTGTTATCCTGCGCCAAAACAGACCTTATAGTTATCCTGCAAATGCACTACATCTTTCTTTTGCCAATGGTTCGAATGACAAATAGTCGGTTTCTTTTACACACCATCACAATAATGTTACTAGCGGCACAAATATGAAAATGATTTTTGTGCATCATCCATGTGCGACGACGAAGCTGCAACAGCGACATCACCGTAATGTATCCGCCAGAGAGGGAGATGGCAACTGCGGAACCTCTTGTATTGTAACACCTGACAGCACTGTGACGCGCTAAAAGATACCAGCAAATTAAACGTTGATTGGCACTTTTGTTCTGCGCTACTCCGTGCACATTGTTATTTCGACTGCATTTAGGCACAGTATAATTTGTGTGAAGTGTCTCGTGTAAAGAAACCCAATGGCCGTTCGAATTCCGATGGCGTGTAATAGGACAAAGGTACCGGGGGAGGGGAGGTGAAGATGATAGCCGTACCTGAAGAAGTACCTTCCGCCACACATAGTTAGGCGAATTAAAGAGTATAGCTGTAGATGTTTCATTTTTCATTAAGCACTGATCTATTACGCCCTTTATGGTAGTTCTACGTTTTACTTGTTTAACCTGGCTCCTTTTAACATAGAAACTGCAAGGTAGAATAAAGCTCGTCAGAATTTCTTTGCTAATTAAGAAGTCCAGTTATGTCCCAAACAACATGTGAAGTACGTGCAGACTCGATCTTTGAAGTACTGCGGAGGTTGCTACTTAATAGCACAATTATGCAATGATATCTTTATTGTGAGAAAGTTTCTTTCTTCGTTTAGGTAGATAATCCAATCGTACAGCCCTCGGCGCTACCTCGCTCTCTCGTAATTTCTGCATCATCGAACTATCTTCTATCATTTTGCAAGCAGATGCTGTCTCTTTGTCTGTCACTCCCTTCTCCTTCTCATTGTCAATAAATTTAACGCCGTTAATAGGAATCTGTCGCTGTCGCGAAGACAGTTCCTACGATTATATTGTTGCTTGAACTGTGAGGTAACAAGTGATATTATTTTTAACTGGAGCGTGATTGTACCAGACGCGTTACGTTGCCTTCTGTTGGGTTTATCGATTAATAAGCAGTACATCTAACATGTGTTCGTCTGAACTAACTACTGCAGCAATTCTTCTGCATTTACATCTGCGTTAGGTGTGAACATAATCTACTGTCCTTGGCTTTGAGGAAGAAATGTTGAGATAGTTCACAAAGACCCACCCGTCACTTGAGCCCATCTTTAATAAAGGGTATAAAGGGTTATTCAAATAGAAAGACCCCATTTCAGTTGTTTATTACAGATGAATTATGAAATATACAAACATACTGCGCATGTCACGGGATTGAGGATAGTTGTAAATTTTATGTTGACACGTATACTATACCATGTACTCAACAAGAGCACCATGTGTAGCTCAAGAAACATCGAAATGGTAGACCATTTCATTACACACACGAATCAACAGCGTCTTTGTTATTGAATCGACAGCTTCAGCAATTCGATTTCTCAATTCTTGAAGAGTACCCGCCACAGGTGGGACTAAGACTCTGTCTTTTATGTAGCCTCATAGAAAAAAAAACGCATGGTATGACGTCTGGTGACCTGGGAGGCCAAATGCAACGAACAAGATCTTTTGGTCCACCTCTTCCAGTCAAATGTTGTGGGATGGTGTTGTTAAGATAATGCCGCACCTCAAGGTGAAAGTGAGGTGGGGTGCCGTCATGCATAAAACTGAAATCATTGGAATCTTCGTGAAGTTGAAGAAACTACCAATTTTGTAGCATGTCTTGATATGACGTTCGTGTCATAGTTTCCTGCGTAAAAAAGAAAGGTCTATAAACTTCGTGAGTAGAAACGGCACAAAAAACATTCATTTACATTATGGTAGTTTACTTTACCCGCTAGATGAAAGGCTGATTCGTGGTTCAAGTCTTTCAAGTGACCTCTTTATGAAGAGGTTTAGCGATTACGTATTTTAACCTGACTGGAAAAATTCCCTGTGCCAGTGATGCGTTACATATACCACTAATTTTGTTAAATTCAGTGAAGGATGTTAGTGCCACTTAAAGTTGTTTGAAATGTTGTGGAATGAAATGTTAATATATCTTCTTGCTTATTCAGCTGAACTATTTAATCCTATTTTTGCTGCTACCTTTAGAAAGTGATGGTTAAAAGTACTCGCAACTTGTGAATTATCACTCACAACACTGACATCCCCCCATGAACCATGGACCTTGCCGTTGGTGGGGAGGCTTGCCTGCCTCAGCGATACAGATAGCCATACCACAGGTGCAGCCACAGCGGAAGGGTATCTGTTGAGAAGTCAGTCAATCGTGTGGTTCCCAAAGAGGGGCAGCAGCCTTTTAAATAGCTGCAGGGGCAACATTCTGAATGACTGACTGATCTGGCCTTGTAACACTGACCATCCTTGCTGGGCTGGTACTGCGAACGGCTGAAAGCAAGGGGAAACTACAGCCGTAATTTTTCCCGCGGGAATGCAGCTTTACGGTATGGTTAAATGATGATGGCATCCTCTTGATTAAAACATTGTGGAGGTAAAATAGTCCTCCATGCGGATCTCCGGGCGGGGACTACTCTGGAGGGCGTCGATATCAGGAATAAGAAAACTCATTCTACGGATCGGAGCGTGGAATGCCAGATCCCTTAATCAGACAGGTATGTCAGAAAATTTAAAAAGGGAAATGGATAGATTAATATTAGATATAGTGGGAATTATTGAAGTTCGGTGGCAGGAGGAACAAGACTCCTGCTGAGGTGAATACAGGGTTAAAAACACAAAATCAAATAGGGGTAATGCAGGAGTAGGTTTAATAATGAATAAAAAACAGGAGCACGGATAACCTACCACGAACAGCATAGTGAACGCATTATTATAGAGAAGATAGACACGAAGCCCACGCCTGCCACATTAGTGCAAGTTTCCAACTAGCTCCGCAAATGATGGAAAGACTGAAGAAATATGTGATGCGATAAAAGAAATTATTCAGATAGTTGAGGGAGACGAAAATTTAATAATCATGAGGGACTGGAGTTGGATAGTAGTAAAAGGAAGAGAAGGAAAAGTAGTAGGTGAACATGGACTGGGGATAAGGGATGAAAGAGGAAACCGCCTGGTAGAATTTAGCACAGAGCATAACTTAATCGTAGCTGACACTTGATTTAAGAATTATGAAAGGAGGTTGTATACTTGCAAGAGGCCTGGGGACATTGGAAGGTTTCAGACAGATCATATAATGGTACACAGAGATTTAGGAAGCAGGTTGTAAATTGTAAGACATTTCCAGGGGCAGATATGGACTCTGACCACAATTTATTGGTTATGAACAGTAGATTAAAACTGAAGAAACTTCAAAATGGGTGTAATTTGAGGAGATAGGATCTGGATAAACTGAAAGAACCAGAGATTGTAGAGAGTTTCAGAGAGAGTATTAGGGAACGATTGGCAAGAACAGGGGAAAGAAATAGAGTAGAAGAAGAATGTGTAGATCTGAGAGATGAAGTAGTGAAGGCAGCAGAGGATCAAGTAGGTAAAAAGACGACGGCTAGTAGAAATTCTTGGGTAACAGAAGAGATATTGAATTTGTTTGATGAAAGACGAAAACATACTAAAAAGCCAAAGAAACTGGTAGACTCATACCCCGGTCTAATATCGTGTAGGGTCCCCGCGAGAACGCAGAAGTGCCGCAATACGACGTGACATGGACTCGACTAATGTCTGAAGCAGTGCTGGAGGGAATTGACACCATGAATCCTGCAGGACTGTCCATAAATCCGTAAGAGTACGAAAGGGTAGAGATCTCTTCTGAAAGGCATCCCAGATATGCTCAATAATGTTCATGTCTTGGGAGTTTGGTGGCAAGCGGAAGTGTTTAAACTCAGAAGAGTGCTCCTGCAGCCACACTGTAGCAATTCTGGACGTGTGGGGTGTAGCATTGTCCTGATGGAGTTGCCCAAGTTCATCAGAATGCGCAATGGGTATGAATGGATGCAGGTGATCAGACAGGATGCTTACATATGTGTCACCTGTCAGAGTCGTATCTAGATGTATCAGGGGTCCCATATCACTTCAACTGCACAAGCCTCACACCATTACAGAGCTTTCATCAGCTTGAACAGTCCCCTAGTGACATGTAGTGTCAATGGATTCATGAGGCTGTCTCCATACCCATACACGTCCATCCGCTTGATACAATTTGAAATGAGACTCGTCTGACCGGGCAACATGTTTCGAGTCATCAACAGTCCTATGTCGGTGTTGACCGGCCAAGGCGAGGTGTAAAGCTCTATGTCGTGCAGTCATCAAGGGTACACGAGTGGGCCTTTGGCTCCGAAAGCCCATATAGATGATGTTTCGTTGTATGGTTCACATGCTGACACATGTTGATAGCCCACCATTGAAATCTCCAGAAATTTGCAGAACGGATGCAGTTCTGTCACGTTGAACGATTCTCTTCAGTTGTTGTTGGTCCCGTTCTAGCAGGCTCTTTTTCCGGCCGTAGCGATGTTGGAGATTTGATGTTTTTCCGGATTCCTGATATTCACGGTACACTCGTGAAATAGCCATACAGCCAAATCCTCACTTCACCGCTACCTCGGAGATACCGTGTCCCATCATTCGTACGCCCATTATACCATCGCGTTCAAACTCACTTAAATCTTGACAACTTGCCATGGTAGCTGTAGTAACCGATCTAACAATTGCGCCAGACACTTATTGTTTTATATATGCGTTGCCGACCGCAGCGCCATATCCTGCCTGTTTACAAATCTCTGTATTTGAATACCCATGCCTATACCAGTTTCTTTGGCGCTTCAGCGTATAAAAACGCAGTAAGTGAAACAGGCGAAAAGGAATACAAACGTCTCAAAAATGAGATCGACAGGAAGTGCAAAAGGGCTAAGAGGGATGGCTACATGACAAATGTAAGGACGTAGAGGCATATATCACCAGGGGTAATATAGATACTGTCTACAGCAAAATTAAAGGGACCTTTGGAGGAAAGAGAACACCCTGCATAAATACCAAGAGCTCAGATGGAAAATGAGTCCTAAGCAATAAAGGCAAAGTACAAAGGTGGAGTGAGTATATAGATGGTCTACACAAGGGCAATGGATTTGAGGGCAATAATATGGAAATGGAAGAGGACATAGATGAGGATGAAATAGGAGGTATGATACTGTGTGCAGAAATTTGACACAGCACTGAAAGACCTAAGTCGATACAAAACCCCAGAAATACATAATATTCCATTAGAACTACTGATAGCCTTGGGAGAGACAGCAGTGACAAAACTTTGTCATATGATGAACAAGATGTATCAGACAGGCGAAATACCCCCAGACTTCAAGAAGAATATAATAATTCCAGTCCCAAAGAAAGCAGATGTTGACAGGTGTGAAACTTTACAGACGAATGGAAAAACTGGTAGAAGCCGACCTCGGGGAAGATTGGTTTGGATTCCATAGAAATGTTGGAACACACGAGGCGATACTGACCCTACCACTTATCTTAGGAAATAGATTAAGGAAAGGCAAAACTACTTTTGTAACATTTGTAGACTTAAGAGAAAGATTTTGACAATGTTGACTGGAATACTCTCTTTTAAATTCTGAAGGTGACAGGGGTAAAATATAGGGAGCGAAAGGCTATTTACAATTTGTACGGAAACCAGATGGCAGTTATAAGAGTCGAGGGGCATGAAAGGGGAGCAGTGGTAGAGAAGTGAGTTAGACACAATATTAGCCTAGTCCCGATGTTATTCAATCTGTATACTGAACAAGCAGTAAAGGAAACAAAAGAAAAATTTGGAGTAGGAATTAAAATCCATGGAAAAGAAATAAAAACTTTGATGTTTGCCGATGACACTGTAATTCTGTCAGACAGCAAAGGGCCTGAAAGAGCAGTTTAACTGAGTGCACAGTGTCTTGAAAGGAGGATATAAGATGATCATCAACAAAAGCAAAACGAGGATAATGGAATGCAGTCGGATTAAATCAGGTGCTGCTGAGGGAATTAGATGAGAAAAGGAGACTCTTACAGTAGTAGATGAGTTTTGCTATTTGGGGAGAAAAATAACTGATCACGATCGAAGTAAAGAGGATATAAAATATAGACAGTCTATGGCAAGGAAAGAGTTTTTGAAGAAGTGAAATTTGTTAACATCGAGTATAGATTTAAGTGTCAGGGAGTCTTTTCTGAAAGTATTTGTATGGAGTGTAGCCATGTATGGAACTGAAACATGGACAATAAAAAGTTTAGACAAGAAGAGAATAGAAGCTTTCGAAATGTGGTGCTACAGAAGAATGCTGAAGACTAGATGGGTAGATCACATAACTAATGAGGAGATACTGAAGAGAATTGGGAAGAAGAGGAATTTGTGGCACAACTTGACTAAAAGAAGGGATCGGTTGGTAGGACACGTTCTGAGGCATCAAGGGATCACTAATTTTGTGTTGGAGGGAAGTGTGGAGGCTAAAAGTCGTAGAGAGAGACCAAGAGATGAATACATTAACCAGATTCAAAAGGATATTGGTTGCAGTAGTTACTTGGAGATGAAGAAGCTTGCACAGGATAGAGTAGCATGGAGACCTTCGTCAAATCAATCTCTGGACTGAAGACCACCACCACAACAACAACAACATTGACATTTAATTTGGATATTATGGTATATTGTAATCTGAGTAGCTGTCCTGTCTCCAACTTGACAACATCCCATATAGTTTTATGCTTATTATTCATGATGTTAATTTCTGTGTTCTTGAAATTTTAACGAAATGCCCTAAAATATTGTAGTCTATTTTGTAGGGTGCAAGGAATGTTGGATCTTGACTTACTCTGGCAGTTATATAGATTTTCCTTCTCCTCTTACATGAGATTTTAATTCTTTAGTTATCCATGGATTATTTGTTTCTTTTTAATGGATCTTTTGGATAACTTTCCAGGGAAGCATCATAATCATCACCATCAACACCATCTTCCTTTCAAGGTTTTTAGGCTGTGGCTTGTTCTGAATTCAGTTCCAATATCTTCATTTCTAATCTAGCCTCTTCTTGTGCAGCTCTTCGTTTTCCTTGGCAACCTCATCTCTGCTGTGTGAATTTTTTTTGTGGTAATCCATCTTTCACTTCCACAGGATAACACAGGAAATGCCATCACTTTATAGAATTTCATGATGGCCTCTTTTTGCACTTAGTGACCAAATGTTCTGCTAAAGGGTACCACAGACAAATTAGAATTTCTGTGTTTTATTTTCAATATAAGGATCAAAATCAGAACCTCTATTAGCCGATAAGGATATCGACATTAATTCGTAATAATCTTCCATAGCCTTTCACGCCTCACATGGTCAAAAGCCTTCTCAAGGTCAACAATGGCCTTATGAGTTTCTATAACAAATATCTTTGTTTTTCTATAACGTTTTCAATTATAACCATATTATTTGTGCATGAACGACCTAATCTAAATCCCTTTAGTTCTTCAGAAACAACAGCTTCTGTGATGTTCTTCATGTGGTTATTGATTATCTTTGAGTATGGTTTGTAGCCAGTGCTTAGAAGAATGATGCCACGATAGTTTTTGTAGGCATCACATTTCTTCTTTTTGAAGGAGAGATTACCTCTGGTGTACACCAAAAATCTGAGAGCTTACAGTTCGTCTAACATTCATTTATTAATTCAAGTGTCTTTTATCTTGTGATAATCCTCCATATATAATTAGTTCTGTGTTTATTCCACCTGTTCTAATAGCTTCTCTGTCATTCACACCTTTCAAAGTCTCTTGTAGCTTATCCATAGTAAATGGATCTACTGCTTCGTTGTACATACTTTCTTCAGTGTCATCTTCAGCCTTCTGTGTACACCATAAGTTCGTGTAATGATTTTTATTTTCTTTATGGACGCAGCTTTCCGATATTGACCCATATTTACTATGGAATTAATCGAATTTGATATTAATATTTTTCTGTATATACTGGATGGTTACAATTAAAGTCCGACTACTCACAGAGCTCCAGTGTAAGCCATAATTACTGTACAGCTGGGAAACTTGGTAGATATTCTAATGCAGTAATTCGGAACCGATTTATGCTGGCAAAACAACAGCTCCAGTATCGGTTACCAGGCGAAACTCTGGCTCTGTGAATGCAAGAAATACATATAGAAATGTTTCTCAATGCCACTGACTCTAAGATCTATTTCGCTCATGTATTCAATGGTAAGAGAATTAAGTTGGGGTGACATTTCTGGGTTTTACTTTGTAAAGGAACACTTCAAAACAGAGTAAGCATTTCTGCTTTTGCTTTGCTACTTTCAATTTCAGTTCCTGTCTCGTCCACGAGTGACTGTATACTAACTTTTGTGCCACTAACAGCCTTTATATATGATCAGAATTTCTTTGAGTTTTGTGAAAAATCATATGGCTTGAATAGTTTGCAATGGTTGTCATTGAAAGCTTCACTCATTGCTCTCTTGACTGCCAAACATGTTTCATTCAGTATCTATAGCCCTACGCCTTGTTTTATATCTATTATGCAGAAGTCTGTGTTTCTTTAGAAGTTACATTACAGTGACTGTACACCATGGAGGATCTCTCCCATTATGAACTGTCCTACGGCGTACATATCTATCCTGTACATGGTCAACTATTCTTTCAAGCTTAAGCAGTAGTTACTCTATATGCTTCTGTCCTGAGATAGATGTTTCAAGTTCCTCATTGAGGTATGACACTACTGTTTCTCTGTCTAGTTTGCTGAACATGTTACTCTTTCTCCTTGTTTTATTTCCCCTTTGCGTTTTGGTATTTATTGTTGCTATAGCGGCGTTATGGTCACTGATATCAGTTTCGATGCGGACTCCTCAAAGATATCATGACTGTTTGTTGCTATTAAGTATGCGACAGTGTCATTAGAGATGAAGCACAGATTGGCTAATATTCAAATCTTAGAGACCCACCTAAGTCTGTTTGATACACTGGATTATTGTTTGCGCTGCTGCACATTTGCCAAATTGTTGTGTAAGAATTACTCCATCTGACAAAACACCAGATTTGGGGCTGCTTCAGTAATATGGACATCTATTTACACTTTAGAAAATCATTTGGTAGCATTAAACCTATTTTCACTTATATAAATCTGAAATGCAGTAACACACTCCAACAGTTAATTCCAATTCTTCTAGCCAAGAACAGTTGGAGATTTTTAATTTTACCTCTTACTTCCTGCATAACACTACTGTTAAACCATCCCACACCATCCTGGGTGTAACCTGGCAGCTCTCTCATCCACATTAGTAGCGTCAAGGTGACAGCCTGATCTGCATGATGGGATAATTAAATATGCATTTTGTATGGGTATACAGTGGTAAACTACGATCATTGTATCACATATCATCCTGCAAGACAAGTCTTGACATTCATTCCTGAAATGTTTTGTGTTACCTACTGTAGTGTACCAATCACATTCGGTCAAAAAATGCGCCAGAGCGGAAGTGAGTTGCAACAGAGCCAGCTGCAGGTGAGTGAACGTCTTATGCATTGCATAGCAAAATACGGCAGACTGGCATTGTGAAGTACAGCATTGCACGATGATGCAATATTCTATCAGAAGGATGGAAGTCTTTTCTCGCTTGTCATCACGGAAGTTTTTAGGTTATGTGCCTTAAACCCTAAACGAACATAGTCTGGAGCATATAAGTTCTCAGCTATTCTTGTACTAAATGACTCTCATCTCAGTATCATAGCCTACACCATGAGCCCGTGACACCCGGAGCGGCTTCCTAAAATCCAGTACAGGGCCCGCTGTTTGACAACAAGACAGGGCAGCCTGCCGTAAGTCACAGGGGAGCCGCCCACTCGCTGGAGGAAGGTGATGGCCATCTTTACCTGCTCCGTCATGCAGACGATGACGTTGCTGACGGCAACATTCGAGTGAGACCACGCTTGGCCCCCTGGTTTGCGCTGTCAGCAAGGCCGGATGTCTATTGTTTCGCATGAGAGGCAACTGGACACCGCCACGTAGCTGTTTCTAACATACTATGGCCGAGGGCCGGAATAAAGAAATTAATTGAACAAATCTACTGGAGTCCTGACGTCTCATTTCAGTCTCCATGGGTGACAGTCCAAGAGTCATTTAATAATAGTCTAAGAACAAAGACGTTGCCTTCTTAAAGCAATGCCTGGACCTCCAGTCTGTGATGGAACGACTAAGAAAAAATGTACTTTGGTCATCGAGACGGAGTTTGACGGTCATGCATTTTGTAAAGTAAATTTCATTGCAAGCAGAGAACCAATGGATTTGTCTAGTTTTAGAGATAAGAAAGTCGTAATCGGTCAGTAAATGTTAGATGTGCACTGTGTAACCTTGAGGGTCACTTAGCGCTATGTACCAAATCGGGTCCAGTAAAATGTTATACTCGTAATCGTTGGGGACATATGGCTAGGCAAGATGGCTCATGATCAGACATAAGAATTAAATTAATATATTTCGTTTTCTTGGCTTGTGAATGTTAGCTCTCAAAATGAGTGTTGTCAAGGAGAAATACAGAACTGCTTGGTCTGGTAGAATCGCGATCGTCACAACCGGGTGTAGATTTGTCAGTTGCAAGTTTAATTGTTTTTTTCCTGGCAATGCAGCCGAGGATGCACAGGGCTTTGTGGGAGACCCTGGAAATCTGGTTCAGATGGAAGGAACTACTGAGTGTTGCAAAACTGAGACTAAAAGTGGAAGCGAAAACTTATGTAGGATATACAGAAGCTCTTAAGGGGACCACAATATTCGAAAAATTTAAAGAAGGGTTGATTCAGAGATATACGAAACGAAATAGTGCGAGACAATATAGGGAAGATTTAGGGGTAATAACTAAAAAAAGTATGAAAACTGTGGAACAATTTGCAGATAGGATAAGGAAAACTAACGCATGTACCTAAGAATTAGGACAGGATACTATAGTCAATGAAATTAGTTTCCAAGAAGCTGAGTAGAGGGCGTTCGATATGTTTTTCAAGTGGCTTGCATGCAGAAATGTCAAGACGTGTGCTGTCATGGGGTGTGACGGGTGCGCGCAGAGTAGTGCGGTTAGCTATAGAGTGTGAGGAGATCGATTTGTCGGCTAGAATGCAGGGTAAACGGACAGTGCTTGCAGCTAATATAAAATGTTTCACGTGTGTACGAACAGGTCATGTAAGGAGGCAGTGTCGCCAGGCTCAGGATGACGTGAATAAAGTAAGAGAAAGTAATAATATTAGAAGTAGAGGACCATGGAACGTGTTAAACTCCAACAGGAACCCAAATTCTACCTACGCTCATTCCCAGTGAAATTTGATGTTACGAAGCCTTACGCAGAGCCGGCCGTGGTGGCCGAGCGGTTCTAGGCGCTTCAGTCTCGAACTGCGCGACCGCTACGGTCGCAGGTTCGAATCCTGCCTCGGGCATGGATGTGTGTGATGTCCTTAGGTTAGGTTTAAGTAGTTCTAAGTTCTAGGCGACTGATGACCTCAGAAGTTAAGTCCCATAGTGCTCAGAGCCATTTGAACCATTTGAACCTTACGCAGAGGTGGTCTGTGCGATAAGAGGAATAGTAGGAAAAACAGTTGCAGGATATTATTAGACACGGGGGTGCATGTGTCAGTCGCCAGTAATGATCTGGTGAAACGTAAGTAATGGCACCCACCACTGTACAGATGACATGGAGTGCGGGATAAAGATGTCACAGCATTATAATCGGTGGACATAGACTTTTGCCTGGACTCAGTTCAATTTAAACAATGTATAGAGATCATGCCACTCATGAATGAGGGCTACCACAGGATTCTAGGATTAAATTTCTTATATCAGCATTGTAGCATAATCGACTTCGGTAACATAGGATGGAATTTGATGGAAAAATGTTTCAGTGAGGTGAAGCCATTGCCAATGTTGCGATGTTGCTAGTAAAGTCTGTGACAAAAGAAGAACCGATCAAACCGCGAACGACCACAGTAAGACTTCATTCGCACGATTGTGTACCTAAGCGTACAGGGAAATCACTTTGGGTCAGTCTAGCTTGCCAGTAGGAATTTTGTGTGCGGTGGAATCGTTAGAAGAGAATGAAGTATTAGATCAGGTGGATGCTTAGTTAAAATAGGTGTTGTACCTTTGTAAGAAACAGAGGATGTATTAAATGGAATAACGTGAGAGATAATGGGACCTACTTTACGTCTGCCAACCGCGACTTCAGGGATAACACACTTGAATATTTCGCAGCCTCATTTGTATTGGCCAGAGGAGCTCATGGAAGTACTACCTGCCACAGATCTAACCAGCATAAGTCAAACTCTAGGGTCGGAATTCATGTATTCTGTAAACATGCTACTGAACCAGCAGGAGGGACTAGTCTCCCTGGAAACCTTACTGCAGCACGTAAATTCATATCGGGAAAATCAATACTGGAAAGAGACAACGTTGACCATTGTCATACCAACCACAGGACTGAGATCGGATCCAGCCGTCGTTCAGATTCCAGTGGATTGGACACTCCGAGCGTAAAAGCAGCAGAAGGAAGCTGAACGCACATGGGGGTAGTATTAAGAATAATTGATTCATTTCAGCTTGTAAGTTGTAATAGTGACTTAGAAGTGATTGCGCAAGAAGCCTAGTAATAAAAGAGGTTCCATGGTGTTTGAGTTAAGAAGCAGGGCAAGGAGCCATGTGGAAGTGTGTAAGATTAGTGAAAAGGTGAAGGGAACCACTTGTTAGAATAATTCTCAAGATGCAAAACAGGGCCAGTAGAGCCAGTCACCAGGAGCTTTAGTGTAAAGGATAATCTACTTTGGTCGATCCGAGGGACTGGGCCTTGCTAAAAAGGAGGGCAATGTAGCATATCAACCGTATTCAGTCAAAAAATACGCCAGAGCGGATGTGAGTTGCAACAGAGCCAGCCGCGGGGGATGTGCGTGTTATGCACTGCAAAGCAAAACACGGCTGACTGGCATTGCGAAGCAGAGCCAGCTGGGCATGGTACAGCAACAGAATACGTTGCAATATGCTCGCTGAAGGACGGGAGCCTTTTCTCACTTGCCACCAAGGAAGTATTTGGAGTACAACCCTTAACCCCTAAATGAAAATAGTCTGCAGCGTATAAGTACTCAGCCATTCGTGTAATAAATGATTCTCACCTCAGTATCACAGCCTATACCATGAGCCTCTGACACCTGGAGTGATATCACAGAATGAAGTATGGAGTGCGCTCGCTGTTCGACGTCTCATTTCATTCAACCACTACACAGGACAGCCTGCCCTGAGTCACGTGGGAGTCACCTGCTCACTGGACGAAGTTCACAGCCATCGTCACTTGCGCCGTGAATAATAACGTGATGACTGTGACATGATTCTGGGATTAAATTTCCCATATCGCTGGGTGAAGTTCACGCAGCTGCAGCGCTGTCATCACAGCCGCAACCAGAGATGTCGCTGACAATGGCATTCGAGTGATGCCACGCTCGGCCCCACTCTTTGCACAGTCAGCAATGCCGGACGTCTATTGTTTCGCGTGAGAGGCAACTGAATGCCTCCACCAATCTGTTCCTGATGTACTACGGCCAAGCGCCGGAGTAAGGAAATTAAATGAACAAATCTATTGTCATCCTGACGTCTCATTTCACTCTCCATGGGTGACAATCCGAGTGTCTTTTAATACTATGAAGATAAATGAAGGCGGAAATATCTAATAAAATTTTATGCCACCCTCATATGAGCAAAAATGGAAAAAAATACAAAAACTATTGTCTTCAGCTGTTTTGATACATAAAAAATACCAAATTATTGCAAAAATGTGTTTTATTTTAGACAAAAAATTTAAATTTCTTGAAATGTGTAGCATTCAAAATCTTTTTCCGAGTAACTTCTTTTGTATAATTGTCAACACACGGCAACAAGCTCATAAGCCTTTTGTTAACGTGATAAGTAAATTAAAAGAAAATAATCTGAAATTAGAATAAAATACTTTTAATATTCTAGTTCTTAATCTGTTGACAGCTATGTTTTTGCGAGTGTAGTTCATAAATAGAGATATACTTATATTTTGAAAATCAAAATTGTAAAGAGTGCTGTTGTGACAGATCAGGAGGCTCTGCTAATATTTGGCGCCAACAATTCAAACAGGAGGGGGAGCACAAGTCACTGGTGCAGGTAGTACATTCCTTCGGGCACACAAAGTACGATGGCTTGGGGAATATTCAGTTAAATGGCTGAATCCACTGGCCAAGAGTCTAAATTCGCATGCTTAACTTTGGCTCAGATTACAAAAATTACCATTTCACGTAAATTTAGTTCCAACTCACAGAGGTGGCGCTCGCCCCTTCCACCTCCCACCCTTTTTAATGCTCCCTTGTTGGCTGGTACATTGCATCCTTCTTTGTAAAGTGATATATACTGCAAAACTCAGATGTATCTGAAACGTCCTTTTCACAGTTGTAATCCCGCACAGGAGATTGTCAGCTAACAGGCGAAGTGTTTTGATGGCTGTGAGCAATATGATCAGAATGTCTACCATCAGATGCTTTGATGACAGTATTCCATACCAGTAGCAGAAAGCTCTTGGAATGTGGAGCTGATGTCTACCATAGTTGCCACTGCACCGCAAATAAACATGTTTCCCAGTCATCGTCAAATGGCTAGATATCAAGGAACCAACGCAGCAAGTTGGTTGTCTGCGATTTCCACATAGTTTACCGTCCCATCAAAAACAAATAGTCGTTAAATAATATAATAAATCGACTGTTAAAAATTCTTGGCAAAGAAACAAAAGAGTGATTGTCAGTAAACCCATATATTAACTCTAGCATCCTAGATTTTTCCCGTTGCAAGGTGTATAGGGATTAAATAATATTTTGCCACTGTGCAGACATTTTGCTTCTGGCTATGCTCCGTACTTGGACTGTATAGCACGGTTAAATCTGCAGTTAACAAACCCTTAACCGAACTTTCTCCATCAGCACTGAAATAATCCACATTAACAACAAACACGCTATAACTGTATATGTACTGTATGCGTACAATATCTCTATGTACAAAAGGCTGTGATGCATCCAACATCTAGTTCTCCTCCCATATTTCTAATAGACACAACATGTCAGCTGGTAGTGGTGCCACACGCCTACCTAAAGTAATTTACAGGCACCTTTTGGTACTTACCCACATGATACAAGCCTAAGTGACTTCACATACTATCGTCCTTCATGACGAACAAACCCTTGATATAAATTTCACAGTACTGCATAATATCTACCTCGTCTTTGTTAACAATCTCATCCTCCTAGATTATGGGTATAAACTTAAAAAACTATACACAGACAGAGAATTCCTCCCAGAAGGCAAAACTTCAAAACAACAGTAGTGTCACATATGCATCTTACACTCTAAATACCCAAGATGTCAGCACTTCTGGTCACGTGATCTTCTGGTAGTACCTTTTAATTTTGATTGTACACACATCGAAAAAGCTTTGCATAACCTTGGTTCCGAGAGTTCCGGAACCTGTACGGAAAGTCTGAATAGAGATCAACATAAACATCATTCCCACCCTTTTTATTGCTCATGAAAACCACACATTGAGTGTTGTACCACCATACAGCGAGACCTTTAGAGGTGGTGGTCCAGTTTGCTGTACACACCGGTACCTCTACTACCCAGTAACACGTCCTCTTGCATTGATGCATTCCTGTATTCGTCGTGGAATACTATCCACAAGTTCATCAAGGCACTATTGATCCAGATTGTTCTACTCCTCAACGGTGATTCAGCGTAGATCCCACAGAGTGGTTGGTGGGTCACGTCGTCCTTGAACAGCCCTTTTCAACCTATCCCTGGCAATGTCGATAGGGTTCGTGTCTGGAGAACAACTCTAGTCGAGCGATGTTGTTATCCTGAAGGAAATCACTCATAAGATGTGCAGACGAATGCCTCGCCAATATGCTGCCGATATGGTTGCACTATCGGTCGGAGGATGGTATTCACGTATCGTACATGGTTGCAAAGATGGACCACGCCGTGGACGTCGGGAGTGAAGTTGTGCATAATGCAGCCTATTGCGCACAGTTTGAGTCGTAACACGACGTCCTGTGGCTGCACGAAAAGCATTATTCAACATGGTGGCGTTGCTGTCAGGGTTCCTCCGAGCCATAAGCCGTAGGTAGTGGTCTTCCACTGCAGTATTAGCCCTTGGGCGTGAGCGAGGCCTGTCATCGACAGTTCCTGTCTCTGTGTATCTCCTCCATGTCCGAAAAACATCGCTTTGGTTCACTCCGAGACGCCTGGACACTTTCCTTGTTGAGAGCCCTTCCTGGTACAAAGTAACAATGCGTACGCGATCGAACGGCGATATTGCTCATGCACGGTTGTTTACACCTTTGGGCGGGTTTAGTGACATCTCTGAACAGTCAAAGGGACTGTGTCTGTGATACAATATCCACAGTCAACGTCTATCTTCAGGATTTCTGGGAACCGGGGTGATGCAAAACATTTTTTGTTGCGTGTATATGTGCAAAATCATAAGCAAACAAAAAATGTTTGTATATTTATTTCTCCATACACAGTGTAAGTGTACTGTGCAAATATATACAGGGTGAGGCATTTAAAACTGTTTGTAAGAATATTTGGCGAAATACACATCGGATTAAAAAAAGTGGTAATAAATGTTGTTCACCTGGAAGAGGGACATAACGCTCGACCCCCCAGCACCACCCCCGAGTGCAGGAGGGTAGGTGACTTTGAAAACTTAAATAGAAACCCCTATTATTTATTGCAGATTTGGATTCTCCATGAAAAAGTATGTGACTTTTGTATGAAATATTTCTTTTGTTTCGTAATAGAAGGCGCTGTAATCGGTGATCATGGAAATGAGGTGACAATTTTTGCAAAACGGTACTATCTCTAACAAATATGCATCCGATTAAGACAATCGAAGTACTTTTTTGATATTTTTGATACTGATATCATGTGACACCTACCACAATCGAATGAAGCAAAGACCGTGATCATGCGCTCAGTCTGCTGTTAGACTGTGCATGTTACTTCAATGATTTGGACTGAAATTGTTCCACGATGTTAACGATTGCAGGGAGGATCGATATTATTGCCACGTACTTCGAGGCTCATAGAACTGTTGACATGCTACTCTGTTCCCCAATAGGAACGTTCCGTCTGCAACGACGTTTCCACCTGTTTAATGAAATGGGAAGTGTTAAACGCAGAGAAAGAGTCCGACCGCGGCCAGTGACAAACGAAAATAACACAGTGAATGTTTAGGTGCGATTGCTGCAAATCCTCACATTAGTTCTAGGCAAACTGCTCAAGATTCAGGAATTTCCAAAAGAAGTGTTCTACGCATACTGCAACCACACAAATTACATCCATTTCATTTATCGGTGCATCAAGAACTGCACGGTGACGATTTTCACAATCGCCTGAATTTCTGCAACTAGATATAGGAACAACTGGCAGTCAATGACAATTTCAGTTCCCAGATACTTTTCTCCGATGAATCAAATTTTATGAACTGTGGTCAAGTGAATCGACATAATATGCACTATTGATAAGCGGAGAGTCCCCATTGGCTAAGGCACGTTTAACATCAACGCCCATGGAATGTCAACATTTGGTGCGGTATTTTAGGTACGCAGGTAATTGGCCCATACTTGATAGAAGGTAATTTGACGGGTCAAATGTACGACATTGTGGATAATGTTTTACCCATTTTTATCAAGATGTCCCACTTCAAACGAGACTGGATATGTGGTTTCAACTCAATGGATGCCCTAAGCTTTATTCACGACTAGCTGGAGAAGTTTTGAATCGAAACAATCTGGGTCGATGGATTAGACGAGGAGGTCCTCAAATGTGGCACGTACGTTCCCCTGCTTTGACTTCTGCCGATTTTTTACTCTGGGAACGGCTAAAAGAGAGAGTTTGCATGGATGTACCAACAACCCCCGAAGATACGCTGCAGCGAATTCGCAATGAATGTGCAAACATTAGCGCAGAGACACTAATACATGTCGGATTGTCATTCAGATACAGTTGCAATGTGCATTAGAAACAAGGTACAACACTTCGAACATTTGCTGCACCGAAACACTTGTGAGAGGCAAGGGGACTCACAGTAATCAAACACCCAGAGATAGTGAGAGACAAGGGGACTCACAGCAATCAAGCACCCAAAGACAATGAGAGGCAAGGGGAGTCACAGTAACCAAGCAACCCGAGATAGTGAGAGGCAAGGGGCTCACAAAAATCAAGCACCCCGAAGGGAACTTATTACTACTATGTCCACATTGTTGTTCCTGGGTAACGCTAAATGTTGTCTAAGAAAGCATCGCGGGAGCGTAGATGGTGTGGCATAGTACCATTTTCCCAAATATCAAATAGTGTCCTTTGATTTTCCTAATCGGATGTGTATTTTTGTGAGATATTGCCGTTTTGCAACAATTATCACCCCATATTCATCTGCGCTGATTACAGCGCCATGTATCACGAAAGGAAGGAAATGTTTCAATCAAAAGTTACATATTTTTCATGAAGAACCAAATCTGCAATAAAAAATAGGGGTTCCTGTTTAAGATTTCAAAGTCAGCTCCCCTCCCATCTCCGGGGCTGGTGCAGGGGGTCGAGCGTTATGTTAATGGATGTCCCTCTCCGAAGTGAACAACATTTATTGCCACTATTTTTGATCCGATGTGTATTTCGCCAAATATTCTGACAAAAAGTTTTAAATGCCTCACTCTGTATATCTATGCACCATGTACGTCATTAGTTTTTAAGTTTCACTTGCCGCTAGCTGTCCAAGACTGAGTTGCTTTGAAGTTTATATAGCTCACAGTCCATCAGAAACCTATTAGGACTGTGATATTTAGTTGTAGTAAATAAAGGATCTCCACATTAGTTTTTAGTGTAGATTAATAAAAATTACTGTAGAAATTTTCTCATCCAGTGCTACTGGGAAAAATTATAAAAAAAATATTCTCAACCTGTTTTACTCCTGTAGCACGTTAAGTTAAAAGAATCTCTGCATTGAAATATCAGAGTCAAATTGTAACTCAAGAACTGAGCTGTACCTCAAGAACTGAACTGGTTTTCAAGAACTGAACTGTATCTCAAAAATGAAATTGTATATGTGAGAATTGAATAACCGAAAAAGATTCGTTACCATATGTCTATATTGTTGTTATTTCACATATCTCTACCCTCACAAATGTATACAAATGACGTGCATCACACAAAAGGCATTAGTTTTTCTAAAGATGGCTGCTATTAAGGAGGTGAAGTTAAAGATGAAAGAAAACAAAATATGTAGAATGATTGAATGGGATTACGGCTATAGTGCAGCACGAATTGGCTTATGGGAGCAGGAGGCACGTGACCGTGTTCACTTTCAAAGACATATAGCAAACATGTCTAAAATTATACATCCTATGCCTGAAGAAAACCACAGACGTCGTATGTGAGCAACGCTGTATACTATCAAAGGAGGAAATGGCTGAAATCAGTAAAAAAATACACGTATTCTGAGGTAAAAATTCATTTATTTCTCATCCAACCTAAGATTAATTTTACATTTTCATAAGCAGACACAGCATCATTATTTTCATACATCTCCTTCTTCTTCAGTCGATGGAGAGCAGGACACCTGTAGAATTCTCGGTCTTGAATGGCAGCAAACTTGAAGATTCGACGGAACCACGTGATCTTCTCATTCCCCTTCACTTAGAAAATGGTATCTGTGTGATCCAACGATCTAATCGACGTCATTATACCTTTATAGGGGATGTCATTATCACGTGGAATGTTCTGTGCATGGCGCAGCACATGTTCGTTTTACAGCTCGTTACACGACACTAGTGAGCAGGCAGTAGTTAATAACACATCAGTAGCAGATATAGAAAAAACTCAACGAGGAGGCGCTGAAGATATCTTGTGCTACCTTTACTTCTACCATAATAAAAAATAATCAAGTCACATGCAAAGTTTAGGAAAGTTTTATTTAAACTGATTACACATATATACAAGATAATGCCATTTTATGATATAAAAAGTTACAATCCTGGTTCTCTTCCTTAAATGATGAATTACATGCTCCTGTTCATCCTGGCAAATTGTTTAATTACATCTTCAATAGGGCAATCAATGTCAGAGTGAGTGTGCACTTGCTACAATTAGGACATTTTATTTATTCATTCTTCGGTCTCAATATTTCTGCTTCTGAATGTAAACTAGCTTCCTAGCGTATTTATAACGCTACGTATCGAAGGTTCTCTGTACAACAGAACAGTAACATATTCACGACTTTTCTAGAACAAGTGCCAGACAGAGTAACGTATCGAGACCACTAGAATGGCCGCAATTTTTCTCGTAGGTATGTGTTAGCCATCTATGTGTCAGACAGAAACGTGTAAAATACGGTGACGGGGACGCGCGTGCTACATAGAAAAGTACATCAATTCGACAACGCAATTCAGTCGAGTCGACTGACGAAAGAAACGAACGAATAACGTGCTGGCTGGCTGGCGCGGGTGGCAATGCGGCGCAGTCATGTAGAACTAGAGCATACGCTGCCGTGTGTTCTGGGAAATTTGCCGAAGATTCAAATTCAGTTCGAACATCTATAGGTCCATATTTAATTATCTCGTTCTGTTTTAATCAGTCTATTACGACGACTGGTGTCAGAACCTTGAATTTCTGTGGACTGAGTAGACATCCCTCCTCTTCGTAGCAGGAAGTTCAGAACCTCGCACGCACGTCATACGCCAAACTGCATACATTTTATCCCATTGCAGTGTAAATTATCATATGAGTATAATTCAGAGTTCAGTTAGACTCTGGCATTAGTTAACTTACAGTTATCAGGTTTGGTGGAATCGTTTGCTATATTCCCTCCTCTATTAGTCTGAAACGCAAGTACGATGAACTTGGGCGTCCTCAGCTGAGAGGAGGTTTTAATAGACCACGTTTGTCAGCATGCAGTAGATAGAAATACACCGGCATTCAGAACTTTTAAAAACTTCAAACGTTGCTCATGCGATACTGTGATGTGTCGCGTTTTCCGTATTATTTTATTGATGGTGATCTCGTTCTTCTCTTGAGTTCCTTGAATGTATGAGTTGTTATTCATTGTACTCTGTACCAGAATAAGTTCCTGTTCAGCATTCAGAGCAATTCGCCACATGTCCTCAAAGTATACCATAACCAATTTCAAAGGTATACATTCAGTAAATCTCTTGTACTCTTCCACTGTTCTGTATACTGGCTCGTCAGTGAACCACCCAGCATTTTCTAAATCGTTCAAATCTGTGGGAGAAGCGGAGACATACGTTTCAAGAGCTGATGTTATGCCTACATTGCATGTACAGCCAATCTCGACCCCATTAAGTTCATATCGTTTCGCATGAAACAGGAATGCTAAAGCATTATATGTAAGATTCAATGCCACTGTAGCAGTACCATCCGCTTTCATACATGGTCCATCAAGATATATGGAACTCTTGGATGGGAGGGTTAAAGCGCCATGGTGTTGGATGACAGTCCTAATTTAATCGTTCTTGTACAAGGCGGCTGATGCATAAGGTTTATGCAAGAAGTATTCCTGGCATATAATACTCTCTTTATTCTCCACCACGCTAGTTATATCGAATGAAGTCACTGCGACGTCTTCAGATCCACTGATTTAAGAAACTCATAGTTTGCACCTTGCTGTTCTGTTGAGAAGTGCCGTGCTGTGCATTGTGCACTTTGATTTAACACTTAGCACCCATCCTGTCTTTGCTGACAATACAGGGCTGCTGCAATCTCTGACTGGTTGAAGCTCGCCGCCATCACCTCTGGTCCTGAAAATTAAAGGTCATCGATTCTGCCTCCAACAGGTCCCGGCTTGTTGAAGGCCGCCACTGTTTCTGGGTCTCTGCACATTGGAGGTCACTGCTGGTTCCGCCTTAGAAGTAGCCATACAATGATTTCCTCACCACGAAGATCGACAAGTTGATTATCTTGGTCCACAATATGCAGATCCAGATAGTCCAAAGCCTGAACTGTTACTGGAAGGTAAATAGCGTTGGTAGTGGTCTCAACGATCTTATACCGTGTCCCCACTGATGGGAAGAATCCGTAAACTACATGAAACAATCTGTTGTTGACATAAGAGTTTGTTGCGATGTTACACTCTACACGTATTGTACTGACAGGGAGTATATCCACTGGTTGGTCGCATCTGTAGAACTTATTAGGACCCTTCTTCAAAACACAGTAGCCGTCCTACTGATGCTTTCTGGTTAAAGTCAATCGTTGCACTCGTTGTCTTTATTTCGGATTTGAGTGTATTGATGTCTGCACATAGCGCAATCCCTTTTCCAGACCATTTTAAAACTTTGTTTAAATTGTCAGTAATTTCTTTTCCACCATTAATTTCCAGACAAAGTTTATTGTTAGCCTCTGTGATATTCGGAATGCTATTATACGTCTGCAGTCCAGTCATGAGAATACTACATCCCCCATTGCTTAAATCAATCAGTGGGAGGTAATTCGCGCGTTATACTGACGATCGATCTTTTAATGTCAGTGTATGCGACATTGCATGTGAACCTCGACTGACGGGTGGATGCTTCATGCATCTCCCAATATAGGTGCTTCTTCGTAAACATTAGGAGGAACGTGATCCACAGATGCCTGCATCAGTAGGCATCAAAGTCTTGGTAGCGATGAAAATTGTAGAACACACGTCTTCGGTCGGTGAAGCATCGTTGTAACTCTTCTGGCCACTGAAAGTCTCCACATGAATCGAAATAGTAGACGTTATTTGTATTTTTCTTAACATACAGTGACCAGTGGGTTCCTGGTGCCCCAGCAACATCTAAATTCACAATTCCACATTCTCCGGATTCCATATATTCTTCAATAATGTATCCTGCACAAACAACCATAGAATCTTGGAATGCTGAATATTTTCCTTGAGTAGATCTCTATTTGTAAGCTGTCTATCCGGTAGACTTACTAATGGGCTATTTATAAAGAGACCTAGTCCTTTCTGGTATGGTTTCAGGTAGAGTCCTTTCCAATGTCAGCTACTTCTACCATGCAGTTATGTCTTCTTACTTCCTCTAGCTGCTCCTGGGAGTTCTATGAACTCTTCACTGTTCTGGCGATAGCCGCAGCACCACCAGCCAGTGAACCCATCGCTGAGAGTCCTGCGAGGGCTGGAATGAGGAAGGGGATAATTCCACCTGATGTCTTTGTTATTGGGAGAATCCTGGGTGCTTTAACCAGTCCTTTATGCTTCAGGGCACTTTGAGCTGCATACATCGCTGTCAGGATACGAGAAGCACATGTGATTCTGAGCTCTTCTCCTGTTCCTCAGTGGAAAAGCACCTCGAAATTTCAGTGCCACTGCTATCTTTTAACACGTAAGTTCTGCGATTTGTTCTCTGCTCGTTGGATACTGTGAATATCTCACTCGACCAGTTTGGGAGGTATGACTTCTGAAATGCTGTCTTCTGTTTTGAGACACATATCAAATCACCCACATTAAATTTCTGTTTATATGGATCCAGCATTTTAATACGATGGCACACCGAGCCATGAGTATATTATCATGAACACTGATATTTCTCGCTTTTATTGTGCTATGTATGATTCGATTCTAGTGCCCCATTATTTCTGGGAGGACATATGTTCATCTGTATGAGGTACGAAGATTAAAATGCAGCCACATTTGACCTTTTATTTTTCTGTTCAGATGTTCCACGATACTCGCCTTCAGGTAGGTGAACGTTGAGTAGTGATGTATTCCACACTGCTGCATCATGGTCTTGAAATACCTATTGTAAAATTCTCCACCATTATCGGTTTGGTGGTTGTTTAGGCATCGAATCCTCCCTATCTGCAACAAAGACTCAGACACATCCACAACATCCCCCCCCTTTTTTTTAAACAGGTAATACCCACGCAAATTTGGAGCATCTATCAAAAACCATTAAAATATACTTGAATCCATTCTTCACATGCCAATATTCCCTCATATCTACAAGATAGCCTGCCATAAGACATCCAAACTTTTAATCAAGGCATGCCTACAATGGTATGTTTTGTGTGCTGGTTTTGCGCAATTCTCTAACTACTGTCTCCATAGTCATTCGATTATACATTTCTCTCTAAGCTCTGAAATGGTTGAGACAACCTCATTCGAATAAGCGGTATTTTCCACAGCAGCTGGTGCCATGATAAGTCTTAGTCGGTCTATTAGCTTAATGGGATCGATGTAGTGTATATACTGAGGATATTGTCTGCTGACTCTTTTATGCTGAATGGCAATACCATCACCACTGCTATACAAACCATCTCATAATAATGGTTTCATAATGTCACTGTATTTCACACTGAGTTGGTCTCCTGCTTTCCTATGCGCACTGGTAAATTGTAGTATTTCACCATGCATCTCCAGATCTTTGGGTGAAAATTTTACTGTTTTGTGGGTTTTAGGAAGATAAGGTTCAGTAGACTTGGTGTTCTTTGAAATTCCCTGTCCACTACATGTGTTGTTTTTTCATTTAAAGTTATAGGCTGCATGCCCATAATGTACAGATTTTCACCATTGACACCGAATGTTTTGTCTCTACTAGGGTCGCTGTGACGATTAATGAAACGAGGAATATCATAATCGTCGCCATTGTGCAGTTTTGTCGAGAGTTCATTGAGAGATTCAGTAACTGGTTTAAACGTTTCTCGCAGATTCTGCTCTCAATCCAAATGTCCTAACCTCAACATCTCTCGAACGGTCTTCCGTCTAGCGATTTCATTATGCTTAGTCGGCATCTTGCTATATACTAAGCGGGCTGCTTCGCAGACTGGACCTTATATACACTCCTGGAAATTGAAATAAGAACACCGTGAATTCATTGTCCCAGGAAGGGGAAACTTTATTGACGCATTCCTGGGGTCAGATACATCACATGATCACACTGACAGAACCACAGGCACATAGACACAGGCAACAGAGCATGCACAATGTCGGCACTAGTACAGTGTATATCCATCTTTCGCAGCAATGCAGGCTGCTATTCTCCCATGGAGACGATCGTAGAGATGCTGGATGTAGTCCTGTGGAACGGCTTGCCATGCCATTTCCACCTGGCGCCTCAGTTGGACCAGCGTTCGTGCTGGACGTGCAGACCGCGTGAGACGACGCTTCATCCAGTCCCAAACATGCTCAATGGGGGACAGATCCGGAGATCTTGCTGGCCAGGGTAGTTGACTTACACCTTCTAGAGCACGTTGGGTGGCACGGAATACATGCGGACGTTCATTGTCCTGTTGGAACAGCAAGATCCCTTGCCGCTCTAGGAATGGTAGAACGATGGGTTCGATGACGGTTTGGATGTACCGTGCACTATTCAGTGTCCCCTCGACGATCACCAGTGGTGTACGGCCAGTGTAGGAGATCGCTCCCCACACCATGATGCCGGGTGTTGGCTCTGTGTGCCTCGGTCGTATGCAGTCCTGATTGTGGCGCTCACCTGCACGGCGCCAATCACGCATACGACCATCATTGGCACCAAGGCAGAAGCGACTCTCATCGCTGAAGACGACACGTCTCCATTCGTCCCTCCATTCACGCCTGTCGCGACACCACTGGAGGCGGGCTGCACGATGTTGGGGCGTGAGCGGAAGACGGCCTAACGGTGTGCGGGACCGTAGCCCAGCTTCATGGAGACGGTTGCGAATGGTCCTCGCCGATACCCCAGGAGCAACAGTGTCCCTAATTTGCTGGGAAGTGGCGGTGCGGTCCCCTACGGCACTGCGTAGGATCCTACGGTCTTGGCGTGCATCCGTGCGTCGCTGCGGTCCGGTCTCAGGTCGACGGGCACGTGCACCTTCCGCCGACCACTGGCGACAACATCGATGTACTGTGGAGACCTCACGCCCCACGTGTTGAGCAATTCGGCGGTACGTCCACCCGGCCTCCCGCATGCCCACTATACGCCCTCGCTCAAAGTCCGTCAACTGCACATACGGTTCACGTCCACGCTGTCGCGGCATGCTACCAGTGTTAAAGACTGCGATGGAGCTCCGTATGCCACGGCAAACTGGCTGACACTGACGGCGACGGTACACAAATGCTGCGCAGCTAGCGCCATTGGACGGCCAACACCGCGGTTCCTGGTGTGTCCGCTGTGCCGTGCGTGTGATCATTGCTTGTACAGCCCTCTCGCAGTGTCCGGAGCGAGAATGGTGGGTCTGACACACCGGTGTCAATGTGTTCTTCTTTCCATTTCCAGGAGTGTACATTTCGCTCAACCTTTGCATTTACGTCATGTGCTTTCTTTTCAATTCCATTAACGTTTACAGCTAAGTCATTTACTTTCTCTCTCAGAACGATGTGGGTGTACATCTCTAGTTCCTGAAACCTAGCATCCAATTCGTCGATCAGCCTCAGAAGGGTTCGAGAGACTGAAATTTTCCATCTATGTACAAACACATTCTCTGTCTATGTACACTTACCCTCTCGGGCTGAATGCCTGACATATGTGCCAACTCATCCATGGTGTGATATATACTACCACATGTATCACTTTTTTTATAGCTATATGTATAGAAACTCCTCGAAGATCCATCTATACCTACTGTCATTCAGTTTTCTTGATTTATCAATAAAAAGAAACCCATACTGTGTGTGTCCCAACAGTCGGCACATATCTTTACAAAATCATTGAGTGACATTTTGGTTCCTACATGTGCCTGGTAAATGTGTCTTAGATTCAAATTGTCTTGTCTGAAAGCTGTAATAAGATTTGCACTTTCCGTCACCAACTGTTTTAGGCTTCTGTAATTCGTCTGATTCAAATAAAATACGTCAATATCCATATGACAACCAAACCAGAAATATCGTAGAATTTCCTCTTGGTTTTCCACAGAAATATTGTCTGGCTTTACATTTTCTGGTGGGGGAATTGGACTGCTTTGACCAAATATTGTGTGTGTTACACCATCAACACCCTGCAATATCTTTTACATTAGATGGTACTTGGGTGAAACAGGGTTTTTGAAAATACACATACAAGCTCAAAGTGGACTCCGTCTGGGTGTGTTAATAGTGACATGAGAAAATTTTTCTTGCCACAGTTGGATGGACCTACAATTATGTTGTAAGGTAGGAGTACCCCATTCTTCTTCTTGTTCTTCCAGACATCTTCCGCACCATTACAGGACTAATCATTTACACCAAAGTCCTGATAATTCACCTACGTGACCATAATACCGACTCTGTCAGGTTTTGGTATGCAATGGTCTTTTATAGAAAAATGAACGCTTGTTCTTATAATAATGATAATATATGTAGCCACTACAGCGCAATCATCTTACCAACTGAGCTACAATGGCTACACCTTACATTGTACAATGATGGGAAGGTTAAATAACAAAAGCAACAAAGATTTGCAGTTACATATCTTTTTTGTTTATTTCAGCAATGATACATCAGCTGCATTACATCAACAACAAAATCAGATGATTCATTTTTACAGTATTTCCCGAATAACTATTTCTTGTATGCAGAAAATTCAGCATGTATTTCTCTCAAACTGATGGGTGTTACTTTAGCTTCTTTTTTTGATACTGTATTAAACCACTGTTCTAAATCATATACATGCACACTATAAGTACAGAGATAGTTCATGATGTCTTTATACACAGTTTAAACATATGGCAGCCCACTTTTCAGTCTTTGCAGCATGAGTGATAGCACTGTCTATATCCTGAACAAGTTTGTAATGGTGGAGTGTTGCAGATAAATAGATCGACTTCCAGATCTGACCATGAGGATTACACCATTGTACAATGATGTTATAGATAGCGTAAGGCCAGCACAATAAATATCCAGAGATGGACAATACTTGGAGGTCATCTGCTGGTTGACGTAGTGTGCTGCATGACATAGTTCATTCCGTTCCAACTCTGTAAACCTCACTTTAACACTTCATGATGCATTTTCAATTTCTAACACTACATGCCAGTCACTGTCCATTGATGCTTCTAAGCCGATATTTAAGTGCTTTGAACCACAAGCTGCTAAATTGTAAACTGAAGTGAAAAGCAGTAGAGCATTGGGAGAAACTGGCATCTTCTCATCCACTACATCAACATTCTGTCCTTGCAGTAACATCAGAATTTTCTGGGATGGTGCATATGAAGGAGACCACTAGTGACCCGCACTGTGGTGCAGGGTCCCCAGAGAGTTGGGGGACTTGCTGGGTGTCTAAACCAATGAGCAGGATGGATAATAGCAGCTCGTTGTCCTGCTCCAACATGCTAGTTAGGTGCGCTGTAGTATCCCATGGTGCTGCTACCGCTGCTGCTTCCAACAAACCAGAGTTCGCTGCAGGTCCCAATGAGCCAATACTGGCCACTGCTTGTCCAAATATGCTGGATGTCGCTGCCAATCCAGACACACCAAAAGCCACTGAACAAAGAAGAAGAAGAAACAACAAGCAGTCACAGACAATGACATGGAGTATAGAAATCAACAAAGAACATCTGGGTATTGTAAGAGTAGTAGAGTACTTACCCTCACGCTTCTTCTGCTATGGAGAAGCAGATGAGGATCTTGACTGTTACTGGCGATGCTTCATGGGTCTTCTTCTTCCAGAGACTGACAGCAACTGGGGCCAGTGAGGCATTTCATCCTCCTTATATTCCCTACATCACATTCATGTGACCAGAAATTAATTAGTCAATCAATTTATTGACTTCAGCAGTATTTCTAAATAGATTCTCAGTCAGGCACTGGTTTTGGAAGTAGTTCTCATGTGCGCCGGTATCCCGCAGGGGAAGGCTGGGATATTTTTTACATGACAGGAAGTGTTTAGCCCAGCCCTGCATTTGCTGTGTCTCGGTCCCTGGCTAGTGCCATGAGCCCAGTGCATGGCTCCTTCCAGTGAACATGACGCCTTATGATGGAGCATGTGTGATAAACTTTTTCAGATATGTTTAGCGTGATCTGTGACAGTGTATTTATGTGGTTCCTTTTGCCACTGGAATAAAAGAAAGTGATCGATTTAATTACATCTTTTCGAAGTATTTTACAAAATCTGCATCTCTCCAAACAGCAGAAAGTTATGATCAAGAGAGACCCAACCCCTGAAAATTGAATTTTATAAATAAACGTTATATTCTTTGCTGAGTAACTGAATTTCCTGACATGAGCTCCCTCATCTCCAGCACAGACCCATCAATTTCCAGGTGTTGGAGATGAGGGGGAGGATGTGGGGATTTCCCAAAGGGGGAGGAGGTTAATTGATTGATCAATTTTATTAATTAGTCAATCAAATTGATTGGCTGGGAGGGAACTATTCACCTAACTCAGACCTGAAAGTTTACTCACATCAGTGAGAGGGTCAGGGGAGTGGTGGAGGTTTCCAGAGCCAGTGCAGAGGTAGAAGGAGGGGAGGGGTGGGGATTTCCCAGAAGGACAGGTTATCCTCAGAGGGTCATAAATCAACCCCCAGGGGTCATAATCCACTTACAAGAACAATAAGTTTGCCACCAATGTATGCAACCTGCACTAAAAAAACGCGCCGGAACATATATTGCCCCACTACGCATATATGTTACTTGAATTATTATAGGACTTTTGCAACCTCATTATGGAGATTTGTTACCAGTAGGTTCGAACAACATGCAGGTGTTGCAGAGATGTTTTGGGAACTGAAATGGAAATCCCTGGAGGAAAGCAATGTGGTTTTCAAGAAACACTATTGAGAAAGTTTAGAGAACCGGAATCTGGAGCTGACTGCAGAATGATTTTACTACCGTCAACATACATTGCGCGTTAGGACCACAAAGAAAAGAAACGAGAAATTAGGGCTCATCCGGAGGTATACAGACAGTCATTTTTCCCTCTCTGTTTACAAGAGGAATAGGGAAGGAAACAACAAGTAGCGGTACAGGGTACACTCCGCCACGTACCGTACTGTGGCTTTCGGAGTATCTGTGTAGATGTAGACTTGTAAATTCTTCCTGAGGAAAGCAATGCAGATGCACTGGACAGTTTTCAAGTTAAAGGGATCTCTCTTAAAGACCGGAATTACCATGCAGATCAAATACATCCTCACATGCACAGCAGCACTTCCAACTGAAACCAAAAATGCCATCTAAAACAGCTCGAAAACAAAGACTGCCAGTGACCTCAAAAATTTTAGGAAAGTATACATGTATTTCTTTTAAGGTCACAATGAATTCATCAAACCTCATGTTTTCTTTAACACGAGTGAGATTATAAAACTGGACTGCGTTTGCCAGAATATGTGACTTAAAATGCGATTTTCTATTTAAATTCATTCCCATCAAACCAGAAAGAAGTAGTTTCTCACATTGCAAAGTCTTATTTTGGGCACTGTGCAGTTAATTCCACTTGAAATCCCAGGCCTGCAGTCCATTCTGGATGTTCTAATTTTCGTTCTTGCACTTCTTTTTCCTTCGCAAATTGATCAACGGCGAATTTAAAATCGAAAAATCGTTCCAGGCATGCCACTTGGCTTCAACAACATACTTCGCTTCTCCATACTCTTCATTAAGTTCCATCAAAAAGTGTTGCAACCGACAGCGGAATAATTGTATTATTCTTACCACCAATTTCCTCACGTGCTCCATGTCTGCTAATTTAGCACAATGTGCTATGCACAGAACAATGAATTCCATCTGTCGACCATTGTAATAATTTTCTCTTTCATTGTCAACTAAAACTTTAACCCTCTGGTTGGCTCGCCTGCAGCGTTGTAAAATTTACAACATGGTCATTTGACAGTAAAAACAAACTTGTCTTAAGCAAACTAGTATATTTATTGAAGAAAGCAGTTCATATTCACTATCTTCAACATTTATCACTAAAGCTTTTGCTGTTTTAGTTCTTTAAATAACAATTTAGGCAGTTTTTCTGACATATGTTAACTTTCATAACACCATTCACAGACAATTTGTTTACGAACTAATTCCGGCAATGCTCAGAAAAATGAAAAAGTAGCTAATGACGATCATCTTGTAATTATTGAAATGAAGTATCATTCACACATTTTAGCTACAATGTCAACTCAACCTTTTGTCATGTTGTACTCAATTACGATTTCAGGTTTGTGTGTTTCTTCATCCACTGTCACCATGTCATGCACAGCAGACAAAAGTATGACAGCACAGTTTTTACAAGGACCATATGAAACTAAGGACTTATCTTACAGAAATCCAAACATTGCACTTCCAGTTTCTTTGCTTTGTTTGGGAGAAATTCTGGAAAAGTTTCACGTCTGTTCTTCATCATTTTACGAATGCAAGTGATAGTCTTCTGTATCAAATAGTCAGAAAGGAGTTAGCTTGTGTACCAATTGTCAGTTGTAAGGTTCCTGTTAGAATTTTCTATAGGCACCACATATCTTTTCACTATGTCCTCAGGAGCATTTGATACCAGATATTGTCCTTTTGTTGCATGGCGCAATAAACCTCCAGATTACTGCAAGAAAATTTTTTCCTCACACTGAGCAACCATTTTTGTCCTGTATTTAGCTCGTTTGCTGAGTATGTACTGAATCCATCTACAGCGGTCTCCGTAGGCATGAAGTATTTCATCTATCGTGGTGAATTTACCAAGCTGTAAGAACATTGACAGTTAACAGCAAAAGTATCCAATACTGCACAGATTGCAAGCAAGTTATCAGATTTTCGTCTGTCGTTTCTCGTTTCCATATCAACAAATCGCCTACAGCTTAGAACAAATAGAAACCTATCGTAACTCATTGCAGTCCTAAGCAGCAACATTTCTGTTCCGTCTGTTGCCCAAAGTTCCAGTACATCAGCATGATGGAATTTTCTTCTTCTTCTTCTTAAAAAAAAATCCCGAATACAGCCATTATTTCGTCACTTTATTACCTCTTTTGTGCGAGAATCGATGCCTGTCTCGCTGTTTATTTATGTAGATATTTGTATAGTTTACGATTTCATCAATAAACACATGGTCAATTACTTTCAGAAAAACACTAAACCCTCGTACATCTGCTGTATCTTCAGGATCATTACCATCCTCACTTTCAAGTTCACGTTCACTGCCATGGTCCTATTTAGTGTTTTCATCGCTCCAATCTACTTTACTTTGCTCCAAAACTGAAAAGTCTGGATGGATTTTTATCATCACCTTTTACGAGCAGTTTGCGAACTTCTTCGTTTGATACACCCTTTGAATTGGAACAAAACATCAAAGAAATGAAGTGAATGAGTACATTCAGATGTCGGTGTGACCAAAGTAACGTTTAATGTGCATCTACAAAAACTTAAAAACAACGGACAAGTATAGTTAACTTTTTAGTACACTTTCCTCTGGTCACTGACTGCTGGAACAAAAAGCTTGCAACTGTCACACCAGGAGGCGCGCGTTGTATTTTTTACAATATTCGACACGCCGTTGCTTACAATTCTGAAAACAAACTGAGAAAGGTAACCAAATGAACTGAAGCTAATTTAACATTGTCGAGAAAACTTCAAGAATGGGATACATAGCAGCAATGGCGCAATACCGCAAGATTAAGGCGTCGGTTAGGCATAAAAACAGCTGTTGTACTTTTTACAACAGTGCGCCTCCTCGAGGGTTAAATTCTTTTTGTGTGTTATTGTAATGTCCTTCCATAGCAAATTTTAAGTCCTTGTCGTTTATGCGACTGCATAACATAGATTAAAATTTCTCATCGCTCTTTTCTGAAATTCCCATTCTTTTTGTAAGGTTTGTGACGAACGATTGATAGACTGCCTCTTTTTGTGCAAACAGACAGTGGACCTATGAACGTCCCTCATACCATGAGTAAACAAAAGGGTGTAAACAGCGCGCCTGCCGTTGTGGCCGAGCGGTTCTAGGCGCTTCAGTCCGGAACCGCGCTGCTGCTGCGGTCGCAGGTTCGAATCCTGCCTCGGGCATGGATGTGTGTAATGCCCTTAGGTTAGTTAGGTGTAAGTAGTTCTAAGTGTATGGGACTGCTAACCTCAGATGTTAAGTCTCATAATGCTTAGAACCATTTGAACCATTTGTAAACAACGCTGACACCACGGTTGTGCCTCACTGAAGAGAGGTGTGCCGACCGAAAAATAACGCACCAATCTGCTCAATGAAATGACACACTGTCCTGAGTATTTCCGAGAAGGATTGAGCAAAGCCAAGACACAATTGGTCTTGGCCTACTCGCAGCCCACACGCCGTGCATGCGTGAAGTTTGGCACATCATGGGTCGCCCTGGCCTATTTCCATTATGAACCATTTTATTTTTTGGATAATATGGTGGCATCCATGTTGTATATATCTATGTAATTCACATTACCTTCATTATAAGAGGTTAACTGTCTCATTAATTTAATATTCCAGACACCAGCTTTTCAGTCAGTGATGTGTTCTTGTCCTCCCCCACACCCTCCAGTAAGTTGTCCAAATTTGCCCAACTATTGGTGATCGTGAATATGTGGAAGTAGTGCGTAAGGATCGTCTGTGACTGGAGATGCTGACAACTTATATTGGCAAAGAGGGGTGCTGGTGTCATAAAGCCTTTGTTAGTCATGATCTATTAGGATATACACCACGTAATCAAAAGTATCTGGACATCTGGCTGAAAATGACTTACAAGTTCGTGGAGCCCTCCTCGCTAATGCTGCAATTCAATATAGTGTTGGCCCACCCTTAGCCTTGGTGACAACTTCCACTCTCGCAGGCATACGTTTAATCAGGCGTTGGACGGTTTCTTGGAAAATGGCAGCCTATTCTTCACAGAGTACTGCATGGAGGAGAGGTAGCAATGTCGGTGGGTGTCGCCTGGCACGAAGTAGGCGTTCATCCCAAAGGTGTTCTATACGATTCAGGTCAGGACTCAGTGCAAGCCAGTAGATTACAGGAGTGTTTATGTCGTGTAACCATTCCGCCACAGGCCGTGCATTATGAACAGGTGCTCGATCGTGTTGAAAGATGCAATCGCCAACCCCGAATTGCTCTTCAACAGTGGGAAGCAAGAAGGTGCTTAAAACATCAATGTAGGCCTGTGCCGTGATAGTTCTACGCAAAACGACAAGGGGTGCAAGCCCCCTTCATGAAAAGCACGACCACACCATAATACCATCGCCTCCGAATTTTATTGTTGGCTCTACACATTCTGTAAGATGACGTTCACTGGGCATTCGCCATACCCACACCATGCCATCGGATCGCCACATTGTGTACCGCGAGCAGTCACTCCACACAACGTTTTTCCACTGTTCAATCGTCCAATGTTTACTCCTCCTTACAATAAGCGAGGCGTCGTTTGGCATTTGATGTGTGGCTTATGAACAACCGCTCGACCATGAAATCCATGTTTTCTCCTGCTGCAGTTTGGAATTCATGTGTGATGGTCTGGATAGATGTCTACCTATTACACATTTCGACCCTCTTCAACTGCCGGCAGTCTCTGTCAACAGACGAGGTCAACCTGAATGCTTTTGTGTCCTTCACGTTTCCACTTCACTATCACATCGGAAGCCGTACACGTAGGGATCTTTAGGAGTGTGAAAATCTCGCGCACAGACGTATGAAACAAGTGACACCCAATCACCTGACCACGTTCGAAGTCTGTAAGTTTTGCGGAGCGCCCCATTCTGCTCTCTCATGATGTCTAGTGACAAGTGACGTCGCTGATATGGAATTGTATTGTGTATCTGTATTGTGTATTTTATGGGAGTGGGAAATTCCTTTTCCCAATGCAATTCACTCTTCCTATTTTTTCCTGTCACTGCAGTATATTATCTACAATTTACATAGTTCTCACCTTCTTTGAATGAAATACGAGGGCGGTTCAGAAAGTAACCTCCGATCGGTCACAGTGCGGGTTGTGGGGGGAGTAGCGACGCCATCTGTACGTTCACGCACTCAACAGGTCAGTCGGCATCAAGCCGTGGTCGAGTGAACGTCGTACCTGCGCTAGTTTAGTTTTTGTGGCAGTTTGAAATGTGTGCTGCAATAGAAAACCCCGCCAAATGTGAAGTGCGTGCTGTCATAAGGTTTTTTACAGCCAAAGGATATTCTGCAGCAGCTATTCATCGTGAGCTTTATGCCGTGTACGGACCAAGAGTTATGAGTGAAGGAGTTGTCCGTGAATGGGTACGTTTATTTAAAAGTGGACGAGAAAACGTTCGTGATGAAGAGAGGAGTGGTAGACCATCATTGGTGACTGACGAACTCGTTCAGACAGTTGATGCAAAAGTTCGTGAAAATCGACGTTTCTCAATGTCGGAGTTGTCTACTGGTTTTCCACAGATTTCTAAGACTCTCTTGTACGATATAGTAACAGCAAGATTGGGTTACCGTAAGTTCTGTGCACGATGGGTGCCCAAAATTCTTACCGACAACCACAAAACTCAAAGAATGGCCTCTGCATTAGACTTTCTGTCACGTTATGAGGACGAAGGAGAACCATTGTTAAACAGAATCGTGACCGGTGACGAAACCTGGATTAAGCACGTGAACCCTGAGACAAAAGAACAATCAAAGATGTGGGCACATTCAAATTCGCCTACCAAACCAAGAAAAGCCTCGCAAGATTTTTCTGCCAGAAAACTGATGGCAACTGTGTTTTGGGATGCCAAAGGGGTGTTGTTGGTTGAATTCATGGAACGTGGTACGACCATTAATCAAGACGTGTACTGTGAAACAATAAAAAAGTTACGACGGGCTATACAGAACAAACGCCGTGGTATGCTGACTTCCGGTATCGTTTTTTTGCACGATAACGCCCGTCCTCACTCTGCTCGCAGAACAACGGCCCTTCTTGAGTCCTTCAAGTGGGACCTTATCAACCATCCACCTTACAGCCCAGACCTGGCGCCAAGTGATTATCACCTCTTCATGCATTTGAAGAAATGGCTCGGGTCACAGCGGTTTGATGATGACGAAGAGCTCAAAGATGCGGTCACAGGCTGGCTCCAGGCACAAGCGGGTGATTTTTATGCAGAAGGAATTTCAAAGCTTGTGAAGAGATACGATAAGTGCCTCAATCGCTATGGAGACTATGTAGAAAAATAGTGCAAAGATGTAGTTGTAATATGTATATATTAAAATATTTTTATTTAACTTGGTGTATTTTTTTAAATCAACCGGAGGTTACTTTCTGAACGGCCCTCGTATTTAGGGTAGCTGGTGTTTTACTAACGTCATGTTGTTTAAGGTTCATTTTACAAGTTTTATCCCTGTATGAATGATTTCCTTTACAGTGCATGCAACAGGTTGTTTGACTTATACACTGTATTGCTTTGTGAATACCTTCACATATATAATAACAAACCTCTGACTGGCACTGATTAAGTAGGCAACCATATTGTAGGCAGTGAAAGCACTGTCAGATTAGTTGAATATATGACTGAAATGTACATCGCACATATTGTAACATAGACTGGCAGGAACTGAGATGAGAGTTGACAATAAATGTTGATCGACAGACCTTGTACATTATACTAGAATGTTGTACTGGTATTTTTTGATAAAAAAAAGTGGTTCAAATGGCTCTGAGCACAATGGGACTTAACTGCTGAGGTCATCAGTCCCCTAGAACTTAGAACTACTTAAGGACATCACACACATCCATGCCCGAGGCAGGAGTCAAACCTGCGACGCAGCGGTCCCACGTTACCAGACTGTAGCTCCTAGAACCGCTCGGCCACCCCGACCGAATTGTTTGATCATCCTCATCATCATCAGCATAACAGGGATTACAGATTGAATAACTTCATTGACTTATGGAGTAGTGCCACCCCACATTGCATTGTTGCCAAAATTATTCAAGATAGCGGATCCAAGATGGCGACCATAAATGTGGCAACATTGCAATGATGACATGGTGGAAAGTTCAACTTTTGATGGGAAAAAGGCCACCATCCAACCACCACCTCTTCATTGGAATTAGCGGGAAAAAGACTGTGCTGGGTTGCTGGATAGGATGGACGTAAGTCTCCATTTTGCAGGCATTGTTTATTTAAACAATTTGAGTTGTCATAGGCATTAGCTCCATCGAGTGTGTTCAACATGACATCCGGAATCCAACTGTTCTAGTACACAGTACCGCCACCGGAGGGTGCTATCGTCCCTCCCCCTCTCCCCTTCCCATGACATAATCCAAGATGGCGGTTCAGGGAAAAATGGGAAAAGGACTCAATCTGTGTCAGCTGCTGGAGAGGAAGGAGAGTTCTTTATTTATTTTCAGTGGGAAATTGTAACAATTTATTTAGGGATGGGTTTCACATAGTTCATTTATTACACTGATACAAAACACTAGCCCTGATGTGCTTGGGGTTACAATACATAGGCTACAGAACAGCAGACTGCTCGTAAATTACCCAATTAATGCAGTACACTGATGCACAGACACGCAAACAACTCGTAAACTATAAAAATAATGCATGTAAAACGATCTACAAACATGCTCACTAATTTTAAACTGTGAAAATATCGCATTGCACAGCCTACAGACATGTTCAGAAGGCAATGCAGTACCCTGATGCACAGACACGTTCACTACTCGTAAAATTGTCTAAATATGATATATATGTGACTCTCTGGAAACACACTCACAACGCTTAAACAGTCAAAACAATGCAGTGCACAAACACCCATTGCGCGTCAAAAGGCACTCAAACTATTCTTAAGAAATTCGACCACAATGTATCAGCTATCCGTTCGCTATAGAGATCCAAGGTGCACATGCTGCGGCGGTGTGAGCATGCAGCTCCAGCTTCTCCCACATGCAAGACGCCTCTGACCACATACATGTATACTGGCTGATGCACCATCTCCATACCTGCGAGTCCAGCGCTGGCCTAAGTGCCATGTGAGCGAGATGTTTACCCAGCGACTCACCCTTGAAAGGTGTAGCTAAAAGGCTGTCTGTGCTATACCAACGCCTCGTGTCTATGAAAACAAATGCCAAGTCTCTCTCTGGATGTACTATAGAAATATTTTGCAATGCTTTAGGAAAATATCTCAGAATAACACAGTATGCATTCTTCCTAGCTATCCTAAGGAAACAGCCCATCCCTTACGTATCAGTCCCTTCCCAGAAATTGTAAAGTGTCGCAGAAATAGTTAACGATCGCTTTTGTTGTTGTAGGAGCTTTCGTGATGTCTCAGCTTGTCTGCATGCAAAATGTTGTCCTAGCAGGACATGTTTACGAAAATAGCCCAGAATAACACCGAAAGCATTCTTCCTGGTGGTCCTAACGAGACACTCCATCCATCCCAGAAATCGTAAGGTCCAACTTTCAACATAGGTCTCAGAAACGGTATATGCTGTCACTACTAAAAGCCTTCATAATGTTCGTTCATGCTTGCGAAAACACCCTTAATCATAAAAGCATTCTTTTTATTTGGATAGAGAGATGATGGTTGCATCAAGCACTTCCAGGAAATAGTGAGGTTCCATAAAGGCTTCCCATTGGCTGTTCATTCATTGGTCACCTTGGTCTATATATAAACTACAACCAACCTCCATTGTCCTCAGTCTGCTGCTGTCCGCCTTGTTGTGTATAGTATTCATAGTACTAGCTTTATTCATCTTTAGATCTCTTTTTACAAATATGTAGGGCATGTAAAGTATTTACAAATTTAGATCAATCTGAAATAGACTAATTCGTATAAATATATATTTACAGACTTCTAGTTAGAGACAATCATTAGATTTACTCCTGGTATACAACACTTTTTTTTACAAATAACTTATTAAATAATGCAATGCCACAATTTTCACTCATATCTCACTATCAGTCACTGTACACACTATACACACACTGTTTCATAACACTTCACCCACCACACACATACATACGCACACACACACACACACACACACACACACACACACACACACACACACACACACACACACACACACATTGGTGATCTCTGGGCCATTTTCTGTACTGCAACTTCCCATTTGCTATCCTGATAAAAGAGTCAGCATCCCTCCATAATGAGTAAGATGTTGAGCTCAGAAAGAGGAAGAGGTCTTAGTACTGAGCCATGCATAGCTTGGGGGTAAGTATTTCTAGAAAGAAAAAAGAAGTAAAAAAGTATGTGGAATGTTGGATATTTTATAATCATTATTATTATTATTTATTTGTATAACATTTTTTGTCAAACCCCTACTCTGTTTTAGCTAAGTAATCCTTCAATGTATAAAATGTATTGCATAACAGGTATTTTTTACCTACCTTTTTAAATAAGTGTATTTTTGCAATTTCTTTAATCTCTTTTGATAATTTATTGTACAATTTTATTCCTTGGGAGAAAATGCGGTTTTGAGTTTTATGTTTATTTTTTGTTGGTAAATGTAAGTTGAGTCTATCTCTTGTTGCATGGTCATGGACAGAGCTGTTTGTGCTCTAATTACCAATGTTAGTTTTGATGTATGCAACTGACTGGTAAATGTATTCACAAGGAGAAGTTAAAATCCTCAGTGTTCTGAACAGATGTTTACAATGAGCTGGACTAGTATTTTTGGTTATTATTCTTATGGCTCTTTTCTGGAGTTTGAAAATTGTATTCATATTTTGTGCATTTCTTCCCCAAAAAAGAATGCCACAGCTAAGAACTGAGTGTACTATAAGACACTGTGTGTTACACACTGATGATAGGATTCTAAGGGGATAACATGCTGATGACATTCTGTTTGCAAGTACCTTTGTGTGTTCACACCACTTCAACTGAGAATCAATATTCTTCCCTAGAAATTTTGCATTTGTTACACAGCCTATAGAGGTGCCATCTACATTTAATTTAACATTGTCATTTTTCCTATTCAAACTGAAATTCATGGCATTACTTTTCTTTACATTCAGTGTCACTTTATTACTTATTGAGCAATCATAAACTTCCTTGAGAGTTTCATTTGCTGTCTCAGCAAAAAGTTCTCTCGTTTTCTCAGTGACTATGATATTGCTGTCATCAGCAAAGAGGATTTTTTCGCTATGAGTAACACTATTTGGAAAGTCATTGATGTATATCAGGAACAGTATTGGTCCTAATATGCTACCTTGCAGAACCCCTATATTAAAGTATTTTGGTTCTGTTAAGTGTTTTATTAAATGTTTAGATCTATTTGAAATATGTGTTATCTGTACTCTTTGTACCCTGTCTATTAGGTATGATCGAAAACAGTCATTAGCTACCCCTCTTATTACTAACGCTTGTAATTGATTTAATAGAATCTTGTGGTCGACTGTATCAAACGCCTTAGAAAGATCCAAAAATATGCCTGTGACAGTCATATTTATCAAGAGCATCAAGTACAACTTTTGTGAGTTCTACTATAGCTCATTCTGTATTTTTGCCACTTTGGAAACCAAACTGTGATTCGCTTAAAAGATTGTATTTATTCAGGTAATTCATTAATCTGTCTTTCATAATTGCTTCTATTATTTTTGAGAATACTGACAGCAGGGAAATGGGCTGGTAATTTTACATGTCTTCTGCATTACCTTCCTTAAGAAAAGGTACAACTCTTGGATGTTTTAACTGCTCTGGAAATGTCCCTGGTGTGAAGGATTCATTTATTATATTTGTTAAGGCGCCCTGTATAATCCCTATGCATTGTTTCAGTGCACATATTGGTACTTCATCTAAGCCCACTGACTTTTTATTTTTTAGTTTTTTAATTGTTTTACTGACTTCATTCTCTGTGGTTGGAAGTAACATCATTGTATTTAGTGCAACATTATTTGCAAGTGTTATATTTGTTTGGGGGAATTTTTGCTGTAACTTCTCTGCAATACTTGGAAAATGCTCGTTTACATAGTTTGCTAAGTGCTGTGGATCACTTATTACTTTATCCCCTTCCCTTAGCAATACATTATTGTGCATTTGTTGGCCTCTCCCCATTTCCTTTTTTGTAACATCTCAGACTGCTTTGCCTTTATTCTCTGCATTATATATTATTTTGTCATTAAATGACTTTCTTGCAGCAATCAGCACCTTCCTATAGATCTTTTGGTATCTATGTTAGAAATTTAAGAATTCTGGATCATTGCGAATCTTTTTCACAGAACTGAGGTGTTTAAGTGTTTGGGAGGACTTCTTAATACCTGCTGTTATCCATCTGTTTTTGTGGGATGTTGATACAGACATGCATTCTTTTGGAAATGCCTTTTCAGAGTTCGATTTAAACAATGTGGAGAATTTAGAGAATTTCATATTGACATTGTTTTCCTCATACACTTCATCCTGGCTTTGTTTTTCTAGTTTCTTTGAAAAATCTTTTATTTAGATTTCTGATAGATGTCGTTTATAGGCTTCTAGTTTAGTGAATGATTCGATGCCTGACTTACTGTTGTTATTTGACAGAGATGGTCTGATAGTCCGAGATCTTTCACACCTACATCACATTTTTTCCTGTCCATATTTGTGGTCACATGGTCACTTACTGATCAAGTCACTGTGGTAACCTTTGTTGCACTATTGACCAATAGGGACATGCCAAAACTTTGAAGGATGTTTATGAAGGTGCTGCTGGTTTCATTTATGATGTTAATGTCCCCAAACAGAATTATGTTGACATTTGTACTTGAGACATTATCTAGAACTTCTGTTAAATTATTGAAAAAAGTGTCCACACTATATCTGAGAGATCTATACACACACAAAATGATTAATTTCTTGGTGATATCAAGCCCTGTTAATTCAGTAGCTGATATTTCAAAGTGTTTGTCTTCACTTACGGTGCTGAGTTCATGCCTTGATTTGAACTGTGTTCCTTTTCTGATATAAATGCATGATCCTCCACCCCTTGAAGTAGTTCTGAAGTAAGAGTTTGACTTTTCATACAATGATAATACTACATTTTGGATTTCTGTGTCTCTACACCAATGCTCAGTAATACAAACTACTGTGCAGTTCAAAGATTGGAGCTCAACTTCTAATAGTTATGTTTAGTTTTTTATTGATTGCATGTTTTGATGGAGGATTGTTAAGTCTGTGAAATGCCCCACGTTACTCTTTCCAATGTTTTTTTTTTCCTTGTGACATCTGGTGTATGTGATATTTAAGGTGTTAAAATCTGTCTTGTGAGTGATTGTTTCAGTATTTTTTGAAGTGCTGGAGATGCTCTTTAGGCAGGGGAACCTGTTGTCTGAATTTATACTAAAAAAGACCTACTTTTCCTACCTATGACAACAGTTATTTAACCATATGTGGCCGGCCGGAGTGGCCGTGCAGTTCTAGGTGCTACAGTCTGGACCCGAGCGACCGCTCTGGTCGCAGGTTTGAATCCTGCCTCAGCCATGGATGTGTGTGATGTCCTTAGGTTAGTTAGGTTTAATTAGTTCTAAGTTCTAGGCGACTGATGACCTCAGAAGTTAAGTCGCATAGTGTTCAGAGCCATTTGAACCATATGTGGCCCGACATCCACCCCCTATACTTTCATGAATCAGCTGTACCAATCTTCCCCTCCCAGTCCTGTTTAGGTGTAGACCATGCCTAGTGAAACCCCATCTGTTGATATTCCTGAGGGGCACCAGAGAAACATGAGCATAGTTGGCTGTCCTCAGAGCCATCCCTAACCTCACGTTGATTCGCCTCACAGCTCCATCAAGGTGTGATCGATCATGATGCCGAAACAGCTCAACAAATTGTACGTTGGTGCCATGAGTCAGGAAAGCTATCTTGTCTGGGTCACCACCTATATCATATGCCCCATCCCAGTCCGAACTGTTTCCCGCCCCACCCACTATAACTATATGGTCCTCTTTTGTAAAGTCCTTACATAAAGACCCTAGGTCCTCTATCACATGACTTAGCCCTGCATTTGGCTTGAAGTTACTGGTGGCCAGGTACGCTTCCCCTAAACTATCCTGTAGCTGAGGGCCTACAACTCGCCCATGGCTATGATGACTGGGTGTTTGTGTTGTCCTCATCATTTCATCATCATCCAGGAAAGTGGCGAAATTGGACTGAGCAAAGGTTGGGACATTGTACGGGCGCTGATAACCACGCAGTTGAACGCCCCACAAACCAAACATCATCACATCTCGCCCATGGCTACTACCTAGCAGCAGCACTTTCTTGTTCCTAACCCTTTGTACATTCCTAGGCTTATTGGCCTCGGTTGAAGTGTCCTGCACATTTCCTACTCCTCGTTTTACCTGAATCTCTTCTCAACTTAACTCTGGCAGTGGTAGATACCTGTTTTTGGTGTTGATGATAAAACTGTCAGATCGCATTCTCTTTCTTCCTATCCTCCTACCAGCTGCCAGTTCCCAACCACCCTCCTCCCCCCTATCTCCCTTGATCCTTACGAGTTCCTTCCTTGTTTCCTCCAACTGTGCCTGAAGGGCACAGGTTTGCCGTTCCTGTTCCCCAATCAAAATGTTCCTACTGCGTACTCTGCAGTTCCAGGAGAGAGCCTCTTCTGTTCTCCCAACATTCTCCCCACTGTGTGTGTGTGTGTGTGTGTGTGTGTGTGTGTGTGTGTGTGTGTGTGTTTCTCCCCAAGATGAAGAGAGATAGAAGCAGCGCCGATTCAGAGTACAGCGGCAAGAGGCGTAGAGTTCTGGAGGAAGGATTACCAAGTGAGTAAATAATTTGTATTTTGGGGGTAAATTTTCGTGTGTATGTTAAAGTCGCCTTATTAATTCTGTTTCCTTGTTACAGGAAAACTCCAGGATTTTATCTTGGACTGTAAGGAGAGATGGGAAGGGGCTGTACTGTGCTGTGATGGGTTCACAGCCAGGATTGCCTTATGAGTATTGTCACGCAGAAGAAGGAGTAATTAGATGTATGACGAACACTGACTTAACTTAACAAAGGTTTATTTAGCACTTACACAAACAAGAACGTGGAGCGAACTGCCTCCGGCCAGAACACATACGGTATATATACAGCTACAGTACATTCCATTACAATGATTCTTGCCATTTGTGGATACTTCTAGAATGTATTAAAACCGAATATAGAAATTAAAATTTGCCAGTTCAGGTGAGTTTTGAACTCACGATCCTCCATGCAATAATCTAGTATCGTAATCACTACACTACGGCGACTGCATTACTTGGTTTCTTCTGCGACATTGCTCCCTCCTTAAGAGAACAGCGCCTTGGTGTTACATCCTCCTAGTCCGGGAATGAGTCATCGGTCCTGCATACTCCGACTCCCGATGACTGATGTTCACCCTGGCGGTGATCTTCTTAGAACTTCCGTTGCCACTACGTTCTTCGTCACCTTTCCGCTTGTGGCCTGTTGCTGGAGCTTCGAATTTACCCTGGGTTGCAGGATCCTTGTAGGGCTTCATTCGAAGGACATGGACTGATCTTTCGTCGTCTTGTGTCGGGGTTGAAATCTTCAACTTCGTAAGTAACATCAGACAACTGTCTTACAACCGTATAAAGTCCAAAGTAGTGCCTGAGGAGCTTCTCAGAGAGACCAATCTTGCGAACAGGACAAGGTCACCAGGCTGGTAGACAACAGGGCGGTGGCTCACGTCATACCTTCAGCGATCGTTTTCTTGAGCCTGCAGCGTGCGGAGTGGAGCTAACTGTCGAGCTTCCTCAGCTCTGGTTAACACCTGGCCAATGTAGTCGTCGTCCACGTCATCAGGATGTAACGGGAACACAGTGTCCATCGTCGTAGTCGCCTCACGCCCATGCAGCAGGAAAAATGGCGTAAATCCTGTGGTGTATTGTTTGGCGGTGTTGTAGGCAAACGTCACGAAAGGTAGCACCTCATCCCAGCGTCCGCCACCGGTAGCAGAGTGGTCAGCGAGACAGAATGTCAGTCCTGAGGGCCAGGGTTCGATTCCCGGCTGGGTCGGAGATTTTCTCTGCTCAGGGACTGGGTGTTGTGTTGTCCTAATCATCATCATTTCGTCCCCATCGATGCGCAAGTCGCCGAAGTGGCATCAAATCAAAAGACCTGCACCCGGCGAACGGTCTACCAGACGGGAGGCTCTAGTCACACAACCTCATCCCAGTTGCTCTGCCCAACAGTGACGAACATTGATAGCATGTCGGCCAAGGTCTTATTAAGGCATTCAGTAAGCCTGCTAGTTTGCGGATGGTAGGCAGTCATCATGTATTGAGTAGTGTTACACAGACAATTTATCTCTCTCACAAGATTCGATTGAAAAACTTTCCCTCGATCCGTAATTAACGACCTTGGGGCACCGTGTTTTAATACAATGTCTTCCACCATGAATTTGGCTACCTCGGATGCTTCAGCTGTTTTCACGGCTTTTGTAATGGCAGATAATCAGTGCAAACGTTGGGAATCGTCCGAGGAGGTCAATCCTAAGACATTGGAAAGGCGTTTCGGCTGGTGGAATTGGTATGAGTCGGCCAGGTGGTTTCTGAGGAACTGACTTTCTCCTCTGGCACTCTCGACAGTGCGACACATAGTGGCGGACACTCCTAAATAAACCTGGTCAGAAAAATCTCTTGCAGATTCTATCGTATGTCTTAATAAATCTTAAATGTCCGGCCTCAGGTGTGTCATGGAATTTCTGTAGAACATCTAAGCGCATGTGTTTAGGAATCACTGGTAGCCATCTCTTTCCAAACGGATCAAAGTTTTTCTTGCAAAGTAATCCATTAACTACCTTAAATTCTCCTTTCACATCCTCTGACTGATTTAAGGTAAACATAATTTGAGATACCTTGGCGTCCTTCTTCTGCTCAGCAGAGAGATTCTGGAGTGCAGCGGGACAGTCACTATCTTCATCAAAGTCTTGATGGTCTTGCACAGGGTTTCTTGAGAGACAGTCCACATTTTGGTGTTTTCTCCCACTTTATTACACTATGGTAATGTTATACTCTTGAAGACGTAGTGCCCATCTGGCGAGTCATCCTGTTGAATCCTTAAGACCTGTCAACCAACAAAGTGAATGATGGTCTGTAGTAATTGTGAATGGCCTTCCATAGAGATACTGTCGAAATTTGCACATGGTCCAGATCACAGCAAGACATTCTCTTTCTGTAATTGAGTAGTTTCTCTCAGCTTTTGTAAGTGTCCTAAAAGCGTAGGTTATAGCCTTCTCTTTTCCATTAGAAATTTGCACATACCCACTGGCATCTGTGTGTAGTTCTGTAGGTTCTCTCTCATCATACAGACCAAGTACAGAGTCAGTTGTCAGAGCTTTTCGCAGCACATTGAAAGAATCTTGTTGAGCACACCCCAGATAAATTTAGCATTAGCTTTTAACAACTCTTGGAGTGGCCTGGCTTTGGTAAAAAAAAGTCTTTAATAAAACGACAGTAATAAGAACATAATCCGAGGAAGCTTCTCACATCTCTAATACTTTTAGGAATAGGAAATTCCGTTATAGATCTCACCTTTTCTGTGTCTGGCCTCACACCTTCGTTTGACACAAGGTGTCCAAAGTATTTTGATTTCTTTTGCTCCAAAGAGACACTTTATTGGATTAAGTTTCATTCCACCTTGTTGGAGACACTTAAGAACGGCCCTCAGTCTTTTTATACGTTCATCAAATGTCTCTGAGAACACTATAATGTCATCTAAATAACATAGACACATCGTCCACTTCAGGTGACGTAGAATATTTTCCATCATCCGTTCAAAAGTTGCTGGTGCATTATACAAACCAAACGGCATTACCTTAAACTCATACAGGCCCTCAGGGGTGATGAATGCAGTTTTCTCATTATCAGCCTCATCTACTTCGATTTACCAGTATCCCGAGTACATGTTCATGGTTGAGAAAAACTTAGCCCCCTTCAGACAATCTAGTATACCGTCAATTCGTGGAAGAGGGTTAACGCCCTTTTTAGTTATCTTATTAAGCTTCCTGTATTCGACACAAAAGTGCCAACTGCCATCCTTCTTCCTGACGAAGACCACTGGTGACGAATAAGGGCTCTGAGAAGAGTGAATGATGTCATTCTTCATCATTTTCCCTACCTCGTCGCTAATTATTCGACACACGGTATGCTCTCTAGCTTATTGGTTGATGGTCTCCAGTGCTAATCCAGTGCAGAACAGTGCAGTGCAGTGTCTAATTTGCTCTTCACTTGTGGATTGAAGCATTCAGATAAATCTTGAAGAATGGCAAGTAGCTTCTTCTGTTGTTCCTTAGTGAGATCTGGTGATAGTCGAGCTAGAAGATCTTGTCTCGTAGTGGTAGCGCTAATTTCGCCCACAGACTCAGCATGGGAGGTTTCTATGCCACTCAGCTGTTCTTCAATTAACGGCTCAGCGTTTTCTACGCATATGCGTCTTGGAAGGATCTGCGGTTCTCGGCGACAGTTAACTATCCACAATTCACCGAATCCGTTCTTAAACGAGACGACAGATGCTGGGATGACCAAGTTATTCTTCAGTGGTATGCTTCTCTTATATTCCACTACAAGATCCATGGGTTCATGCATGGCATGACACGTGACAGTTACCTTTCTAGCGCTGACCGCAGGAATGAGCACTTCATCCAACACACATAGTCTCCACACACTTGGATGCGCATCTTCCTGTCCACAGTATCACATCTCGTCTAGCATAATCTTCGACCGACCACAATCTGTAATTGCCTGAGAAGCTTTCAAAAAGTCCCATGTGAGAATGACGTCATGACTACACTCTTGTAAGACGATGAATTCTAAGGCCTGTGTATGGCCACTTATCCCCGCACGAATGACACATATTCCTGTAGGTTTTACATACGAGGGCAGTTCAATAAGTAATGCAACACATTTTTTTCTGAAACAGGGGTTGTTTTATTCAGCATTGAAATACATCAGGTTATTCCCCAATCTTTTAGCTAAACAACACTATTTTTCAACGTAATCTCCATTCAATGCTACGGCCTTACGCCACCTTGAAATGAGGGCCTGTATGCCTGCACGGTACCATTCCACTGGTCGATGTCGGAGCCAACGTCGTACTGCATCAATAACTTCTTCATCATCCGCGTAGTGCCTCCTACGGACTGCGTCCTTCATTGGGCCAAACATATGGAAATCCGACGGTGCGAGATCGGGGCTGTAGGGTGCATGAGGAAGAACAGTCCACTGAAGTTTTGTGAGCTCCTCTCGGGTGCGAAGACTTGTGTGAGGTCTTGCGTTGTCATGAAGAAGGAGAAGTTCGTTCAGATTTTTGTGCCTACGAACACGCTGAAGTCGTTTCTTCAATTTCTGAAGAGTAGCACAATACACTTCAGAGTTGATCGTTTGACCATGGGGAAGGACATCGAACAGGAGTCACAGCTGTGCACGGCCGGCCCGCACGCGGGAGATCAGACAGTCTTGCTTGACCTTGCGGCGATGATGACACACGCTTTGCCCAACGACTCACCGTGCTTTTGTCCACTGCCAGATCACCGTAGACATTCTGCAAGCGCCTATGAATATCTGAGATGCCCTGGTTTTCCGCCAAAAGAAACTCGATCACTGCCCATTGTTTGCAACGCACATCCCTTACAGACGCCATTTTAACAGCTCCGTACAGCGCTGCCACCTGTCGGAAGTCAATGAAACTATACGAGACGAAGCGGGAATGTTTGAAAATATTCCACAAGAAATTTCCGGTTTTTTCAACCAAAATTGGCCGAAAAAAAAATGTGTTGCATTACTTATTGAACTGCCCTCGTATTTCCCATTAGCCACCTTCAGCAGAGATGTTTTGTTGTCGACGAATACGGTTTTCTGCAACTGGCGACGGTACTTCTCTGAAATGACTGAATATGATACTCCAGAGTCCACAAGAGCTTGGGCTGGTCGGCCATACACGAGAATATCGACGTAGTTTCCTATCATTTTCGTGGTGAACGACAGCGAAGGATTTTTCTCTTCGGCGGCTTCACCTCCAAGTAAGGTCGCGCCCTTTAGTTTTCCAGGTTGCGGCGGCTAGCTGATCGGCTGGAGCTTCTAATCAGCGATGGAGACCTTGATCAGCGTGCTGGGAAACGTCCTTTCCAGCGGCTAGCGTGCGGCGATGGTGACCTGCGTCGTCCTGCACCCACATCTTCTTGTTCATCTTCGTCGTCCCGGAGTTGGCGTTCTAAGATCAGTCTGCTGTCTTCTGGCGCGGGCGTCATCAAATATCCGCCACCTTTCTCGACAGTAGCGCACCACATATCCCGGTCGTCTGCAGTGGAAGCATACTGGTTGGTTATCCTGGGTCCTCTAGACGTCAGTCTTCCTTGGTGTCCAAACAGGTTCCTCATGCGGCATTGTAGGAACGTAACTCCACCTGGGTCTCGACGTTTTCGCCGTTTTAAAGGGAAATGAAGGACGAGAGATTGGGTTCAATGTCTGTTCCACTTCCTCCCTTACGACCTCTTGAAGCGTCTTGGTTTTTTGCTCACCTTGCAATCCAAGTGCCTTCTGAACTTCCTCTATCACTATCTGACAAAGAACACTTGTGAAATCCGTTGCATCCTCCATTACAGACATCGGTACGACGTTTGGATGCCGTTCAAACTTCTTGTGTGTAATTCTCTTTTGATGCATTGTCTCGACATACTGGCACCATTTTATGAAGTCGTCTGCAGTGGGAACTTCCTTCAGGAGTAGGGCTTGATACATGTCCTCGGCAACACCATAAGATGTGAAACCTAGTTTTCCTCCTTCATTGTAGGATCCACTATTTTACACAGCTCCAAGACGTCTTGAATGTAGGATGCTGTAGTTTCTCGTGGACGCTGTGCCCTGCACTTTAATTTATATTCAGCCTTGCACTTCTGTCGTCGTGTGTCACCGAAATATTTGCGCAGTTCGGCCTGGAATACTTCTCCTCTTGTTCTCATACCATTGCTTGGCAGTGCCCTCCAAGGAGAAAAATACGTTAGCCAAACACAAGGTGTCATCCCATTTGTTAAATTTGGCTACACGCTTATATACCTTCAGCCACTTGTTTGGATCTTGGCCATCGTCACCAGAGGACCCAGAAGGATGTCTCATATGGTGGCACACCGTTGCTGTCATCGTAACGTCTTCTTCTTATGTCTCCGGTGATTGCAATCTCTTGAATATGGCTCGAACTCGGTTTTCTCGCCACGTAAACGGCGACTCTGTCGTGGCTGGATGGGAGCCACTGTGTCGTCGGTAATGTGCGGTGTCACAAGCTCCAATACCGAGCGCTTTCACCAGACTAATGACACGTAGGAGAAGGTGTAATTAGATGAATGACGAACACCAAATTCACTTAACGAAGGTTTATTCAGCACTTGCACATTCAAGAGCGTAGAGCGAACTGCCTCCAGCCAGAACACATACAGTATACATACAGCTACAGAAAATTCCAGTACAATGATTCTTGACATTCATGGATACTTCTAGAATGTACTCGAACCGAATATAGAAATTAAAATTGTACAGTTCAGGTGAGTTTTGAACTCAAGACCCTCTATGCAACATTTTAGTATCACAACAACTACACCACGGTGCTAGAAAGCTTCTTCTGCGACAGTATAATTTTCATTGTAATTAGTTGTTGTACAGTAGCGATTCAAAATTTTCTTATTTCATACTTGTTTTTTCGGTTTATATATCGTGTCTGTTGTTGTTCTAGGTGAGACAGAGCAATTGCCAGATGCCTATTTTGCCAGATGCCGATTTTGATGAGAACAATGACATGCCTGAATGGGTCAGACAAAGGGCCACTAAAGTAGAGGAGGAAAAGCGCCATGATCCGACCTTGTTAGATGACGATTATGATGATTTCTTTGAGGGCGTGGTGGAGTAGCCTGATGTAGTGTCAATGCCTTGGGGCCAGAGCGAAAGAAGTAATTACTCACTCTGCTTAACATTATGAATCACCTTGAAGGGAACGATCTATTGATACGTAATCAACATGGTTTCAGAAAACATCGTTGTTGCGCAACGCAGCTAGCTCTTTATTCGCACGAAGTAATGGCCGCTATCGACAGGGGATCCGTATTTCTGGATTTTCGGAAAGCTTTTGACACTGTTCCTCACAAGCGACTTCTAATCAAGCTGCGGGCCTATGGGGTGTCGTCTCAGTTGTGCTACTGGATTCGTGATTTCCTGTCAGGAAGGTCGCAGTTCGTAGTAATGGACGGCAAGTCATAGAGTAAAACTGAACTGATATCAGGTGTGCCCCAGGGAAGCGTCCTGGGGCCTCTGCTGTTCCTGATCTATATAAATGACCTGGGTGACAATCTGAGCAGTTCTCTTAGATCGTTCGCAGATGATGCTGTAATTTACCGTCTAGTAAGGTCATCCGAAGACCAGTGTCAGTTGCAAAGCGATTTAGAAAAGATTGCTGTATGGTGTGGCAGGTGGCAGTTGACGCTAAATAACGAAAAGTGTGAGGTGATCCACATGAGTTCCAAAAGAAATCCGTTGGAATTCGATTACTCGATAAATAGTACAATTCCCAAGGCTGTCAATTCAACGAAGTACCTGGGTGTTAAAATTACGAACAACTTCAGTTGGAAAGACCACATAGATAATATTGTGGGGAAGGCGAACCAAAGGTTGCGTTTCATTGGCAGGACACTTAGAAGATGCAACAAGTCCACTAAAGAGACAGCTTACACTACACTCGTTCGTCCTCTGTTAGAATATTGCTGCGCGGTGTGGGATCCTTACCAGGTGGGATTGACGGAGGACATCTAAAGGGTGCAAAAAAGGACAGCTCGTTTTGTATTATCACGTAATAGGGGAGAGAGTGTGGCAGATATGATACGCGAGTTGGGATGAAAGTCATTAAAGCAAAGACGTTTTTCGTCGCGGCGAGATCTATTTACGAAATTTCAGTCACCAACTTTCTCTTATGAATGCGAAAATATTTTGTTGAGCCCAACCTACATAGGTAGGAATGATCATCAAAATAAAATAAGAGAAATCATAGCTCGAACAGAAAGGTTTATGTGTTCGTTTTTCCCGTGCGCTGTTCGGGGGTGGAAAGGTAGAAATATAGTATGATTGTGGTTCGATGAACCCTCTGCCAAGCACTTAAATGTGAATTGCAGAGTAGTCATGTAGATGTAGATGTAGACGTAGATGTAGATGTGATTGTGAATATTCTTTCTTTCACTGCGCCAGTAGCGGTAAGCAATGTACTTAACTATTACACTCCTGGAAATTGAAATAAGAACACCGTGAATTCATTGTCCCAGGAAGGGGAAACTTTATTGACACATTCCTGGGGTCAGATACATCACATGATCACACTGACAGAACCACAGGCACATAGACACAGGCAACAGAGCATGCACAATGTCGGCACTAGTACAGTGTATATCCACCTTTCGCAGCAATGCAGGCTGCTATTCTCCCATGGAGACGATCGTAGAGATGCTGGGTGTAGTCCTGTGGAACGGCTTGCCATACCATTTCCACCTGGCGCCTCAGTTGGACCAGCGTTCGTGCTGGACGTGCAGACCGCGTGAGACGACGCTTCATCCAGTCCCAAACATGCTCAATGGGGGACAGATCCAGAGATCTTGCTGGCCAGGGTAGTTGACTTACACCTTCTAGAGCACGTTGGGTGGCACGGGATACATGCGGACGTGCATTGTCCTGTTGGAACAGCAAGTTCCCTTGCCGGTCTAGGAATGGTAGAAAGATGGGTTCGATGACGGTTTGGATGTACCGTGCACTATTCAGTGTCCCCTCGACCATCACCAGTGGTGTACGGCCAGTGTAGGAGATCGCTCCCCACACCATGATGCCGGGTGTTGGCTCTGTGTTCCTCGGTCGTATGCAGTCCTGATTGTGGCGCTCACCTGCACGGCGCCAAACACGCATACGACCATCATTGGCACCAAGGCAGAAGCGACTCTCATCGCTGAAGACGACACGGCTCCATTCGTCCCTCCATTCACGCCTGTCGCGACACCACTGGAGGCGGGCTGCACGATGTTGGGGCGTGAGCGGAAGACGGCCTAACGGTGTGCGGGACCGTAGCCCAGCTTCATGGAGACGGTTGCGAATGGTCCTCGCCGATACCCCAGTAGCAACAGTGCCCCTAATTTGCTGGGAAGTGGCGGTGCGGTCCCCTACGGCACTGCGTAGGATCCTACAGTCTTGGCGGGCATCCGTGCGTCGCTGCGGTCCGGTCCCAGGTCGACGGGCACGTGCACCTTCCGCCGACCACTGGCGACAACATCGATGTACTGTGGAGACCTCACGCCCCACGTGTTGAGCAATTCGGCGGTACGTCCACCCGGCCTCCCGGATGCCCACTATACGCCCTCGCTCAAAGTCCGTCAACTGCACATACGGTTCACGTCCACGCTGTCGCGGCATGCTACCAGTGTTAAAGACTGCGATGGAGCTCCGTATGCCACGGCAAACTGGCTGACACTGACGGCGGCGGTGCACAAATGCTGCGCAGCTAGCGCCATTCGACGGCCAACACCGCGGTTCCTGGTGTGTCCGCTGTGCCGTGCGTGTGATCATTGCTTGTACAGCCCTCTCGCAGTGTCCGGAGCAAGTATGGTGGGTCTGACACACCGGTGTCAATGTGTTCTTTTTTCCATTTCCAGGAGTGTATTTCTTTATCTCTTATTCTATAGCGGTCGCGTTTCCGTAGCCGCAACACAGTGCGGCGCACATATCAGAGGTGGCTAAACCTCCTCCCTCGTCAAAGCGGCACCCCCTTAAGGCACGCATCGCCTGTAAGGGCGCCGCTAGATGCCGCGCGGGAAGCCGCCACCGCAGCAGCCGCCACCATTCCGGCACCGCCGGTGCCACTCTGGCGTCCGTGGGCCGAACAACAAGCTACCACTCCTCAAGTTACCAGTTTGGGTCTACAGTAGCAGCAACAACAGCATCGGGAACCATCATCGTGGCCTGGCTGTTCTCATTGGTCTGACCCAGTAGCACCGCAGCACTCTCCTCCATCATCATCATCACCATCATCATCATCATATCAGCCTTGTCAGAATCGGCGTAAACACAAGGCATGAGTGCCTCGGCACATACTAGTTTGCCCCTCCCCAGGAACTCATCAACCGGATGGACACAGAATAGCATTAAGAGTAATAGAGAAGATCCTGTGGCAAGTGGTAATTCTCTCTCCCTTGCTTTTAGTGAAGGACATCACCGATACCATACCACAGTTAGAATACTCGGTGATTGCAGACTCCTTTGAGGAGCAAATCTCGTTCACAAGGATCGAGAACCCGGCAGAAGGGTACCGCGATCCTGTTGGTTTTCTAAGGGCATGCCTTCCTGTTGTTGAAACGGAGCTTCTCAAAGTAGTCAATGATCCGTAGTATCCCGCCATGAAATGCAGTGCGGTGCTCTGCATCGAACTATCGCACCTCCCCAAAGTTGATTCTGGTGTGAAGAGACATCTCTTCATTATCTTTGGGGCGAAAATGGCGTGATAACTTCTAGCACATCAATCGACGAGTGGTTTCGTAAAGCCACCTTGAGTGCTATATTGGCCTGGTTTCCAGAGATTGAGGTCAGTTAGCCGCATACTACACCTGGACATCCATGTGTATGTCAATGATCAGGCAAGTGGAGGGTCAAGCTATGTCAAGGTCTCTAAAGGTATAGCTAATGCGCAGGCACCTATTAATGTCGAAAATAGAAAGGATCAAGCTTGTTTTGCACGGTCAATCCTAGTTTGCGAGAGAAATTACAATTACAGAGATCATCCCGAGCATCCCAGTACATACCATGTAGGTGATAATACAGGTGTGTATTATAACTTTGATGGTATCGAGTTCCCTGTCAAGATCCAGGACATACCTAAATTCGAGGCACGCATACCGGAATATCAGTTCGTGTTCATGGCCTGGAGAGGAAAAGGAAGCCGGATGGGCAAGACAAGCATACTGCAGTCGGTCCCCTCCATTTCTCAAAATGGTGAGTGTGAGTTGCATGTAAACATGCTTCTCTTCTCTGAAGGTGATAATTATCACTACGTTTGGATCAAAGACATGTCCCAATTCCTTTCCGCACAACTGAATAGTCCTGATGGTAAACAGCATGTTTGCTTCAGGTGTCTCAGTGTCTTTTCCTCAGATAAGCTGTTAGTGGAGCATCTAGTAGGCTGTGCTTCCAAGGACCTGGTACATGTTGTTATGCCTACTGAGGAAAACAAATTCATAAAGCTTAAGAAAGCTCACCACCAAGAGCGAATTCCGTTTGTAGTGTATGCCGACTTTGAATACCTCGTCATTCTTGTCACCTGCTGTGAAGGTGACCCTACAGTCTCACATACCACCTTTAGAGAAAAACATTTACAATATGCGGCAGCGTACTAAATTGTATCATCCTATCATTCCTGTCTTAACCACTACAAATCTTATGTCAGGAATAATCCTGTGGTTTGGCTGCTCACTCAGCTCGAAAAACTTTCATGGGAGGTTGATAAACCTTACAACGACAACGTTCCCATGACCAAATCGAAGAAGAATGAAGATTTGTATAATAAAGCCCAGCTACCAAGACACATACCCGTTTTCTTCTATAATTGAAGTGAGTATGACGCTCACATTCTAAGTGAGCACTTGGCTGAGTTAGAAATGGAGAAATATCAGGTCAGCGTCCTACCTGAGAGCATCGAGAAATACATTTCATTCTCCAAAAGAATGACGCCACGAATTACGCTTCGCTTCCTTGATAAGCTACATTTTATAAAGGTGGCACTCCAGAAACTCGTTGAAACTCTACCTTGGGAGGATGTGCATATCACTCAAGCTGCATTTCCCGATGAGGAAAAGTTTCAACTTGTGACTATGAAGGGGGTTTTCCTGTATGAGTATATGAATAATATGGCGAAACTCAACGAAACTGGGCTACCTGACATAATTGCATTCTCCAGCAACCTTACAAGCGATGCCATGATAGATGCAGAGTATGAGTATGTCGTGATTGTCTGGCGGGAATTCAACATCAGAGCTTTAGGAGCGTACACACAGCTTTACATGGGCACAGAAGTGTACATGCTTGTTGACATTTTCAAGGAATTCCGGAGTCTCTGTATGGGGACTTATTCTCTTGATCCCGCCTTTTAGTACAAGGCACCTGGGTTGCATTGGGACGCAATGCTCAAGAAAACGAAGTGCAGCATTGAATTATTGACTGATGGAACATGCTTTTTTTATTTGAGTGTGGGGGTCTTTGCCAGTGAGTCCATAAGAACACGAAGGCAAATAACCGACAGATGAGTGACAGATTGAATGCAACCCATGATTCGAGTTACATAATGTGCCTGGATGTAAATAACTTGTACAGGCACGCCATGCCGCAATAACTGTCAATTTGTGAGTCTCAATGGGTGCCCGAAGACGAATGCAAGGGATTTGGTGGAAAAATCATGGGGGTTATGGAAGCTGATTCTGATGTAGGGTATGTGGGGGAGGCAAAACTCAGATACCCTACCAGTTTGCATGATGCGAACGCCGATTTGCAGCTGTGTCCAGAGCAACTAGTTCCATGAGGAGGCTCCACTAAAAAAATAATGACAACACTGGGGAATAAGTAGAGATACATTATTCAGTGTCTCAACTTGGTTATGGAGTTGGTTAGAATCACTAAGGCTATCTCCTTCAAGCAGTCCCTCCTGGCTGAAGGAGTAGAGCGTTATGGCGTCAGAAAATGCACTGCCAGACAAAATTTTAAGTGGGTCGCCATATTCAACAAAAAATTTGTTGCTGTGGAGATGGCGAAAACTGCAGTATAGTTTACGAAACCTATTTATGTGGGGATGTGCATACTAGTCCTATCCAAACTCCACATGTACTGCTTTCATTATGAGTTTGAGAAAACTCATTTTTCAGATCCTAAATTACTTTATATGGATACAGATAGTGTCATCTATTGGGTGAAGAACTGTGATCCATATGAAGTAATGAGGTATACCACAGTGATGAATTCCACACGCCCTCATACATGGTCGATAATCGTTATGGTATTGTTCCACAGAACAAGAATGTTATCAGTCTTATGAAGAACGAGGCGAAATGATTGCCGATTGTGGATTCTGTAGATCTATGCTCACAAATGTATGTTTATCGCACATTGGAAGGTGGCACCCAGAGATGGGCTAAGGGTGTGCATCTTATGGCATTGGAAGACCTCTCTATCGAAGACTATTTGCAATGCCTGTACAGTGGTGTTCACAGTGCTGCACCACAGCTGCTGCATATGGTATGGCAAACCAGTATTCGATCGAGAAGACACGAGGTGTACACTGTGCTGTAGTCTAAAATCGGGTGTCGCCTCTACATCATAAAAAGGGTCAGTTGTGATGACAGGATTGAAACTCTCCTGTACCCACACTACTCACTTGTACTCATTTGTATCAATAGAAGGTGTGGGGGACTCTGATTGAGATAGCATGAGAGAATGAGAGAGAGAGGGGGAGAGTGTGTCTGCAGAGTGATAGTATGAACCTTTTATCACAGTGTAAGTAATTTTGTGTGTGTGTGTGTGTGTGTGTGTGTGTGATGTAAATATTTATGTGTACTGTGTATCCGTGTCTATACATACACACACATAGAGCATGTGTGGAAGAAGGATTAAAGAAAAGAAAAAGAAAAAACAGACATATATGCACACCATGTGCATGAGAATGAAAAAGTTTTAAAAAAGCATAATCAAAGAAATATTAAAAAAGCATAAACAGAAAAGAAATATATTTGTATATTTATTTATTTGTTCATACACAACGTAGCTGTAGCCTCTAAATATATACATATCTATGCACCACGTGTGTCTTGCAAATAGAATAGTTTTTAAGTTATTCACCTGCGACTAGCCAACCAAGTCAGAATAGTTTTTAAGTGTATATATATATCTGTATAGCTCACAGTCCATAAGAATGGTTATTGTAAAAACCTACACTGTTGGGGCTGTGGAAATTAAATTTAGTCCATCAGAATTACTGTAAACCCTATGCTAGTGGGATTGTGGAATTCAGTTGTAGTAAAGAAAGTATCTCCACACTAGTTTTCAGCAAAGATGTATAAAAAAATTTCCAGTGCTACTAGGAAAAAATTGTAAGAAAGAAATATTCTCAACCAGTTTTGCTGCTGTAGCTTCTATATTACAAATATCTCTGCATTGCAATATCAGAGTCAATTTGTACCTCAAGAATACTATATTGTACCTCAAGAATTAAACTGTAACTCAAAAACTATATTGCATTTGTGCAAACTGAATAAGCAAAGAAAAAAAATCGTCACCATACAACTTTTCAGTTTTTTTTGCAAGAAAACCTATCCTGTAGATACTTGTAGAACCTGTAGAACATGGTGACGAATTATATATATACAGGGTGAGTCACCTAACGTTACCGCTGGATATATTTCGTAAACCACATCAAATACTGACGAACCGATTCCACAGACCGAACGTGAGGAGAGGGGCTAGTGTAATTGTTTAATACAAAACATACAAAAATTCGCGGAAGTATGTTTTTTAACACAAACCTACGTTTTTTTAAATGGAACCCCGTTAGTTTTGTTAGCACATCTGAACATGTAAACAAATAAGTAATCAGTGCCGTTTGTTGCATTGTAAAATATTAATTACATCCGGAGATATTGTAGCCTAAAGTTGACGCTTGAGTACCACTCCTCCGCTGTTCGATCGTGTGTATCCGAGAGCACTGCAACATACATCGCGTTTCTATAGAATGATCTGCCAACGTTGCTCGTAAATGTCCCACTGGAAACGCGTCGACGTATTTGGTATCAGCATGATGGTGCACCTGCACATTCCGCAATTGACACTAGGCTGACCCTTGACAGGATGTTCGACGGGCGTTTCATAGGACGTGGAGGACGCATAAATTGGCCAGCCAGTTCTCCTGATCTTACACCTCTGGACTTCTTTCTGTGGGGTACGTTAAAGGGGAATGTGTACCGTAATGTGCCTACAACCCCAGAGGATATGAAACAACGTATTGTGGCAGCCTGCGGCGACATTACACCAGATGTACTGCGGCGTGTACGACATTCATTACGCCAGAGATTGCAATTGTGTGCAGCAAATGATGGCCACCCCATTGAACATCTATTGGCCTGACATGTCGGGACACACTCTATTCCACTCCATAATTGAAAACGGAAACCACGTGTGTACGTGTACCTCACCCCTCATGGTAATGTACATGTGCGTCAGTGAAAAAGACCAATAAGAAGGTGTTAGCATGTGGACATAATGTGCTGTTCCAGTCTCTTCTGTACCTAAGGTCCATCACCGTTCCCTTTGGATCCCTACGTAATTCGGTGCTCTCTGATACACACGATCGAACAGCGGAGGTGTGGTACTCAAGCGTCAACTTTAGGTTACAATATCTCCGGATGTAATTAACATTTTACAATGCAACAAACAGAACTGATTACGTATTTGTTTATATGTTCAGATGTGCTAACAAAACTAATGGGGTTTCATTTAAAAAAACGTAGGTTTGTGTTAAAAAACATACTTCCGTGCATTTTTGTACGGTTTGTGTTAAACAATTACACTGGCCCCTCTCCTCACGTTCGGTCTGTGGAATCGGTTCGTCAGTATTTGATGTGGTTTACGAAATATATCCAGCGGTAACGTTAGGTGACTCACCCTGTATATACAGGGTGTCCCAGCTATCTTGTCCACCCAAAATATCTCTGGAACAATAACGGCTATTGGAAAACGACTTTCACCGGTATCAATGTAGGGCTGGGGCCCATGAATGTACATATTTGGAAACATTCTAAACTGGAAGCATATGTGTTTTTTTAACACAAACTTATGTTTTTTTTTAAATGGACCTCCTATATTTTTCATTCAGCAATCCATAGCATGACAAAGTACATACACAATGGCGTTGATTGCATCGCAATATTCCCATTACATCCCGAGATATTAAGACGCGAAGTTGACGCTTGAAACACCCGACATGCGCTGCTAGCGTACGTCTTGAGGCTCAGGCGTGAACCCCATGCTGCCCGTAATCGCGATGTGATTTCTTTCTGTAAAGTACCTGTTTTAAGGCTTTAACTATTAGCTCAATTCCTTCCCGCAGTTCTCCTAGGCGACAGCATTTCGGGATTGTTAATTTTTCCTCATATCTCATTCATGACACTATTGTTAAGGCGTTCCACATCTTCCTGTGTGTATGTCTGCAATCATCTCATCCATGTTCTTGAGGAATTTCTGCATAGAACTTAAAGATTACAACTTTTGCAAACGAGTGTCCATTAAATGTAGTTATTCCATCAGTTTTAAACTCGGCAAATGCCTGTTCTGTTGCTAAATGGTCAACTACCAGCTTGCCACACTTAGATACAATGTAATTATCATTTTCAAGCTGATCCAAATGGGAATAGAGCTTTATAAACAGATGTTTTGTGTATCTCCATCTTGATAAACAGATTTTTTGTGTATACCTTAATGCAGTAAACGTTTTCGATTCCATTGATTGCGGGCAGTACTCCAACATGTGACCAATTTCCATTGTTGTTTACTGTAAGTGTCAATACTTTGTATTCCCCCTTCGTAATCAGATTTTTCCATACAGTGTGTACTTGCAAGGGGTGGTCTCCCTCACTCCCATGGACACCTTGCACACAAAATAGCGCAATTCAGCTAAGAGTTTACAGTTGGATAGCACATATTTCAGAAGTGGAAGTGGGTGGTTGCGTGACATTGAAAAGTAGTAGGTAGTTGAAAGTGTAGCGTTCCCCTTTTCTTACCTATATGAAGCGTAACATGTGATGGGATTCAGGGTCCCTATTGGGTTCCTCCATTTAATCCCTGACCGCCATCTTAGGTTACGTCATTGTAAGGGAAGTGCCGGAGGGATGACAGCGCCCTCTGGTGGCGGTACTGTGTACTAGGTCAGCTGGACTCCAGACTTCATGGTGAACACACTGGATGGAGATACTGTTTATGACAACTCAAATTGTTTAAATAAACAAGGTGTACAAAATAAAGACTTACGTCCATACTATCCAGCAGGCCAGCACAGGATGAGTCCTTTTCCCGCCAATTCCAAGGAAGAGGTGATGGTTGGATGACTTAGGTTAGTGGATGTAGCCCAAGTGACCTCTTTCCCCCATTTTTCCCGCTATTTTCTGGGGCGGCGGAGGGGTGAGGAGGGGAAGCGGAGAGGAGGGGTTAGCTTAGTGGAGGTAGCCCGACTGAACTATTTTCTCGCCAAAATTTTAACTTCCCGCCATTAAATCATTGCGATGTTGGCACATCTATAGTCGCCATCTTGAACAAATTTGGCAACAATGGAATGTCGCGTAGCGCTCTCTATGTCCCAATACTTTATGTTTCCAACAGATGAATGTCTACATTTCTTATACCTCCTTGGTGGTGGGTCCTGTGGTTTGGTATATATGTTACCATCTGTTTGTACGTATGAGGATTTCCTCTGCAAATTTATTGGCTGCTTACCTCATTGAAAGGTCAGTTTGAACCATATATCCTCCAACAACCTTGAGTCTGTGAATAACATTAAATTCACAAAAGCCATAGCTTGGTTTTTACCAACGTTGCCATTAATTTTTCTACAAAGCCAACTGCATCAATATGGCTATTATTGGTTTTATTTTGTTCATAGGTTGAATTCACATTTGATTAGGTTTTAACTTGCCTATGTGTGGCTTGTGATTCTGGTAAATGTTAGTTGCTAGTCACAACAAATTCCAGTGATGGTCCTGTATAATGAGTGGAAAGCATCAAGCCCGAGTCACACTATACATCCCCACCGGAGGTTTAAGTCCTCCCTCGGGCATGTCTCTGTGTGTGTGTGTGTGTGTGTGTGTTGGTCTTACCATAAGTTAATTTAAGTAGTATGTAAGTCTAGGGACCGATGACCTCAGCAGTTTGGTCCCTTAAGAATTTGTATGCATTTGAACATTTTCACACTATACATCAACAGACCATCACATCGCCTCACTATCACGTCAGGATGTATTCACACTAGGCTTCATGTAAATTCGCTTAAGCCCACTAATGAATGATGAAATACTATCCATGGTACATAAAGTGAGAGTGTAGTATCGGAATTAAGGTGCAACAACGATAACGTTTATTAATGGCCTGAGCAAACTTTATAACGTATGTTTTTGATCAGTTTTGTGTGATAAATTGTTTAGAAGTAAAACAACATTTCAAAACATCAACATTTATTTACTGGTAAATATATGAGGGGTGCTCTGTAGCATCACAGCTATTCACAGGCGTTTGTAGAACGTCTACAGAGACCAGGCAATTAACAAAAGCCTGCAGAGTCATTTGGGTGAGACGTCTGTCATAATAGCAACAAGGTTGCACAAACCTGTCAAGTCTGACAAGTGCTGGCTGGCCACACACAGCTGTGACTCTCGGCGTATTTAATTCTTCATTTATGTGGCCATGTTGTCCGTAGCTGCTTTATAGTACCTGAGGATATTATCGTTCTGTCGATGCAACTACAAGAAAATGCGTGGTTTTTTCACCAGACGCGTTTCACTTTATTTAGGTGAAGCGCCATCACTGGTCTGTAATTAAAGATATTTATGATTTGATTTGTTTTTAAGATTGGACTGTTTTTTCTATCTTAAAAACAAATCAAATTACAAGTATCTTTAATAACAGAACACTGATGATGTTTTACCTCAATAAAGCGAAATGTGTCTGGTGAAAAAAAAGCATGGATTTCCTTGTAGTTGCAATGACAGAACGAAAATACCATCAAGAATTCTGCGTCTTTTTTGCCACAAAAATGTAAACGAACTTTTCCTTCTCCAAGACAATGCAAGGCCTCAGACAAGTCTGCACACCCAAGAGCATGTCACAAAACTTTATTGGACTGTTCTCCCTCATCTACCGTACAGCCCAGATATCGCACCTTCCAACTTGAATCTGTTCTGCCCAATGAAGGATGCACTCGAAAGGAAGCAGTACACGAATGATGGGGACGTTATAGATGCAGCAAGATGTTGGGTCTGATGCCAACCAATAGAGTGGAACCATTCAGGCATATACGCCTTCTGCAGTAAGATGGTGTAAGGCCGTCGCATTGAACAGAGATTATGTTGAGAAATATGGTTTTGTAGCCCAAAGAGTGAGGAATAATATAGTGTACTGGACTCCTGATTAAAACCAACCAGCTTAGAAAAAAAAGTAAGTTGCGTTACTCATTGAACGCCCCTCAGACGTACATACATACAAATAAGTCAAACAATATTTATAAGAAAATAAACAGAGTCTGTTCACCCGACCTCTTATATTCTTTTTCTTACGTAACTAATAACATAATAAACTACTCTATTTTTCTCCTACATTAGAGTTGACTTTGTCAGTTAAAAATGTTATTAAATTAAAATCGCTTCATCAACTTATGTTCTTATTTATACACAGTTTAGCTGTTGGGTCTATACTGTCTTGTAAAACCCAAATAATTTTTCGCTTTCGGATACCTGACCTCGCTTATGGAAAAAAATATCCATGGTGTAATCGAGCATTTGCAATTTTCCTCGAAAACAACGTAAAATCATTAAATAGAACTTACGAAGAGAAAAAGACACAAAGTCCACGAACATAACCTGAGTTAGTGTGGCGAAATTGGGTTAACTTCTGATATTAGCAGACGACAACACCGTCAAAACTCTGTTCCTAAGAAACTTTGACGGCGACGTGACGTAAAGGGCCGTTGATTGTCAGTGTGGACGCCGCCATTTGAAAAGCATTGTGGAATATTTTGACGTAATGGGACGTCTGCCCTTGAGACATATTTGCATTGTGCGATGTCTCGTGAACTACTTCCTGTCCACTGCACTAAAAGCTAATCAGATTATATAATCTTCTGAGCTTGTTTCGTATGGTTTTTTTTATTATTAACAAACTGGGGATGTAGCTAGAACGATAGTGTTTATCCGGTTGCTAACCAAAGATACGAATTTGTAATCTTTCACCAAAGCAGTTAAAATTTCAGAGTGTTTAGTGTGATTTGTTTGTTGTTAGGTATGCGAATTAATGCAGGTGTATGCTGTGACGCATTCGTTAATCGTTAAAGACAGTGCTTTTGCTTTGTTGGAATAGAAGATGTAGTTCGTGGCTGCTGCCTTGGGAAGACTGTTATTGTTGCTAATGGGTATTAACAGTTCGAAATCCACAAAGAAAGCCTCGAATTCTTTCAGTGGCATATCTCCGAACAACTCACTGAAGAGTGAAGAAAGTAACAAGTCCTACACAAATATTTTGGTACTATCAAGGATGGGGTGAGTAGAATTTGAGCTCCATTAGTAGTCATTTATATTTTCCTTATGTGTCACTCTGTAGATGTTTCTAAATTCGTTTGCCGCAATAGTACTTTTGGATATAGGTAAAAAAAGTTTATTTTTGATGTTTGTAAATGAAGTGGAAAGGTAATTCCGTAATGTGTGTTAGTTAAGACAAATAGTGTTTGTAAATAAACCGCTTTAGTGATTCGAGTAAGATTTGTAACTTTCCTGGAGTAGTAGTTGTTGTTGTTGTTGTGAGCAGCAGTACTGCAAGAGATTTTTTAGTTAAAATTTAGACACTAAATTGTTAAGTATGGAGACAGATCACACTAAGTACGTTCTTCACTGTCACAGAGGTATTGATCTTTCTTCTGTGCAGTAGAAACCCATCAGTAGATATTTTGTAAATTATATGTGGAATTATGTTTGGGTATTGATGAATGACATTGTAAACTGCAGTTCTTAATTGGTGGGCTGCAAGCAAGATGCGCAAATGTTTCACAAAATTTATTTCCTTGTGCTAGGTATCCCGTTCGTAACTTTTTACTGCCTTTATTCATTTTCTACAGTGTTTATACATATGCTATGGGAATGACCATTTAATGAAGTAATGGTTAATGACTGAAATATGAGCACAAACGTACGATTTAGCAGAATAATTGTACATAAGAAATGTCAATTCTGTTGAACTAATCTTTTGATGTTGATAATTGTTGTGGAAGATTTAAAGTGAAATGTGAAATCGTGAGCATCGGTAAGATGTAACTTCATTAATACCGGATGAAAATTAACGGAATCCTCAGTAAAGAAATTGAATTCAGTAATATTGCTCTGGACATATTTACAATTCATAATTATAATTGCAGTATGTTACTGACAGCTGAATGTAATGGACATGCTTCTTGAAATGCTTTTGTATCAGCAGTTGGCTTTCTGTGGTCATATGATGCTGTGGAAATGTATTTTTAACCAGAGCTAAATAGCTTCTGTTGAAGGGCTCATTTCCTGAGCAGCCATGAAACTTGCTGATGTGGCAATATGGGCTTCAAGTATCGCAGATTAGTATGTTGTAGTGTTTATATGATGTAAATGAAACATTTTGTTATTGTACACATTAATAATCTGGTGCTGTACATAGCTTTTACAGCATTCTCTTGTCATAATGGCACAGTTTAATACATGGTGAACTGCAAGTAATATGGAGTTTAATTTTACTTGCTCATCATAAATTACGTAAATCTTCCAAAAGTTGGAATGTTTGTCTCTGAGACAGATTACAGTTGCTGATTTCTAAAGCCTAGTAAATTCCTGGTTGTGTGTGTTTGTCATTATTAAACACTCCATTTCTGTGAATCTGTAGCAGAATCATCATTTACCCTGTCAGTGGCAGCAATTCATCAATTAAGAGGAATAATGTGACAAATGACAGGGACATTTCCATCCATGTCAGTAGTCGTCTCCAATTGAATCAGTTGTAGATTACTTGTGAGTAAACGTAACATGAACCAGTGACACGCAGTGGATCACAGCATGTAACTTTGTATTAGTCTTCAGGTGTGATGTTTTTTGCCTTTTTCATTCACCATTTTTTTCTATCATCCAGCATTGCCTTCAGTAATAGTAATTGTAACTCAACCATGACATTGAATGAATAAAGGTCATCTTGGATTGTTAACGAGCATAGGCTGATATAATTTAATGGTTTTTGTCACAGTTTTCTGTAGTCTTATGATACCTTGATATTAGCTATTGTGATGTTAGCTATTGTGTCTTTAGTGCTGCCTTAAAGATTGTTTTGGTACGTTACATAGGTCCTCATGCACAGGTATGGAGAAATGTTTGATAAGAGTCATCAGCTTAAGGAAGTTACATGGAAAAAAAGGGGGGACTGTAAAAAATATGGTAACAATAACATGATGTTATTGACTATTATTGTTATTGTTATTTTCCTCCAAACCAAAATGGGCCAAGGTACAGATCAGTCTGTCATCACAACCAAGTTTTCTTAGTATCACATATGTTGGCTTCCCCGACTCACATCCAAACTGCCACCTTCCAACCTAATGTAGACCACGGGCAAAGCTACAGATCAGTGTGTCACCACAACCAGATTTTTTTCCTTTTTTTCCAAATTCAGTGCTTCACTAATTAGTAATGAGACTGTGAATATATGCACCAAAAGATGACGTGACAACAGCCTTTAACGTTATGTGACTGGCCAAAGTTGGCGACTTGTATCAAACATTCCTCCTGTGCCCCATGTGTTGTACATTGTTACGTACAATATAAGTACATGATATATACCACATGCTATTGGAGAGTTGTGTATTAAGTAAAGTAGCCATTGTGAATTTACATTGCAGTACTAGTTTTTGTAGTGATAGGTGCATTAAATATGGTGTGCAAGTAGACATCAGGATATGCTACAGATCACTCTATAATCACAACCTTGATTTTGCATTCACATTTGTTTGCTACACCAGTGCATAGCTGAATTTGGCAACTTCCAAACTTACCTAGACTTCATGCTACACTAGATCAGTGTCACCACAACCAGGTTTGGGAGGGGCCCACTTTTGTAACCTTAAACAGTTGGCCTCTTGAAGCACAGCACAACATTATAGGGTTTGCTACAGAGTCCCCTGCTAAAGATAAACCAATGATGTTCAGTATTTCATATGCTGTGGAATGGGGTGAGCTTTTTGTTCCAGGCACTAATTATGCTAAGTTACAATCAGTCAAAATTTAGATTATGGAGAGCACAGATGAAAGGCATCAGAAAAATAATACTTTTCATCAGTGTGTCAGAAAAAATAAAACCTGGGTGAACAGTCTCATACTTGTTTCAGGGTGCCATTGATCCCTGCTTTTTGTTAAAACATATGGAGAGTGCTTGCAACAAGATAAGATTCCTCAAAACCAAGTATTTTGGTTCAGCCAATTTTTGGCTAGTTAGTGAAACATTAAGTAGATGCAATTAATCAGAACAATAAATCACTACATTTTTTATTTAAATTATGTTGAAGAGACAACGTTCAGAATGAGAAAACTTTTTAAATGTTTTCAGTTGCAGATGTTAAACAACACTGCACCACAAGATGCAAAGCCAGCAGTAAAATTACACTCAAGTCCCTCCTTCTGCATGAACAGCTACTTGGAGGAATGTCATCCACACTTTTAAAGACTTTGGCATATATATTCCATATTTCCCTCAGGTAGCTGTGTACCTGTTTAAAATTTTCTATCACGCTGTTTCCAGAGGCCTGGTGAAAGCATCACTAATAAGAACATCTGGACTAAAGTGAGTTGGTAAATTGTTCCTAGAAGAATTTCAGAACCTTATAGGTACCTGATGGGAGGAAAGATGTACAAATCAGTCTGCAAGTGTTGCCATATCAATCCAGTCATTTGAAATAAGACTATGTTGAGACTCATGAGCAAGGGCATTTCATATTCAGAGTTTCTGAATACGTGCTCCTCTGCATATCACATAGGCAGGGAGCAAGTCATCAGCATCTGACTCAAAAATCATGGTACTTGTTGCTGACTCGGAGTAACTGCATAGCTTTTCAGGGTACTTTGTACCACATCTGTATTTCACAAGTAATTTTCCAGGTTCGTCACTGACTTTCATATAGTCATAATCAAGCACCACCAAGGTTCTCTCTCAAATTATCAAAATATTTTGTCAGAACATGAGATACTTGGTCCAGATACTGTAATATTTGACACCAATCAAACCTGGTACACATTTTTTATCACTGTAAAAACCCATGGATTGAGTCATTCCTAGGGAGATTATCTTTAAATCTGGCACAGTTTACACCTTGCTCACAGCAAGGGAAATTTATGATTGGATTGAGGATTTCTTGGTAGGGAGCATGCAGCATGTTAACTTTGATGGAGAGTCATTAGGAAATGTAGAAGCAACATCAGGTGCGCCACAAACAAGTGTTGGGACCCTTGTTGTTCAATAGTAGCCTCAGATTTTTGTAGATGAAGCAATGATCTATAGTGAATTACAGTGTGAAAAACTGAACAAATAGTCAGTCATATCTTGATGAGTTTTCAGAGTGCTGCAAGTTTGGTGATTTGTTCTAAATTTTCAGAAACACAGACATGTGCATTTCACAAAATGAAAAAAACTGTCTCCCATGAGTACAGTACCAACGAGTCTCAGTTGGGAGCAGTCATCCTGTGGAAATATATGTGTATAACCATTCCTAGGCCTATGTAATGGAATGATCATATAGGCTCAGTTGTTGGTAAACGCATGGCGGACTTCAGTTTGTCAGGATATTGGGGAAAATTTTATCAGTGCATAAAGAATATTGCTTATTTCACACTTCTGTTGCCCACCCTAGAGTACTGCTCCAGTGTATGGAACTCATACTAAATAGAACTAACAGGGGTGTTGAATGTATATAAAGATGAGCAGCATGAATGGCAGCAGCATTATGTAACCCATGGGAGAGTCTGCAAAACCGGACCTGTCACACACTTTAAATTGCCAATTGTTGTGTGAAAGCTTGTTTAGAAAGATTCAAGTAATAATTTTAAGTCAGGAGTATTCTACTACACCTTACATTTCACTCCTGTAGGCACCACAAATAAATTAGACAAATTACGGCATGCACAGAGGCATAAAGGCAATCTTTTTCCCATGCCCCACATGCAAACGGGATGGGAAGGAGCCCTAATAAATGGTACAATGAGAAGTACCTAGTGGCTTACAGAACATAGGTAAATCTGAATGTGAAGGATCTTGCACAGAACACACTATAAATTCTCCCTCCCTCTTGGTCCCTCTCCCCCCTCTGTGGCCTATTTATTTAATTTATTTCTCCATAGACCATGTAGCATTATGGTATCTAACATGTCAGAACATTACAGAAATAATACATTCATATAAAACATTAACAAAATGGGATAGGATAGGGAGGAAGTCAGCCATGTGACCTAATCAAAGGAACCATCCCACCACTCAACTTAGTGACAAGGGGGAAACTATAGAAAACCCAAGTCAGGATGGCCAGATGGGGAAATAAGCCCTGGTCCTCCCATAAGTGAGTTTAATACATTAAGTCTGGAGTAGCCATCTTGATCACTGCATGATTGGAAGGGGACTCACAATGTACATTGTTTTCAATGTGAGTGCAATATGTACAGTAAGAAAATTAATGAAAAAGATATTTTGAAAATAAAAACTCTACTGAAAAGTGAAAACACATGAACAAATTACACAACACTACTGAAAAGTACAAGATGCAGAACCAGTCACTCAGTGATGTAGGTAAATCATGAGACTTTGATTTAAAACACCCCTCAAAAAATAAAACACATGAGCACATTATGTAGCATTGCTGAAAAGAATTATGCACGGACACACGAAAACCTGCAAACACTATAACACATCATAATTAGGCTAGCACCGGATTCCTTCTCAGTGGTGGTGTATTACACTGCATCTGAAACAGAGGAAATAGAAAAGCAACTGCAGAAACTTTCCTTGAAAAGACAAACACATCATAGATGGTATGTTAGGTAACAGAATCAAAAGAACCCAACAATGTATGAGGGCCTAGTAATCTTATACACTAACATATACATTCAGTTACACCTCAACAAGAAATGATTTTAACTCTGATCTAAAAGCCGTTTCAGTCTCCAACCTTTTTATGTGTGTTGGTGGTGCATTATAAAGAATGCCACCAAAGTGGCTGTCGTGTCTTTTGTGTACAGGTTGTTCTGTATCTAGGGACCCACAGTTAAGAGTATTATAATGGTGGTAATTGGAGTTGCTTAGCAACCACCAAGTTTGGTTCTTGTCATCAGCACAACAATGTGGTAAAGGCACCTGAGCTCAATGAGCATCTCAGTGACACTGTCATGCTTAAAAAAAACAAGCTCATCCTATCTATTACCTTTACCTGATGAAGATCACAGATTGACAAGCAATACCAAATAATCGATTACATGAGTTGTGCAAAGTAATTTCTTCTTTGGTAAATTAGACTTCCTTCTTGTAGAGGTACTTGGGTAAATCTTTCATAAAATCTAGGACCATGCTGTTACATTTATAAAAGATAGGATAAAAGTACCCTAGTGTATTGTCAAAGATTCTGTAACACATCTCTATAAAAGATGTTTGAAAAAGCTCTTTTACGGTGTAATATAGGCCTTGGTTTTTTTCTATGGACCTCTCAGTCCTCTGACTAATGATTTTTGTGGCATTAATAAAGGAAATAAAATCCCTATAATTGTTTGCAATCATAATGACCTTTATGAAAATTTTTGTCTATATTGCTTAAGATTTTTTGTCCATTTAAGATATTTTTCCTCTGACCATTTATGAACATAAACTTAATGATTCAGAAATGTAGTGTTGATATATAATAAATCATAAGACAAAGGAAGATATCAAGAATAGACATTGTTGGTTTTTAAGAGGCTTGAAATCTGTTCATTCTGATAACTGACATCTTGGTTCTGATTTCAGTTCTATGTTTTTTGATGAAGATGGAGATCTAGCTCATGAATTCTATATAGAAGTGCCACCACCCAAAAAAGGTTGTAAAGCTACCATGAAGAGAGTGCTTCACAATCTGATTCCTCAGGTACCTCTAATCAGCATAATTTATATGTATTCTCACATTTATGTATAAAAGTTATGCCACATATTTTTCCTTTTCAGTTAGTCATGTTTATTTCTTTTATTCTTGCAGGGTGAAGTCCCGTATAAATTTCCTAGACTGCATTGTGACTTCCCGGTAATCCTTCATCATGTATGACATTAAGTGTTTTTCTTCAATGCCCTTGGTGAAATTAGTTAAAACATTTTTGGCCAAATGTTAATTGTGTTTGACAAGTATTGGGCAAAAATGTTGCCTTTATAGTAGATGATATGCTTCTGAATATTAAATCATATCAGCGGGGTGTAATGCAATTAGTAAGTTATTTGGATGTTTACATGATGACAGAATCTTTAATTGATTTCATTGTAAATCACTGCAAAAGCACCTGCAGCTTTCAAAATAATTCAACATTTAACTGTAATGTGGAAGATTTTGTGTACATTCTGCAGAGATTACTATGCTATTTAAAACTATGTAATTTCCAATTTACATTCTACAGTTGTTACACAGTTTAAGTCTTAAGTCAAATTGTGTAATGATTGAGTTCTGTTGGATTGTAGCCTTGTAATTTTTTGTAGTACTGAAGAAACTCCAGTACTTCGGTTTAATAGAGTATTTGTGAAAGACATATTGTATTGCTTTCCGTATAGCACAGTTTTAGTGTAGAAACATGATTTTGCTACTGTGATTGTACATATGTATATACATATAGTTTGTGTGTGTGTGTGTGTGTGTGTGTGTGTGTGTGTGTGTGTGTGTGTGTGTGTGTGTGTGTGTGTGTGTGTGTGTGGGCGGGCGCCTGCACACTCAATGAGCATCTCAGTGACACTGTCATGCTTAAAAAAACAAGCTCATCCTATCTATTGCTTTTACGTGATAAAGATCACAGATTGACAAGCAATACAGTAGTGTGTGCGCGCCACTACTGCTCTCCCCTTTCTGCTCCTCAGAATTAGACGAGTCATTTGCTGAAGCTTCCTAAGTTTTCCGAATTAATTATGGAAACCATTGAGCTTGGACAATATAGGTACATTCCTTGTTTCTATTTCTGATCTCTCTTTTGTGAGAACAATCTGAGTCATAAAAATGTCTTAAAAAATTTATGCCATTGCATGCATTGTGTTCAGAGTTTTGAAGTCATATAGTTGGATTATTATGTTTTTTAATTATAAGATACTAGAGTGGACACTTGCTATTTGTGTCTATTTTTAGGCTGTGGTGCTTTTAACAATACAAAATTGTCTTTTAAAAGTGTGTTGACAAAAAATTGAAAATGATAAAAAACTGAACTTTAAAGGTAGCAGGCTTTTAGCAATCAGTAAGTAAATTGCTTTTACAGGAAGTTCCCACACAGCTGCTTTCACTTTACGCTGCAGCTCTGAAGAGCACAGTTTCAACTTTTTGAATTGGTACAGTGAAATTTTTACTGTGTAATTCTTACCTGTAAAACTAAAGGCCTTATTAGTACTGGCAATAATTCAGTGAAATTGTGCTGGTTGTTAATATTCATATTTAGCTTTGCATAAGGATTATAATGCTATACCTTGTCAGTTGATACTGAAATGCAGAACTTGAGTATTTTTAAGACTTCTGTGTGCTTAGTTGGAGAAGAACTGTTGTACTTCTTTCCACAATGTCAAATTTTGTGTGTGAATTCACAACAGTAATTGTGTGTGTGTGTATGTGTGTGTGTGTGTGTGTGTGTGTGTGTGTGTGTGTGTGTGTGTGTTTCTACAATAACATTTGCAGGTACAGCTACTGCTGTGAACCACACACACAATCTTACATCTTAAATTTGCTATATAGCACATGAGATTAACATAAAACTGAAAGTTGCTTAACTTGACAATGTCATAGTTAAGATTTGAAATTCTGACTGTTTGAAATAATCCTCAAGGCTTTAAACATGCAAATCTTATATTTGCCAGTGTTGCTTATGTCACATTTGTCTATGAACCAGTTTTAGCAGAAGTTTTCTTTTGTTCCTCTGGTAGCCCACAGTTTATGTAAACAATACATTTGTTAATCAGAGTCATCACTTTGGAAGCAGTGACTATTTAAATATACATTATATGTATAATACAGAAAATATTTGTACAAAAATCCAGTTGACCCTCCTAGTTGATACATTTGTATTAGGTTTGAGGGTTGCTATATCTGAGGTATAAGATCTATTTACTAATGTGAAGCATGAAAAAGACTATAAATAGTCTGCTAGTCTGTACAGTAGAGAAAGAGATTTGTATTGTTATAGTAAGTTGTTAAATGTGTTTGAACAACTATATTGAATTGGTTGTGGTCAATAAAATGGATATGTAAGGAAACCTTAATCATGTTGAGCCATTATTGCCCATAACTTTTTTGTATGTGATTTCAAAATTTTTATTAGTGATGAAGTTTACAGACAAGTGTTTGCTTGCGTGGAAGAAGGAAGAATTTTCCTGTGTGTGCTTGCACTTCAGTGTTATATTAATGCAACAATTGTTAAAACAGATTTTGATTAAGTGCCACAAGTTGAAGAAATGGTTTATGACTGGACAAATTGCTCATTGCCAATGAATCTCTGAACTCCATTATGTTGTAACTAATCTATATGACTTTGCCTGTTACTTGATTCTGATTCTTGTCCTTTAGTGAGAAGTTCAAGTCTGTCACAGTTAAAGGAACTGCAGTCCAATGGCAATAGCAGTGCTAAATTAAAAGTAGTAAATTTTGTTGCGTAGGTTTCACATATCTTCCCGGCCCGTGTTCACTTAAATTACACCATCTTTGCATCAAAAGGTATGGTACGCAGAATCTGCAGAAAATAAATACATTTGGCAAAATCATTTAAACACACACACCTCTTACAAATTAATGACCATCAGTAATTCCCCCCCAAAAAAACCTAAAATGTTTCAATTCTGAACTGTACTTAGTCAGGAAATAAAAGATCACCACTACTTGACTGGGAATGACAAAAATCATTAGAAATTGGCACAATTTTGATGTTTTGTTTAGCATTCAGCTATGCAGAATTGTGATTATAAACATTCCTCATTAAATGGAAAGAAAAGGTCTCGTTGGAACCCTGATCCTGGCATGTGGTTTACATTAGCTGATTTCCACAAATCCAGGAGTATTGGAATGGTTCATTCAGCAAAAATGAATTTTCATCCTATACCAGGTGTCAGAAATGTCTTTTGTATTTACAATTTTTTCTTTTGTGACATTAGTCACAGTGTAGTTAATCCATTTTCTGCATTATCACAAGCCATTCATTCATTAGTTCCCCTGACAGCATTGTTTGAAGTGATTTCATGTGAAATATCAGTTACAGCAGCCCATTTGTATTTGCAGTATTTTGTTACTGTTCACATTATTGAGTTCGATTTTTGCACATATGTTAGTAATGTTTAAGAGAGATGGAACAGTGCCTGCTTAGTGTCTGAAGGTCTGTACATGCTTCAGCAGCTGTTAGAAGAGATGGTGCAATGTTGTTTGTATTTGTGTAATGGAGAACATGAATCTATTACATACAGTAAGCTAGAAGTGACATAGGAACTATGGCTGCAAACCATAGTTTATTAGTAAATAATGAGTAAGTTACAAATTTGGAAAAGGAACAGTGACAGACTTTTAATAAGCAAATGTTTACTAAAAGTTACTAGATGTCCGAAAGTACAGTAAAAAGTAAGGTTCCTAATTTGCCTATTACATAACAAAGGATAGTGATTTATGTAGATGGAAAAACAAACAAATATATTAACTGTATTAACAGTAATTTACAATGCACCTGAAAGTACAAAAGATAAAGGGTGCAAAAGAAACACAGGTAAGATCAGAAGGCTTTCCAAAGTGTGGTCAGCAGTTCTCTCTCCACATGCTGTGAGCACAGTACAAGCAGAACAGGCAGTTATTCAGATTACAGAGTACCAGGAACTACTGGCTATTGTTCATATTGGTGCACTCTGCAGACATTTCTGCTGGCAGCCACTTGTAGAATGATAGTAACAATCACAATTTTGGCCATGGTACATTGTCATGCATGAGTCAGACAGTTTGTGGAATATGTGATGAATATACTTGTACAGGGTGATTCTTATTAATGTCTAAAAAACTCAGAAGTGACATAGGGGACACAGAGACAAGTAATTTAACACAAGACTCATGGGGCTGCAAATGTGGGGAAATAACCCAAAAGTGGATGACAAATATTAGATGTATGACATCACCTGATGACATACCTCACCACATGTGCAGCAGCTGGGTTTGTTGACCCTATTCTCACCAGCATGGAGCAGTGCGGCACAATACTCTGCTAGGTGCCTTTTGTAAATGTGTTCTCTTGTAAATATAGAAGTTACAGAATTATTGTTCTTTGTGTAGTAGAGCAAAAACTGTTATTTTGTGTTTCTTTCCTTTTGTCCCTTCTTTGTTTGTTTACCGACTTTATATAGTAAAGAAAACATAGATCATTTGCAATTGAGAAGCTTATACTCATTGACTTGCAACACGAGATGTTGTACTGTACCTTGCAGTAAATCAGTGGAGACTGAGATATTGGTAAATAAAATAGTAAATCTTAGCTCAATATAGTTGCCTAACACAATGCAAAAAAATGCAGCCTGCCTCACAAGACTCGAACTGTGAGCCCCACGTGCTAAATTCGCACACTTAGGCCCAGAGCCACAACGCCATGAATACTTGCCTTGGGTTGGGATGATGAAGTGCAACAGAATGAGAGGCTCAGCGCTGCACATGCGGTGAGGTGTGTCATTGGGTGATATCACATGTTCAACATTTGTTGTCCACGTCTGTGGTATTTACCAACTTTCGCAGTCCCCTGTGTCTTATATTAAATCACTTGTCTCATCGACATCTACGTCATTTCAGGGGATTTTAAATGTTAATAAGAATCGCCATGTATATTATACTCAATTTCCTGCCCCCCCCCTCCTCCCATGTGTATTAAATTTGTACTGTAATCTGAGCAGACTGCCCATTATTCCTTGGGGAGGAGCAGGAGATGGTGAAGAAGTGGATGACAAGATGAACACCCTATTTTAAAGAAAATGAGTCTTTACATTCAGTGCATTGGATTCTGCTCATAACTTCTATAATAAGTTAGTGCATTAATGCAAACGCAAGCAATGTAACACCAAAATTGTAACTGTAAGCTTGAGGGTTTCCACTGCAAGGACAAGATCAATGATACAACACTCACTGGTGCAGATAGTAGAAAGCGGGTGTAGGTCCACTGGCAAATGTTTCCTCACCTCCCGGAGTGACTAATATTCTGTACAGCTCGACTGTATTGTACGAGGTGGTTATAATTAAAGTGCAGCTACTCACACAGGTCCAACTGTAGGTATCATATGACAGTGAAACTTGGTAGGTATTCTAATGTGTTAATGTGGAACTGATTTATGCTGAAAAAAAAGTTCCAGTTTTGGCCACCATTTTCTAATCTGCAACTGTGCTTGCAAGAAAGGCATATAAACATGTTTCCATATGTAATGGATTAGGAACAGGACATGGGCAGAAAAGGTCAGACAAGTCCAAGGCGTAATGTTGTTGTCGACCACCACTTACACAATTTGTTCAGTTTGAGCACTGGAAACAATGAGATGCCATACAGTGCACATTAATGCTTAACAATATCTACCAGGTTCCACTGCCATATGATAATTACAGCCAATACTGGACCTCTGTGAGTAGCTGCACTTTAATTATAATCACCTGGTATGTCATATTGTGTGGTCCACACATTCTTGAGGGAAACAGCTTTAACTTAATTTTTTTCTTCATGTTTGTTGAATTATATCATGAAGTAACATTTAACAAACTATGTTGGGAGGAAGGAAGCAACAGGAATGAAGAAAACGGCAAAAAGAAGTATTCTGGAATTTGTTTTTTTGGCTACTTGTGTACTGCGTTGTGTGTTAAAAAACAGTGGCAGAAAATTATAAATAGTGTCTGTAAGTACTGAAAAGGCTTTCTCTGAAAGGTTCATAGTGATTCACATTTTCATTAGATTCCTGTACAGTAGTTAGTTTCTCCTCTGTGGAAGCCGTAAGTTTGAAGTCATCTGATTTAACTTCGAGTGGCTGATGCTGGTTGTGTGGGGGGCTCGTTTACACTATTCCAAAAGATGTCATGAAATTTATCTTGATGCTGAGTGTTCTCAGATAATCGCAGCCCAACTATATTTAACACTTACAATGTTACATTGCCGCACAAAGTACTTCCTTACCTTTCTTACCTTTCTTAATTTTCTATGCTTTAAATAAGGAAAGACTCCAAGGTCAATAGTTAATTTAACATGCCATTTTTTGTGGCGGCGTTCGTAGCGACAAACACTTCGCTGTAGAAACGGCTTACGAAGTCACCGCCACACTTTTAATAGCGGGCCGACCGGTCCGCTGGAACAGTGAACAGAAAGATGAAAACCCAAACACTCTGATTAAATAAAAGTCGGTACTTATCTTTATTAACGAAGATACAGAAACACAATAGTGAACTCCGTGTCTACAGAAATCTGTCTAGTTCGAGTCTGAGCGGCTAGGACAGCGTCGGCTGACGACAAACAACAACTCTGCTGCGATGAACACACAACTGACTAGCAAGTACACAAATCGGTGGCGAGTTTACAACTCAGCGGCGAATACAGAACTGTCCTAGCGCTCGCGACTCCAGCGCTTAAGAAGCCAGAAGCCAGCGGTGGCGCGCGCAGACTTGCGGCGATTTCCTGTATCGCTGGTGCTGCTTATGCGGATGGCGTCCGGACTTTGATGCTGCCAACCTTTTGGCAGCGGGCTCGGTTGGCATTACTGGCTAGGATATAACACCATTGATATATTTGATTTCATCATACTCACAATTTTTGTAGTTAAATGTGAACTCGCATTCAGTCCACTGCATTTTGTGACGTTGCTGTGCCTTTACTGTGAGTTTGTCATCTAAGTGTCTTCCTGTATTTGTCATTGTTACACAACTCTTATTAGTGAGCATAAGCTCAGGGAAAGTTTGAGACATAAAGTTATCTTAAAGAAATCTGTAAATTTTATCCCAGTTTTTTTTTGTCTCATAACACAAACAACAGATATAAAGGTCTTCAGTAACTCGTGTCTTGTAGCTCTCAGATACTGAAGAAAAGACATTTTTAAATGTTTGACACCAAAGCTTTGGTTTTTAACATTTAAAAATGTCTTTTCTTCAACAAATAACAGATCGTGAAGGGAACTAGTAGCATAACAGAACCTGAAACTACAATAGAATAAGTGAGGCTAATTTAAAGTTCTTTGTTCAGTGTCCATATAAACATTACACTAGTCAAAACACATTCCCAATGTCAGTCTTGTTCTCAGGCAATGGATGAGTTAGTTGATATTTGTAAGCATCTGGAAATCTTGACTGCTGTCAAGCAGTCGGTAGCTGCTTTGAATGGGTGTTGGCCAAATTACTGAGTGTCATTTACTAGAAAAACCAAAGGCACCTAACGTATTATCCTCTCCCATGGGTACTGCCACCACTGCTGGAAGAACAGGCTCTATCACCACTCTTCCGTTTTACTGTGAGTGGTGTGTCAGTGGTAGGTCTAGGGGACACACAAAGGGGAGGCAAGGAACAGGGAGAACTCAGAAATTACAGCCATGAGATAAAAAAGTTTTGGTTACTGTCTACAACTGAAACTGAGTGAGACACACTCCATCTGTTGGAGGATGTTTTATGCTCTGTATCAGAGGGAAGCAAGTGAACAAAGGTAGAGGTATGTTAATTGTTATCACTTCAAGCCTACTGAAGAAGAAGAAAAAAATTAATAAAATGAAAGTGATGTGGTAAAGGAGGGAGGGAGAGATTCAAACAGGAAAGAAAGTTACTTGTACTGTCTAGCTACAAACAAAGCATTAGAAATAAGGAAATGAGATTAGCTGTAATGGCAAAAAAGTAAAGAGGTTATAAAATACGAGGTGCATTCAAGTTCTAAGGCCTCCGATTTTTTTTCTAATTAACTACTCACCCGAAATCGATGAAACTGGCGTTACTTCTCGATGTAATCGCCCTGCAGACGTACACATTTTTGACAACGCTGACGCCATGATTCCATGGCAGCGGTGAAGGCTTCTTTAGGAGTCTGTTTTGACCACTGGAACATCGCTGAGGCAATAGCAGCACGGCTGGTGAATGTGCGGCCACGGAGAGTGTCTTTCATTGTTGAAAAAAGCCAAAAGTCACTAGGAGCCAGGTCAGGTGAGTAGGGAGCATGAGGAATCACTTCAAAGTTGTTATCACGAAGAAACTGTTGCGTAACGTTAGCTTGATGTGCGGGTGCGTTTGCTTGGTGAAACAGCACACGCGCAGCCCTTCCCGGACGTTTTTGTTGCAGTGCAGGAAGGAATTTGTTCTTCAAAACATTTTCGTAGGATGCACCTGTTACCGTAGTGCCCTTTGGAACGCAATGGTTAAGGATTACGCCCTCGTTGTCGCAGAACATGGACACCATCATTTTTTCAGCACTGGCGGTTACCCGAAATTTTTTTGGTGGCGGTGAATCTGTGCGCTTCCATTGAGCTGACTGGCGCTTTGTTTCCGGATTTAAAAATGGCATCCACGTCTCATCCATTGTCACAACCAACGAAAAGAAAGTCCCATTCATGCTGTCGTTGCGCGTCAACATTGCTTGGAAACATGCCACATGGGCAGCCATGTGGTCGTCCGTCAGCATTCGTGGCACCCACCTGGATGACACTTTTCGCATTTTCACGTCGTCATGCAGGATTGTGTGCACAGAACCCACAGAAATGCCAACTCTGGAGGCGATCTGTTCAACAGTCATTTGGCGATCCCCCAAAACAATTCTCTCCACTTTCTCGATCATGTCGTCAGACCGGCGTGTGCGAGCCCGAGGTTGTTTCGGTTTGTTGTCACACGATGTTCTGCCTTCATTAAACTGTCACACCCACGAACGCACTTTCGACACATCCATAACTCCATCACCACATGTCTCCTTCAACTGTCGATGAATTTCAATTGGTTCCACACCACGCAAATTCAGAAAACGAATGATTGCACGTTGTTCAAGTAAGGAAATCGTCGCCATTTTAAGTATTTAAAACAGTTCTCATTCTCGCCGCTGGCGGTAAAATTCCATCTGCCGTACGGTACTGCCATCTCTGGGACGTATTGACAATGAACGCGGCCTCATTTTAAAACAATGCGCATTTTCTATCTCTTTCCAGTCCGGAGAAAAAAATTCGGAGGCCTTAGAACTTGAATGCACCTCGTAAACCTAGATGGTAATATTTTATCTGCAAGCGATGGAAAGGCAAGATGTCATGCACAGTCCAGAGAAGCTGCAGCATCTGTGACACACTGTGTTGGACTTTGAAAATGTAGTCCCCTCCATCATGGTAAATGTTTACACTGATTTACATGTTTTTGGTGCATTGGGGGGGGGGGGGGGGGGGTCATCCACCAGGTATGACTGAGGTCCTCTACCTTAATATTTCAGACACTGTTGATGTAACATATTACTGAGATTCTTCAGGGATTTAGCAGTTAAAACTCATGTTACATGCTGAAATGTCAGATGCTCTGTGCCAAGTGCTGATGTCAGTCAACATTTCTTTGTGCTCTCCTCTGACACTGGGTCTACAGTGAAGCAGTGTTGTTAGCTTCTTGCTCTCTTCCTCTCTGAAGGTTAAAATACTTGTATAGTTCATGATTGAAATATGTGCCAGATAGTCTGTCCAGAACAACACGTGCTTCTCTGTTGTGTGTAATACCACAGGAACTATGAACTGTTATACTGCCTTTGCAGCAGCTGGGAGCCTTTGATTGACACACCCTATAACTAAATATTTGTGTGTTCCCATTACTCTACAAATACATCTTTCATTTTTTTGTATAGTGAATTTTTGTAGATAATTTGGGTATGGTTCTTGTCCCATCAGCATGTGGGTAAAGCCCTTTGAAGGAATTAGGTGATTATTTTTCACACTTTCCTTAACATCCAGTAGAATACTACATACTCTTCTTCCTGTGCTGATAGTTTCCAGGATTTGTTGCCATTCGTGTCATACATCTATGAAGCTCATTGTTGTCTGTTACTAATTTGTTAGTTACTTCCCATTTTTTAATTGATTTTTCTGTGGGAATATTCAGCACCTGTTCTGATCTGTACTTTGATTGGATACGTTCTAAATAGCACTAAGATCTTTTCATTAATGTTGTCTGGTAGGCACCAGAGGTCCTTATAAGGATATCACATTTGTACTTTGGAGAATTTGAACAGGTCTCACTTCCCAAAGCTTGTATGCCCACACACATGCACCAAAACTGACTGTTGTGGTTTGCATGATATCATGATAAATTTTAACGAGATCTGGTGGTAATCTAAATTTTTTTGTTGCAATTGTGGCTTTTTTGTTCATGAGTGAGTTCATAAACTTTTTCACAGACTTGAGAAACATAAGCATTGAATGTCCTACTTTTATCCAGATATATTCCCAAATATTAGTTCTTCATCTTTCCACTAATCAGCTAAAACATATGTTCCAATATTAGTAGTTCTTCACAGCTTGCCTTTTGGCAGTATGTAGAAATTCTTGTTTGAGGCAATACTCAATTTGTTTTCTTTGTACCATAACTTAATCATGGATAGAACTGCATTATATTTTTTTCTCTTTCCAAGCTCTAGAGTTTCCATTAACTACTATGAGGATATCAGCTGCGTGTTCAAGGACCCTTGTGACAACTGCACTCTCCTGTATCATTTCCAGCTGTAGCTCAGTTATGACTAGACCGCGAATTTTAGGTAAAAACCTATTTTGTTCCTGAATTCCTATTTGCATAAAAATTTGTACTTATTTGTTTCATGACTATTTAAACTTAGGCTTTTTTAGGTCCTATAGAATTAACGCTACTATTTCCACATTAGTGCCTATTTTTGCCTATTTCGGCTTTAACACCCTAAAAAGTGCCTATTTCATCATATACGACAGTGGCTCCAAGTTTTTCCACAGATGGAAAAAAATATTTTGTGCCCAGTGTGCAGCAAGGTGACTAGTTGATATGCGCTCATGCTTGGTATTTGCCTAACACTTCGGTCTTTTTTTATTTTTTTATATCGCTATACCTGTTAATACCAAATTCTCTTTATAGGTGTTTTATTATTCATATGTAAAAAATAGATCTCGGATCTTTAGGTTAAAACCTATTTTTTTTCCTAAGCTCCAGTTTGCATATAAGTTGGTACTTATGCGCTTCATGACTAACTAAACTGAATACCATTAGTTCTATAGGACCTAAAATTGCGTATTTCGACGTTGACGCCTAATTTTTCCTATTTCGGCATCAAAATCCTAAAAAGTACCTATTTAGTTAATCTGACATAGAGTTCTTGTGTTTCCAAAGATTAGAAAAAGGAAGTAAACTTAGGGCTTTACGTCTCGTCGAAGGCGAAGGTCGTTAGAGACTGTTTACAATTCCTTTGCTTACCACCAACAGCACTCGGCACGGTTGAATGGTCATCCATCCAAGTTCGCGCCGAGCGCGACTGTGCTTAACTTCGGTGAGCGAATGGGAACCAGTCAAAGATTTGAGTTAGGTTAGTTAGTTTTAAGTAGTTACAATCGAACGTGGAAGTACTAAAGGTTATATTTGAAAATATTTCCTTCGTAGGATTCTGGCCAGCTGTGTATTTTTGCAAAGAAACGGTTTCATAGGCCTTAAGCTGAGCACGGACTAAAAAATCACAATGTTAATCGTAGACGCCCTCTATAGCTAAATTACTGCCCTTCACTCATTTTCTCGCTGCTGTCTACAGGCAGTCCTATCAAACTACTCTGTTTCGTGAAAGGTATTATACGTGAATTTTCCGTTTCGAAAAATAATTTGCCAGTAGTGAGATGTTTCCATCTGAAGCACCGGTAGATTCCATTCGCTTGTTCAGAAGGGGCGACCATCTGTCAGGTGCCATATGTCCTGCAACGAGTACGGTACTTCCTCTACCGCTCACATAGCACCGCAGTACTTAAATAAAAAAAAAATAATCATCGTTCACTTTTTCCCAGCGAAACCAAATTAGTACATTGTGTAGAGACCGACGTGTTAAGTGTTACTGATGTTCTAAGTGCAAAATAAATTCTAGTTTCTGTGTGAGAATACTACGCCATGCCGAATACAGCTACTTCAAAGTCTACTCATATAAGGCAGTGGCTGCAAGATTTTCCGCATTATACAACAGATGGGAAAATTATTTTCTGCCAAGCATGCAACACGGAGGTTAGTTGATGTTTTTCTTAGACTTCTTATTTTCCTGTCACTTAGGATTCTTCTTTATCGCTATCCTTTAGTAATACGAAATACTCTTTATATTCGATTCTAAACTACATTTCCCTTTTCTCTCGTATTAGGTTTCGAGTGTTAAGAAATCTCACTTAACTCAGCATGCAGATGGAATTGCACATAAACCTAATGTTGAACGAAAGTCAAAATTGAAGCAAACTCTTTTAGCCAATAAATCTGCTGAATCCTCCGGGAAAAAAAAAGTTCTGCAGTGATTTGTGTCATGCACTTGTGGCAGCAAACATCCCCTTTCGGAAACTAAAAAACCCTATTTTCAGAGGTTTTCTTGAGAAGTACTGCCATCAGTCTATTCCTGCAGAGTCAACTTTACGTAAGAATTATGTGGATTCAGCTTACAATGGTGCATTGCACAGAATCCGAGATGATGTTGGAGAATCTTGTATATGGATATTCTGTAGATGAAACTACTGACAGTCTTGCCCGTTACATTGCAAACCTGATTATTGGCAAGCTAGATCCAGATGATCCATCCAGGGCTCATTTGATTTACTCAAAACAGCTTGCAAAAACTAACCAACAAATAATAGCATAATTTGTGAACAATGGGCTTAAGGTGCTATACCCAAACGGAGTGGATGAGAATAAGGTGCTTCTGGCCGTCACTGATGCTGCTGCATATATAATAACAGCGTTTCAAATATTAAAAGTATTCTACCCATTGATGCTGCACGTAACTTGTGTAGTGCATGGGATCAACCGCATAGCAGAGCAAGTAAGGCTACAATTTCCTAAAGTAAATAAAGTAATATCTATGGTGAAGTAAATTTTTGTTAAGGCACCATCAAGAATACAGGCATTCAAAGAACAGCTTCCAGATGTCCCATTGCCACCAGAGCCTGTTGTTACCCGCTGGGGCACGTGGCTGATAGCAGCAGAATACTATAGTACGCATCTCTCAGCTGTCCAGAAGGTGGTTGAAAATATACCGGAGGATGCTGCATCTGTAACTGCAGCAATGGAGTTACTCAAAGATTCTTATTTAAAACGGGACTTATCTCGCATTAGGGCCCACTACACATTTATGGCAAGAATAATTTCACAATTAGAAGGCTCAGGGAGACCTATCTGCGACAATATTTCTTTGCTTGAAGAAGTCAAAATGAAAATTAATGAAGTGCCAGATGAAGTAGGGGAAAAAGTACGGATAAAAATGCAAACGGTTTTGCAGAAGAACACTGGCCTGAAGGAGTTGTGTGCAACTGCCTACATACTTAGTGGAAAATCCAGCACTCCTGACTGCAGCATTCCTGTCCAACATGTGCCGAAACTGAAGTACGCCCCTGTCACATCTGTTGATGTAGAACGTTCTTTTTCAGCGTATAAATTGATTATCATGGGCAAGCGCCACAGTTTTTCACTAGAAAACCTAGAAAAGATTTTGGTTACTTATTGTGAAGCCAACTATGGTCAGAATATGTGAAACTACGAATGTATTAATTAAACCATTGCCACGTCTTTTTTAGGGAGATCTTTATCTTGCAGGAACTGCCGGCCGGAGTGGCCGAGCGGTTCTAGGCGCTACAGTCTGGAACCGCGCGACCGCTATCGTCGCAGGTTCGAATTCTGCCTCGGGCATGGACGTGTGTGATGTCTTTAGGTTAGTTAGGTTTAAGTAGTTCTAAGTTCTAGGGGACTGATGACCGCAGAGCCATTTTAAACATTTTTTTGCAGGAACTCAAAAATATTTGGAGCTATGTTCACCATCAATGTTGTAGATTGCTGTGCTCTGTAACTGTGTAAATATTCATTCTCCTTGTTTTAATGACTAATAAGATGTTCATACTGTCAACACCGTGTATTTTAATTTATTTTTATTTTCTCTGTATCATTTTTATTAGAGCCTATTTTAGGTTTTATATAGCCTAAATGAACTACTGAAGGAGCCTATTTTAGGTGCCTAAAACACACTTTTTTACGACCTAAAAGTCCGTGGTCTAGTTATGACATTCCAGAAGATATAAAGACCCCTGAGGGCATATTCTGGTTATTTATCATTTTAAATGTCATATCAGGAGATATCCATTTCACTACTCTGTACCGCAACACTAGTATCTGAAAGAGCAATACAAAAATTTGGGTAACTTCAGCTGTCTAAATCTCTCAAACACTAGCAGCGACCAAGCATTGTTGCGTGTTTTAGCAGTGCCTATCGTGATGGCTACAGCATATTTCTTGTTTCTATTGTCAGTTATTGCAATCGCTTGATTGGTGGCATTGTTACTAGATTTCACATTCCTGAAACCATATTGTGTTTAAGACCAATAAGTTCATTGTGTGCCAGTAGCTGATCCCATAAGAGTTGTTCCAGAATTTTGTCTAGTGTGTTCAGTAGACAAATAAGTATGTGCAACTTAGTGACTGTAGGATCTCTGTCTTCACCTTTCTTAATACTGATCACCTCAGCTTCCTCCTGCATCAAACATTCATTCAACAGATGGGATCAAGTAGGACACTGACCATTAATTCCGTGGAGCAGTTCAGGATAGACCATCAGGATGAGAAGCTTTTGTCTTCCTTTGTTTCGTAATTGCTATAGAAAAATTCCTCTTGAGAAAATAGGAAAACTATCCAATCACTATTGGATGGCCCATTCACCTCCCTTCTTAATTGTCCCTGTAAGCAGTTATGTTAGAGTAAGAGGCCTGATCTTTTCCAGCTCAATCTTATGCAGTATTCTGCACATATTTCTATTTAGTTACTGATTCATGTACCTGTCTGCTTGAATGTAGCCTGCAGTAATTTTCTTTGCCTGCATTTTTCATATCTCGGTTGGTTTGAAGACGTCTGATTCTGTGTATCGTGCCCGCATCTCGTGGTCGTGCGGTAGCGTTCTCGCTTCCCACGCCCGGGTTCCCGGGTTCGATTCCCGGCGGGGTCAGGGATTTTCTCTGCCTCGTGATGGCTGGGTGTTGTGTGCTGTCCTTAGCTTAGTTAGGTTTAAGTAGTTCTAAGTTCTAGGGGACTGATGACCATAGATGTTAAGTCCCATAGTGCTCAGAGCCATTTGAACCATTTGAATCTGTGTATCGTATCAGGCACTCTCTGATACGATCTTCGTGCTGAGTGAACCCTTTGTCTTAAAGTTGCGCTTAGGACTGCAGAATTTAACAGGCATATTTTTTTTTCTTGGATGACCTTAATGACTTTCTGTATGAAGATGGTATCTGTTTTTTTGGACATGTCCGAAAGAATAGATACCATTGATGATATTGCAGCTATCGAAGATGAAATAACAATGAAATCCAGACCTTTAGCTGCTTACAGGCGTTGATAAATATCAATGGGGACAGTTGAAATGTGTGCCCTGACCAGGACTCGAACCCGGGATCTCCTGCTTACAAGGCAGACATTTTCAACTTTCCCCGTTGATATTTATCAATGCCTGTAAGCAGCTAAAGGTCTGGATTTCACTGTAATTTCATTAATGACTTTGTCACTCCGTGTCTCTTTCGTTTAAGTTGTAAACCATACTTCCAAGCATCTGTACATTGAAATTCGCTCCGAAAAAGTCTCAGTTCGTTTTCGTGATGTCATGCGTTTTCGTGATGTCATGCGCTCGATACATATTTGAAACGAGACTCGTCCGACCAGGTAACATGTTCCCAGTCATCAACAGTCCAATGGCGATGTTGACGGACCCAGACGAGGCGTAAAGCTTGTCATGCTCCTGTACTTCCAACCTTCAGGAGAAAAAGCATCAGGTTCGCTTACAACAAATTCCAGTTCGTTGTCGTGATATCGTAAATTAGTTTCTAGGAGCATGGGTCACTCATTTCTGCGCTTCCAAACTTCAGGAGAAAGAGTATTAGGTTGTGGTCGCTTGCTGTCATGTTCCCTGTGATAGTCCACGAAGACATATCGATAACGGATGGCCATTGACCACGTTTGGTTTTGCTCCTGGTGTGTTGACGCTGACGTCCAACCTAGCCTGTTTAGAACTTGGAGAAGCAGTTCATCAATAGTGTACACCAGTTCTGCACATCAGTCACCAGGTGCACGTCGCTGCCACAGTTCATATTTGGCATTATCCTCTACCATAGAAAGGTGCATTCAGTTTCTTCCTACTTGCAGTCATTGACCGCGCAAGGTAGGTTATCTCAAGTATAAGATGTTCAGTCAGGCCAGTATCCCAAAATAATAGCAGCTAAACTGTCATAAACTGTTTCAACGTTCAGAACTGCAACACAAGTTGCATCTACTGAAAATTCTGATACAAATGAATGGAAATGATGGCACTGCAGTATAAAAATTACGATGATTATTGATGTTGTAAATTGCAAGTACTTTGCGCCTTTAGACTGCATGTTATGCGACAATCCATTTCAAAGTCTTTCTTTCTCAGCATAGTTACTAATATATTGTTTAATATTTCAAATCCGTGAGCATCGTTCAAGTTTTTTTCTGTCAACAAAGGGAGAAACGTTAACGAAATCATACCTATCCTCTGAGCTGACTACATCAGACTGAACAACAAGTAAAACTAGAACTATTTTCCTGCATTTTTAACATCTTCAGCACTTTCCTTAAGGTCTTCATTGTTGATCCCAGTTTTGCTACCATACTTTGAAAAAATGATTTAATTTGTACTTGCTAAGTTTCTTTTTGAGTCGTTGGCTACGTGGTAGTTCACAGCTAAAATAATCATAAATGCTGTGTGTTAAGGAAAGAATGAAAGTAGTCTAAGTAAGGTGATTGTCTAGAATATGTGTTTTATAATGCGTAATCTGAAAAGTGAGAAATTACATAGAATCAAATGTTTAAAAATTCCACAGACTTTTTGCCACTGTGTACCACATGACATTTTTAGAAATTTGGGTGTACCATTTTATCTTGTTCACTTAATAACGAACTCTGGGTTAGGGAGGGAGATTGTGGTGCGGAAGGTTGAGCGACGACTGCCGAAAGGGTGTGGAACGGTACGGAAGTAATACTGGCGCTTGTGTTCCTTTTGTTATACTGTTGAGAAAATGGCGTCAACATACGCCTTGATAGAAGTTGTTTTTTATTCGGCGAAACAAGTATCATCACAATATATTTATTTCGGACAAGTTACCTGATGAGGTGTCAGCAAAATTACAAACTCCAAGTGCAGAATAAATTTCTGTTATCTTTTATTTCTTTCATCGTCGTACAACAAGAGGCGATAATAAAGTTGAAATAGCACAGCTGACAAACACATGAAAGTCGTCTTTTATTATGTGAAAAAAAGTTTTTAAAACTATCTCGTTTGGATAGCTTTATTTGATGCTCTGTTGAAGTATCGTCCTGTCTGATAAGTGCCATGTATGCAACGCTCTATTTCTATTGCCTGGTGTTTATCGACACTAAGGGATCCTCCTAGGTCAATGGCAGTGTTGAGGAGAACAAGTACGTTCCACAGTAACATCAGCAAGTTCGGGTGAAATTTGTATTGCCTTTCACAATATACTCCACTTAGCTCTCATTATTCCTAAAGCACATTCAGTTAAACGTTGTGGTCTGCAAAAGCGTTTGTCCGCCGGAATGCACAATGGACATGAATTGATGCAGGTTACCAGACAGGGTGCTTACAAACGTGTCACCTGTCAGAGACGTATCAGACGAGGTCCCATATCACTCCAACTGCACGCGCCCCACACCATTACAGAGCCTCCACCAGCTTGAACAGTCCCCTGCAGACATGTTGGGTCCATGGATTCATGCGTTTGTCTCCATACCCGTACACGTCCATCCGCTCGATACATATTTGAAACGAGACTCGTCCGACCAGGTAACATGTTCCCAGTCATCAACAGTCCAATGGCGATGTTGACGGACCCAGACGAGGCGTAAAGCTTTGTGTCCTGCAGTCATTCAAGGGTACACGACTGAACCTTCGGCTCCGAAAGCCTATATCGATGATGTTTTGTTGAATGGTTCGCACGCTGACATTTGTCGATGGCCCAGCATTGAAATCTGCAGCAATTTGCGCAAGGGTTGCACTTCTGTCACACTGAACGATTCTCTTCAGTCGTCGTTGGCTCGTTCTTGCAGTATCTTTTTCCGGTCGCAGCGATGTCGGAGATTTGATGTTTTACCGTATTCCTGATATTCACAGTACACTCGTGAAATGGTCGTACGGGGAAATCCCCACTTCATCGCTATCTCGGAGATGTTGTGTTCCATTGCTGCTGCGCCGACTATAACACCACGTTCAAACTCACTTAAATCTTGATGCAGCAGCAGTAACCGATGTAACAACTGCGCCAGACGCTTGTCGTCTCATATAGGCGTTGCCGACCGCAGCGCCGTATTCTGCCTGTTTTTCGCATTTGAATACGCCTGCCTATACCAGTTTCTTTGGCGCTTGAGTGTATTTAACTTATACGTCACAAATAATATAAACCAGTTGTGCAAGAGAGTACGAAACTAAACATCGAGTAAAGTAGGTTAGAGTCCAAAAAGCAAAATCAGGGTCAAACCAAACTTCGACGCTAAATCAGACTTCAGAATCAGTATTAAACAGTTTTCAAATTTAGATTCTGATTGAAGAACATATACCTATTTCATTTGGAACAATGTTGCTGTTTATCTTTAATCATCGTTTGGAAGTCCGACTCGATTGAGTTCAACTTCACTCCCAAGTCTTCTTCAGCACTAATGCTGTCTCTTATTCATTTTTAATGTGGAACAACCCAGGAAACCCACTTTCACACATGTGATTAGTAACAAACGGCACCAAAAATCGGATGTCTTGTTTCGAAAGAGAGCGGTACCGTATTGAAGTTTCGTTCCCAACCAACGAGAAAGCAGAGGGCGAGGTTTTTGCTTGCGAAAACACCTTTCACTGAACTGTCGCTAATAACGTCGATGAAAGTTTCTTTTGTGATTACTTCTTCTGGTATTTTTCCTGAAAATGGATTTCTTACCCAGACCTATTTCGTGTAATTTTCGGGGAAGTACTTTTTGTAACTTTCATGAAGGTCCTGAACCAATCTTCCATGGGAGCTAGTTCATTGTCTTCCAACAATGAGTAGCTAATGCGAAAAAGCTATCGTTCAGCGCTTGTGAACTAAAAAGAGTCAACTTATTTTTTGAAAGACGATGTTTTGTTATATGCTAACAAAGGTACTAGTGCCTCCTCCTTGTAGACCCATATACAAAAGATATCAGCGAAATAGGCCTATGCAGATAACAACTGATCATCAACGAAAAAAAAATCATTCTAATATACCAGAGTTTTGGCACTGGGAAACATAAAAAATATCGGAAGTCAGTTCAGTTGTTCTGTTTAAAATCGTTCCTCGAGAGAGCCATCTTACTTAGGCGCAAACCTTCAAATTTACCGCCCATGACTTCAAAAATAGCGTGAATACAGTGAGTTTAGAGGGCTTTCCTTGATGAAGTTTATAACCTTCACAGCATCTATCAAAATAATAGGAAGAGCTTCGGGGCTTCAGTCATATATTGTACTTAGAAGCCAATGATTCTCGGCGTATTATACAGTGTGTGCTTCTACAATCATGTGCAACTTTCTTCACTTTTACTGTCAGCCCTATTAAGTGACTATATATTCCCTTGGCCCCGCCTATACGAATACCAACACGTTTTTGCAAGGAGTACGTGCTTTAAGCAAATAAAGATCAATCATATTGAAAATGTCTTCTGCTGTGGCGTTTGACAAGCGGTTTGAGAATAAAACTCGTCTCGTATATCTTCATGATGGTCAAAACGAACAAACTTTAAGAGCGAAATAAATGCACTATTGCAGTTGCAATAATGTTTCTCCAATATTATAAGACATGTCTTCAGTTTACCTTATTGATGCATAACGGAAACGTTTGTCTTTCTTTGGCAGCTTTGTCCCCAAAACTGTCTGGACCACATCTCTAGCTGTCGGCAGTAAGATAGACCAGTTGTCTGAGGTTTTTCTTCCTTTGTAATTCTAAAACTATCCAGGTATAAGGTTCTTATCATCTTTCTTATTAGTGTTTACGATATTTACCATGCATTTGGAGTCTCTTATTTTTTTTATTTTTTTTTACAGGACACTGATTTTCTTTAAAAAATGTCAATAGGTCAGCTAACTCAGAGAGCTTACAACTTTGATGATGTTTTTATGAAGAAGGCTTCATGTTTTGGTTTGAAGGCGTCTCTAAGCATACAACGCGTTGGCGAATTGGGTTATCAATGGTTTCTGTAGCAGCTTTATTTTTAATGCCAAATTGTAAGCAGCTTTCATCATACTTGCGGTTAGGTGGTGTTTTAGGTTTTATAAGTCACACAATCAAGTTAAAATTCACATCACAATTATGGTAGTCAACAATCAGCTAGTTGTAATACACATACTCCGTTTCCAGACGCAAGCTTTCTTCATGTCATTATACCATTCAATGTAACGCCCAACAAAGCGACAATAACAACAATAAACCGTCCACTGCCTAATGACTACTGCAACGCCACATGGTACACAGCATAAGTTGGCAGCAGTTGCAAAGTGACATGAAAACTTTCGTATAACCACTGACAAGATTCTATCGAATTATCGCCAACGTCAAAACAAGATGAATCATTTCCGGCCAAGGTAGCGACGACTAATGAAGGGAGGTGTGTGTTCTACGTACAATCCGAAACAGTCTGCGGTAAATCGATTTTTTTTAACGTTGCACAGATGCTACTTTTATCAGTAAACTTCCTACTATCAAATTAAGCAACTTAAGCTAATACTTTTAGTTACAGCAGTACGTGTTTTGTTTACTTGTAGTCGAACCACCTGAAATGGCTTTGCGTATCACCATTGTTACGCGTACTACCGTCTGGGAATCAAAAAAATGGTTCAAATGGCTCTGAGCACTATGGGACTTAACTTCTGAGGTCATCAGTCCCCTAGAACTTAGAACTACTTAAACCTAACTAACCTAAGGACAGCACACACATCCATGCCTGAGGCAGGATTCGAACCTGCGACCGTAGCGGTCGCGCAGCTCCCGACTGTAGCGCCTAGAACCGCTCGGCCACTCTGGCCGGCGTCTGGGAATCCTTGCTCCAGAAGATACACCCGTTCAAAAAAAGCACGTCACTGTTTGAAGGTAGTAATATGGCAACAAGTAGATTATTTTTTCATTGACCGGGTTGTAACGGAACATATTAAAGGCTTTACTGTACCGAAGTATGCGATACCCTCCAAATTCAACCAGTTTAACGAGTATTTATGATTATAGCAAAGGTATTGTGTATGTTAACAATGATTGCATAACATGTCTCCATAAACAGTCAACCCATTAAATTATACTGAATAACTGACCCACACAAAAGTTAATATCACTTGATCACTGATACAGCAAATGTCATCATGTAAAAACACTGAGTTCATCTTAAATAATTAATATGAAGTACGAAAAATAGTGGACAACTTAGGTATTTTGGATCTCCTTAAATAAAAATCACCCAGTGAAACCTATTTGTTCACTAGGAGCGTTTTCACTCAGTATTCACGAAATCAATCCTATTTTAGACGAAAACCAATGTCATTCTTAATAATTCATGTTATTTACTTATTTATGCAAATTAGAGAAGTCAATTGACAAACTTCTAAAAAACGGCCTTTTTGTAACAAAGAATTATTCTGTCAAGTCAACAAATCTGTCTGTCATTTTAATAACATGTTAAATTATGTCACTCGATGCAAATTAATAACTTTTCTGCACAAATTATGATAACAGATGTACATGTGACTTATAAACTATATCTCTTTTTAGTAGTTCTTTGACAATGTTATAAATACGAGCAGCAAGAAGGGTCGAGAGGCAGTCGGAATGTCACTTTGGTAAAGTGTGTTTGTGTGTTATTGTTTGAGGTGGATAAACAATGCAAAGAACATGTAACGGAAGTACTACTTTGTGTTGAGTCATGGTCTTTGGTGGACAGTGGAATTAAGATGGCCACCAGAGTAATAAATATTTGAAGTTTACATATTTGTTGGTTTCGCTCGTTCTTTATCATCAAAAGCACATAAAAAACACGGGACCTCATGTTTTTAACCCTAGACAACCAGATTTAGAGTCAGCATCAGCATCGAGAGACAGCAGCGATCCAGCAAGTAGCAGCGATTACCGCAACACAATGCATTTTAATGGCGCCAACCTAATTTCAAGTGCTAACAAGCTCCGTAAATGGGAGTGAAATAGTGCGATTATAGCAATTAGCAATATCTACAACCAGGCGACCATTACAGGGTAGCTCCGTCGGGTAAACTATTTGTAATAATATATATGAGGACAGTAACTGTTCTCGAAAGAACAGAATACTGTTGATTACTGTGCAGCTTTTCCCTGGAATAAATGATGAGTAACTGAAACCCTCAGCTGCTGATAGGTGTTGTTGATATACCTCGATGTGGACAGCTGAAAATGTGTGCCCCGACTGGGACTCGAACCCGGGATCTCCTGTTTACATGGCAGACGCTCTATCCAATCTTTTTTTTCTGTCCAGAATCGAACCAGGGACCTTCTGCGTGTTTTTTTCATTTTTTCTTTTTTTCGCTTTTTTCTTTTTTGTTTTTTAATCTTTTTTATTATTTTTTGTTTTTTTGGAACTAAAAAACCCTAAGTGCCACCGCCACTTTTCATCCTATAACAAAAAAAATCTGGTCCACTTCAGGCGTTGGCTCCTGACTAAACCTACTCCAGAGAGCTACCTATATACCAGGGGAAAGATGAGAAATCAAGGTTAGGGCTATCCTTACAAACAAAACAAAATCTTCCTTTTTATGAATTTTATTTTTATTGTTTATATATATATATATATATATATATATATATATATATATGTGTGTGTGTGTGTGTGTGTGTGTGTGTGTGTGTGTATATTATTTTTTTTTTTAGTTTTGTTGTGTAATTGATCAGAGGCCTTCTGCGCCCCGCTGGTAATATGTTGAGTCACGTCTTCTCGAAATTGATGTGTTCCGTTCAATTGTTCAGAAATGTTCATTGGTTCAAACAGGAAACCTTCTCCTCTCTTGGCTTAACACATTCCAGCTGCGAGGCGGGTCGTGGGAAGCACTCCCAAGGAAGTTCGAGAAAAATTGTCTGTATTTTGGGTGACGGACAACGACATAATGACGGTCATTGAGGTATGTCCAAAAATCGAGTACAGAGTCTACAGTTTCTCCAAATAGGTAGTGAATGGCATGTCTGTGAATCCAATTCACAGCATTGGTTTTTGTCCGAGGAAAATAGTCACGTTCCGGAAATAATAATGAAAGGGGAGTAATCCGATCCGGAATGTCCCGCGTTAGAAAAGCCACAATACGACGAACCAAGTTCCAAACCTCCGCCGCCGGTCCGCAAACAAACCCATGATCATCATTGTCTGGAACTCCACACGTGGAATATAGAGGTGATTGTGCGAGGTGGATACGATGAAGGCGAAATTGGTTGATTTGCTTACCATTGACAGTTAGGTACCAGACAGATTGAACATTCGTGTCAAGGTAACAGGCGAACACCGCGCGCCATACATGACGCCAGTCAACCTGGGGGAACTTTTGTTCAATCGGGTTAGGTGGACGACCTAATTGGAGGACATTGTATACTGCCTTTGTCTTGAGTAAAAGCTGTCTTGGTAAGGTGAGGCGTAGATAACTGAGTTCAAGAAAGAAGTATCGTATATAATGGAACTGGGCCGGAACATCCGAGATCATCACTTGGGCTGACAGTGAGACCGGCGAATATGCCGACAGGAGGAGACCAGTGAGGCTCGTTGTGCAATGTGTTCATACCGTCCGTCATCTGGGAGCTGACAAATAGGGCGCGAGCTCTATCCGGCACGTGAAACAGACCTATCCCACCTCGTTCACGGGGAAGAGTAAGGGTTGCATAGTTAACTTTGAACAACAGCCCAGAGCTGACGTAAGATGCCATCGCTGCCAACATGCGACGTAAGCGGGAAAGGTAGAACTTGTGCTACATGGGGAACTCGGGATGCGATATAGATATTGACATATCGAGCTCGTTGGAGAATATCTAGGGATCGAAGGCGATGGTCCATAAGACCTGCTCTGATCATTAAAAGGAGGCGTCGGCAGTTGATGGTGGCTGAACGCCGGAGATCAGATGAAAAATCTATTCCCAAACAGCGAATGGTATCAACGGTGGTGAGAGGTGTAACGCACTCCATGGGAAGTCCCGTGCCAATGAACGTAACTTGTGACTTACATACGTTTAAAGAGCTACCCGGTGCCTCACCATAAGTCGCTACCCAGGTCAAAACAGCTCTAACCTCGTCGGCATTACGTAAACTAAACAGATGACTACATCGTCAGCATAGGCCGTGCAACAGAATTGGTAGCGATCTATGGACAACCCTACCCAACGTTGTCTTAGTCCACATAGCAAGGATTCCAAGTAAGAGGCATACAAAATCGCTGATAGAGGGCAACCTTGACGTATGGATCGACCTATTTTTATCGGAGGAGTGAGTCTGCCATTGTACATAATCCTGGATGAGGCACCCCGCAGAAGGCGCATCACTACCGTGATAACGGGGACTGGGAAACCCATATGGTGGAGAACGGCCGTAAGGAACGAATGGTCAACCCTATCAAAAGCTTGACTAAAGTCCAAAGACGCAAGTGCCCCAGAGAGGCGTTGTGCCTGGGTAACGGCGATCATATTCCTGTAGCGGCATAAAGCCGTGCGGATATTATCATCCCCTCCCAAAGATGCTTGGTCTGGCGACACAACATATCGGGCAACGTTTTTAAGTCGTGCCGCCAAAAGGCGAGTGAAGATTTTCATATCACTGTTAAGGAGGGCGATGGGCCGATAATCACTGATATTGTTGCCACCATGTGGTTCATGTACAGGAATAATTCTTTCCATGAAAGCGTCCGACACAGGTACTTCCGAAGACAGTTCCCGACAGATGGAGGTGAAGGTGGACTCTAACAAATCACGGAAGGTGCGATAAAATTCGAGGGGAAGACCGTCGGGTCCTGGGGAGCGATTGATGGTCCTGCCCGGATCGCATCGCGGACTTCATTATCAGTCACCTCTGACATCAAGTCAATCGCCGCATCTCCTGGGATACCACCGAAGTTGAGTTGTGAGACTTCCTCGATCAACTCTGGGGAATGTGGAATTGCGGTGTAGAGCTGCTGGTAGTAGGTGTGGAGCACATTCCCTATTGCAGATTGGTTTACGTAGCGACGCCCTTCTTGGTCTGTTAGGACGTGAATCAATTTTCGGCGTCGATTTTGGCGTTCTTGGATGATTGGTACATCGACGGATGTTCATGAGGCATGCGATCAGCAGTACGAGATCGTACTATCGCTCCTTCCAAATGCCTTCACATGAGATTGGAGATTTGGGCCTTAACATGGTTCATCCTTGTATGGCGCTCAGGGGAGGCCGGCATCGTGGAGCATTCTCGTAGGATCCTATAGTAAAAGTCCATAGTGCTCTTCCTCCAGGCGACAACATCTTTGCCATACCGGATCAAAGTTTTTCGAAGAGCAGGTTTTGCACACTGGATCCACCAGGATATGGTAGACGGATACGTGGGACGGCGTCTATTACATGTGATCCAAGTGTCTTCTATTAAAAGTCGACAGTCAGGTGAATTAAGAAGTGCCGTGTTCAGTTTCCATAAACCACGTCCGTGCCATACTGCCTGTCTTGTGAGAACATCATCACAGAAGTAAGCCTCATGATCTGAGAAAGCAACAGGCCAGATTTCAGCCTGTCGAGTGTGTTGAATTAGGGATCGCGAGATGTAGATGCGATCCAGTCGGCTAGAGGAGTGCGCAGTGTAGTACGTAAAGCCCATAAGATCACCGTGAACATGTCTCCACGTGTCGACAAATTGTAGCCGCGTGACGACTGTTTCCAGAGCTGCGCATGGTGAGTGACGCGGCAATTGATCCCGAGGTCGCTGAGTGCAGTTGAAGTCTCCACCCATGACCCAGTCATCGTGTGGTCCCATAAAAAGGGGTGTAACTTCATTCACAAAGAAGGCATTGCGTTCACGACGGTAGCTGGAGCCCGACGGCGCATAAATGTTGACGATGCGTACACCAAAGAGAGTAAGGGCCATACCTTTGCCGTTGGGGAGGTATAGGGCATCTTCGGCAGGAAGACCTTCTCGTAAGATGATGGCAACACCACTACCGGTGTCCGAAGCGGGAGAAAGATGCGCCGTGAAGCCATGTGGTGGTGAAAAATCGGCGACATGCACTTCCTGAAAAAGCGCAATATCTATGTCCGCATCATAAATCATATCACGGAGCAGCGCTAGTTTGTGGGGCGCACGAATGGTCGCGAGGTTAATCGTTGCGACACGATAATGCTGGTGTCGGAGTCCCACAGGCACAGGTGGGGCTCCTTCTTCAGGAGCGAGAGGTCGTCGATCTTGCCGGTCCGCTGAAGAGGTCGCTATTGTGGAGAGTTTGCGGGCGCGAGCGCAACCGATGGGGGCGCCCCATCATCAGCACCGTCCACCCCAGTCCCTTCGATCTCCACGTCGTCTGCGCAGGAGACTGATACTGCGGTAGGGCATCGGCTGTGCACATCATCCACGTGGAGAGGAGACGTAGTTTTCGGCTCAGCGGATAGGCTCTCTTCAACGTCGACCTGTGGGGTCGACGGCGCCAGTAAGGAGGGGTGTTCGTTGCCAGTGGTTGCCTGTGGCGGGTCGTTCGCATCAGCCTTTTGGTCATCAAAGAGCGGTTTGTCGTCCATCTTCGGGTCTGCATCCCTGGTATCCATCCGTAGAATGGATTCATCAGGGGGCGTACGGCTACGTTTCTTTCTCTTTCGTGTCGACCCTTGTTTTCGAACATGTCGTTCAGAGTCTGATTGCGGGTGGCTTTCGTCCGACTCCGGACCAGTCTGAAGGAAAGCAGAAGTAGGTACCACTCCCAAATCAACGTCCATCTCAGTAGCATTTTCAGTCACAGTGCTGCGAGGATTCGGCAGGTCAGGATCTGGCGTCTGTGGCACCTCAGAAGGAATCTCAGTAGCGGTTGTATCTACCTGATCAGACGACGTCAACGGAGCAGGAAGACCCTGTGTAGACGTGCTACCTTCCTTGGCAACCTTGGCATATGTGACAGGGATCTGAGTGATCACCGCTGGGGACGCTTCCTCGCCGACCGGCGTCTGGATCGTCGCATGCAGACGGATCTGACGTGGCCTTCTTGTCCACAACCCGCACATGTTCGGGGTTGGCCGTCGTACATGACAATGGCTCGCACCCCGACAATTGTCAGGTATGACGCTATTTGTTTTTTTAGTTCAATTTTGACCTGACGCACACCCTAAGGACATGGTAGGTCGTGAAGGTTTGCCATTTTTCCTCTACGTAACCGATGACGTTACCGTATGGTTGTAACGCAGAGACAACTTCGTCCTTCGGCACTTCAAAAGTTAGTTCAAACACCCTAAACGTGCGTTGACCGTACTCTGCGAGTTCAAGTGTTACAGCTCCGACGTGACCATCAGAGTATTTGAACTTAAGTCCATTGGCATGGCGGCGAATAACATCTTCACACACCTCGGTGTTTTTCATTTTAATATAAACGACACTACTCGTGATCGAAAAATGGATTCCGACAACGTGGTTAGGATCTAAACGAACTTCTTCACGTACGAACGTTTCAACTTCATGTGCACGAGGTCGCGCATGTTGAGCTGGGAAGGAAACTTTAAGGGTCGCACGGCGGTAAGCGCTCGACATGTTGTTCACGGTGGATGGACACAAGCCTTAAAGCTACAACGCGGAAGTAAACAACGCCTGCAGCGGAGCAGTGGCCGGCGCGCGGGGCCGTCCGCACGCTGCCACGGCTGAGAGCCGACTCTTACCTGAACTCGAACCCGGGATCTCCTGCTTACATGGCAGTCGCTCTATCCATCTGAGCCACCGAGGACACAGATAAATAGTGCGACTGCAGGGACTTATCCCTTGCACGCTTCCCGTGAGACTCACATTCCCAACTGTCCACAATTCTACATATGTAATGTACCTTATAGACATTTGCCCATCCACTCATTACTCGCGCACGCTTTGGCGATTCCCGCAAGAGTTTGGGCAACCTGTGCGCGTTCGCACAGACGAAGGTCAATGGCTGGGTAGCCTTTAACTATATAAATGAAGACAGTAACTGTTCTCGAAAGAACAACTGTCCACAAAGTGGTATTTAACCGGGAAATCCGGGAATTTTTTTTTCCTTGTCCATGTATACACCCTGTTGTGGTAAGATCTTATGGGACCAAACTGCTGAGGTCATTGGTCCTTAAGCTTACACACTACTTAATCTAACTTAAACTAACTTACGCTCAGGACGACATACACACCCATACCCAAAGGAGGATTCGAACCTCCTACGGGGGAAGCCGCGCGGACCGTGACAAGGTGCCCTAGACCTCTCGGCTACCCCGCGTGGCGTCCCACTTCTTTTACTCTCACGTAGCGGCGATCCAAGTAATTGCCCCCCCCCCCCCCCCCCCATATATAAATGTTTGCGTCAAGTAACCTAAAAGCTTCTTACTTTGGACGCACCTGCATTCGTGTAATGTGACCACACTTTAGAGCATGCCAGAATGTGCAACCAGGGCAACTAAGAATTCGGAAGTTTTCGTGACGCTTGCCATCGTGCTTGCCAATCTATACGACCTGACACTGATAGTAAGTGGCACTGCACTAGTCATTACGCAGTGAACTGTTTGAACACTATCTGTTTCATTAATTTAACTTTATAGACAGCAGCCTTGCCGCGTTGGTAATACTTACTCCCAACTGATTACTGAAGTTAAGCAACGTTGGCCCCTGCTAGTACTTGGATAGTACACGCAAGTCGCCAAGTGGCGTCCCATTGAAAGACTTGCACCAGGCCGTGGCGCCACACAACATTTATTTGTTATTTCTTTTTATATTCATAGCTACAAATAAGTACCAGATGTGAAAATGAGGATAGTCCTAACGGCTTTCACGAAACCTTTTTACTTCCTTTCGTCATTTCCATCACACCAAGTGATAAGTTCGTAAAGCGAGCTGAAAATGCCAGTGAACAAGCTATACTACTATTGGCTTATAGCAGAAAAACATGTCCACCGTACTGGATTTACGTGGTTTCGCCGTGTTCAACAGTTTACAGTTTGCTTCACCGTGTTATCAAGTTCTGCTGTTTGAAAATACTCTCAAAATTGCGTATTTTAAGGCATAATTTGTGAATGTGAGATACCAGGAAAGAATCGGCAGTCCTTTAGAACTATTACCGCAGTTAAATATGAATCAAAAGCAAAATTATATATTTATGTATACAAAACTAAAGGATGGTTTCTTTGTGGTTTCCCCCTTCCCTTTATAGCAGGCCTTGTGGCCATGGCCATGGTTATTACATCCCTATAACTGGGTAATGAAACGTTTTCCGTTCGTTTACGAACATTTCTGTACATATAGTCACATTTCCACGCTTAAAGTGGTGTTCCCCAATGGGTCTTCTGGAGCATTACCCGTATTTTTAATGCAATTAAAAGGAAACCAGAAACAGAGTACTTACAGTTTATTTAAATGGTAACCCCCTAAACTTAATGTTGAATGGATGACACAAACGTTACAGTTATTGTCGTGTAATATTAACATGATTAAATTAAAACAATTATTTAATAACACTTCACTCTTCCAAAGCACAAATAAAAAAAACTTACCGTGAAATACCACCTCAGGTGAACTTGCCAAACAAAACAATCTGTCACGCTACGTACTAAAACTCCCTTCTTGCTATCAGTGTGACAAAATGTTTCAAGACTTCCACATATTGAAGTCGTATTTGTTGCTTAACCGTCAAGTAAACAAACACATGCTTGGTGATTGGTCAGTGACGCTAGGACACTGCCACCCTGTACTGTTATGCCTTTGGAAATACACTCCTGGAAATTGAAATAAGAACACCGTGAATTCATTGTCCCAGGAAGGGGAAACTTTATTGACACATTCCTGGGGTCAGATACATCACATGATCACACTGACAGAACCACAGGCACATAGACACAGGCAACAGAGCATGCACAATGTCGGCACTAGTACAGTGTATATCCACCTTTCGCAGCAATGCAGGCTGCTATTCTCCCATGGAGACGATCGTAGAGATGCTGGATGTAGTCCTGTGGAACGGCTTGCCATGCCATTTCCACCTGGCGCCTCAGTTGGACCAGCGTTCGTGCTGGACGTGCAGACCGCGTGAGACGACGCTTCATCCAGTCCCAAACATGCTCAATGGGGGACAGATCCGGAGATCTTGCTGGCCAGGGTAGTTGACTTACACCTTCTAGAGCACGTTGGGTGGCACGGGATACATGCGGACGTGCATTGTCCTGTTGGAACAGCAAGTTCCCTTGCCGGTCTAGGAATGGTAGAACGATGGGTTTGATGACGGTTTGGATGTACCGTGCACTATTCAGTGTCCCCTCGACGATCACCAGTGGTGTACGGCCAGTGTAGGAGATCGCTCCCCACACCATGATGCCGGGTGTTGGCCTGTGTGCCTCAGACGTATGCAGTCCTGATTGTGGCGCTCACCTGCATGGCGCCAAACACGCATACGACCATCATTGGTACCAAGGCAGAAGCGACTCTCATCGCTGAAGACGACACGTCTCCATTCGTCCCTCCATTCACGCCTGTCGCGACACCACTGGAGGCGGGCTGCACGATGTTGGGGCGTGAGCGGAAGACGGCCTAACGGTGTGCGGGACCGTAGCCCAGCTTCATGGAGACGGTTGCGAATGGTCCTCGCCGATACCCCAGGAGCAACTGTGTCCCTAATTTGCTGGGAAGTGGCGGTGCGGTCCCCTACGGCACTGCGTAGGATCCTACGGTCTTGGCGTGCATCCGTGCGTCGCTGCGGTCCGGTCCCAGGTCGACGGGCACGTGCACCTTCCGCCGACCACTGGCGACAACATCGATGTACTGTGGAGACCTCACGCCCCACGTGTTGAGCAATTCGGCAGTACGTCCACCCGGGCTCCCGCATGCCCACTATACGCCCTCGCTCAAAGTCCGTCAACTGCACATACGGTTCACGTCCACGCTGTCGCGGCATGCTACCAGTGTTAAAGACTGCGATGGAGCTCCGTATGCCACGGCAAACTGGCTGACACTGACGGTGGCGGTGCACAAATGCTGCGCAGCTAGCGCCATTCGACGGCCAACACCGCGGTTCCTGGTGTGTCCGCTGTGCCGTGCGTGTGATCATTGCTTGTACAGCCCTCTCGCAGTGTCCGGAGCAAGTATGGTGGGTCTGACACACCGGTGTCAATGTGTTCTGTTTTCCATTTCCAGGAGTGTAGGTCCAACTTATGCATTAAGTATAAAGTATAATCTTGGGCGTCCACAGAAATTTTTCCGGGAGGGGGGGCGGGAAGTCTTAAGAATCCCTATTTTTTATATAAATAAGTAGCAAAGTTTCGAGACATGTCACGCCATTAGAGCTAACTTGAATAGGTGGCACAAAAACGTATTCTATCACAGAGAATTGACGATTAGTCACTCAATATAGAGGGTGTTTCCGTAAGAGCGTGCAAAAATTTAACAGGAAATAGAGGATGCTCCACTGAACAATCTGAGGTAGGAAACATGGGGTCGGAGAAGCCAACTTAAGGAGATAATAGGAATAAAATCATATTACTGTGTACTTTTTTATTTTGATTAGTCACAGTTAACTGCAAATGCCATGACTGACACAGTGAACATACCATTTGTACTGTATGTTGCAAAATATGCTGAAGCTGACGGACATCAACATCAATGCAAGCATGACATCGGCGAACAAGATTCTTACGCACCCTGACAAATATCTCTAGTGTGTTTCGAATCACATTCCAGGCAGCTAAAATTCTTGAAACTAATTCAATTTCCGTATCTGGGGTCTCATATAGAAGTGACTTTAGATATCCCTACAGGAAATAATCAAGGAGATTCAGGTCAGGTGACCTCGCAGGCAATGGAATCACGTTGTATCCACATCCTTTCACGAACATCTAAGTGTACAGTCTTAGACGTAAAAACTGACCGCCGGCCGGCCGCCACAAAGACTTAAGTCCAAGTCGTTCACTTAAGGTGGCCAATAAACCTGACCGCCACTGTCAGCCGCCTGAAATCCGGCGCTGGCCATGTGAACGCGGCGCCACGCTGTCAGTGTATGTATCAACTGTCATTTTCGAATTTGAAGTTCTATTTACCATCTTGCAGTTAAGCATTGGATTTTGCAAACTTGAAAATCATGAACTACAGTTAAGCATTGTAAAATTGAGTCGCAAGTGAAAAAATGTGTAACATCTGCAACACAACGTTTACTTTTGGTATAACAGAGGGGTGAATGCAGAGGAGGCAGCTAGAAAGATTTGAACTGTGTGTGGAGCGAGTGCTTTTGGCAAAAATAAGCCAGGAAAAGATATTCTTGTTTCAACAAAGATCGTTCTGGCATGAATGATTTTCTACATTGAGGAAGTCTCGACTACTGATATATGTGATAGATTACCATTTTACCATCATGCGACATTTGCATTCAACAGGCAAAGTTCAGAAGTCTGGTATAGGAGTACTGCATGCTCTAATTCGAAACAGCAAAAATCAACGGAGTGACTAGTATTGAACGTCATCAGGTCGCTCATTGAGCATTCCTGTGCAGTACTGCTACTGGTGACGTGTTATGATGCCTTTATCATTAACTTCCTAAGAAGAAATGAAAGGCTGAGCCCCACCAAAAGAGCAAAGAGTAGTGTGAACATAATGTTTTACATCTGATAGCTCCAAAAGTGTGTTTTGGGCTACGAATTCTGCCCCAAGGGGTGTGTGCAGCACAGCTGGAATTTGTTGCCAACAACTGAGACACCGTTCGGTCGCAGTGTAAGAAAATCGAGCAACAAAACTACATCACCTGTGCTACTGCATGATAACGCACTCTGTTGATTTGAGAAACAAAACTATCCATGAGATTGATAGGAAAGTCGTCTCTCAGGCACTTGTATTGATAGGGCAGTCCTCTCTCGACCACATGACCGTCTCGTCATATATTCGTAAAATTTTACCTTTCCCGCTCTTGATCGATCAACCGTCAAGGCAATTCATTCCTAGACGAAAATACTCTTAAAACTACACTGGTTTAATGACATCGTTAGAACCACTAGCTTTCTACTGGCGTAGAATTTGTAAACAACTTTAACATTGTCGGAAAAGTTTTGGATATCGTGAAAGAAAATTCTGCTGCTGATTAATTTCTCTTTGATGATTACTGTTGCGTTTAGTAAACTAATGGAAAATTCAGTTAAAATATTCACTGTACTAATACAAATTAAATGCAGAGTTAGTAGTATATTACCGACTTTTGACTTCGAAAAGATCTGTATTTACTTCATTTCCTGTATCATTCCCAAGTATTATGAAAATGTGGCATTTCATAGATAAAACTACATATTCACAACAACAAAAAATATGTCGGCTGAAAACAGAAGTGGCATTATGAATTTGGCAATACCGTAAGGTTTTCGCTCTGACACTAAGGGTTACTGAAAGTAGCAAGACGAATTTTGCTCGAGCGTTGTTTTACGATTCCCTTGTTGAGTTTGTATCTGCCTGCTTGTAGCTCTGCTACAAAAGAATTAAAAATCTGGCTTTCAGCGAGTCTCGAAAGGCGAACGAAAGCAGCTTTCACTGGTAGCCAAGCATATTACCTGGGAACTGGCTTTTTCCTAAAGTGGGAAGACATCCTTTTGTGGTTGAATTGTTGGCAAATGTCAGTCAGACGTGTGCCGTTGGTCTAAGCGTTTCGGTGTGTTGAATTTGTACCAATGATTTTTCTACAGGTTTTTTTCTGTCCCAAATAGAGAGTTGAAGTCTCCCATTAGTATTTTCACGTCATCTTGGTGAACTTTGCTCATAGTATTTTCGAGTGTGTTCCAGAATTTTTCGACATTTTCGGTGTTTTTCTTATTTTAGATGTTGGTGGGAACATGTGCATTGATGAGTGTATATCTTTTACTGGGGCTCTGAGTGAGTATAGTCATAAGTCGATTGTTGGTGGACCGGCCGCGGTAGCCGAGCGGTTCTAGGCGCTTCAGTCGGGACCGCGCGACTGATACGGTCGCAGGTTCGAATACTGCCTCGGACATGGATGTGTGTGATGTCCTTAGGTTAGTTAGGATTAAGTAGTTCTAAATTCTAGGGGACTGATGACCTCCGCTGTTAAGTCCCATAGTGCTCAAGCCATTTGAATCTTTTGATTGTTGATGGGTGTGATTTCTTTGACAGAATTGATGATAGATCTGTGTTCGAGAAATACAATGCCGAAGACTGGTACGCCTTTCGCTACCTTTTGTTGTATTTTGCTGTTGAAGATGCAAGGTTTCCGTAATGCAAGGTTTCATAGTCAGTTAGTCGTGGTTCTTGAAGAGCAAGGATGAGAACTTTTTGTCGGTCGATTTCCTTTGTGAGATTATTTAGTTTTCGAGTTTGGACCAATATATCGAAGTTTAGTTTTCAATTGCATGTTTTCTGCTTGTAGTGAAATTTACCAGAGATCTTCGGTATTTTCTGCCGTGCTAACGTGGACTCCCCAGAATCCGAAAATCCAACAGCCGCCTGTCGACAGCCAGGTTGTGTACCACCTCGGGTAAAGTTGACTTTGCTTGCATAGTTCATGTTTGCTTGTGTTTCATTGGTTTGGCTTGGGTGATACCTGACCGGACAGGACCAGAGCGTGTTGAAGCCTTTGGAAGCAAATATTTTCAGCCAAGCTCATTGAGCTAACAGATGGTGACCAGAGTAGCGGTGATTTTCATTCTGACGTGTCTGGATTTTGGGTTCAACGGATTGAGAAGCCGTTCAGGATTGTGTTAGTATTTGGTTCACCCCAAGTATTTTATTTCCTCGGCACCATCCATATGGGGAGGGTTTCCCCTATCCGCCACACGGGATTATTATTATTATTATTGTCATTATGTCAACAGCAAATCCGAAATGGGTTATCTTCCCACCACTGAAATAGATGTGTATTGTTCGATTCAATATTTCCATCACATAAATATGGGTTATAATTACGTTACATTGCTGCTAGTAGACATATTTCTCACTTTTTCTTGGACAGTTGCTGCCTGTTACTCCATCATAGGAATTTATGTGCACAGCATTGTTGCAATACGGACCATCAAATTATCCGATTTCTGTAATTTCATTTCGATACCAGATCGTTCTAATCGGATTCATCCGGTCAGTCTTAAAAAATATCCGACTACGACGCTCATCATATGATATACTGGATAAACCACATTCTTAATCGGACTGTTGAATCTAGATCTCTTATCTATGACAGGCCCTGAATTCTTAAACACTGTGAAAATAATAATCCAATGTGCTTATTACAAATACACTCTTGGAAATTGAAATAAGAACACCGTGAATTCATTGTCCCAGGAAGGGGAAACTTTATTGACACATTCCTGGGGTCAGATACATCACATGATCACACTGACAGAACCACAGGCACATAGACACAGGCAACAGAGCATGCACAATGTCGGCACTAGTACAGTGTATATCCACCTTTCGCAGCAATGCAGGCTGCTATTCTCCCATGGAGACGATCGGAGAGATGCTGGATGTAGTCCTGTGGAACGGCTTGCCATGCCATTTCCACCTGGCGCCTCAGTTGGACCAGCGTTCGTGCTGGACGTGCAGACCGCGTGAGACGACGCTTCATCCAGTCCCAAACATGCTCAATGGGGGACAGATCCGGAGATCTTGCTGGCCAGGGTAATTGACTTACACCTCCTAGAGCACGTTGGGTGGCACGGGATACATGCGGACGTGCATTGTCCTGTTGGAACAGCAAGTTCCCTTGCCGGTCTAGGAATGGTAGAACGATGGGTTCGATGACGGTTTGGATGTACCGTGCACTATTCAGTGTCCCCTCGACGATCACCAGTGGTGTACGGCCAGTGTAGGAGATCGCTCCCCACACCATGATGCCGGGTGTTGGCCCTGTGTGCCTCGGTCGTATGCAGTCCTGATTGTGGCGCTCACCTGCACGGCGCCAAACACGCATACGACCATCATTGGCACCAAGGCAGAAGCGACTCTCATCGCTGAAGACGACACGTCTCCATTCGTCCCTCCATTCACGCCTGTCGCGACACCACTGGAGGCGGGCTGCACGATGTTGGGGCGTGAGCGGAAGACGGCCTAACGGTGTGCGGGACCGTAGCCCAGCTTCATGGAGACGGTTGCGAATGGTCCTCGCCGATACCCCAGGAGCAACAGTGTCCCTAATTTGCTGGGAAGTGGCGGTGCGGTCCCCTACGGCACTGCGTAGGATCCTACGGTCTTGGCGTGCATCCGTGCGTCGCTGCGGTCCGGTCCCAGGTCGACGGGCACGTGCACCTTCCGCCGACCACTGGCGACAACATCGATGTACTGTGGAGACCTCACGCCCCACGTGTTGAGCAATTAGGCGGTACGTCCACCCGGCCTCCCGCATGCCCACTATACGCCCTCGCTCAAAGTCCGTCAACTGCACATACGGTTCACGTCCACGCTGTCGCGGCATGCTACCAGTGTTAAAGACTGCGATGGAGCTCCGTATGCCACGGCAAACTGGCTGACACTGACGGCGGCGGTGCACAAATGCTGCGCAGCTAGCGACATTCGACGGCCAACACCGCGGTTCCTGGTGTGTCCGCTGTGCCGTGCGTGTGATCATTGCTTGTACAGCCCTCTCGCAGTGTCCGGAGCAAGTATGGTGGGTCTGACACACCGGTGTCAATGTGTTCTTTTTTCCATTTCCAGGAGTGTACGTTATTTAAATATAAATAAATGAACTAACGAGATAACAGTTTATTTACAGGGGCAGAGCCCCAACCATCATAGCAGAGCAGTGCGAGATTGGTTTCAGGGCCAAGAGAGGATAAACTTGTTGCCGTTTGTTCCACGACCACCGAACATCAACCAGATAGAGAATATGTGGGCAGAGGTAACAAAGTCATTGCCATGTGGACCTACAAATGCAAGCGACCTTTGGACGAATGTAGAAAACGTATGGTGGGAAGTAAACCATCACACTACACTGTCGACGACTTAATGAAATCAATTCCCCTACGCCTTCTAGAAATCTTACATAATGATCGTGGGTGGGTTGGTTACTAAAAGTATACTCGTCCACAAAACCCACGTGGACAATTATCTGATAATCGGTCAAGCTTTGCTTTGTCGCAGTTCTTTAGCATACAAGTCCATTTACTTTCAGTCCCCTCCTTACAATTCTTGCAATGCAAGGTAATTGAAAAATCTCATCCACTCGACGCCAGCTGAGGAATTGACTGGTGCATGTGTTGTTCAACACACAGTAGTTGTCACCCTCACTGGAATCAGTGACTGTGTGTGTGTGTGTGTGTGTGTTTTCGTGTTCACGTACAATCTGAAATGGTTCAAATGGCTCTGAGCACTATGGGACTCAACTTGTGAGGTCATTAGTCCCCTAGAATTTAGAACTAGTTAAACCTAACTAACCTAAGGACATCACACACATCCATGCCCGAGGCAGGATTCGAACCTGCGACCGTAGCAGTCTCGCGGTTCCAGACTGCAGCGCCTAGAACCGCACGGCCACTTCGGCCGGCTGCACAATCTGAATCAATACTATTAACATTAGAGAGACAACCAACAATAAATATTGCATCAAATAGGACTGTAAAGTATTTTAATGGGATGAGAAGTTACAAACTGAATTTTTACTCAACTTACGTCCTGCATATTACGTCAAGTAAGATGTATTAAATTCATGTTCAATAAAAATAGGACACATGTTAAATGTCATTTTTTCTGTAATTTGTCTATACTACCATCTCCTACAATATATAATATTCCTCCTGAAACATCCGGTATCATTATTTGGGTCTCGACGGGGCATCGAAAATTTTTTTCAGTGCTAGACTCACGACATCGTCCGAACCCTCGCGGCAATACAGTGTGGACGCGAGCGATTGGAATAATTGCCGGGGGGGGGGGGGGGGGGGGGGGATTCCCCGCATGTGGTATGCGGCGAAGACGGGAATTCGCGTCTGATGAGGAGCATGTGTAGGTAGTTGCTGCAGAGAGGTTGGCTGCTGTGTCCCGACAGTGCCCACCGTCGGAGGTTCGAGTCGTCCCTCCGGCATGGGTGTGTTTGTTGTCCATAGCGTAAGTTAGTTTAAGTTAGATTAAGTAGTGTGTAAGCTTAGGGACCGATGAACTTAGCAGCTTGATCTAATAAGTTCTTACGACAAATTTACAAAATTTTAAATCCAAATAACTGCATCTCGGTTCTTACAATAGTGCAATAGGTGCCCACTGGTTAGATGTAACCCGGATTGTGGTTAAGGGCGAATCCCAAGCACATGGCGACGAACAATTGGGAGCGGAAACTTAATGTATCCGAACCTTGTTGAAGGACCATGACATGCGATCGTTAGACCGACTGCAGAAAGTTCAGTTTATAAATACATACATACTTAGCAAAATATATCATCTCGCAGTAGTCTTACCGATACCGCAGGTCACTGCACATAAAATATTAGCTGTAGCCTCTTGGTATGTGTGGAAACAAAACATCTTCAAAGTATCCTTCCACACGCTGACTTTGGAGAGGCAAAACGGAGGACTTGGTTTTAAAGACATGCTTTTAAACTAATACATGCCACTAAGACAGGCATCACGATACTTCTGTTTCTCTCGTTATATCCTGGGGATAGGAATGCTCCTGTTAATGTAGCACGCCAGCATTGATTACGTCCGAAAGTACTATGGCGATTGGAGCTGTATAAGACTTCCACCAACACAAACCAACACTAGAACCGTTTATGATTATATTGCCAGACATCGTCTTCACAAACCAATTCCGGTAAATTAACCTACAAAAAACTGGAGGAACGTCTGGAAAAATATCAACAATAAAATTATACCAACTACAGTCAGTGCCGTATGGTGCGACGTTGTAAACGAAACCATACCCACAGCGGAACGATTATGGAAAATCAAATTGAGACCATCTCCATACTGCGACAAATGTCGGCTTGTAGAAACTGTAGCGCACACCTTCTTATGTGAAAATAGAATCAGAATTTGGAACTGGACTAGGAAGAAATTAGCACTATCAACAGAACCGTAGATAGTCATATACCGATAACTGAAGCTTTACAACCCGTCTGGAAATGTTACCCGTCCGCAAAGAATAACAGTTATTCGTGGCTTCTGGGACAGTTTGTGTTTTACGTCGTAACAAGCAAAACTTAGAAGAGTACATGTTCTATATTCCAGAAGAACATTTTAAGCTGAAGAAGAATAACAAATATAAGGAATGGTTTAAAATTTTTATCTAATGCTTTATATGGGCTACAAAGAGGTGGACAGTTTTATTGATTAGAAGCAGAATACTATTCTTTCACTTTTTTTTATTCCTGGAATATTCTTTTACGTTGGTTCTAAAATCAGAACTGTTCTAATTTGTCAAAACCCCTCGGGCTCCGTAAGTTCTTTCATTTGTTGAAAAATATATGGCTTCCTTACAGACCTCATATGCATCCAGTGCATAATAACTTAAATTGTGAATATATTTCTGAATGAATGTTTGTTATGTATTTTTCCGTCACCCTTTTCACTGTTATAAGTTATGTTCTGCAAGGAACGCACGCCATTGGAGGCGGCAATCTGTAATTTATTTTACCTTAATTACTACTTCAATTTTGTTCTACAATTTAAAGGAATATATGGGTGCAAACATGGAATACATGGGAATAATGCAGCTGCTCAGTGACAGGTATGGGGGAGGCATTGTGGCCGGGCCTCGGATCTTCGACCCCTGCCCTCTTTGCCTCCGCCTGCCTGGTGCTGAAAGTCTTCTCAAACTTAAAAAATAATAATAATAGTGCAGTGATCAGCACGTCATTCAAGTAAGCAGGAGGTCTAGGTTCGAAGCCCAGTCGGTCACAAATTTTCATCTGTCGTCGTTGCTGTGTTTCAACGCGCTGTGACAGTGTGGACGTCGGTCCTTCGATATTTAAGATGCAATTGTTTTTTGAGGCAATAGAGGTGATTTACGAACATTTGTCTTGCCATCAATGTAACGGGACTTCAACGGCATCCAACCCTTAGTCATTGCTTTGTGCCGGCGCTAACCCATGTCACATATATGCGAATCAGATTGTAGTTCATATTTAGTCGAATATCGAATGGTCAGTATACAAGTATGCCGGACGGGGCGGCCGAGCGGTCTGGAACCGCGCGACCGCTACGGTCGCAGGTTCGAATCCTGTCTCGGGCACGGATAGTGCTCAGAACCATTTGAACCATTTTTGAAGTATACAAGTATTTACGAACAGTAGAAGCAGGATTGCAGCAAACTGATCATTTAACCAAGTGCAACATAGAGTACCTGTGCAATGAGTCATTCCAGCTGCATAGCTGAGGGTAATATTTGTTAAGCAATTCATTGCAGAATTAATGTAATACCCGCACAATGATCTCTGTAGTCATACTGTATCATTAGCAGCCCGCGAATGGAGTAGTATGTTCGTTAAATCGGATTACTCAAGCTAGGGCAAATAAAGACAAGCGACGACGACACATCACTATCTTTACTTAAGTAGGTAGTCAGCGCCAAATTATGTGCGCCACCATTAACGTTACAGTAAGCAGTTTGACAGCATAACACCACTACAACTACTGACAACCTGAACCATTATCATCACGCAGTTGTAACTTGCAGTGATTACAAGTTGCTGATGTTTGTCAAGAATGGCGGAAAGCGCCTCTGAAGTTCCATTTGCATTATGCCTAGGACGAAGAGAATCCTAAATAACAGTAATAGGTCACCCAGCGAAGAGAAGAGTCCACGTATTGTCTCAAGTTCTTGCAGTTTGACATTAATACAGTTTCCGATGGTTTCACACTAACGGGTTCTTTTGGCTATCGGAATACTCATAAGGGAATTATAAAAGTGTAATTGCTAGAACGCTCACCTACCTTAATAGCACCTCATTCTGGATTGAATACGACTCGGAAAGCTACGTTAATTTGACGTTTCCATCCATCTCCTGACGTCTTACTGAATGAAGTCTGAAGTGCACACACAGTTGTGTTGCCTGTCGCAAGGATTCTGTGAAGTGCTGTGGCAGCTGGCAGTCATTGCTGAATACAGACATGTGCAAATATCCTCACTGCTCTAGGGGAACTCGTCTTTGTTGCATTTTTTCCATACCGTAATTAGCACAATAACATAAGGCTTGTTCTGCTGAAGAACTTGATGTCCACAAGTCCTTAAATAAGAATTTCCTAGCGGGAGTAATGCATGAAAGGAGACAGACTGTTGGAAAAAGAATGGACAGCTCCCTGCTTTTTGTGTTTCCGATAGCGCCTACGATAAGAATCTGGTGTTATATTATGCTTCAGAACCCTAAACTGTTTACTTCCTCACTTCATACTAAAACAAGGGCGTCGATATGAGAAGAGGAAATGAAATATACGCTTCCAAGACATAATATTTCCTTGTGTGCTACTACTGCATACATGAAAGCCCTGCAGTTAATTTTTGTATGTTGGATAAATTTTGATATCACCTCCCATTCCTTTGTGAGAAGGTTCCTATTTTCTTGGGATTCAAATAGAGTGGACATTTCATCACTGGTTAATATTCTGATGACTAATGACAAGATACCCGTTGCAATTGCTCCATGGCACCTGTGAGTAGAGTCTCACGTTGGTTACTGTAAGAACACGCAGGCAGTGATATCCGCTCACTGCAGTCAGAGCCAAGGTGATTTCTTTCTGTTTATGGCGAAGCGTCTGCTGCAGTGTCCACGCTCAGCTAACATAAACAAATCGCGGCGGCATTGGGCACTGCTAAACGCTGCACTTATCGCGAGCCTCAACAGCGACAGCCCACTGTCTCTGCTAACGATACTATGGATTTAATACATCTTACTTGACGTAATATGCAGGACGTGGGTTGAGTAAAAATTCAGTTTGTAACTTCCCATCCCATTAAAATACTTTACAGTCCTATTTGATGCAATATTTATTGTTGGTTGTCTCTCTAATGTTAATAGTATTGATTCAGTTTGTGCGTGAACACGAAAACACACACACACACACACACAGTCACTGATTCCAGTGAGGGTGACAACTAGTGTGTGTTGAACAACACATGCACCAGTCAATTCCTCAGTTGGCGTCGAGTGGATGAGATTTTTCAATTACCTTGCATTGCAAGAATTGTGAGGAGGAGACTGAAAGTAAATGGACTTGTATGCTAAAGAACTGCGACAAAGCAAAGCTTGACCGATTATCAGATAATTGTCCACGTGGGTTTTGTGGACGAGTATACTTTTAGTAACCAACCCACCCACGATCATTATGTAAGATTTCTCGAAGGCGTAGGGGAATTGATTTCATTGAGTCGTCGACAGTGTAGCGTGATGGTTTACTTCCCACCATACGTTTTCTACATTCGTCCAAAGGTCGCTTGCATTTGTAGGTCCACATGGCAATAACCTTGTTACCTCTGCCCACATATTCTCTATCTGGTTGATGTTCGGTGGTCGTGGAACAAACGGCAACAAGTTTATCCTCTCTTGGCCCTGAAACAAATCTCGCACTGCTCTGCTATGATGGATGGGGCTCTGCCCCTGTAAATAAACTGTTATCTCGTTAGTTCATTTATTTATATTTAAATAACGTATTTGTAATAAGCACATTGGATTATTATTTTCCACAGTGTTTAAGAATTCAGGCCCCGTCATAGATAAGAGATCTAGATTCAACAGTCCGATTAAGAATGTGGTTTATCCAGTATATCATATGATGAGCGTCGTAGTCGGATATTTTTTAAGACTGACCGGATGAATCCGATTAGAACGATCTGGTATCGAAATGAAATTACAGAAATCGGATAATTTGATGGTCCGTATTGCAACAATGCTGCGCACATAAATTCCTATGATGGAGTAACAAGCAGCAACTGTCTAAGAAAAAGTGAGAAATATGTCTACTAGCAGCAATGTAACGTAATTATAACCCATATTTATCTGATGGAAATACTGAATCGAACAATACACATCTATTTCAGTGGTGGGAAGATAACCCATTTCGGATTTGTTGATGACATAATGACAATAATAATAATAATAATCCCGTGTGGCGGATAGGGGAAACCCTCCCCCATATGGGTGGTGCCGAGGAAATCAAATACTTGGGGTGAACCAAATACTAACATAATCCTGAACGGCTTCTCAATCCGTTGAACCCAAAATCCAGACACGTCAGATTGAAAATCACCGCTACTCTGGTCACCATCTGTTAGCTCAATGAGCTTGGCTGAAAATATTTGCTTCCAAAGGTTTCAACACCCTCTGGTCCTGTCCGGTCAGGTATCACCCAAGCCAAACCAATGAAACACAAGCAAACATGAACTATGCAAGCAAAGTCAACTTTACCCCAAGTGGTACACAACCCGGCTGTCGACAGGCGGCTGTTGGATTTTTGGATTCTGGGGAGTCCACGTTAGCACGGCAGAAAATACCGAAGATCTCTGGTAAATTTCACTACAAGCAGAAAACATGCAATTGAAAACTAAACTTCGATATATTGGTCCAAACTCGAAAACTAAATAATCTCACAAAGGAAATCGACCGACAAAAAGTTCTCATCCTTGCTCTTCAAGAACCACGACTAATTGACTATGAAACCTTGCATTACAGAAACCTTGCATCTTCAAGAGCAAAATACAACAAAAGGTAGCGAAAGGCGTACCAGTCTTCGGCATTGTATTTCTCGAACACAGATCTATCATCAACTCTGTCAAAGAAATCACACCCATCAACAATTAAAAGGTTCAAATGGGTCTGAGCACTATAGGACTTAACAGGGGAGGTCATCAGTCCCCTAGAATTTAGATCTACTTAAAGCTAACTAACCTAAGGACATCACACACATCCATGTCCGAGGCAGTATTCGAACCTGCGACCGTATCAGTCGCGCGGTCCCGACTGAAGAGCCTAGAACCGCTCGGCCACCGCGGCTGGACCATCAACAATCGACTTATGACTATACTCACTCAGAGCCCCAGTAAAAGATATACACTCATCAATGCACATGTTCCCACCAACATCTAAAATAAGAAAAACACCGAAAATGTCGAAAAATTCTGGAACACACTCGAAAATACTATGAGCAAAGTTCACCAAGATGACGTGAAAATACTAATGGGAGACTTCAACTCTCTATTTGGGACAGAAAAAAACCTGTAGAAAAATCATTGGTACAAATTCAACACACCGAAACGCTTAGACCAACGGCACACGTCTGACTGACATTTGCCAACAATTCAACCACAAAAGGATGTCTTCCCACTTTAGGAAAAAGCCAGTTCCCAGGTAACATGCTTGGCTACCAGTGAAAGCTGCTTTCGTTCGCCTTTCGAGACTCGCTGAAAGCCAGGTTTTTAATTCTTTTGTAGCAGAGCTACAAGCAGGCAGATACAAACTCAACAAGGGAATCGTAAAACAACGCTCGAGCAAAAGTCGTCTTGCTACTTTCAGTAACCCTTAGTGTCAGAGCGAAAACCTTACGGTATTGCCAAATTCATAATGCCACTTTTGTTTTCTGCCAACATATTTTTTGTTGTTGTGAATATGTAGTTTTATCTATGAAATGCCACATTTTCATAATACTTGCGAATGATACAGGAAATGAAGTAAATACAGATCTTTTCGAAGTCAAAAGTCGGTAATATACTACTAACTCTGCATTTAATTTGTATTAGTACAGCGAATATTTTAACTGAATTTTCCATTAGTTTACTAAACGCAACAGTAATCATCAAAGAGAAATTAATCAGCAGCAGAATTTTCTTTCACGATATCCAAAACTTTTCCGACAATGCTAAAGTTGTTTACAAATTCTACGCCAGTAGAAAGCTAGTGGTTCTAACGATGTCATTAAACCAGTGTAGTTTTAAGAGTATTTTCGTCTAGGAATGAATTGCCTTGACGGTTGATCGATCAAGAGCGGGAAAGGTAAAATTTTACGAATATATGACGAGACGGTCATGTGGTCGAGAGAGGACTGCCCTATCAATACAAGTGCCTGAGAGACGACTTTCCTATCAATCTCATGGATAGTTTTGTTTCTCAAATCAACAGAGTGCGTTATCATGCAGTAGCACAGGTGATGTAGTTTTGTTGCTCGATTTTCTTACACTGCGACCGAACGGTGTCTCAGTTGTTGGCAACAAATTCCAGCTGTGCTGCACACACCCCTTGGGGCAGAATTCGTAGCCCAAAACACACTTTTGGAGCTATCAGATGTAAAACATTATGTTCACACTACTCTTTGCTCTTTTGGTGGGGCTCAGCCTTTCATTTCTTCTTAGGAAGTTAATGATAAAGGCATCATAACACGTCACCAGTAGCAGTACTGCACAGGAATGCTCAATGAGCGACCTGATGACGGTCAATACTAGTCACTCCGTTGATTTTTGCTGTTTCGAATTAGAGCATGCAGTACACCTCTACCAGACTTCTGAACTTTGCCTGTTGAATGCAAATGTCGCATGATGGTAAAATGGTAATCTATCACATATATCAGTAGTCGAGACTTCCTCAATGTAGAAAATCATTCATGCCAGAACGATCTTTGTTGAAACAAGAATATCTTTTCCTGGCTTATTTTTGCCAAAAGCACTCGCTCCACACACAGTTCAAATCTTTCTAGCTGCCTCCTCTGCATTCACCCCTCTGTTATACCAAAAGTAAACGTTGTGTTGCAGATGTTACACCTTTTTCCACTTGCGACTCAATTTTACAATGCTTAACTGTAGTTCATGATTTTCAAGTTTGCAAAATCCAATGCTTAACTGCAAGATGGTAACTAGAACTTCAAATTCGAAAATGACAGTTGATACATACACTGACAGCGTGGCGCCGCGTTCACCTGGGCGGCGCCGGATTTCAGGCGGCGGGTGGCGTCTCGCCGGTGGCCGGTAGCCGCTGTAGTGCGAGGAAACGCTGGAGCGTAAGCTGTTATGATCGCGACGCAGCCACGAGCTTTCGTGCGGAATTGTTTCTGGAATACTTGTTATTGCTGGTGGGTAGAATGTTAAGCGAATTATCGTCGATGTTCAATCAGACTCATAACTTTAGACTGAAATGTGGTTTTTAAAAAAGAAAAATAATAATAATGCATAATGCAGCTGGACACGAACAGGCGACTATGAGCTTACAATGCACGACGATTACCACTTCTTTTTTTTTTTCTTTTTTAATCTCATTTTGTTCGTTGAATCTGCTCGGGGCGGACGTCGTAAGACATCCGTTTAAGTTCGTTGTCGATCGATTAACTCAGTTTTTTTTTTTTTTATTACAGAGGGCTGCTAACCTTCTGACCGAACACACTGAGCTACCGTGCCGGCGTACTAGACCACGGGCTCACACAGCCCGACAACATCTCCGAAGTAGACAACACTTCCTCCTAACACTTCCACATCTTACAGTGTTGCCAGATTGTGCAGATGGCCGGAGTTGTCAGGGGCGGTCAGTTTTATTGGCCACCTTAAGTGAACGACTTGGACTTAGTCTCTGTTGCGGCCGGCCGGCGGTCAGTTTTTATGTCTAAGACTGTACGTTCTCCAAACAATTGAGGTAGATGTCTTTGTACGAACCTAAAATACTGGTGGCCACTCAGACGGTCAGGAAGGAGATATGATCCAATGAGATTGTCGCCTGCTGTGCCGGCCCACATATTCACAGCAAAACGTAATTGATGGTGTGACTCTACTACGACGTGAGGGTTTTCCTCATCCCACACACGGTTATTCCTACTGTTCGATATACCATAACTATCAAATAAGGCCTCGTCAGTAAACAGCACGATTTGGAGGAAATCTAATCGATCAATCCATTGTTGGAGCAACCACTGATACAGTGCGACCTTTGGTGTAAAGTCAGACGCCTATTTCACGTGTAGTACAACGAGTACTTGTAGTGGGGACCGCTGCAACACGTTCCAACACCTCCTTTCCAAAATTGGGTGTGCGAGTGGTCCTCATGTTACCAGGTCTTTCCAATGAATCAGTCTCCTCCATTCGTCAATCGAGAGAAATAAACACTTGTCGTAACATGATGTCTGTTAGGAAATCGTTGCCTGTACAGCCTTTCAGCAGCGTGAGCGTTGCAACTTACTTACCCATACACGAGGTACATGTCAGCGTGTTCTGCGAAACTGTACCAGCACTACTCCATCCTATAGTACTGTACACCTCTGAATAGCACTGAGTAATTAATGGATCTCTCGTTGATTCATATCACGTTCTATCATGGGACAATGTAAATACGATACAACAGAGCCACCTTATGGACAAGTTGAAAGGTCTGTTGGATTCCTTTCATGTTAATTTCTTAAATCTGTTGTCATTTACGGCATAAATTCCTCTTCTAAATTTACTGTGGTGTTTCTGACTATCTGGGAGGAGACTGAGCAGTGAAACGTGTTACTTTTACACATAAACAAGAACGATCTGTCACACTACTACACTTTAAAACACAGTTCATATGTAATTCATGTCACACAGTCTCATACGGAACTTACATCCACTTTCTTTTATGTACTGTATATGATAAGATACTGTCATCCCTCTTCCCTTCTAGGTGAAAGAATGAATGAGCAAATGTATTTCTAGTTGCATGCTTGATGGTAGCAGACAAGCCTGTCTGCTAGAGAACAGTAGGACCAATGTCGGAACAGGTAGCTACGCTTTCTAAAAGCAGAGAGGCTTCCATTCTTAGTATGTTCCTGTCCGTCCGTTGTCATGTTGGCATAGGAAGCTGTCTCTCTGGTCACTTCCGTTCGTATTTCTGAAGCACACTCGGTAGGAGCCCATGTCAGTCTGTCCGTGGCGAGCGTCTGAAGTGGTAAGATCTCCGGCTAAGCGCGTCTCTGCTAAGTCCGTAGGACAATGGATTTCTTAAGTTCAGCCTAACTGAAAATTTAATCACCTTTATTTCAGGTTTAGCTCTAAAATATCTAATGTTATCTTAAATTGCAACGCAGTGTATTTTGAGTGTGAAGTTCAGAATATCTTCCAGTAGTTGCTTTGTCACTACTTTGTGAGTAAAGCGGAACCACGTGTTGATCAGTAACTCTAACTAAGATCATCAATCTTAAATGCGAATGTGCGTGAGATTATAACGTCTCGTCTTGACGATATTTTCTTTATGTTCAACCCACGTGGGGTGTACTTTGTGAGACCAGTACCACGTGCTTATACAATTGTTTGACTCATCAGGTTAATAATAAGACGATAGTAACCAGTTCTAGGTTCTTCTTTAGTAAATTGCGTTTCGATGTAATTTATTTTAATTATCAAAATTATTGTGGAGTTACACTCTTTGTGTAAACCAAGTTGACCATGTGAAGCATGTGGTGTAAGCATCAAAGTAGCCCTCAGCTATTCTTTTCGGGAAGATTTCACAGGGAGTTAGTATGGATTTAGTATACCAGTGTGTGGTAATTTCATGACGGACAGGATTGCGCTACGAACGTAACTTCTTTGGGTGAAAATTGAATCGGTTGGTTGTGGTTAATTTCCTCTTGCATATGTTTCAACGTTCTTTGTGTAATTTTATGAATGCAGTGTTGTATGCAGTCTCCCAATCTTGGCTCCATATTTGATGTGTTCCGTAAGATTACAGACTCACATTTTCACAATCCTAAATAAGGCACCAGTTTAGTTATGAATTAAGTTTAATATGCTGAAATTTCAATGATCAATGCTAAAATAAATTTCCAAATATAAACTGATTTATTTCTTTTTATTTAAATTCTCTTTTATATATATATATATATATATATATATATATATATATATATATATATATATAATTCACTGATTGTCGTATGACTATTAAAAGATTATAATTAATGTTAGTCTGGTTGGGAATTTGGTAAGCTAGACTGGATACCTGGTGAAACAGTTGCGCAGTAATGCAAGATTAACTTCCCCAGACAGCTCACAGCTTTTAACCCACTTTTATGGTCTTGAACATCAGCACCGCTTTCAGAACAAATTAATGCAACAACATTACAAAGTAAAGTAAACAAAACCTGCGTCATGACTTCCTAGTAATCGGGCTCGTCCTCCTTGTTTTCTTGCAGGAAATAATGAATGTGTATGTAAGTAAACTTGTATGCATGTTAGTTGTTAATAACTTGGAAAACAGTAATGCTAGACAACGCGGTAGACAAGTTTACTTCAATATCTCCTTAAGCTGGCTTCTCCGACCCAGGTTCTCTACCTCAAATTGTTCAATGGAGCATTCTTTATGTCCCATTGCATTGTTGCCCACTCTTATGGAAGCACCCTGTATGAATAAAAGCTTTGTACCTCAGTTTCCGGGAGGGGGGAGGATCAAGTGCCCCATATTGTTTCCCCTTGCGGACGCCTGTTGGTCTACTGTTGTTACATCACTACAAATTAAACTCCGAGACACTGTAAAGTCTAAAATACAAGTATTTAAAGCGTTCAATTTTTTGGTAATCACTATCGTGTTTAAACCATGGTTTTTTATTTCAAGTTTTAGAGATCTCGGACACTATAGTTCCACTCCCTAGATATCGACAGAATTCGATATAAGTCGTCATTGGTAAGTTAAACTCTGTGGCGAGAGAGGTGCGGAGAGAGCAGGAAGGAGAATTTTGTCCCCACGTTTAGGAGGGAGTAGGAGGGGGAATATTATCTGTCTGCCACACAGTGTTGCCACCTTAGGCATACATAGCGGCTATGGTCTAAATTACACACGGAATTAACATGGTTATGTGAAAGCATATCATAGAGTTGTTTGTGTTCAATCACACTCGTTACGCTATTTATTTTTCAGTTGACATATATGACACAAGTTTGTCACGCTACTGTAGTGCTACCGCTGTTAGATCACTAAAGGTGGCAGCAGTCGAAAGACAGTCACCACGAAATGTACGAGCAAGTGGAGAGTCGAAGATCGACTTAGCATTTCAGCGTAATAGACATCATGGACCTTCTCGCTACTGCCAAACTTTACAGCCTAACACTCATTGCAAGTGTTCAACAGCCGAAATTTAATCTAATATTCATTAAAATTAGTAATTGCCATATTATAAAGCGAGCAAGTTTAACATACGTACAAAAGTGAATAACTTTTTTTTTAAAAAAGACGAACTTCCTAGCTCTGGAGGGAGGGGGAGTTTGGACTCCGCCGTCGTCATCGTTTTTGTTGTCGTCGTCGTCGTCGTCGTCGTACGCATCTAGAGGCGTCGTGAGAAGGGGAACCTTTACTTGTTTCTCCGTTAGTACTGGCATATTATAAACATTATCTACTTTTCAACTGACTCACACTTAATGTGAGCTATGCAAGCGTGACTTCAACATCGCTCATAGGGTAATACCGACTGCAGACGTTCATAATAAGAACGAAAGAGACATGAAGGCATCCTCATATATATTCAGATTTTTGGTTATGGCGACAAGGACATTAAAAACGTTGCACGTGAGCTAGCAATAATTTTTCCTACTGTCAAATATAATATCATCTACACAAGTATGGATTGTGGAAATGAATTATCGAAGGAGATTATACATGATTTTAATATGGCTAATATGCCGTGTGGTCGAACTAAGGCAGAAGCAATTGTCAAAAGGTCTGGACTCCAAAAAAGAGTTCAGAACTTCACTGACATCTTGAATAATACAGCTAACTCAAGCAACTTTTCCTTTATTGGAACCGATGTCTCCGAACACAAAAACCGAAAGATGTTCCCTCTATTTGTACGGTATTTTCACCCTGAAAAGGTAAAAAGAAATAGGCTTGTGGATTTCATTGAACGGGCTGATGACACTGCATACTGTGTAAGATAATACAAATGTAAATTACGAGAAGCATAAGTCTGTGTTTAAACTGTTTCGGGAAGACAACAAGCATTTTGTTAAACCAAGTGCTCAAATCATATACTGCCTTATACAACAGAACACGGATGAGATGTAAATATTGAAATGCCTGTCAAATATATGTACATTTCTCTGTATCACCCATTGCAAGAAAATGTGATGTAGTTGTGCAGTTGAAATTTTGCGATTAAATTTCCCTTACACCTCTCTTAAAATCATGGTCAGATTTTGGTCATCCCCCTTAAAGCCGTGGTAATATGTAGGTCGCCCTACACTGCGCCATCAGTGTACACTTCAGTTTCGTCCTTTTGTGAATGCAGTATATTCTTGTGTAAAATGAAAGTTTTAGCAGCTGTACGATTTGTGGCGAAGTTAATGCTTCTTTGCGTGAAATCGCTGCATACGACAAAAGATAAAAAAAAGGGGGTCGTGTTGGCGTTCGTGACTGGATGAAGAAAAGACGCCTGCTCGGTTTCTCAGCTACCTTGCTGAAAGAAATTGTAGTGGAAGACCCTTGAAATTATTTTAATCATCTTAGACTGTCACCTAACAAGTTCACGTGTCTTCTAAATACAGTTAATAATGCAATAAGCGGGAAAGGTACTGCATGCGTGAAGCATTGTCGCGAGAGCTAAAATTATAAATCACATTGCGTTTTGTGGCAAGTGAGGATTCATATTCTTCTCTACAATACCTGTTTCGTTTTCCTAAATCTATGATTATTGCGAAATTTGTTCCAATCAAAAATATACATCTGCAGCAAGAACGTACCATTACAATTTAACTTAATTCATTGTGGCTTCGTAGTGTACGGTGATGGTTTCCCACTGTGACAGCCCTTCTTCCCCACCCAGTATTTCCTCGGCAACAGCTAACTGTCCTGAGGGTCAAGTTCTTTCTTTTGCCTTTAGACCAAGAAATGCTTCCACTTATAGATAATTAAGCACTGAATTTCCTCCATTAGTTCTATGATATATTCTTCTGGTAATCTTCGCATTTGCTTCATAATATTCTTGCAAAAACTGGCGATTTCGTCCCCCTCCTCAGGCTGATTTGAAATTGACCTCAGCTCATCGACAGCATTTTCGACATGCTGGAAAAAGGTCTTCGACGTACCTTTTCTTGATATTGTGTTGTGATGCTGTGTGCAAACAGCTGCTGCAAGATTGAACACTCATTCTGTCACTGATTTTGTTAATGCTCGGTATGGGTGGAGACTGTGATTCACTTATAGTGCGTCCTCCAATGCATGCTGATTTTCATCTTCTTCTTTTTCTTTATCATCCTGAAAGGGAGACAATGACGTGGTTGTAACTTGACTTGTAGATTACCATATCATAATTTGGTATCGTTCTATTGAACTGCAATGTTGGGATCAGTAATCCAGATTACTTTTTTACAGGTACCCCAGACTGAAGATGTATGGAAGGATATAATAAAGGACTTTGAAAATAGATGGAATTTCTCATACTTTCGTGGAGTAGAAGGGAAACCTGTAGTTAATAAATGCCCACCAAAACGTGTTTCTGAGTTCCACAATTGTAACGGCACTTTCAACATTGTTCTCTTTGCTGTTGCAGACAGTAATTAATGTTTCACTTATATTGATGCAGGTGAAGCAGGAAGGGCATCTCGTGGTGGTTTTCTTGCTAGCTGCACACTAAAATCGGGAATAGAATCCAGAACTCTCGGCCTGCCAGAAGATGCAGTTTTATTTGATTATGATGTTCTTATTAACACCGAATTTATTGAAACTTTTTGCAAAACATGGCCCACTGAGTTAAAAAAATGTGGGAAATATGTTTGGAATTCTGGTGACAAAATTTCGTGTATTTGAAAAGCTAATACCACTTCGCCAACAAATAGCGGACAAAATTCTCAGAGCTACGTGTGCTACTCATAACTGACAGAGAAAAATACCGCTCCAGCAGCAATATGTAGAACCACAATTGACAGACCACGAGAATGTGGATAGTGGAGTTCAACAACCAGGGACATGGGGAAGCATGAATGTTGGGGCTCTGATAGAGGCAAAGCTGCAAGCCGGCAGCAATAATTATTGGACATAGGCCGCATTAAGAACAGAATGGTTTTCGAACTACTTTCTTACAGATGGATCTATACCTTGGCAAAATTTAAGAATTTAAAAATATGTACCAGTACTACAAACTGTGAATACGAAGCGCTGATGTTACTTTTTAAATAAATGAATACTGAATAAAGGATTCAACTTACCAAATTTGTGTATCCTTTTCTCTTGTGCACCATTTTCCTTAAAAACGAATCAGCCTACTCAAACCATGGGATTTTCGTCTTGTAGACGGAGGCTGTTCCATAGCCAGATGTTTTTCTTACCTGAATCGTTATTAGTTCGTTTTTATGTGTACTCCTAATTGAATGTACTTTGCCCTGTAGCTAAGACGTCGTCAGTCCTTCAATGTTTAGATTGAGTAGGACGGCCTCAAGTGCAGCAACACGTCGGTGTTTGTTCTTGTTGTCAACATCACTGAAATGCTGCAACACCTATGCATAGCATAGAAGTCCCAAAAGCAAAGCATTTCATTCGTTCCCGACTTCATATTTGAGTTTGTTAACGCTATACGCCCCCCCCCCCCCTCATGATACATGGACCTTGCCGTTGGTGGGGAGGCTTGCGTGCCTCAGCGATACAGATGGCCGTATCATAGGTGCAACCACAACGGAGGGGTATCTGTTGAGAGGCCAGACAAACGTGTGGTTCCTGAAGAGAGGCAGCAGCCTTTTCAGTAGTTGCAGGGGCAACAGTCTGGATGACTGACTGATCTGGCCTTGTAACACTAACCAAAACGGCCTTGCTGTGCTGGTACTGCGAACGGCTGAAAGCAAGGGGAAACTACAGCCGTAAATTTTCCCGAGGGCATGCAGCGTTATTGTATGGTTAAATAATGGGTAAAATATTCCGGAGGTAAAATAGTCACCATTCGGATCTCTGGGCGGGGACTACTCAAGAGGACGTCGTTATCAGGAGAACGAAAACAGGCATTCCACGGATCGGAGCGTGGAATGTCAGATCCCTTAATCTGGCAGGTAGGTTAGAAAATTTAAAAAGGGAAATGGATAGGTTAAAGTTAGATATAGTGGGAATTAGTGAAGTTCGGTGGCAGGAGGAACAAGACATTTGGTCAGATGAATACAGGGCTATAAATACAAAATCAAATAGGGGTAATGCAGGAATAGGTTTAATAATGAATAAAAAAAATAGGAGTGCAGGTAAGCTACTACAAACAGCATAGTGAACGCATTATTGTGGCCAAGATAGACACGAAGCCCACGCCTGCTACAGTAGTACAAGTTTATATGCCAACTAGCTCTGCAGATGATGAAGAAATTGATGAAATGTATAATGAGATAAAAGAAATTATTCAAGTGGTGAAGGGAGACGAAAATTAAAAAGTCATGGGTGACTGGAATTCGAGAGTAGGAAAAGGGAGAGAAGGGAACATAATAGGTGAATATGAAAGAAATGAAAGAGGACGCCGTCTGGTAGTATTTTGCACAGAGCATAACTTAATCATAGCTAACATGTGGTTCAAGAATCATAAAAGAAGGTTGTATACATGGAAGAGTCCTGGAGATACTAGAAGGTATCAGATAGGTTATATAATGGTAATGCACAGATTTAGGAACCAGATTTTAAATTGTAAGACATTTCCAGGGGCAGATGTGGACTCTGACCACAATCTATGGGTTATGAACTGTAGATTAAAACTGAAGAAACTGCAAAAAGGTGGGAATTTAAGGAGATGGGACTTGGATAAACTGACTAAACCAGAGGTTGTAGAGAGTTTCAGGGAGCGCATAAGGGAACATTTGACAGGAATTGGGGAAAGAAATACAGTAGAAGAAGAATGGGTAGCTCTGAGGGATGAAGTAGTGAAGGCAGCAGAGGATCAAGTAAGTAAAAAGACGAGGGCTAGTAGAAATCCTTGGGTAACAGAAGAAATATTGAATTTAATTGATGAAAGGAGAAAATATAAAAATGCAGTAAATGAAGCAGGCAAAAAGGAATACAAACGCCTCAAAAATGAATTGACAGAAAGTGCAAAATGGCTATGCAGGGATGGCTAGAGGACACATGTAAGGATCTAGAGGCTTATCTCACGAGGGGTAAGATAGATACTGCCTACAGGAAAATTAAAGAGACCTTTGGAGAAAAGAGAACCACTTGTATGAATATCAAGAGCTCAGATGGAAACCCAGTTCTAAGCAAAGAAGGAAAAGCATATAGAGGGTCTATCCAAGGGCGATGTACTTCAGGACAATATTATGGAAATGGAAGAGGATGTAGATGAAGATGAAATGGGAGATACGATACTGCGTGAAGAGTTTGACAGAGCACTGAAAGACCTGAGTCGAAACAAGGCCCCGGGAGTAGACAACATTCCATTAGAACTACTGACGGCCTTGGGAGAGACAGTCATGACAAAACTCTACCATCTGCTGAGCAAGATGTATGAGACAGGCGAAATACCCTCAGAGTTCAAGAAGAATATAATTATTCCAATCCCAAAGAAAGTAGGTGTTGACAGATGTGAAAATTACCGAACTATCAGTTTAATAAGTCACAGCTGCAAAGTACTGACAAGAATTCTTTACAGATGAATGGAAAAACTGGTAGAAGCCAACCTCGGGGAAGATCAGTTTGGATTCCATAGAAATGTTGGAGCACGTGAGGCAATACTGACCTTACGACTTATCTTAGAAGAAAGATTAAGGAAAGGCAAACCTACGTTTCTAGCATTTGTAGACTTAGAGAAAGCTTTTGACAATGTTGACTGGAATACTCTCTTTCAAATTCTAAAGGTGGCAGGGATTAAATACAGAGAGCGAAAGGCTATTTACAATTTGTACAGAAACCAGATGGCGGTTATAAGAGTCGAGGGGCATTAAAGGGAAGCAGTGGTTGGGAAGGGAGTGAGAGAGGGTAGTAGCCTCTCCCCAATGTTATTCAATCTGTATATTGAGCAAGTAGTAGAGCAAACAAAAGAAAAAATCGAATTAGGTATTAAAATCCATGGAGAAGAAATAAAAACTTTGAGGTTCGCCGATGACATTGTAATTCTGTCAGAGACAGCAAAGGACTTGGAAGAGCAGTTGAACGGAATGGACAGTGTCTTGAAAGGAGAGTATAAGATGAACATCAACAAAACAAAACGAGGATAATGGAATGTATTGGAATTAAGTCGGGTGCTGCTGAGGGAATTAGATTAGGAAATGAGACACTTTAAGCAGTAAAGGAGTTTTGCTATTTGGGAAGCAAAATAACTGATGATGGTCGAAGTAGAGAAGATATAAAATGTAGACTGCCAATGGCAAGGAAAGCGTTTCTGAAGAAGAGAAATTTGTTAACATCGAGTATAGATTTAAGTGTCAGGAAGTCGTTTCTGAAAGTATTTGTATGGAGTGTAGCCATGTATGGAAGTGAGACATGGACGATAATTAGTTTGGACAAGAAGAGAATAGAAGCTTTCGAAATGTGGTGCAGCAGAAGAATGCTGAAGATTAGATGGATAGATCACATAACTAATGAGGAGGTATTGAATAGAATTGGGGAGAAGTGGAGTTTGTGGCACTACTTGACAAGAAGAGGGGACCGGTTGGTAGAACATGTTCTGAGGCATCAAGGTGTAACGCCGGAAATGCATATCCTCCTATTTCCATCTATTGTGCTATTATTTTCTTTCCTTGCTTTGTTACCTCAAGATATGACATTTCTGTCTCTTTGTATATTGTAATTGTTTTACTGTTTGTATATATATATATATTTATACATTTATGTCGATGTATAATTGGTTTGTTTCGTAAATATTATTTGTATTTTTACGCTGGGTCTTGCCTAGGGAAGACTGCTATCGAACGATTACGTCGATAGGTCGTGTGAAGAATCAAAGTGTGTAGGATCTTTGGTAGTGTTAACTCTGCCGCGTGGAGCGCGGGCTGAGCAGGGGGGTGTGGCGGGAGTAGCGAGTGGAGCAGGTGTGTTGTGTGACGCTCCCGCGAGTTGCCGCGCTTTCGGGGTTTGGCAGCATGTAATTGCGCTCGACTTGCGATGATAGTTTCTGACATGGTGTCGCGGACGGGAATCATTAACTAGCGCACATCAAGAGCCCGTTTCGTCTGGTGACCGTGTCGAGAAGAAGGCGCGCCGACATCCAGCTTCTGCAACAGCGACGGCCGACAATGAGTGACTGTCGCCACCTCCTCGACCGACGGCTTCAAACCTTCAATCAACCGACAAGGAAGACTGGACGCACGTAAAGTTTTAGAACTGTATGGCAGACCTCACCTTTTCAAACTGTTCCATTTTCGTCACTATAATTACAGCAACTTAGCATGAACGTTTGTTGCTCATTGTCCCAATTGCATTACCAAGCAGAGTCCCTTCCTTTTCCGAAATGAACCCGAGTGTCGTTGAAATTCAAACGCCAGCATTAAAGTAATATAGCTAACTCGTTTTCACTGCTTTAATTTCAAAATTCGGTTTAAGTATTTATAGCTGGCTACACTATTTAGATTACACAAGCACAAATTAAGAGTGCCAGTTTTGTTACCATATTTTAGCTTACCTGTGACTGCAGCTCAGCTTGGTACGTACTAAATTTTACTATTGTTAATTGTTCAGAATCATTTAATTCAAGTTCAAAGTTAAATCTCTTATTTCTAAATTGCGTAGATTCAAGTAGTTTTTGAAATGATTGTTGAGGTAGTCCAAGACTAACCGTATTTTACTGAATTTCGATGTGCTTCAGAAAGAAAGCTCACTATTAACTTCAGTCACTAAATTAACTTTCGATTTTCCGGTTTTATTAATTCTTTTGCTAAATTAAGTCAGGGTGTAGCGAAATTTATTACTTCTGACAAACTTTCAGTTTTCACACTACACGTGTCAACCTTCACTTGCCACGCTTCTAGTGCTAATTATATGTGTAATAACCTTTCTTTTTCAGTTACTATAGTAATTGTCCTTAGGACTGGCGACCGTGATTTCCCCCAAATCTCAAATACCTAATTACCGCTAGTTAATTGTTAACGTAACGGCTGCACATTTACTTTCTTTATTAACTTTACCCCTTTTCAAAATTAATTTCCACCAGTTTCATTAGAACATTTCCTTTCATTTAGATGTAACCCTTTCCTCCCTCTTTACTGACAGGTTAACTTCGGTGACGATTGCTTTTCCAAAACTCCCATTAGGTACACGCAGTTTCATTTTTCACTGTCATTAAGGTCGGTAAGTGAGGGGGAGGTTACAAAGGGATCACAAATTTAGCATTGGAGGGCAGCGTGGAGGGTAAAATCGTAGAGGGAGACCAATAGATGAATACACTAAGCAGATTCAGAAGGATGTAGGTTGCAGTAAGTACTGGGATATGAAGAAGCTTGCACAGGATAGAGTAGCATGGAGAGCTGCATCAAACCAGTCTGAGGAGTGAAGACCACAACAATAACAACGCTATACGGATGCATCTAACCTCAAAACTAGTGCAAGTAGTTTCGCCAAAGCTGGAAAGAGCCAAAAGTGCTTAGTTCCACCAACGACTTGCCCAACACACGCCGCGCATGTGCAGTGGCCGGGTAGCGCAGGTTCATGCAACCTAGAGTCGTCGTGTAAACTAGGCTTAACTGTCACTGGCATCGGGTGCTTCTCTGCTAATACTGACTGCACTGTGGATGGCAATTATAGTATTTTCCCTTTTCGGTGTATATTTCCTGTATGCATGGTATATCTATCCTATTCTTCAGATATCTTAAGATCTCTGTCACCATCATCTCACGGCATTACATTTTCCGACTTTTATCTCTGGGTTTTTGTTATCCATTGCGGGGAAATACACTACTGGCCATTAAAATTGCTACACCAAGAAGAAATGCAGATGATAAACGGGTATTCATTGCACAAATATATTATACTAGAACTGACATGTTATTACATTTTCACGCAATTTGGGTGCATAGATCCTGAGAAATCAGTACCCAGAACAACCACCTCTGGCCGTAATAACGGTCTTGAAACGCCTGGGCATTGAGTCAAACAGAGCTTGGATGGTGTGTACAGGTACAGCTGCCCATGCAGCTTCAACACAATACCACATTTCATCAATAGTAGTGGCAGGCGTATTGTGACGAGCCAGTTGCTCGGCCACCATTCACCAGATGTTTTCAGTTGGTGAGAGATCCGTAGAATGTGCTGGCCAGGGCAGCAGTCGAACATTTTCTGTAACCAGAAAGGCCCGCACAGGACCTGCAACATGCGGTCGTGCATTATCCTGCTGAAATGTAGGGTTTCGCAACGATCGAATGAAGGGTAGAGCCAAGGGTCGTAACACATCTGAAAGGTAACGTTCACTGTTCAAAGTGCCGTCAATGGGAACAAGAGGTGACCGAGACACGTAACCAATGGCACCCCATACCATCACGCCGGGTGATATGCCAGTATGGCGATGACGAATACACGCTTCCAATGTGCGTTCACCGCGATGTCTCCAAACACGGATGCGACCATCATGATGCTGTAAACAGAACCTGGATTCATCCGAAAAAATGACGTTTTGCCATTCGTGCACCCAGGTTCGTCGTTGAGTACGCCATTGCAGGCCCTCCTGTCTGTGATGCAGCATCAAGGGTAACCACAGCCATGGTCTCCGAGCTGAAAGTCCATGCTGCTGCAAACGTCGTTGAACTGTTCGTGCAGATGGTTGTTGTCTTGCAAACGTCCCCATCTGTTGACTCAGGGATCGAGACGTGGCTGCACGATCCGTTACAGCCATATTACCCTCCTGAACCCACCGATTCCATATTCTGCTAACAGTCATTGGATCTTGACCAACGCAAGCAGCAGTGTTGCGATACGATAAACCGCAATCGCGATAGGCTACAATCCGACCTCTATCAAAGTCGGAAACATGATGGTACGCATTTCTCCTCCTTACACGAGGCGTCACAACAACGTTTCACCAGGCAACCCCGGTCAACTGCTGTTTGTGTATGAGAAATCGGTTGGAAACTTTCCTCATGTCAGTTCGTTGTAGGTGTCGCCACCGGCGCCAACCTTGTGTGAATGCTCTGAAAAGCTAATCATTTGCATATCACTGCATCTTCTTCCTGTCGGTTAAATTTCGCGTCTGTAGCATGTCATCTTCGCGGTGTAGCAATTTTAATGGCCAGTAGTGTAGCTTGAATGTGACATCTCGGTAAAGGCTGGGCACGTTCAAAAGCTGTTCTCCCGTGATATCTTTAACACATCACAGTACACCTGTCCCAAATCCAATGTCTCTTGTCTTCGTGTGAAAATTTGCCGCAGTACACCACAGATATCCCTCTTTGGTGGTAAGACTACTTACTCGTAGGACGATTCAATCGGCTTCTTCTGGAATACAATAGGTAACTGTGTGGTCTTTTGGATACGCATCTTTAAAGGGGGGTAGGGTGGAATGTTGTTCAGGTGGGACATGAGCAGTTCACATTGAAGTAGCGCTGTCAGGGAGATGTGGTGTGGTCGTGCTACGCCTTTTCACCAGACGAAGATATTGATTCACTGGATCTTTTGTAACTCTTAAATGTTAAGCAACGAGGAAGATATGGGGGACATCCATTATGGTTGCAAAAGGGAAGAAATGTGGCATATTCGACGTAATGAAAGCACTGAACATATATCCCGAACGTTTCAAGCAATTTTACAGAATGTCTCAGAACTGTTTCTATGCTGCGTTAGACATAGTGAAGGGCAGGCAGTATTCAGACAAAAGCAACGAAACTGGAATGTTTTGATTCCTATTTTTCATATAATTGTCATTTGAACGTAAGCCTAAATATCGCAGATATTGCGAGAGATGTTCAAAATATTAGGACACTTTTCCATTTGATGATCCATAAATATTTTACTTTTGTAGACCAGAAATTCCTCCTTACAGGGCATAGTTTTCTACCATGTGATAGAGATTTTGCCCCTATACAGACGAAAAAAATATCCTTTCACCCAGATAACTGGATTCCAGTTATTGCTAACGCCTAGGACAATGGATTCTTTCTGAGCAAGATGACTCGAGAGGATTTCAGGGATCTTGGCCCACTAGACCAAGTGTTGCACAGAGGCTCAGTCAAAAAATCTGAATATGTGGAAGGAAAAGCCATAACATTCAGCAACCGTGGATTTGTCAAAGCATTGCAAAGACGCAAACATAACTAGGGCAATAAATCTGCCGCTAGATAATATTAAAGTTTTCTCTGCCTTGTGTGATAAAATCATTCCAGTAAAAAGTACTAAGCAGAAAGCCTTACTTGATATGCGATAGTATATCCCAGCTGAAAAACGGAATTTCTATGAGCAATTACCAAGTGAATAGTGGATTTGCACGTCAGACCGGCAAAACCCACTGAAGAGTACAGAAAATGTGATGCTGACTGTACATGTTTCATGTAATTAGAACAGGAATTGTGTTAATTATTTCCATATCTTCTGCTGCTCCTTGTGCAGATTTGTATTGCAATAAACATTATGTGTTTCGACCTGTCTTATTGTATGTCTGCATCAAGAAAGCCCAAATCGGTAAGCATAAAATAGATAAGAACAAAACATCCAGAACAAAGTATAATTTAGTTACCTCAGTAGCAAAATACCATTTCACAGTCATTGCTCGCTCGAACATACGCCATTTGTTCGACAATATGTGAACAAAAACATTTATTCAATGGTTTGGAAATGGAAAACTGTTGGCATAGAAAAGAAAGATTGATGTGCACGGTATGTAGCTAACTCTGCTGCTGGATATGCGATTGTCTATTTCTAGTTTTAAAATGAAAATAACTCTTAACGCAATGTTAACTTAAAATGTGACTGTAACCGACTTCATAAACTGTGTATGAGAGACACGAGCAACAAATTCACTTCCCCCCAGGGGGTCCACAAGTCTTTTGTGGATACGTGCCTGGTGAGCACGGGACCCCGGGCTAGTGCAGCTCTCTTTCCTTTCTGGGCTGCATACCTTCCCTTTCCACATCCTGCCCTGTCCACGATCTCCCCCCCCCCCCCCCCCCAGCCGCTTCCCTTCCCCTTCTCCCTCTCTTTCGGAGTATGTTTTGTGCCTACGTCCGGAGATGGACACTTTTGAATGTAAGACTTCGTTTCTCTTCTTTTATCTGTATACTGAAAAGCCTCTGTCCTTACTTTGTTCCTCTCTTTTCCTTAATTCTTCTCTATACCTTCTTCTCCACTGTAGCGTTTGTAATTCTTCTCTTCTTTCCTTTTCTTTGTTCCTCCCTTTCTCTTTCTTTCGTCCCTGAGCACGTCTGAAGGTCAACCTGCACGTTCCAACGCATAGCTGGTGACAGGATAACGCGTAATTCCATGCCCCGGGTAGACACGTAGGACACGTATATACTCTTGGTAAAGGCCAGGCCCAGGGAGGGGTAATTACCTGTGCTGTTACCTTCCGAACGTGCCGATTTGTCCCTCAGTCCATTTCTCAGGCGGTGTGACCTGAGATGTGGACTATCAGCTCAGGCGGGAATGCCCTCAGAGAGGGCCCCCACTAGGAAGGAGCGCGCCATCGGAGACGCCGGTAATCATGGGGGATATTTCCAGAATGGTTTCTTCTACTTCTACAGCTTCTGCCCACAAGAGAAAGATAGATGAGTCTCAGCCACGGACAATTCTTCCATCAGTGCCAAAGTTCCTAGTTGTTTCTCAGTCTGACAAAGGCCAAGACTTCTCCACTGTTAACCCTTTCATTATTCAGAAAGGTGTCAATGCAATTGCAGGTTCTGTAAAGTCTTGTTCCTGGTTATGAAATGGTACCTTGTTGTTAGAAACAGACAGTGGGTGCCCTCCAGGCACATAAATTGCTTCGAATTACAGTGCTACACACCTTCCCTGTCCAGGTGGAAGCACACTGTACTTTAAATTCATCATGTGGGATGGTTTATAAAAGATCAATTGATGGCTTGTCCAATGAGGACATTCAAAATTACATTGAGTCATGAAAAGGGTTGAAAAGGAATTGGTACCGACCTGCACTCTCTTCTTGATGTTTGACAGAGTTCAACATGCATCGAACATTAAAGTGGGGTATTAGATAATTTCAGTTTGCCCTTACATCCCCAACCCTAAGCATTGCTATCAGTGTCAAAGGTTTAATCACACCAGCCAGTGATGTTCCAATACGACCAAATGTGTTACCTGTGGCAGAGAGGCCCATGAGTGTGATTGTCCACCCCCGTCCCCTCGTTGCATCAACTCTATGGGCGACCACGCTGCTTCCTCTAGAGATTGCCCAACGTTTAAAAATGAACGAATTATTCAAGAAACCCATGTGAGGGAAAAGGTGTCTACCTTATTCGTCAGTAGAAAGCCCACTGTGCTCGCAGAGGGTAAATACAGCACAGTCCTCGCCTCTCCTCGACCTAATAAGGAGGTAGCTACAAAGACTTGCAATCTCACCTTTAGCGCCACGGTCGTTCAACCGGCCAGCCCAAAGATTGTCCGTTCAACCTCCCCACTATAATTGGCTCACTCTAAAGCTCAACCTTCATTGGCTCCAGCTAAATCACGGGCCCCAAAATCGGATGCCCAGACTTCTAAATAAGAGCCTTCTCATGAAGATTTTTTTACATACCCAGACCTCATAACCATCGACTCCTTCCCCATCTCAATGTCCTGCTTCCAAGAAGGCTCATAAGAAACAAAGTTCCTCTCCTTCTCCACTATGGCGTGTCTCTTCTACAGCGCCACCCAGTGGTACCCACCCTCAGCTGTCTTCCATGTTGCCGAGTTGCACCGCTGGTAGCCGATCACTGGCGGCAGGAGCTGCCCCCATACAACCTATCCTATATTCTTCCTCTGGCTGAATGTCGTTCCACACCATCAGCCGCCAGCTCTCAGCGGTCGTTGTGTTGACAGCAACTGTGGTGAAATGTTTCCCTTTTCTGTCCACCCTATGCCAATTATCCATTGGAATATCTGCGGAATTCGCTCCAATCGTGATGAATTGCCGATTCTCTTACGATCCTACTCCCCGGTCATCTTCTGTCTTCAGGAAACAAAGCTACATCCCCATAATTGCTTTCTCTTCCCTCATTTCCAGACAGTCCAGTTTGATCTCCCTGCTGTTGATAGCGCTCTGGCACATGGGGGACTTCTGATTCTTCTCCATGATACCTTCCATTACCACCCAATCCGCTTACACAATTCCTTCCAAGCTGTTGCTGTACGCCTTTCCCTTTCTAGATACACCTTCTCTCTTTTTACCGTATACATTCCATCGTTCACACTAATGGCAAGAGCCAATCTCCTTGACCTCCATGGTCAGCTCCCACCCCCCCTACTTGCTGGTTGGGGACTTCAGCGCCCACCACCCGCTTTGGGGATCTCCGCATCCTTGTTTGACAGGCTCCCTATTGACTGACTTCTTCCACCAAGCGGATCTTGATTGCCTCAACACTGGAGAACCTATTTTTTTGTCTGCCTCCATGTCAACCTACTCTCATTTGGACCTCTTGGTCAATACTGTTCATCTACCTCAGTGCTTTGAATGGTTTGCTCTTGCTGATACACACTCAAGTGACTATTTTCCCTGTGTCCTTCGATTAAAGCCACAACTGCCATTTATGCACCCAAGACGCTGGCATTTTTCCCAAGCCGATTGGGCACTTTTCTCCTCTCTAGCAACATTTTGTGAGCATCAATTTCCTAGCATTGACGATCAGGTCACTCATGTTACAGAAGTTATTCTTACAGCCACGGAATGTTCAATACCTCGTACCTCCCCTTTGCCCTGGTGCCCCCCCAGTTCATTGGTGGAACGAGGTGTGCCATGATGCAATACATCAGTGGAGGCGTGCTCTTCACGTTTTCCGCCATCATCCTACATTGCCCAATTGTATCTGCTTTAAGCAGTTACGCGCGCGATGCCGTTGCATCATACGTGATAGCAAGAAGGCAAGCTGGGACTTCTTTACCAGCTCCTTTAACACCTTCACTCCCTCATCTTTAGTTTGGAGTCTAATTCGACGGTTCTGCGGCATGTCTTGTTTCTCCCCGATCTCTGCGCTAACTGTCATGCAAGATACCCTAGGGGACCCAGTCGTAATTTCTGACTCATTGGGTCAACGCTTTGCTGAGATTTCGAGCTCTTCGAATTACCCACCAGCCTTTCTCCAGAAGAAACAAGCAGCATAAGTGCGACCTCTTGCTTTCTCCTCTCAAAATCGCGAAAGCTATAATACTGTTTTTTCTATGTGAGAACTCAAACACGCACTCTCTTCCTCTCGCTCTCTCGCCCCAGGACCAGATGGCATTCATGTCCAGATGTTGCTGCATTTATCATACTATAGTCTGCGTTACCTCCTTCGCCTTAATAATAGAATTTGGACCAACAGTACCTTTCCCAGAAGATGGCGGGAAGCTATCATCTTCCTGTTCTGAAACCTGGAGAGGACAAACATCCCCCCTCTAGCTATCGCCCAATGTCTCTCATGAGTAGTGTATGTAAAGTTTTGGAGCATATGGTAAATTGCCATTTAGGCTGGTGGCTGGAGTTCCGAAACTTTTTAACACCTGCCCAATGCGGTTTCCGAAAGCATTGTTCCACAGTTGACCATCTTGTTGCTCTCTCCACTTATATCATGATCAACTTCCTCAGGAAACGCTAAACAGTAACTATATTTTTTGATCTGGAGAGGACATACGATGCCTGTTGGAGGTCAGGCGTACTCCGCACACTGTTCTCTTGGGGCTTTCGAGGTCAGCTACCCATTTTCATTCATGAATTTATAACAAAGTGCACATTTAAGGCACGGGTGAACACTACTCCCTCCTATACTTTCTCCCAAAAAATGGGATGCCCCAGAGATCCGTGCTCAGTATTCTACTGTTTGCCATCTCCATTACTCCAATTATGGATTGTCTCCTTCCCGATGTCTCGGGCTCCCTCTTTGTCAACAATTTTACAATCTAATATAGCTCTCAACGGACCAGCCTTCTTGAGCGACGTCTTCAAGGATGTCTCGATCGTCTCCACTCATGGAGCATCGAAACCGGCTTCCGATTTTCTCCTAGTCAGACCATCTGTGTAAAATTTTGGCGTTGTAACGAGTTTTATCCGCCTTCCCTACATCTAGGCCCTTTTGACCTTCTGTTCGCAGACGTCGCCAAATATTTGGCACTTATGTTTGACAGAAAACTGTGCTGGTCTTCCCATGTTTCATTCCTTTCGTGTTCTGAGTCGTACCTCCTGGGGAGCAGACCGAGTGGTCCTCCTCTGCCTATATCACGCCTGAGTGCCCTCGAAATTGGACTATAAGCATAGTTTACTCCTCTGCAAGGCAGTCTATTCTTCGGCGTCTCGACTCTGATTGTGTTTAGCTCTGGAGCATTTTACACGAGCCCCGTGGAGAGCCTTTACGCTGAGACTGCTGAACCTCCACTGTCCAATTGGCGAGCTGTCCTTCTGAGTCATTATGCTAGTCATCTGTCTTCCATGCCTGCTCATCCAACCCATGCCCTTTTTTTTTCCACGCCTCCTTGGATTTAGGGTATGCAGGCCGCCCTTCCTCTCTATTGCCACCGGGAATCCGCTTCTGTCAACTGCTACATTCACTTTCCTTACGATTTCCTAAAACTTTCTTGACAAATGGGGGTATAGCGCCACCTTGGCTTCGCCACTGGACATGCCTTCTCTGTGACCTTTGTCAGTTTCCCAAGGATAGTACCCCCTCTCCCCTCCCCCCCGCCCCCATACTTTATCGTCAGGCATTTGCTGTTCTATGCGCACAAATGGAGGATGCCACATTTATTTACACTGACGGCTCAAACACCATCTTTGGTGTTGGGAGCGCCTACATTGTTGGCGACACCCCTATTAGATTTCGGCTTCCCAACCAGTGTTTGGTTTTTACTGCGGAGCTTTACTCTGTTCTCCAGGCTGTCCAATACATCCGTCGCCATAAGCGGATGCAGTATATTATATGCTCAGATTCGCTCAGCTATCTTCTCAACCTCCAAGCTCGTTATCCCGTCCACCCTCTGGTCCACCGGATTCAGGACTGCCTCCGCATGCTCCACTTGGCGGCATCTCTGTGGCATTCCTCTGGATTCCAGGGCATGTTGGTATCCGCGGAAACGAGGCAGCCGATATAGCGGCGAAGGCTGCAGTCTCTCTTCCTCGGCCCGCTGTTCGCATGGTCCCCTTTGCCAGTCTACAGAGCGTTTTATGTCGTCGTGTTGCTCTTTTATGGCACACACATCGGTCTGCACTTCCCGATAATAAATTATGGGACATAAAACCTCTTCCCTGTGCTTGGAGCTCTTCCTCCCGGCCTCGTCACCGGGAGGACGTAATTTTAACTAGACTCCGGATTGGGCATTGTCTTTTTAGCTATCGACATGTGTTAGGTGGCGATCCTCCCCCGCGTTGTCCTCTCTGCTCTCAACTGTGGACGGTGAGACACCTTTTACTTCAGTGCCCCTATTTTAATTCGCTACACGACCGTTTACAGCTGTCGCCTGATATATCTTCCCTTTTAGCAGATGACACTCGCTCAGCCGATCGCGTCCCTGCTTATATCATTGTTCGTGAGATTACATCGGTCATTTGAAGCTCTTTTCGGGGAAAACAAGCCCCCTTCAATAGCACTTTTCTAAGATTTCCTTCCGTTTTCAGTTTCTCTCCTTCTTGAATTTATCTCCCATTGCTGCTGATTTAAATTTCGGTTTTTTACCCTTCACTAAGCCACAGAATGGGCGCTTACGACTGTAGCAGTTTCGCGCCCTAAAACAAAAAAACAAAAAAAATTCGCATAGAGTGCGGCCATAACGTAGTGTGCGCCGCGTCGTAGCTCGCTGCGGACAATCCACAAAATATATCACTTATTTACTTGCTACTTGGAAGAGGTACTGCTCTCCTTCCACCGTTAAAAACAATTACGTTATGTTAGTTGTATTTCGTACGCAGCACTCTATGGCATAAAATCCATCAAACGTAAACTGGCCAGCAACAACATTCTTCACTGCAAATTTTTCAAAACATACTCGGTGGGTCATATAGGGTGAACATTGATAACACAGACAAACTGCAGGGATGGATTCTTGTCTGAAAATAGAGGAAAAAATTTTCTATGAACATGTGTCCGGAAATGGACGTTGTGCGTGCAACGACGACAGATCGTCCCTGAACACAGTACGGAGCTGCTTCGTATCCGCGTCACAACAGATGTTCGAAGTGGCCTCCATGGGATTAAGGACGATTGTCACGGTTGTCACGCAGGATACACACAATCGCACTTTGGCTTGCCTTACACCGTATTGGTGGGTCACTTGCCTAGAGCTTGTACTAGGGTTCAAACCGAGCGAGGTGGCGCAGTGGTTAGACACTGGACTCGCATTCGGGAGGACGACGGTTCAATCCCGCGTCCAGCCATCCTGATTTAGGTTTTCCGTGATTTCCCTAAATCACTCCAGGCAAATGCCGGGATGGTTCCTTTGAAAGGGCACGGCCGACTTCCTTCCCCGTCCTTCCCTAATCCGATGAGACCGATGACCTCGCTGTCTGGTCTCCTTCTTCAAAAACAACAACAACAACTAGGGTTCGTCCCAATATCGTGTAGAGCCCGGTCCTCCCAATCTGGTGTACGCGCAGTTCATCGCTATCCTGCGCGTCCGTCTGTCTGAAAAGCCCCAAAACGGGCTTGAAATGTTAAGTTCTAGGCGACTGGTGACCTCAGAAGTTAAGTCGCATAGTGCTCAGAGCCAATTGAACCATTTTGAAGCACAAATCGAATGGTAGTGGAGCAACAAAGAAGAATCTCTATTATCTTATGGATGCAATGCAATTTGCTATTCCTTTCGTAAAAGTAGTTGACTGATAATTTACCTGCAAACCGTCATTCCTCACCAGATGTTTCCGAAATGGAAAATCTCAACGACATAACCTTCTTTTCAGAAGACATTTCCTATGAGCTTGAGGTTATCACAACTAGCCAGCAACAATCACCCTCCTCCCCACGATCATGTCAATCCACATCTATGGCAACACCATCTCCGGCTATGGCGCTAGGACCACTTTCGGCAATACATGAGAACAGGGTGACACCGTCAGTTGATCCCACGGGTAGGAGAAAGCGAGCCAGGAAGAGGAAATGTTGAAACTTTCAAAGCAACGCATACAAAGGCTTTGCTGAATATTTTTCAGCACAGGCGGCGAAGATATCAAACGCCTCCACTGAAAAAGATAAGAGAGACGCCGTCAAACAGTTTTCTGGTAAGCCTCGTCCCATACCTCACGCAGATGAGCGATGTTCAGTTGAGGTGTTATAAACGAATTGCATTGCTCCTCATAGGAGAGGTTACGGGAACTCCCTCTCCTCAGCAACGAGCGAATATAATTTTCCACAATTTGTGATATGTTTCACGTACTTTCAGATTCTTTTACTTTTTTGTACAATGATTACCTTCACAAAAATTTAATGTCGTTATATCTTTACAGATAAACATAATCTTTTCATGCTTTTATATGTGTGGTACAAATGTAAATTAAAAGGATTATCTTAATGTCACAAATATTCGTTCTTCTGTACACACACATTCCCTCATATTTGTATTCATGTGCTGAATAGCTAGGGAGCTGTAATTTTCTCTAGGGCGATTCCTTTGACATTCTGCAGAATGCTAAAAAAATTTAATCCATATCTTGTAGTTATTTAGCACCAACAAACAACCGAAGATGAAAATTTCGCTCTATGGACGGATGCACCCATAGCACTCTGTGTCTTTTTCTTCCGCCAGTGCCAGAACATTACAGCATCCCCCTCATCACTAGAACTGATCATTATTCATGTAGTTATTGAAGGAAATAACCACCAAAGTTTTGTAGCTCCCTGTCGTAAGTCGCAAGTTGATTAATGAAAATCGTGCACATGACGAGTGCCAATCGACCTGTGTGGGGACGGCCATCGCTTGCATCGCGCGACGGACGAGACGAGAATCGCGTCCACGACAAGTGTGAATCGACCCGTGTGCGGATGGCCTTAAACTGTACGTGTCTGAGCGTAAGAAACACTGAAGCAGAATTAGCTGCCAGTCGATAACAAGCAAGTCGAGAAAAAAATAAATTTCACCTTAATTCTGTAGTACAGCTTCATGAACAGCAGAAAGGCTTGATCTAACGACGAAGCCCGGCATGATAAATCAGTTCACACCGTAATTATCGGTTCCGACAGGCTTTCCTGTCATTTGCAGCCCATTTCTCAAGCACTATTAGTAAAGTTCCAACAACAGCATTAATAAAGTTATCTGTTCTCTTCGTTTCAACAACGTCTTTAACACTATCATTTCGTACTGCTTCAATAACTCAATAATTGAGCTGTACAAGAGTTAAGAGTGTTGCCACGTGAGAGAATTACACGCTTTTTTTTTGTCAAAAACGATCTTTGAAACCTGCATGTGGCTGGAACAGGCAGTTGTACACGGATGTCGGAACAAGCAGCCGTGAAGAAGACTTCCTGTTTAGTATTGATCATACGCGTTGGATAAGTACAACGAAAACCATTTCACAATTGTCGACAACATCTGCCAAATAGCTCACAGAAACTAAACTGTTTCCAAAGCTACCTCCCTCTTTCGCTTCGTTCACTGATGATGCTTTTTCATGCATTTTGCGATCAATGTGCGTTTTTTACTCGATGCATTTCCATTAAGTATTTATAATGCAATCATTTCATATACGAATAAGCTATTTTCGTGTTCTTTCAATGTGTCATCTGTCAGTTAAAAAAGTAGTGACGTTTCTGTAAATATTGGTTTGCGTGAAAAATGATAATTAACTTTTCGCCAGCCGCTGTGACCGAGTGGTTCTAGGCGCTTCAGTCTGGAACCGCGCGACCGCTACGGTCGCAGATTCGAATCCTGCCTCGGGCGTGGATGTGTGTGATGTCCCTAGTTTAGTTACGTTTAAGTAGTTGTAAGTTCTAGGGGACTGATGATCTCAGATGTTAAGTCCCATAGTGCTCAGAACCATTTGAACCATCTGGATTAGCTTTTCGATTCCTTTCAAATTATCTGTACATGGTTTGATTTTCCAAACATATTGAGAAGTCACCCTATATACGGGGCAATTCAGCGGCCCCTATCGCTGTCGTTTTAAGCAGCCCGCAGTGTATTATCTGACCTTTATAAACTACGCCCGAGATTTTCATATTCCCTCTCTCGCTACACGCAAACTATTAGTTCTACCGAAATAAAATGAGTTGTTCCTCTTTCTAGGAAGTTTAATGTAGCTTTCGCTGGAGCCCACGGTTTCGATTCCAGTTATTCAAAGAAAAACGTAGAAAGTGACCTTCAAACGAATCTCCACCCCACATTTATCCCTCACCAGTCAGGATGTCTAGTATGTTGTTTGTGGCGCTCCCTCCTACCACCGTACAAAAATTTGCGACTGCACCAACTATTCTCGATATTCGACTTTTCTTTGTCTCTATTGATTACGCCACCAGAACAGTCGGCTACTTCGTCAACATTATTAATTGAAACGTGCCCGTGAGAATAATGAACGAAAAACGGCTTTTGTAAACGTTATGCTAAAACTAATTACGTTGACAACTCGATCCAAACTTAACCTTTACAATCACAGTAGTTTCGTAGACTGAAGGCCTGATGAATGCAACGATGTAATTGTTTATTTTGTACTGTTAAAATTCACAAAACTATTAGGTAAAATTTACACAAAAGTTAATGTTACAATTCGTAAGAGCTCGACTATGCCAGTGGCATAATAATGCCAGTCAATGTAGTCCAAAAAAGTTGAATGTGGGAAATAATTTTTGCAGTCACAAATATTTGTACAGTGGTAGCAGGGGCTGCCATGAACAACATACTAGAAATCCTGACCGGTGGGGGCTGAGTATGGGAGTGAGGTCACTTTTGCGCGTTTTTCTTGAATAGTTCGAAAACTGCGGCCTCTAGCGAAAACGTATCCCAGTATAGGACTAACAGTCTGCGCGTAGCGAGCTAAAGAATATGAATATCTCGCACGTGGTTTATGTAGGCCAGCTATAACATTGCGCGTTACATAATCGGTATATCTGAGTGCCTCTCGTAACACCCATCGGCCTTGTGATTCAGCAGAAATTTGTAATTCCGTTTTTGCAATGTGTAGATGCAGCCAACCTGCTCGTTTAGCGTTGCTCACAATGTGTTAGCTTGCGGGACTGGAAGGTGAACCAGACCAGGATCGAATCCGTGTGACGTTTTAACGACCATGGTCGGTCCACAGGTCAACGGCCGTGTGGTTTTAATGCGGTTTCCCACATCCGCTCAGGCAAATACTGGTCTGGTCCCCAATTTCCGCCTCAGACTATGCGATACGTTACACAAACAGTTAAAACAGTATTGCACACAGCACAAAGTTAACACCTTACAGTAGGTGTTTTAACAAACTGACATTTGCTCTTAACAGTTTTTTAGTCTACACTGCCTACGGCAATGTGATATGATCCTCCAACTGCCGAGAAGGCCGGCCTGATGCTGTTTTCACCTCTTCACGAATTCCAGGGTGTCCTTTGTACACTATCACTTTATTGAACCTCAGAAACAGAAGTCAAGGTCTGACATATCAAGTGACCTAGGTTGTCATGCAAAGTTCATACGTGAACCCGTTGCTTTGTTGTGAAAGAGCCCAGGTGCAGTGTGTGTGCTGCGTGAGCCATCCATTTGTATCGACACCAGTTGCCTCGTTCTTAAATCAGAACCCCGGAGCATTAACGAATAACCCGTCCCGAAGAAAGGCGGTCTCATTTTTGCCATTCAGACTCATTGGGGACCAACAATACATTATCCGATAATACCACCTGAGCGACTGACAGTCCATCGGTGTTGACTACCTTCCTCGCGCAGCTAGCGAGGTTCATAATGGTTCAAATGGCTCTGAGCACTATGGGACTTAACATCTGAGGTCATCAGTCCCCTAGAACTTAGAACTACTTAAACCTAACTAACTTAAGGACATCACACACATCAATGCCCGAGGCAGGATTCGAACCTGCGACGGTAGTGGTCTCCCGTTTCCAAACTGCATCGCTCGGAACCGCTAGGCCACACCGGCCGGCAGCTAGCGAGGGTTCACCAAGGCCTGCGAATGTTCGGCGGAACGATTCGAGGCCCAAGAATGCATGGAAGAACGATTTGGCACTTCTGTACAGCCAAGCTGTGACTCGTCTTAAACAGGGCCTCTTTAAAAAAAGTCGATAGGGAGGTTTAATGCCCACACACAAAAGACTAGCCGATTAGCCTTGTTCTCTTCTTGAAAGCTTTTGGTGCACGTTCCGCCAGTGCGGGTGCATTTTTTAGTCTTTTAAAATGCGATATGCCTCGCAGCGTAAGACTTTTAACTCTTCGAGTGTATCATACACAGCACAATAGCATTGTTTCAAACTTGAGCAGGCCTGTTTCACTGAGGGCCAATCACGAGTCTCTCGAAGTCATTGTATTAAAGCCCGCAACATGTCTGCCCAAGCGCGCATTCCCTCTCCTTCCCTGTACCTCCCCGCTACACTGAGCTGCTTCTCCTGCAACTGCATTACATGTGCCTAAACGAATAAAATGGACATTATAGAATTTTTGCAGGAAGCTCCACGACAGTAACAACTAGTACGGAACAGACGTGTTAGCTCTCAACCACAATCAAAAGTACTTTGCTACTTCTCAAGGTTTGTGCGTCACGGTGGGAGGAAGAGAGGTGCCATCACAGACAGCTCCAGTGGCCTATAGCGCTTGTCATAAACATAAACAGTTGTTCTGCACGTCTTCCTTGCCTGTCTGACTGACCTGTACCATAGAACAGAGATTATACAGAATGGAAACTCGGCTGCTACGCTATTGAAATCGAGTAAATATCTGTGTCTGAAGACGAAGGCGAACGGATACGTTTTGTTTACTTTACTAATTCTGCATTTCAGCTGCTGGGCATACCTACAAGTAAACAGTTGTTTTATGTACTGTTACAGCTAGAAATGTATAATGAGCAATAGTAAGAGAAAAGACCACAGAGGAAAGTAACGAATGGTTCCCAAAAACTGGCCGATAGCCGTACGTGACAAAGATGAGTTTCCCGATTTTTGTTTTGTTTTGTAAACAATAAAAGGTCACTAAACTGTAAGAAATGCTGCAAGTAAATGAAGCAAAACTACAACTTTTGGAGCTAGTTTTTCGATTGAGGTTCTCCTTTTCGTTTAAAATATTAAAGCGACTTGTTTCGCATTTGCGCGTTTTCTTCACTACTGCATCGATTCTGAGGAAACTAATTGGTGCACAAAATAAATTTTTTTCGTACTTTATTGTTTCATATCACAGCCCGATGATAAGTGTCTATTTTTTTGTATCTGCCACAGTTACTATGATACTTAATTTCCTAGTACTCCCAAGCATAAAATTTGAAGTTTTTGCAGTGAAAAATGTAGTCGCAGGCTGCTTTACGTTTGATTCTTTTTAGGTGATACATTGATGTGTACTAAATGTTGCTAATGCTTCGAAATTATTTTTAAAGTTGGAAAGAAAGCCATATCTGACTAGAGTATATAGAAAATACACTCCTGGAAATGGAAAAAAGAACACATTGACACCGGTGTGTCAGACCCACCATACTTGCTCCGGACACTGCGAGAGGGCTGTACAAGCAATGATCACACGCACGGCACAGCGGACACACCAGGAACCGCGGTGTTGGCCGTCGAATGGCGCTAGCTGCGCAGCATTTGTGCACCGCCGCCGTCAGTGTCAGCCAGTTTGCCGTGGCATACGGAGCTCCATCGCAGTCTTTAACACTGGTAGCATGCCGCGACAGCGTGGACGTGAACCGTATGTGCAGTTGACGGACTTTGAGCGAGGGCGTATAGTGGGCATGCGGGAGGCCGGGTGGACGTACCGCCGAATTGCTCAACACGTGGGGCGTGAGGTTTCCACAGTACATCGATGTTGTCGCCAGTGGTCGGCAGAAGGTGCACGTACCCGTCGACCTGGGACCGGACCGCAGCGACACACGGATGCACGCCAAGACCGTAGGATCCTACGCAGTGCCGTAGGGGACCGCACCGCCACTTCCCAGCAAATTAGGGACACTGTTGCTCCTGGGGTATCGGCGAGGACCATCCGCAACCGTCTCCATGAAGCTGGGCTACGGTCCCGCACACCGTTAGGCCGTCTTCCGCTCACGCCCCAACATCGTGCAGCCCGCCTCCAGTGGTGTCGCAACAGGCGTGAATGGAGGGACGAATGGAGACGTGTCGTCTTCAGCGATGAGAGTCGCTTCTGCCTTGGTGCCAATGATGGTCGTATGCGTGTTTGGCGCCGTGCAGGTGAGCGCCACAATCAGGACTGCATACGACCGAGGCACACAGGGCCAACACCCGGCATCATGGTGTGGGGAGCGATCTCCTACACTGGCCGTACACCACTGGTGATCGTCGAGGGGACACTGAATAGTGCACGGTACATCCAAACCGTCATCGAACCCATCGTTCTACCATTCCTAGACCGGCAAGGGAACTTGCTGTTCCAACAGGACAATGCACGTCCGCATCTATCCCGTGCCACCCAACGTGCACTAGAAGGTGTAAGTCAACTACCCTGGCCAGCAAGATCTCCGGATCTGTCCCCCATCGAGCATGTTTGGGACTGGATGAAGCGTCGTCTCACGCGGTCTGCACGTCCAGCACGAACGCTGGTCCAACTGAGGCGCCAGGTGGAAATGGCATGGCAAGCCGTTCCACAGGACTACATCCAGCATCTCTACGATCGTCTCCATGGGAGAATAGCAGCCTGCATTGCTGCGAAAGGTGGATATACACTGTACTAGTGCCGACATTGTGCATGCTCTGTTGCCTGTGTCTATGTGCCTGTGATTCTGTCAGTGTGATCATGTGATGTATCTGACCCCAGGAATGTGTCAATAAAGTTTCCCCTTCCTGGGACAATGAATTCACGGTGTTCTTATTTCAATTTCCAGGAGTGTAGAAGTTAATTTTATCTGAGCCCGCTGCCTGATGGAGCAACGTGTGAGTGACTCACAGCTCAGTCGTGGACAGTGCGTGCAAATAGATGCATGTTTCCCAGATTAGTGATCGCGAGTTATTGTTGTACTTACTGCTGGAAGAAAATGATGCTGAAAACATCACACACAAACAGGTGCATAACGGAAAATCTGCAACACATCTCATATCTAGGACAAATTTTGACAAAAGTTTCTCCACGACACTTATGTCATCACTTATTAAACGAGTATGATTCTCATTACATAATATGTTAGAGTGAACTTATAAGTCTGGAATTAATACGAAACATTTGTATAAATTAAATTTTAATGCAGCCAGCTGTCTTGTTTCAAAGTAATACCTACGTTAATTTGGAATAAATTTGCCGACCGCAAATATCTTCCCATCAGCTGTGTTAGGTATAGACATACTACCAGTTAGTGACACGTGAAAATTTATGGCGGACTCGGATTCGAACCCGGATTTCCCGCTTGTCACGAACAGTCGCCTTAATCACTTCGGCTGTCTGTGTACAACAATTTGTTTCGAATTAATTTCAGACAGCTGTCAATCGTCATTAATGACTGTTCATCCAGACATGCAAATAAATAATACCTATGGGTTACTTTAAAAAAAGTGGCTCTGAGCACTATGAGACTGAACATCTTAGGTCATCAGTCCCCTAACCTAAGGACATCACACACATCCACGCCCGAGGCAGGATTCGAACCTGCGACCGTAGCGGTCGCGCGGTTCCAGACAGAAGCGCCTAGAACCGCTCGGCCACACCGGCCGGCTTTCCTTTCTGTTTACTCTCTTTTCTGTGCCTGTAATCCGCTACTGCGATGAAGAAGCGCTGCTAAGATGCTGCTCGGTAAGTCCTACCGAGCGAGGTGACGCACTGGTTCAAAATGGTTCAAATGGCTGTGAGCACTATGGGACTTAACAGCTATGGTTATCAGTCCCCTAGAACTTAGAACTACTTAAACCTAACTAACCTAAGGACATCACACAACACCCAGTCATCACGAGGCAGAGAAAATCCCTGACCCCGCCGGGAATCGAACCCGGGAACCCGGGCGCGGGAAGCGAGAACGCTACCGCACGACCACGAGCTGCGGACTTACTGGTTAAAGCACTGGAACGGCGTTCGGGAGGAAGGCCGTTCTCAGCCCCGTCCGACCATCCAGATTTAGGTTTCTTTGATTTCCCTAAATCATTAAGGAAAATGCGAGGGTGACTCCTAATCTTGCTTCCTTCCTTTTTGGAGTAGTGGTTATTATTCGTGTGCCAACGGCTTCGGGCCAGTGGTAACATCGAACCCAGGTTACCGAAGTTAAGTGCTGTCGGGCTTGGCTAGCACTCGGACGACTCACCATACGGGTCTGCCGAGTGCTGTTGGCAAGCAACTCAGCCCTTGAGTCCAATTGAGGAGCTACTTGATTGAGAAACAGTGGCACCGTACAAGAAAACTGACAACGGCCGGGAGAGCGGTGCGCTGACTTCATGTACCTCCGTTTCCGCTTCCGGTGACGCCTCAAGGCTGAGGATGACGTGGCGGGCGGTCGGTACCGTTGGACCTTTAAGGCTAGACTAATTTGGCACCGATGTATAGTATGGGCATGTAAAATTCCACTTTTAAAAAAAGGTTTTTTATAACGAGAAGCAAACTGACGATTCCCGCCGACACAGAGCATCGCATGTAACAGGCGATGATGAGTGTTTGGCTTGACTTCATTTACAAACTCACAAAAAAAAGTAAACTATCTTCTGAAACACCGGAGGAAACTGACTACTCGTATTACAATTTTTCGACAATGTCGTCGCAATATCTTCGGCCGTACACGAAATAAAAGCGATGTCGCGTCTCAAGCGACCCATCATATATACACTCTAACGTAAGACGAAAAAAAAAAAGACTCACAACGAAGGAATTATCCGAACGGGATGGAAAAACGTAAGTGTGCTGTACATGTACAGACAAACAAACAAACAATTATAATTTCAGAAAAGTTGCATGATTTATTCAAGAGAGAGAGCTTCACAAACTGAGAAAGTCTCTGGTCCTTATGCAAGCAGTTATTTGTTTTGGCATTGACTGACACAGTTGTTGTGTCAAATGCTGTCCAATTGACGCGTTAGACTGGCAGAATACCGAGATGGTTGGAAGGCCTAGCCCATATGCTCCAATATTCTCAACTGCGGAGAGATTTGGTGATCTTACTGGTCAAGGTAGGGTTTGGGAAGCACGAAGACAAGCACACCAATAGTACTTCCCGCTCCGCAATACAGGGTGAGCACAAAGTCTTACCCTGATTATAACAATTTATTACAGAATAACGGTTTGACATAATAATTTACATTTGATGCCGTTACATAGGTTAGTGTTACTAGTTTTTTTTTAAGACCACTTACGTTAGTGAACCTCAACGTGTGTTCCCTTGGTAGCTCGGAGAATATCGAGGCGGTATTCCAGTTGCCGTCAGGTGTTTCGTAACATCTGTTCTGTCACAGTACCCACAGCAGCTTGTATCCTAGCCTTCAGTTCGTCGGCGTCAGCAACTGGCGTGACGAAGACTCTGTCCTTGATATAGCCACAGAAAAAAAGTCAAGCTGCGTAATGTCTGGAGAGTGGAGTAATGTCCGAATCGGTGGATTGGAAGGAATGGTCCAACACCTTGGCCACCCCGCTCTCCAGACATTACGCTGGCGGGAACTGGAATTCCGCCTCGACATTCTACGAGCTACCAAGGGAGCACACGTTGAGGTTTACTAACGTAAGTGGTTTAAAAAAAAACTAGTAACACTGACCTATTTAACAGCATCAAATGTAACTTATTATGTCAAACGGTTATTCTGTTATAAATTGCCGGCCGTGGTGGCCGAGCGGTTCTAGGCACTACAGTCTGCAACCGCACGACCACTACGGTCGCAGGTTCAAATGCTGCCTCGGGCATGGATTTGTGTGATGTCCTTAGGTTAGTTAAGTTTAAGTAGTTCTACGTTGTAGGGGACTGATGACCTCAGAAGTTAAGTCCCATAGTGCTCAGAGCCATTTGAACCATTTGTTATAAATTTTTATAATCAGGGTAAGACTTTGTGCTCATCCAGTATATACCGGGTGTCTCACCTAACTCTGCCACCTCAAATCTCTCTGGAACAACAATAGATATTCAAAAACGGTTTCCACCAGCATGAACGTACGGCAGGAGCTTAGGAAACCAAATACTATGCGAAATTTTAAAACGTAAACAAATACTATTTTCTACGCAAACTTTTGTATTTTTAAATGGACACCCCCTTTTATTTCGTATGCAATCAATAGCATGGAAAATCACAGAAATCATGGTGTTGGTTGCATCGCAATACGTCAATTACATCCCGAGAAATTGCGAAGCGAAGTTGACGCTTGGAATAAATGAAGCGCACAGCTAACCCACGTCCTGAGACTCAAGTGTGCATCTCACGCTGCCTGTGTCAGGGGCTCACACAATGGGAAGGTATGCACAATCCACAAAAATAAACAAGTAACACGTCCAACGCAAAGTTACGTTTTTCAAATTGTAAATGTATATTTATTCTAGCGAAATGACAACTAGAGCTACAATTAGAGATAATACATTTGAATTCACTTTGCTAAACACGTTTACTAGTGCCCTGTCGCCCACAGAAACTGTATTGTGTGCATTACATCCAGCATAGAATATACACACACATCTTGACCATTGAAACTGTGTCACGTCAACGTATGTTCGAAGTGCCCTCCATTTGCATCAATACATGTTTGCAGACGGGTAACGAGAGAGTGTTGCACAGATTGTAGAGTTTCTACAGATATTGCCGCACACGCCGCAGTATTACGATGTTGCATATCCTCTGTTGTCGTTGGGTGTTCTTGATACACTCTGTCTCTCACTGCGCCCCAGAGAAAGAAGTCTAATGGCGTCAAGTTGGGAACCGTTCTGGCCATCGCAAGTACCTCCCCACCCCCCACCCACCTATTTGGAAATGTCGCATCTAGAACGTCTCTGGCAACTTTTGCATTGTGTGCGGGACATCCATCATGTTGGAACCACATTGATAGACGAGTTTCCAATCCTAGATCCTCCATGAGGAGCGCTAGTGTGTGTTGAAGAAATGATGCATATCGCTGTCCATTCAATGTCACACGGTAAAAATAGGGACCTACAATACAGTTAGCAACGATACCGCACCAAACATTGACACTCCACTGTCGCTGATGAGCAACTTGACAAATCCAGTGGGGATTTTGCACGGACCAGTAGAGCATGTTCCGCATTCACATTACCATGATTTGTAAATGAAGCCTCGTCGGTAAATAATGTATTGCTTAGGAATACTGGATTACCTTGCAACTGCTGAAGTGCAAGACGACAGAATGCAATGCAGGATTCAAAGTCATTCCCGTACAGTTCTTGATGCAGTCAGATATGCAACGGATGAAACCGACACTGATGCAAGATTCTGCACACACAACTGTGGCTTATTCCTACACCTCGCGCTGTGCGCTACAGCAGCCAGAACAGCAATTTCGTTTCCATTGCCAGTCGCGTACGTCGACGTTTTGGGGGAGCCCAGCTTCCTGTTTCCGTGAGTGTCTTGCAGATGTTGACAATGGTTCGACTTGACGGACACCGCCGATCTGGGAAGCGTTCAGCATACAGTATCACAGCTGCGGTTGCATTTCTGTGACATTCGCCATAAATTAAAATAATATCTAGTTTTTCTTCATTACGGAAGGCCGGCATATCGACTATATGACGGCAAATGTAATAAGCCACAGGAAAATAGATTTTAATGTGGCAACGTATGTGAATTACTTTACAGTATGAGAGCAGTTCAGCAGACCAGATTAGAAGACACTTGTACACTGAAGGCAGAGCGTGCCGTGGTGTTGTTGGTGTGTTTACGACAGCATACAAGCGCCAGTGCAGGCAACCGCTGCTCTGAGCACAGTACTACATGCGATGCATTACGTCAGAAACTGTGACGCCGTTGCTATCCTTTACAAGCCACATATTTCAGAACCTATGAGGTTCAGAAACGAGAACTCAAGTGTGTTACCACTAACTGTATCTCTAGTTGTCATTTTGAAACAGCAAACATTATGCGCAGGGCCTCCTTCATTCTGATACCGTATTATTTGACACATTAGAAGAGGTGGACCGGTTTAAGTAAGGTACTGCTCAACAAGGGGCTTAACTATCCCCCTTTAGGAGAGCCATCAATGAAATATGGGCCTATGATGTGTTGTCATACAATACCACACCATACATTAACATTCCACTGACGTACGTAGCATAAATCTTCGTTCGTTTAGAGGAATGCCTCGAAACGATTTGGTTCTTCAGATTACAATCCAGTTCTTGAGATTACAGTTCAGTTCTTGAGATTGCAGGTCAGTTCTTGACATAGAATTCAGTTCTTGAGATTACAATTTGATTCTTTTTCACACAATACTTCTCATTTCAAACAACAAATAAGATAACATTCTTTGGGAAATATTTACAGTTTTCAGATATATATAAATCTACGCTAAAAACTAATGTGGAGATACTTTTACTACAACTAAATTATAGTCCCAGTAATATCAGTCACATAGTCGTCATACAATAACAATTCCGATGGTCTGTGAACTATGTATAGTTAAAACCTAATGCACATATACTTTTACTTTAACTAAATTACAAAGTCCCAATAGCACCAATGGATGAATAATAGCTCCGATGGACTACGAACCATGTACACTTAATAACTAATTTGACTTGGATGGCTAGTGGCAGGTGCAACTTAAAAACTATTCTATTTACAAATGTACATGGCAGACACACACACACACACACACACACACACACACACACACACACACACACACGGGTGCGCGCGCGCGTGCGCACGCACGCACGCACATGCACAAACTTCCTCATAATATGATAAAAGGACTGTACTATTCTTTCACGTTTACACCTAGTCTCATTCTCTCCCTTTCACTCAATCCGAGTCCCCCATCCCTTCTGTCGCAACTAGTGACTAGTGAGAGGATGAGCGAGTTTCAGTGCTGTCATCACAAATGACCCTTCTGTCTTCAGGAGGCGACAGGCGGATTTTAGATTGCGGTACAGAGTGAACCTGAAGTCCTCTCGATAGAATACTAGTTTGCTATAGCATATGAGGCAGCTGCAGTGCAGCACCACGAGCACCACTGTACAGGCAAAGGGAGGGATATATTTTTCTTATTGTAATCTCCAGCAGTGTCTCATCTTGGGGATGGAGCTGGTTAGAATCACCCAGGCTATGGAGATGGCTCTCGATGCCATATGACACACACCCTTAGCCTACCTCTGGGTGGCACCTTCCAATGTGCGATACACATACATTTTATTTTATTTATTTATTTATTTATTTATTTATTTATTTTTTTTTTTTTTTTTTTTTTTTTTTTTTTTTTTTTTTTTTTTTTTTTGCAGACCTACAAACTCAACAATAGGTAACCCATTCGCCTCATCATTCATACGGCCGATAACCTTGTAGTTCTTTGGAACAATACTATAAGGATTACCGGCCACATATCCAGACATGTCAAATTCTCCATCATAGCAGCACATTACTTCATATGGATCACAGTTCTTCACACGATAGATGAAGCTAGTTGTATCCATATCCGGTAACTTTGGAGCTGCGAAATGAGTTTTCGTAAACTCATAATGGAATCTGTACATGTGGAGTTTGGATAGATCTACTATGCACATCACAACATAAATAGGTTTAGTGAACTCTACTGCAACCTTCGCTATCTCCACAGCAACAAAATCTCATTGAATATTGTGACCCACTTAAAATTTGATCTGGCGATGCATTCTCTTATGCCCCATTACCCATCCCAGTCGATTCTAATCAAAATTTCACCCTGCTCCCACAAATTCTCCATTGTTTGGTGGAAACTGAATTATTCATCTCATGTTCAAATCAATATACCAGGGGGACTGTTTGAAGGAGATAGCCTGGGTGATTCTAACCAGCTCCATCCCCAAGATGAGACACTGTTGGAGATTACAATAAGAAAAATATATCCCTCCCTATTCCTCAGTGTTGTCATCAGTTCTGGGGCGGAGCGTCCTCACAGAACTAGTTCCTCTGTTCATAGCAACAATTCGGCATGTGCATCATGCTAACCTATAGGGTATGTGAGTTCTGCTTCCACCACATATCTCACATCAGAAACAGCCTGGCGGCTTGAGTTTTCCACCTATTGAAATTCGCCAATCGGCAGTGATTGTTGCATAGCGAGCACGTGTAAGTTATTTACATCCAAGTGCACGATATAACTTGAATCAAGGGATGTAGTGAACCTGTCACCCATCCATGGGTTATTTGCCTTGGCGTGCCTATGGACACATTGTCAAAGTCTTCCACGGATCTCTCGCTCTAAGAAAAGAAGCATGTTAGGATCAGTCAATAGTTCGATGCTGAGCTTTGTTTTCTTGAGCAATGCGTACCAAGACAACCCATGTGCTGCGTAATAGAAGACAGGATCGAGAGAATATGAGGTCATGCATAGACTCCAGAACTTCTTGAAAATATCCACAAGCAAGCGCACATCTGTGTCCATGTAAATCTGTGTCTACGCTCCTAAAGTGGAGATGCTGAATTCCCACCAGACATTCACGGATTCCCATACTCGGATCTGATACAACATCACCTTTAAGATTTCTGGAGAATGCAGTTATGTCGTGTAGTCTGGTTTCGTTGAGTTTTGCCATACTATCCAGATTCTCATATGGGAAAAGCCCTTTCCTACTCACAAGCTGAAACTTTTCCTCATCCAGAAACGCAGCTCGAGTGATGTGCATATCCTCCCAATGTAGAGTTTCTGGAGTGGTGCATGCATAAAGCGTAGCGAATCAAGGAAGCGGAGCATAATTCTTGTCGTCATTCGTTTGGAGAATGAAATATATTTCTCAACACTTTCAGGCAGGACACTGACGTGATCTTTCTTCATGCTGAAATCAGCCAAGTGCTCAACAAGACAGTGAGCATCATACCCACTTAATGTATTGAAGAAAACGGTTATGTGTCATGTTAATTGATACTTCACGTTGCACGTATTACGAGCTGCACCACACAACTTCCAAATAAGATGACAGTGATTCCTACGAGGAATTTCTGCTTTCCAATCTAACGGAACCCACATATATGATAGTGAATCGCACTCCTACAAATCTTCATTCTCCTTTGATTTGGTCATGGGAATTTTAGCGCTGTAAAGCTTATCAACCTCCCATGAAAGTTTTACGAGCTCAGTGAGCAGCCAAACAGCAGGATTATCCCCGACATAAGATTTGTAGCGCATATGGTATGTCTTCTTCTGTGAAAGTAGTATGTGGGGCTGTGGGGTCACCATCACAGTGTCAAGGAGCGAAAGAGACATTTACAGTTGGCGTACACCACAAATGGGCATTGCTCCTTATGGTGAGCGTTTTTACAAACTTTATGAATTTCTTGTCCTTAGTAGGCATAATAACACGTCATTGGAAGCGCAACCAACTTGAAGCTTTGCTAAAAACTCGCTTTTCGAAAAGGCATTGTGGCACTTTAAGAAATTATGCTTTTTACACCTGTGCTTACTCAATCGAGAGAATGGGAGTCGGGATATGTCCTTGATCCAAACATAATGATAATTGCCTTTCTCTTTCTTTTTCTCATCTGAGAACAGCAGCATGTTTACATGCATCTTACGTTTACTGGCAAATTTTTGGAACTGGAGGGGTCCAAAGACAATATGCTTGTTCTGTTCATCTGACTTTCGTTTCTCCAGTCCATAAAGATGAACCAATATTCCAGTATTCTGCACCTCAAATTTAGGTATGTCCTGGATCTTGATGGGGAACTCGACGCCATCAAAGTTATACCCTCCAGGGACAGTATCTTTACCCACATGGTATCTATCTGTATGCTGCGGAGTTTTCATGTAATTTCTCTAGCAAGCCTGGATTGACCACGTAAAACAATCCTGGTCCTCTTTATTTTTGACATTAATACGTAACTTCTTATTTGATATATATTTAGGAAGCTCGATATATGTATGTATGTATTAAACGGGGGACCTAGAAACGATGGAGAGGCTTCGACCCACCGTAGCCTTCAGTGGTTCACAACCCCCCAAACAGACCACAGCAGTCCACCCACACCATCGCCACCCCACACTGAATCAAGGTTTATTGTGCAGTTCGGCCCCTACAGACGAGTATAGCCCCAAATGTTTGCGTGGTAGAATAATTATAGTATACACTTATGTGGAAACGGTGTTCGCGCAGCAATCGCCGACTGAGGTGGAATAAGGGGAACCAGTCCGCATTCACCGAGGTAGATGGAAAACCGCCTTAAAAACCATCTACAGGCTGGCCCACACACCGTACCTCGACACTAATCCACCGGGCGGATTCGTGCTGGGAACCGGCAAAGCTCGATATAAATTGACCCACCATTTAAAAGATCATAGATGCGTATATGGATGTTGAGATGTAGTACTTCTCTGAGAGCCTTACCTGGCCCTGTAACTTCCATCTCACAAAAACAGGCCAGTATAACTCTCAAGAAGGACTCATCACATGACTTGACGACTGATGTGCTCCGAGATATCACGCCATTCTCCCCCCCCCCCCCCCCCCCAAATGTATTGAAGACTCTTTTCCTCAACATCGCCTTGCTGTTTGCGGTGGACGCATTAACTCACAGCTTAGAACAGCAATACATTTAGTGACAGGATACCACAGATCACTAAGGACTTGAGGAGTTCTGCATCTAACAGGGGAAGGCATACTTCCAGAAACCTGGCTCGGTGTCAGTTCCCTCCTGCTGGATTCTCAATTCTGATGAAAGAGATCCACCCCTCAAAGGCCTTAGCAACCGCCAAGTATTGTAATGGTGACATGACGCCACTGACCAGATGTGCTTCGCTAAAAAGACAGGAGAGAGAATTGGCACTACTCACAGCTTCATCATTGTTACCACTACTAATATTGTTACTACTACTGCTGCCACCACTACTAGGAGATAAGGTCCATCTGGTTGATGATGACGCTGGGGAGGAGCAAAGGGGTATGCGCCAAGGCACACATACCTTTCGTTGACGAGGATGAGGTAACGGAGGAGAAGCAGGAGGAGTAGGAGGAGGAGAAAGAGGTGCTTCTGGATCAGGCCAGTGGGAGCAGCCTTGCAGTGGTGACAGCTCTTGATGCTGCTGCTGTTGTTGTAGGCCTGACCTACTAGACTGAGGATGAGAGCCTGTTGCTCTTCCTGATGCCCAATCCACAGACGCCAGAGTGGCGCTGAGGCGGCGGCGGGTTCTGGCTGAGCGGCAGGCTCCCGCGCCATTACAAAAGGAGCCATACATTTTGAGACTGTCTCGTTGGACCATACTTCATGGCTGTTGTTTTGACCGCCCCCCAGCACCAGCGCCACGGCATGCTGCAGCTGTGGACCAGCACCACTATAGAGGAGGCAATAACGAAAAAAGTATAATATTCCAAAGAAGAAGTAGAAGATGATGATGAAGACGAAGAATACAAACGATCACATCGTTATAAGCAGAGTGACTGGATATAAAACATACCTTTTACACTCTGGGTCCATGGCATGAGTATTTCATCCACATCATCAGGTATCTCTGCCACCCAATCAGGAAAGCTGTCCTCTTCTAAAAGGGCCAAATCATGGCGCCTTTGCTTTCCATGATATTATTCTCACATAGTCTTGGAGAGCAAGACATTACAGATTCTATAATATCCCAGTGCCATGTAATTTACAAAGAGTAGCGCATATTGCATTGTAACGAGAAAAACATGCCTTTATTCTCGCCGTAACGTAATATTATCGATATTTGACAGCAGTTAACCATGCTGTGATAAATTTGATCGGCAGGTGAGAGTAGCAGGAAGATGGGGCTGCAATTTTGATATCAAATTGATACGCAAATTAATCAAATTGATCAATTAATTACCCCCAGTCCACTTACACCCGCCCACCCCCATCCCAACCACAGATGACATCACGTCTTTCCGTTAACTTGCACGTGGGTCCCCGGCCCCTCCCTTTCCCTTCCCCTCCCCTCACCTACCCTATTGGCGGGAATTCCGAATTTTGATGGGAATTTATTTTGGTGTGAATTACTTTGTTCCACGGCTGTGCTAATGTCCTACCCTAACCCCCACCCTGGAATTGGTAGGAAATTCAAAATTACGGTGCCCTGTTCAGGACTCGAACCCTGTTCCTTCTGGACGCAAAGCCCAAGTGCACTCCCGACACATGGAAACTGTCCAGATGCAGGAGAGGAATATTAGGTTAGTGTACTTTATTTATTTTGGTTTGGAAACTGAAGTAAAGATCAGTCCTAATTACGTAATTAATCATGAAGATCGTTCCTAACTACTATATGCATTGTGCTACACAAGGACTGCCTAAAATCGCAATACAGCTCAAAAATTGACGATACCATACAACTGGTGTTATCCTGCTGGGAGGAAACTTCCCAATACGATTCGAAACTAGTGGCAGACATACTAAAACTCTACCCTTCACCTGCAAGCTGGCGGGAAGCAGGGGCGGAGTGGCAAGTAATATCTCTATTTTTTTTATTGGAATTGTGTTCAACTGACGAAATATTGGTGTTGGACGGAGAGGACTTTAATACATGTATTACCTGTAAGCATACAGCCGAGGACTCTACCTATCGCTGTTTACTGTTACAGCTCTCTACAGACGCATGTTTGACAATCACCCTGCAGCCCAGGTATTCAAAGCCAATACACGCTACCACTACTGATGGATTCACTGTTCTAATTACACATTGAAATTGTCGTGAAGAAAAACAGCACTTGTAATCAATGTGTCATTATGCAACACATGTACTGGCGAAAATCGTCGTCATAAAAGATTGCAGAGTGAGTGGCTGTTGCAGCCGTGTCCTCCTTGTTGGGTATTCGTGAACTAATCATCTTAGAGGCAGTCTTACCCTCCCCCCTAACTAATCATCTTAGAGGCAGTCTTACCCTCCCCCCTAACCACTCCTCATCCCTCCCTCCCCTCACCGTAGGTAGGGAAAGAGGCCTGTTCTATATCGCCACTGATCCTTCTGGTGGCACTGACATACTGTCTCCAGTCTGCAGAAATCAGTTACAGATAGACAAAAGACAAGAAGAAGACACTTCATGCAATCCGTTAAACATATTTCCCGGAAAGAGTGGATCCCCTCTCTGGAACAACAACGAAATTCTGGAGAACTCTGCAGACGTCTGTTGTTTGGAAACAGGCAGCTCACCGCCTAAAGGGGCCGCAGACCCCGGAACTGCCTCTCGCCGGTCTGGTTGTGGAGTTTTCAGCACGATGCGTCCCCAACGAGCACGTCGCTGTGCGGCCAGCGCTATCGACTCCGTCAAAAGCTACACGCACAATAGACTGTGGCGCTGGCTTCCTCAGAACAAAAGCATGATAAATGACTGCTATCCCAACCATGGGTTGTTTGTCTAAAAGGTCAGTTGTGACCTCGTACGGTACACGCCCACCAAGCCCCTAATAGTGCCCCAGCAAGTGCATACTGTTCTACAGGCGAAAACAATTCATTGTAACAGTTGTATTTAACGTCAACGCATCTCTTTTAATCGAGCATCTATTAATAGGGAAAACCCAATCGTGACGTTAATAAATGTCCTCTTTCCACGAACACAGGCGCAGTCCATTTTCTTTTAGTTTTGGGTGCAAAATCGCTATATCTTTTACGTTTGACTGCAGGATACAAAGCGCATCTTATTATTTTGCGACATCAAGCGAAGTGAAAAAAAGAACTACAGCACCGCCGCCGAATACAGATGACCCGATTGCAGAGGTCTATACATGTCCACCCTGCATAAAATCGGAAAAATACTTCCGCTATTTTGCTGCGACAACTACCAATCACTGCAGAATGTCCTCATTATTTCTAAACCGTCATCGGAGTGTAGAAAAAGCGAGACTTTAAAGTCCAAAGAAAAAATATCTATGTTAAGCAATTTCTTTCAGCTTGATGGACAAATTAAATGACCTGAGAGTCTCTCTCGTGTTCAAAAACACTATCATTTGGATTCCTCAATGAGCTATAATTCAAGTGGTGTACACTTTATAATTAGACATTATGAGGTATGAAATAACATATGACTTGTGGTAACGCCTATTTTTAAATACACAATCATGATGACAATGATAAAAACAGTCATGATTCCACGGGAATAGTTACAGACGATTTCAATTACTTTTATGTGCAGTATCTGCGTAGTTTTCATAGAACTATATGCATCCGAGCTTTAACCAGTTCTATCACCGTTCTAATAGAACCTCCTATAAGATTTTACCGCGTCTCTCTCCTCCAACATATCGAAAAACAAACACTGTCTGCATGATGATATTGACCATATTACATGTACACGTATCACTCTATTGCTGTACTGGAGGAAGCAGTTGAATACATTGTTTATTCACTTGTAACAAATCCACGCAGTGTACGACTACAGCTTTTACACCCCATAAACTTTGTTTTTCTACCATAACTTCGAGGTCTATGTCAGGTGGTAAACTGACATTAACATTTTAGATCCACTGGCTCTCACAGAAAGCTGAAAATCGCATGGTATAAACTATACAGCTCCCGCCACACATAGGTTGGTAGAAATAAAATACAGAGGCGATGTTTCTCATTGACAAAAATGTGGAACGTATGGAAACTGGAAGAGTTTGTTGCATTGAAGAGCGTTTCCAAGAGTTATCTGAAGGTGACAACCTATACTGTTGATCTCTTCTTCCACAGTGATGGGGTAGTGGATGTCTCAGTGCTACATTTTGAAGAGCATTGTTTCCTCATTTTGCAATCATGTACATGATTACTGTTCCAGATCGCCAGAAGATGCTGTTAATAACACATGTGATGTAGTAGAAATAAACAGAGGTACTGTTACCTTATGGGTGAAAAAAAAACATGTAAAGGGGATAGCAGCATATGGAAAAGGACAAGCCTGCAGCATTGAGGAACGCTTCCAAACAACAGTCTTAAAGTGATGACTTCTACATTTAATCCCATGATCCACAGTGACAAGTAACAGATATCCAGTGTTCCGCCTAGTTTCTGTCTAGCCCAACCAAGCGGTGTCAGCCAATCTTTATGTTGTAATGAACAGCATACTAGCGGATGGGTGGGATGGGAAAGACACTGTTGATATGAGATGATGTACTGTAATATGCACCGCAGTTGATAACATGATCAATTTTAGCAATTTTACCAATTGTTCCGTAGTTTCAATGCCAGCCAACGAAACAGCAGAATGCTTCCCAGTTTCTGTATCATCGTTAAATCAGCCCTCCACTACTTTGAAAGTACCAAATACTAGATTGCGAATGCAGATAGACGGCTGTGCAGTACGGTTATACACCGATGCAATTAGGTTCATGTAACACGGTCGCCAATTTAATCTGCAACTTATCAGAAGTATGAGGGCTGTACACCTACTACATTCCACGTCTCATGAAGGAAGCTGTGTCCATAACTGCTGTTCAGCGAAGACTGTTATACAAATCAGTCTTACCAACAGAACCCATCCAAATACACAAGATCTGTCTGGGTGCCTGAGTGTCAAGGAGGATAGCGCCTCTTATGGGTGTATAGCAGACGTGAGAGTGCTTTAACAGATGGTTAAGAAGAAACTTGTGGTTTATACATGTTGGGGCTCCAGATGATGGAGTTTGAAACATTTCACACAAATAAGCTGTGCTATCAATTCTGAAACATTGGCTCACTGTCTAGAGTCAGTACCAGGAAGGTACCAGTATGAGAGAAATATATGTACAGCGTAAGCACACACACTTATGGCTACACGGTTCTGAACCTAAAAATGCAATATTGATAAAGTCATATAGTTTCCAAAGTATTAGTCCTACGGAATGAAACGTTTTTAATACTTTAATGCAGGATGTCTTTGTCCAACATCAGACATACAACCACCCTGCAAGTTTCCTACCCCAATCACTACGGTGACAAACTTTAAAATGATAAAACTACTTCCATCTACACTATTCTGGTGTCCTAGGAAGGCATTTTCAGTGTATATATACCGACCGAGCTGCTTATAAACCAACTAGAATTAAGTTAGTAGACTGCTGTTCTGTTTCTTAGGAAATTAATGGTTTTTACATGTCTTTTTAAGTCAGAAACGTATGTGGCCTCAATCACACTTGGCCATATCAGTTGTGCTTTTTATTTGTAGTAGTATCAGTTTAGATGGGTGCAGCTATGTGTCGCTAGGAAAAGCCGACATGAATGTTTCCGATAGCTGATAAATTGAGGCACCACCGACGCCTCACTGCATGAAAATGCGCACAAGGAAGCAGCAACTTCTTACGATCGAGTGAGCACAGTCTTTATTGCTGTTTACAGTAGCATCACCACGACTCTGGTAGCATTCCTCCCGCACAAAGAAGTCCTGGTTTGATGGTAGGTAGTTTTGCTCATGTTTAGAATAATGTAGCAATTTCGTCCTAACACCACGTCTCTCGAGTACACCCCCATCACAAAATTAAAGGTTATATATGTGACATCGGTCCTCTCTCCTACAGAACACTCTAGGGAATGGTTTAAGTCTGATAGATGCATTGATTCTTCTCCTTAATACTTAATGAATAACATTGTTTGTGAGGACCAACCATAATTCTGTAATATCTATATCCGACTGCATGTGTGAGAACACAGTTATGGATTGGGATACATATGTTTTGCCTGCTTTAATATAGCATCTCAGTGTAATACTTATGTGGCCTCTATTGAAGTATGTGTTACGAAAACCCATGTAGTTTATAGGGGGAGGTAGAGGGTTGAAACTGAATGCAGCCAGAGCATAATTTTTAAGCTTTTCTCGGTCTTGAGTGTCTAGCTACCCAACTCAGTTCCTTGCATTTCATGGCACTGTTTCTCTAATTTTATGTATTCTCAGTCAATTTACGTAATTTTGCAAAGTTTTTAGTGATTTTGCATATTTCGTCGTATTTCCGTCAATTTTACGTATTTACCATAAATTTGTCGTAATTATACCAGATTTTCCTCAATTTTTACCGGTTTTATGTCACTTTTTCAAAATTTTTCTATATTTTTCCGTATGTACATGGTCATATTGCTCGCATACCGATGCGTTGTTTGATTTTATACAAGGATATATGCGTGTCCTATAGACCAGCCTACTAAAAAATCCTAAGAATTCCCTTTTTACCGATGATCTACACACATGCATTTTGGCCAGGAACATCACGGCAAGTATAGTAACATTCGCCTTGTACCTAGATGAGACTCAATGAGTGGTGCAGATTAGAAACTCGCAGTCTGGGAAAAATCCATGTACTCTTTGGACAAACCAGAGAGCTTGTCTGCAGGCTAATGAACAATGCACTTAATGGAAACTCGAAGTCTGGCACAGTTCTACACATTCATCTGACTTCCACTTTACTGTGCAGGTATCTGCAACAGAGAGCTTATAGGTGTACAGAGTTGATTTTCGCTGCTGGTCTGATTTTTCCCCATAAGTATATGCTATTATTACTTATCAGATGAGCTTCACTGCTTTTGCTTACATCTTCCAACTCTGATACACACCCACAACCATGTCAGGACATCTACAAACTATAGATTTTGGGTATTTTTTATCCTAGTAGTAAGTTATTCGTTGGTTGCCTGTGTTTCGACTGCAGTCAGCATCCTGGAAAGTGAGAGTTTCCCTTTCCCGTACTTACAGAGTGCGCATGCATGGCAACACAACTTATAGACAAAACAGTCAGCAAGTTATGAATTCTAACCACAACCGTCTGCCGCTCACAGCTCTACACACATACATGTAGAGACTAAGCATACATATTACCAATCCCGAAGTCTCGATTTCAACCACTTGTACGTTATTTTCTACAGTGCTGCAACACCGCAAATATTGGAAAACTCTTCGCAAAACGATTCTGTAGAGGATGTAAGTACATTTAAATTCGTACGCTAAAGAGCGTAACATCTGCAATGCAAGTTATATTATCAATATTTCGTAACAATATTGTCTAGATTCTCCAGTAATAACAACAAACCAAGGCATCCTGCTGCGCCTATCACACCTCCTCTTATACTCTTAAAGATTCACGACTACTGCACATGATCATCCCAGTTCCGCTATTTTGTGTGCTAGATGTCTGTTGGATAGAGGAAAAAAATGGAAATGAACGTTTGGCGTCATTGGCCGGGAGGCCCCCTTACGCGGCAGGTCCGGCGGCCTTGGTGCAGGTCTTATTACCTTCGACGCCACATTGGGCGACCTGCCCGCCGGCTGTGGATGAAATGATGATGAAGACAACACAGCACCCAGTACCTGAGCGGAGAAAATCCCCGACCCAGCCGGGAATCGAACGCGGGCCCCTTAGGCCGTCAGTCCGTCACGCTGACCATTCAGTTATCAGGGCGGACGGATGGGGGAAAACAGTCCTTCATGAGTATTATTCTTATGGACAAGATGGTCCAGCACAGTAGTCATATGGTATAGTATTACACTGTACTCGAATGCACCCAGTCACTCACAACCATATATTCTACAAATTCAGTGCATTTGCTCTATTTTCTGGATGTGTTTGTCTATGTGAGTGTCATGGATGGCTGTCATAAATCTCACCCAATCCTCTAGCTGGCGGATACACCTTCGAACCCTATCACAGACATACTGCATTGCGGATCGTCGTCTAGACACTGTGCCGGATATAATGCGTGGTGGATCCAACAGTGGGAGGACTAGGTTGGGTTTATTGGAGCCATCTGCAACACACACATGGACATAGCCATAGAAAGAAATACATCAAATGCATTGCATCCGTAGAATATTTGGTTGTGAGTGACTGGATGCATTCGAGTACAGTGCTATACTATACTGTCTGACTTCTTGCAAAGTAGTGGAGGGGTGATTTAGTGATGATACAGAAATTGGAAAGCATTCAGCTGTTTCATTGGCTGGCGTTGAAATTACGGAGCAAATGGTAAAAAACCTAAGCCTGATCGCACTACCAGCTGTGATGTGTATTACAGTGCATCATCCCACATCAGTGGTGTCTTTCCCATCCAATCCATCCACTGGTATGCTGTTGATCACCGCATAATGACTGACTGACACTGCTTGGTTGAGGTGGAGAGAAACTTGGCAGAACCCTAGATATCTGGTATTTGACACTGTGGAGCATGGGATTAAATGTATATATCATCACCTTGAGACAGTTGTTTGGAAGTGTTCCTCGATGCTGCAGACTCGTCCTGTTTCCATGCACTGCTATGCCCTGCACATTTTTTTTTTTTTTTTTGCATCCATAAGATGACAGTACCTCTGTTTATTTCCACTACCTCGCATTGGTTATGAACAGCATCTTCTGACGATGGTCGACACCAGAACAGCAATCATGTACATGATTTCAAAATGAGGAATATAGATCGTCACCTTTGGATAGCTCTTGGAAACGCTCTAAAATGCAGAAACACTTCCAGTTTCCACATGTTGCGATGTCTTCCACATTTTTGTCAATGAGAAACATCACCTCTATGTTTTATTTCTACCAATATGTGTGTTGCGGGAGCTGCATAGTTTACACCATGCGATGTACAGCTTTCTGTGAGAGTCAATGGATCGAACGTGTTAATGTCGGTTTAGCACCTGACACAGACCTTGAAGTCATCGTAGGAAAACAAAGCGTATTGTGGTGTACAAAGCTGTAGTCATACGCGGCTTGTATGTCTTACAGGCGAAAAAACATTGTATTAAACTGCTTATCAAGGAATAATACAGGAACCGACTCTTATGATAGTCTGTTGGATACGGTCTTCCTCCAGTGCAGTCAACAAAACTTTGCACATATCTGTGCAAGTAACTTCGACTATTGGCCTCCAGTTCCAATGGAGCAATACGCGTATATGTAATATGCTCAATGTCACCATGCAGACAGCATTTATTTTTCTATATATTGGAAAAGAGAGAGGCGGTAAAATCTTACAGGAGGTTCTATTAGAAGGAGTGGTCTAACTGGTTAAACTTTGGATGCATATAGTTCTATCAAAACTATACTGATTTTGCTTATAAAACTAATAGAAATCTGCTGTGTCTATTCTCGTGGAATCTTAACTGTTTTTATTATTATCATCATGATTGCATGTTTAATTATGTGTTACCGCAAGTCGTATGTTATTTCATACTTCATCATGGCCGCGCGGGATTAGCCGAGCGGTCTGTGGCGCTACGGTCATGGACTGTGCGGCTGGTCCCGGCGGAGGTTCGAGTTCTCCCTCGTGCATGGGTGTGTGTGTTTGTCCTTAGGATAATTCAGGTTAAGTAGTGTGTAAGCTTGGGGACTGATGACCTTAGCAGTTAAGTCCTATAAGGTTTCACACACATTTGAACATTTTTTAACTTCATCATGTCTAATTATAAATGGGGGAATTAATTGATCAATTTTATTAATTTTCATATCAGATTGCTATCAAAATAGCGCCAGCACCCCTATCTCCCTACTAGTGGTGTGCTTCCTCACATCTGATTGATGCAGACCCACCACTACTGATGCACACAGGGGCAGAGTAAGAAGTGATTCCTCTGTAAATTCTGGTATATAAGTAAAATATGCAGTAGCTGGACTCATTCTAGTACTAGATTGCTCACCTGAGACACGTAGAATGAAGCTATCATAGAGTCAGCCTGGTGCTGAGAGCAAGCGTTCGTATCAGCCAGGGGATGTATTGGGTGTGCAATCCAGTACTACAATCGATGATGTGTGTACTCCATCGTCAGTACAGCCATTCGACAGTCCATGTAACGTGTGATTTATTTTCTCCAGCTTGTGTGTGTGTGTGTGTGTGTGTGTGTGTGTGTGTGTGTGTGTGCACTTGCAGCTTATAAATTGTTGCTTTTGTTTCAGAAATACCGAAAGAATCCTCATCCAGCACACACGGTAAGAGGCACTATATGGGTCACTACATTAAAGCTAGCCAAATATCATCCACTGACAATGACATGATGGATGATGATGACAATAACGTAAATATGTAAGAAAGGGTACAGGAAGCACCCGACAACGTTGAGCTGAGATCGCAATGTAGTGATACTGACATCAATGATCCTTAGGTAAGCCTAACACATCTACTGCCTGCTTGCCATGGCATCATTCATCACGTGAGCACTGGAGATCGACCTGCCAATGTCTTGAGACATCTCACTCGCCACAGCTTTCAACCTCTGCCACCTCTAGTTACAACGGTACTCTGGCTAGCAACATATTTCTCCACCTGCCTACTAAAAATGTAGTCATACTTCAGGTTAAAAAAATATTGTCGGGTTTCAAGCCACGTCAAGCTTTCGGCAGAGATCTTCGCTGCCATTGTCAAGTGGTTGACTGTCGTGTGAATGTCGCTGCCGCGCTTACACTGCACTCACACCATACATGATAATGTTTTGGTTTTACTACCGCCGTACCCACTTAAATGCCCCTATTAGAGGATCCCAGGGCGTACTCAGCGGCAATCAACCGTCTTTATTAAGGGTGTTATCCGATATTTTGATCTCTATTGCTTCCTTTAATACGCTATTGCAGAAGCCGTTGGCCTGTTTAATAACAGAAGTATCGTCCAATGTAATTAGATGTCCGTTCTCGAGTGCACGCTCCGCTGCATCTTATTTCTTTTATCGCTACGTCGACGATACCTTTGTTATATGGCCTCACGGACTTGAAAAACTGGAGGAGTTCCTTCAACACATTAACAACATCCACAAGCACATAAAGTTCACAACGGAAGTAGAGAAGGATGGTTCCTTGCCATTCCTGGATGTCCTTGTCTGCCGTAAGCCCAGTGAGTGTCACGGTCACAGCGTTTACTGCAAGCTCACCCACACGGATCGATATCTGCACGCCACCATCCACCACCACCTAGCAGAGAAACCGAATGTTCTGAGGGCCTTGATACACCGAGCTGAAACCGTTTCAAACGCCGACAATCAGCCGAGGGAACTGAGCCACTTACGGAAAGTTTTCAAGGAAAACGGCTACAACAGACAAATTTCGCAAGCAGTTTCATCTAAGATGCGAAAGCAGAAGGTGTCTGAAGAAAACACAAAGAAGATTGCATTTTTACCCTTTTGTGGCTCAATAACAGGGAAGATTAGCCGGCTCCTGAAGAAACATAAAATCGACACAGTCTTCAGAACTCCAGCAAAGACCGGGCAACTAATGAAGCCTGTGAAAGACGGTATAGGCCTCAGAACACTTGGAATATACAAAATACCGTTTGAGTGTGGGCAGTTTTATGTCGGTCAGACTGTTCACACTATTCAACAGCCCCACGTAGAACATGAAAGGTGTTTCCGCCTACGCTATTCCGAAAAATCGGATGTAGAGGAGCTTGCACTGGAGAACAGGCGCCGAGTTTCATTCGACGATACTTTTGTCATTAAATGGACAATAGCTTCTGGAACAGAGTAATAAATGAAGCAACAGAGATCAAAATATCAGACAACACTCTCGGTAAAGACGGTGGATTGCCGCTCAGTATGCCCAGGGCCCCTGTGATTGTGGAGTTGAAGTGGACTCGGCTGTAGTGCACCAAAACATTGCCATATATGGTGCGGAACTGGGCACAAGTGGCGTCACTGGCTGCGACGCGGCTGTATATGCACGGCAGTGGCATTCACACGACCGTCAACAACTTCACAGTGACAGAGAAGATCTCTGCCAAAATCTCGTGGACACTTAACTACTTGATGCGACTTGAAACCCGACAATATTTTATTAATGGATATCGCACTCGTACATGCTCCAGGTTAGTCACACACTGCCTTTCAATTACTCAGTGGTTGCAGGTGCATTTGAAGGCCAGATTTCATTTGCTTGCATAGGTAACTCTACTGCTGGGTTCTGAGGTCCAATTCAATTCTCGAATGCATGTTTACCTATTCTGGGAAGGGAGCTTTCCAAAATCTTCAGCAATCTTTGGTAGTCTGCCATTACGTGTGGTTTATTTATATACTGTGAACTGATGCAACATGCAAAACAAGCTGGTGGTTTTGAAGAGAAGACAATTGTCTATATTTAGGGGAAAATGGTGGAGCTAAGAAGATCCAGTAAGTCACTGATCCGAGTACTCCCCCTCTACTTCCAGTCACATGTTTTTGATACATTAAATTGGGGGTTCACCTATATCCAGATTCCAGATGAGCAACAATGTCATTAGTAATTGGTCAAACTCTTCAAGTTAATTTTGTTTTGTTTGATATATCCAGGCTTGTGAGAGAAATTACTCGACTCATCCTGAGCATCTAGGTAAATACCATGTGTTAGACACATGTTGGCATCGAAATACTGACTGATGTTGGCCTGCTGCTCTATTTCAACGTACAATCCACAGGAGACTTTGTGAATGTGTCCATAGCCATGCCACAGCAAATAAACCACAGGTGAGTGAGAAGTTCAGTGCATCTGAAGATTCGAGTTACATCCTGTATCTGAAGGTAACATACATATACAGGCATGCTATGCAACAATCTCTGCTGACTGGAGAGTTTTGATGGCTGTCTGATGAATAAAACACTGGATTAGGTCAATTCAAGGATGTGGCTATGAATTATGGTGTGTGACATGTTGCTGAGGCAGAAATGACATATCCTAACCATTTGGATGATGCGTACAGCAGTTTGTCACTATGTCCAGAGCGACTAGTTCTGCAAGATAGTTCCCTGCATAGTCCAGAGCGACTAGTTCTGCAAGATAGTTCCCTGCCAAAACAGATGGCGACATTTAGGATAGAAAGATATAAATCATGCATTATAGAAACCTCCAGTAATGTCTTAGTTTGGAAATAGAACTGATTAGAGTCACCTGCACAATTGAATTCAAGCAGTCATGCTAGTTGTAGTAGTATATTGATTTAAACACCAAACAGAAGGGTTCCACAACATGAGATGATAAAAAATCCTTTTTAAAATTAATGATCTACTTGTGATAGGAGCAAGCAGGATGGGAAAGTAGACTTGTTTTTTATTTGCATTTTCAGGGTCTATGGGATAGCATTTAAGGTAAAACTAATTTTTAACAAATACAAATTCCTATTTTCTTATTATATTTTACAAGTAAATGTTGGTTTTTAACTAGTTATAGAGAAATGTGTTGTTTACTCGTTCCAGTATTCCTTGATGAATTATTTATAGCATCACATTGAAGTTACTAATGTGAGTGGTGAGCCAGTCCTTAAATGAATTTTTGGAAGTCAGCAATGCAAAGATGGTTGAAAAATTTTTCCATTATTCAGACACTTTACCCTATTTGGCTACTGAACAGCAGTGCTGGAAGGGGTGGCCTTCATGCTGATGCTGCTATTAAAAAAATATAACAAGCATAATTACACATCCCTCACCTCCACTGCTTGACCTTGGCACATGGCCAGATGTCATGATTCGTGCTATGGCCATGGAGATAAGTAAGTGCTGATAATGCTGTAAGCAAAATATGACAAGTGCAGTTGACAAAGTTGTATCATGACACTGTAAAAGAGTGCTAAAAGATGCTGAACCAGAATTTTCCGCCAGATTTCCTACTAGCTTACTACTGTAGTGTATGCAGTATCTTGCTCTCTGCATGACTTGTCCAGCAGATTAATCCCCTTATCACCTTATTATAACCATTTTGAAGTTCTGTTTTGTGCCCACAATAGTTATATGTAGAGATGTATTGGACTTGTACTTTATACAAAATACTACTGCCATCTCTGATGCACATTCTATCACTCATGCTATGATACAGTATGGTATGAGGTTCTTGTACTCTGTTGTATACCAAATCATGGGCATTCACCCACCTGTTGTCTGATGATTCCACAATACTTGCTTTGAAACTCTCCCCCATGGTCAATCTGAACATTGTCTGGGCATTAATTCATCTGTGTCTGCATCAACTGTTCAAACATCTGTACAATATCCTTTTTACAGATAATGCTACAGCAAAACATGGAATATGTGTCAATAACCATGAAAGTAAATTTGAAACATTTATTTACCCTTGAATAGTGCATCATGACTGTCATATCACCCTACTACAGACCATCTAGCCCATGTATTATAACATGACTATGAGGAAATGTTTTGTGTGCTGGTTTGTGTAGTTCTCGAACTACCATTTCCATAGTTATTCAATGATGTGTCTTTCCCTAAGCTTTGAAATGACTGATATAACTTCATTTGTATCAGTCATATTCTTGGCAGTGACTGAACCTGTGAGCAGTCAAAGGAGTTCTATAATTTCATTGGAGTCACCATAACATATATACTCCAGAGATCGATTGTTCATTCTGTTATGCTGAATGTTGATACCATTATGTATGCTACCAGATAAACCACTTTCATAATAATCCTGTATTTCCTACTGTTAGGGATTTTTTATTAATCTATTTTCGTATGTGCATTAGCCATATGTATTATTTGACAATATTTATTGGATCTTTGGGTAAATAGTTGTCAGAGTTTGAGGTTTTCAAGAACATTAGCTTCAATTAACCCAGCATTCTTTCAGATTCTTTATTCCCAACATATATGTATTACATACTTGGTTAAACTTATTGGCTGCATACTCAACATGTACGGTTTTTCCCTGACAACCACTTATGCCTAGTCTATCTCGCTATCCCTGTAATGGCTAATGAAATCAGCAACTTTATATCCTTCTTCCTCTTCCTCTTCTCTGCCTCTTACTGAGTGCACGTGAGAGTCATTCAAGAGATTCAGCCACTGGTTTAAACGTTTCTCTGACGGACTGATGTCGTTCCAAATGCGCTACCCTTAGCAATCGTAATTTCTGTCGATTAGCCTTCTCTACCTTGATGATTTTTTTTGTTGACATTGTAATGCATACTAAACTGACTTCAGAATAAGTGCAGCTTATATAATTTTTCATATATATCTAAAACTTGTTCAGTATCTTTAACTTTTGCATTCAGCACTCCGATTGACTTCAGAATCGCTCTAAAATCACTAATATTTCCAACTTCTAACTTTTTTTTCTAGTTCACAAACCTTTCAGTTGCCTTGTGGCGTCGATCGGTCGTATCGACCACGATTAACACCATCTTTGGACTCTTATTGTTCTGCCGAGCCTCCATGCTAGTTTTTAGTTCTGTTCTGTATCTCAAGCTGTGTACACGTTTATGACTAACTACAAAATATATCTCTATGTGGAATTCGACCGATAATCGTATCCCGTTCCAATACTGATGACACCAAAGTTTCTACGTCTTCTGCGCCGGGTGTTGTAAATCAACAGGTTATGCACACGACACCATGGCTACCTCACCCAACACTTTGTTCAAAGATTTGGAAGCCCAACTACGACAACCAGGCCACTCCAATCCTTCGCCAACGCCCAGCTCTCCATTAATCGACAGTGATTCACGATCTCCAACCAAGTTAACCTCAAACTTTGTTGTTCTACAATGGTCGAGTGCTACACCGTTAACTCAAACAATGGACTCGGGTTTCGTGTCGCCAGACTGTGCTCGCCAACATGTGAAATGTCAAGTGGATAAATTTCAGAACTGTGGAACTACCGATAAATCGTGTAATGTTCGAAGTGATCTACATTCGCACACACACTTTGACTCTCAACGGGCCGCAGCGTTGGTTACAGTCATGCCGTGCGCAACGCCGCCATTTATGCAAAAAGCACATGCTATCAACCGTTATCAACCTATTCCGGTTTTGCCTCACTCACCAACTAACGATGGATATTTTCATGCACCAAATTCCCCTTGCTCACCCACCAGACCTGTTGCTCAGTTTTTTTACCATGTGGGCACGAGCACATCTTACAGCCCTTCACCTTCCAGGAACGTTTTACCGCAACAATGCGATCTTCAGCAAGTTTCACCAGTAATTTATAGTCCGACCACACAGGGTGTGTTCCCGATGTGCACAGAAAACTCACACCTTTGTTGCAGGAAGTACCAACCCATCCCCCCCCCTACCCCTCCCACACGCACTCGGGGCCCCGATTCCGACCATTCAGCCGCTCGCCTCTCCCACAGTTCCGCCTGTGTCTGCCGAGCCGGCCTCCGCGTCATTTCCGATGTGGGCAAATTCAAATCTGCACCTCTAACCTCTGGTCCAGTTTACGGGAGTGCCACACATGTTGCACAACCGCTCGTTCCCACAGTACCTCGTCGTGTTTTCGCTACACGTCAAGGACAATGCAAACCGCCGTTCCTTCAGACGTGCTTGGCAATAACACACCTATGCCTATGGTGCTGGGCTGCAGTACGGCCCCTCCTACCACGGACAAGCAGGCCTTCCAAGATACACCGAAGCTGCCTTCGTCTCCCCTCCCCCCCTGGCCAAAGCTGCCCCCTTTATACAAGTACAACCCCGTATCATGGTATGTGCTTTTGGAGCATCTGTTCGAGTTACAGCATGTGTCCAAGGACAACTCTAAATTCCTATTTCTCATCACGCACCTCCATGATCACTCGGGCTTAATTTGTGATCTACTCCTCTCACCACCACCTCCACCGAAGCACGAGTTCACAAAGAAAACAATATTGGACCAGCTCACCTGCTCACCACAAGAATTAATCATCAAGATCTTGTATGAGGAGCACCTGGGGAACCAAACTCAATCACAACTCTGGCGCCACCTTCCATTACTTGTGAGTGAACATACGATGCTGGACTTTACTCTGTGGGCAGCATGGTCCACCAAGTTACCTACCGACCCACAGATTCAGCTGCTACCACACTCCTTTCAGTCAATCGTCTCTCGTATTCGCATCACAGAGCAGCAGTATGCACTGCTACAACAACACCCACCAGCACACCACTCACCACTGGTTGGCACAATTGCTCCTGTTTACCGTCCATCTGGCAGTATCCACTCTCTCTCACCTCTGTCCGAGTACTCAAGAATCACCCGCACACACATACATGTCAGTATACATCCCGGAACAAATCAGTGAGGACAAGCCTCCTCCGCTGCCGCAGTCACCGCCACCACCACATCCGGCCCATCTGTATCGTTGGTACTACAAGATTTTCGGCAATGATGCCAAGAAGTGGCGATTACCTTGCCAACACACAAACGCTGACCGCAGGATCTAGAAGACGCTGAGTCCTGTGGGGAACCTCACAGGCGTCCTCACCCATTGCACTCCATCCATACGTCCACCCGGCCGAGCGGTCGTTTATACGTGACCGACATTTCGTCACGGCTCGTCTTCGTAGTCGACACAGGCGCTGATGTGTCTATCATACCCACACCATTGGCTCCTCCCACCTTTCACTGACGAGGACACTTCTACGAGCTGTCAACGTATCAGCATTACAAACCTGGCTCTGTCAAAGTTACGGTGCACCTATCTCCTTCTCTGTGTTTTCCGTGGACTTTCTACATTGCTGACATTGATGAACCAATTCTTGGTATGGATTTTTTGTCACATTACAAACTCTCTCCGAACGTGGTTCAGGGCTCAGTGCTACATCATCCCACTAACACTCAGATACTGTGCTCCCACACTTATGTTCCACATTCTGTTTCTCTTGCAACATGTGAGTTAGTACACGAGTGCTCCGCCCTCGTGGGCGACATTGTGACCTGCGTCACTAAACTACTGTCAGAATACGACTCGGCGGCAAAACTCCGCTGGGAAAATGACGAGCTGAAACAAAGAATAGCACATACTTACAATGAGCTTGTTGTGGCTCGTACCTTGCTGCTGAAACTGCAGTCCACAGTGCTGCGACCTAATCATGTTTCTCCAGCAGAGGCCAGCTCGGACACTCCTCGGCAGGTTAGTCCAAAAACATTAATTGCGTGTGACAATTCGCGTCCGGTAGACACGGAATACCCGATGCACTCGCCACGTTCAGTGCCATATGTTTCAAACAGTGCTTCTAATGACAGTCGTGCGTGCGATACGACCACTCCCACCGCACAGGCAGCCACCCCGCGTGTTGACAAACATTCCCTCTCTCTCGCTCACCAGCCACGTGCCTCGTCAGCCATCGCTGTTCCCCACGTGACGCCAACGCCTCTCTCGCCCGTGCCAGTTACCCAAGGCTAGGCTAACAACAGACAGTTGCTGCATGTCCCTACCCACTCCGCGCTGCGTGCACAGCCGACCTCTCCAAGTAAGCGCACGCCACGGTCACATAATAGGCATGTGACATCTGTGCCACATTTTCCCATTCGCGCTAACGGTTACGCCTCGTCGCACCCCACTTATCCAAAAACTTCACGTCACGACATCGGTCAGTCTCGTGTGCACTTCTCAGTTTCTCCCGTCACTGACGGAATGACACACAAGATAGTTACCACTGCTGGCCCTACTATTAAGCACAAGGTTAGATGCCTCAACCCCATTAACTTAAGCACGGCCCGGCAGCAAATTAACGAACTTTTGGAGGCAGGTATCCTGCAACCATCATACAGCAACTGGTCTTCACCGATTCACCTCATCACCAAACATGAATGTGCGGTGACTACAGATGCTTAAACGCTCATACCGTCATGGACAATTACGCAGTGCTGAACATAAACGATTTCATTCATATGTTATCAGGCGCCACAGTCTTCAGTGCTATCGATTGTAAATGTGCCTACCACCAGATTCCCGTAGCACCAGAAGATATTTCTAAGACAGCTATTATCGCACTGCTCGGTTTGTTCCAATACAAGTTCATGCCATTCAGCCTGAAAAACGTGGCACAAACATGACAACATTTCATCGACTCAATCTTACGACAGTTCGAGTTTTGCTTTGCATATCTGGTTGACATACTCATTTTCAGCAACTCAGCTGAGGAACACGAAAATCATTTATCCAAGGTCCTCCAGACCTCGAACACCAATGGCATTGAGGTCAACAAGAACAAATTCCAATTGCACCAGTCTTCTGTCACATTATTAGGTTACACTGTCTCCACAGACAAAAACAGCCTCCCAAATCCCGCATTCTGGCCATCACGTTACTGCCGCCTCTGGCTACTTACAAAGAACTCCGACGTCTCTTGGGCACAATAAATTACTACTGTCGGCATCTGCCTTCTGGCGCCGCCGTGAAGGCCCGCTGACAGACTCGTTGTCGGGCAAACAGACTTCAGGCCTTAAACCAGTTCGCTGGACTGGACCAATGCTGGAGTCCTTCAAGGCCCTACAAACTTCCTTAGCTGACGCTGTGACGCTCGCCCATCCCGACCCGTCGGCCGAGCTGTTCGTCAGTACGGACGCCAGCGACATCGCGATTGGGGCAGTAAAACTGTCTACCGCTCAGAAGAAATATTCTGCTTTTGATAGGGAACGTCTGGTGGTCTATGAACCCATCAAACACTTTCGCCCCGATGTCGAGAGCCGTTATTTCTTCATCCTTACTGATCACAAACCACTAGCGGACGCTTTCTGCAACCCTCGTAAGGACCCACCTCCTCGACGTTTCCGCCACTTTGATTTAGTCTCTCAATTCACAATAGACGTTCGCTACATCAAAGGCACAGAAAACATCACCGCTGATTTTTTCTCACAGATCAATGCTGTCTCGTGCATCATCGACTTATCCAACCTGGCCACTCTCCAGGCCTCTGACGAGAAATCTCAAGCTCTCCTCATAGATCTTCAAACATCTCTTGTGTTTACCAAAGCCAAGTTCCCTGGCGTTTTGGACGAGGTGTGATGTAATTCTTTTACCAGCATCCTGCGGCCATTGCTCCTGCCCACATTGTGATGGCAAGCCTTTGACGCCTTGCATAACCTTGCTCAACCTGGCGTCCGCGCCCCCACATGGCTCACATCCGAGCGTGTCTTTTGGAAAAATATTAAATGGGTCTGTCAGACCTGGGCATGCAGCTGCGTCTCCTGTCAACGCAACAAAATCGGCCGCAATACCTCCCCTCCACTATTTTTCATACTTTACTCGTTAAGCTACAATGGCTGCACGTCTCTGCCTTCTGTGGATGGCCTACTTGGTATGAAAGGCAGTTTAGATAGAAAATCATACATTTACTTTCTTTTTTAATTTCAGCTAACATTGTAGTATATACACTCCTGGAAATGGAAAAAAGAACACATTGACACCAGTGTGTCAGACCCACCATACTTGCTCCGGACACTGCGAGAGGGCTGTACAAGCAATGATCACACGCACGGCACAGCGGACACACCAGGAACCGCGGTGTTGGCCGTCGAATGGCGCTAGCTGCGCAGCATTTGTGCACCGCCGCCGTCAGTGTCAGCCAGTTTGCCATGGCATACGGAGCTCCATCGCAGTCTTTAACACTGGTAGCATGCCGCGACAGCGTGGACGTGAACCGTATGTGCAGTTGACGGACTTTGAGCGAGGGCGTATAGTGGGCATGCGGGAGGCCGGGTGGACGTACCGCCGAATTGCTCAACACGTGGGGCGTGAGGTCTCCACAGTACATCGATGTTGTCGCCAGTGGTCGGCGGAAGGTGCACGTGCCCGTCGACCTGGGACCGGACCGCAGCGACGCACGGATGCACGCCAAGACCGTAGGATCCTACGCAGTGCCGTAGGGGACCGCACCGCCACTTCCCAGCAAATTAGGGACACTGTTGCTCCTGGGGTATCGGCGAGGACCATTCGCAACCGTCTCCATGAAGCTGGGCTACGGTCCCGCACACCGTTAGGCCGTCTTCCGCTCACGCCCCAACATCGTGCAGCCCGCCTCCAGTGGTGTCGCGACAGGCGTGAATGGAGGGACGAATGGAGATGTGTCGTCTTCAGCGATGAGAGTCGCTTCTGCCTTGGTGCCAATGATGGTCGTATGCGTGTTTGGCGCCGTGCAGGTGAGCGCCACAATCAGGACTGCATACGACCGAGGCACACAGGGCCAACACCCGGCATCATGGTGTGGGGAGCGATCTCCTACACTGGTTGTACACCACTGGTGATCATCGAGGGGACACTGAATAGTGCACGGTACATCCAAACCGTCATTAAACCCACCGTTCTACCATTCCTAGACCGGCAAGGGAACTTGCTGTTCCAACAGGACAATGCACGTCCGCATGTATCCCGTGCCACCCAACGTGCTCTAGAAGGTGTAAGTCAACTACCCTGGCCAGCAAGATCTCCGGATCTGTCCCCCATTGAGCATGTTTGGGACTGGATGAAGCGTCGTCTCACGCGGTCTGCACGTCCAGCACGAACGCTGGTCCAACTGAGGCGCCAGGTGGAAATGGCATGGCAAGCCGTTCCACAAGACTACATCCAGCATCTCTACGATCGTCTCCATGGGAGAATAGCAGCCTGCATTGCTGCGAAAGATGGATATACACTGTACTAGTGCCGACATTGTGCATGCTCTGTTGCCTGTGTCTATGTACCTGTGGTTCTGTCAGTGTGATCATGTGATGTATCTGACCCCAGGAATGTGTCAATAAAGTTTCCCCTTCCTGGGACAATGAATTCACGGTGTTCTTATTTCAATTTCCAGGAGTGTATGAACAAGTACAAATATGCACATATTTCTTTAGCATCATCAAGTAGTGGTGTTGAATCATGCATAATGCGTACAGAAGCAGTTCACGTAGAGAAATTAGTAGTGAAAACGTCCTCTGAAGTGTTCCTATCAGACAGCTATCAAAGCACATACCATACATTTCTAAAAATCCATATACATACTCCTACCACCCAAGATGGTCATTCACAGCACACTGGATGGCTGAGCTAGCAAATATTAAACTTCTGAACATTCGTTCTTGAACGTGAGTGCACTCTACAGTATTCTAGATGTTTTGTATTTTAATGGTTCTTTGGTAGTCCCCGGCACATACTGTATGACATCCCGGTAACACAGGGGCCATTTGAGATTTGATCTACATCTACATCTATATGGATACTCTGCAAATCACACTTAAGTGCCTGGCAGAGGGTTCACTGTACTACCTTCACAATAATTCTCAGTTACTCCAATCTCAAATGGCAAAACGAGCATCTATAACTTTCTGTGTGAACAATGATTTCTCTTATTTCATTATAATGATTGTTTCTCCCTATGCAGATCGGAGTCAACAAAATACAGAGTCTGCCAGAAAAATGTGTACTGTCTTTGTCAGGCTCTATCTAGATATCGACACTGTCGTTCGATTTGAGTTACGAGTGTGTTTCAGTAGGGTATTTGGCTCAACAGATGTTATTACTTTCATCTCAGTATTAAGAAAACAAGATGACTGGAGCACGCTTGACATTCGAGCAACGAAAATGTATTGTGAAGTGGTTTTTCAAGTTTGATAATGCCGTTGAAGTGCAAGATCAGTGGAGGCGGGAGTTTGTAACAGAACCGCCAACCCACCTAACAATTAAATGCGCCATTGACAAGTTTGAATTGCATGGAACGATTTGTGATATTGACAAAAGAAGATCAGGAAGACAGTATACAGTTACAAGTCATGCTTCATCGGCTCTCGTGTTGGAAACGTTATCGGCTCTCGTGTTGGAAATGTTTGTTAATTCTCCACATAAGTCTACAACACAATGTGCATGTGGAGTGGGGGTTAGCAGTGCAAATATATGAAGAATTCTGAAAGCAGCAAAGTGAAAAGTTTACATTCCACGATTACTGCATTAATGATGATGAAGAGACAAGGAACAATTTAAACTTAGTAGAACTGTGAATCGGCATAACAGTATGTACTGGGCACCAGAAAATCCGGATGTTTATGTGGCTAAAGCGGTCAATCTACCAGGGTTTCAAGTGTGGTGTGGACTATCTTCTAGGTGATTAGTATTACCCTTTTTCTTTGATGGTACTGTCACTGGAGAAGTATACCTGGAAGTGTTACGCACATCATTTTTGGCAGGTATAAGTCTGCTTTGTGGAGCTGATGAAAAGGTCTTCTACCAACAGGATGGGGTGCCACCATACTACCACCAAGCCATACGAGGTTTCCTGGATGACAATTTTCCATGGCATTGGATTGGACGAAGAGCGCCCACCAGTTCCTCCATGGTCACCAGATTTAACACCTATGGACTTTTAGTTGTGGGGAACTGTGGAAGATAACATCTATTGACGTAAGCCACGCGTGCTGGATGAACTTCACCAGGAGGTTACAGCGACGTGTGCAGCGATCTCCACTGTAACATTGATTGTTGTAGTTGCAGGGATCGCTCGTCGTTCTGTTATGTGTATAACAGCCAACAGTGAAAATTTTGAACATTTAAAGTCACCATGTGCTAAACTGAAGGTTGTACAACATGTGTGATCAATTATTAAATGCAAAATAAACACATAAGTAATACTTTTAGTTCCTGAAAGGATGTGTACGTTTTCGTCGCGGACTTCGTATTTTCGCATTCTGAGGAGAATGTTGGTGATGGAAATGGTGCTTCAACATTCCTCAACAGTTACTGAAAGATAAGAATCCTCAACACAATTTTATAAGTCCCAACCTTATGCTCTTCAGGCACTACCATTCCTTGATGTAAGAACTGCTATCTGTTGCGCTTCAAACTAGTACGAATTTTACATTGATGAGAACAAGTTTCATGTCTTCGAAATATGCTATTAGCAACTTAAGTGTTACGCAAATGCTAAAGTCTTTGCATTCATTCGTCGATTTCGTTTTCGTTCTTTCTTCTTTTTATGTTAAGCACCCTGCATTTTCTAAGCGATTTAGGTGCAATTTTAATATGGAAACATCTGTTTAAAGGATGATGTGATCCCTACATTTCTCATACAGTTGAGTTCATTTAGTGGGCATGTTATTTCCTGAAACAGGAATGCAAAGAAGTTAAGTGTAAGATGGGATTTTGTTGTGGCGGTTCAGCTTAGAACTATTAAAGCAATCTAGTGCTTAATGACAATCCTAATCTCATCATTATTATTCACCTTTGCAGATGTGAAACGCTTGTGCAAGAAATATTCCTGTGTACAACCCATTCAACATAGTCAACTGGGACAGTTACATCGGTCAATGTCATAGCATGGTTCCGAACCTAGTGATTTAAGAAAGTTGTAGTTCTTGAGTGTTACATGTTGCGTTTCCTCTGTGAAGTGGTTGTTTGTGTTGATTTTATACCATACCTTCATAGTACCTCAAGTGTAAATGTATTATGATTTCTTCACCATGAAAGTCAATGAGATATCTGTCTTGGTGTACAGTATTCGCCTCAAGATTGTTTTATGTCTGGACAAGTCACTAGAAGATATACAATGTATTTCACAATTCCTATTACAGGCTCCTAGAGGTTGTAGAAAGGACTTAGTAGAGAAAGGTTTGGTAAGAAAAACATGTCTGGAAATGTAAAATAAGTTTGAAGATGAGATCACTTTCGAATCTTCTGCTTCACAGAATACCTGCAGCAGACAATGAGTTCTGGCATGGGTGTGGTATAGGAGCTCATGGTACAGCAGTGTTCTGAGAACTAATCATCTGGTTATCTTCTACATGATAAAAGATGTCCTCATTGAGAAGGCAACATGGTTCGCCCATGGAGCACCATAATCAACACTCCCAGAATGGACGTCATGAAATCAGACACCTCAAGGTCACACCCATTCCCTGCAGCCTGCCACCACTAAGTGTCGTTATTAGCTGACTTCATAGTTTTGTTGCCACAAGCACACTTTTCACAGTGCAGTTGGTAGCGCCAGCTGAATTTTCAGTGTCTGTGCGATATTGTTTGTTTTCCTGTCGTTTCAGTCTTCCTTAGAACACTGTATTGACATGTGTTTGGTAATGAGCGAAATGCAGGAGCAAGCGCCTACATATAGTGCTATTACGGGTGGTATACATAAAGGGCGGAAAGCCATTTGAATATCATCTAAAATTTTTGTATCAAATTTTCTGAAGTTTTTTACTGATCTGACCAACAGCGACCAGGCCAGGAATAATACAAATTTTCCACAAGTTCATAAAACGTAGGATGTTTCAATAGGTTCTGTCTCAGTTTCCATTTTCTAGCTCACTCACTCATTTCACTTGTTCCTTCACTAGAAACTAGAAACTACTGAAACATCCTACTATAATCCACTTTTCAGGTCTAACTCATTTAATTTCATTTAAATTACTCAGAAAAATTAGTAAAAATGAATATTTTTTCGTATCACATTCACCAATTTTCAAAATAATTATTTTTTCATACAAAATGTGAATATAATAAAATAAAATGTAATATTTTTTTATAAAAGTGAACCTTAAAAAATTAAATTTAATATTGTTGTATAAAAGGTGAATGTCAGAAAATAAATAAAATGAATGTTAGAAATTTATTCATTACCCAAAATTTTCCTAATTCTTTCTTCTGGAGCAGCCATAAGATTCTTATGAACTGTCGATTGTATATGATTTTTCAGTGTTCTTTTGCCTACAGTTCTACCACATTCACAAGTAAGTTTAATTTTTTGATGTCATGATACACATTCTTTACAAATCCAAGAAAATCCATCTCGATACTTATGTTCTTGAAATTCATTAATATTCTTTTCCTCTAGACAGTACCACACTGTTTTAGATGTTTGGTATAGTCCATTTAAAGATTATAAAATTTAATAGGAAAAATAAAAATGCATTCTCAAAAAGTCCAAAACTTTTGTTATCAAACACCTTACACTCGTTTAATCCTACAGACCGAGTTTCCAGCCTCTGACTTCCTGTACGTCAGTGCATCATGGAGATTTGCAACTGAGTTAAGAGAGTACTCCATTATTTCAGCCTGAAACACAACACCCACTCTTTAGGATAGGTCTCAAACCCACTGGTGGTATAGCGATAAATCGTACAGAAGCGAGGCTAGAAAGTGTTTTGTCAGATGGCTAGTTCTCCTCCAACCACTGACATTTTGATGACTCCATGAGATGATGGCCAAAAATCCTTCAGTCTACCTACTCAGTTTAGAGGCTTGACAGAGTAAAGTGGCTCTAAGATTGTAAATATCATCAGTCTATTTCGGACGTAAATAAACTATTTTCTTCACATTTTCGTATTTTACCATATTTGAAGTGATGAAATGTAAGTAAGATGTGAAAGTTAACATGAATACTGAAAGCAACTTTAAAACGTAATTAATTTGTGTTTAAATTGAAACATGTTCCCCTATTATTTTCAATGTATCGTACATCAGCGCTATCTCTGAATGAAGTTATCAATTGCTTAGTTTGGCGTGAGTTAATTTATACCACAAACAGCACAAGAGAATGTTTATGTAACATCACTCATTACGCAACCTTGCTTGTGGTGACAGAAAGCGTTGCAATGTCTTTAGCTAGATGCCACATACTGTAGATAATTAGGAATTGCAACCTCCCATCGGTCTCACGCAAATATTAACAGATTTTTAAAATTCAAAAAGAGCTATTCATAAAAATGAGAATTAGATATCATTTTCTAATTAACATTCCAAATTCATCAGTTTTATATGCTCTTTCTTCCTGAAATTACTTCTAAACGAAATGCAAAAAACTGTAAATATTTCTTTAACTTTTTCTAATTTTTTATTCATTTATATAGTTACTAATTTTCAGTAATTATTCTGTGCTTTGCATTGTAACTTAAATTATTATTACCATACATTGTTACTCATGCTTAAGTATATGTAGCAATTTTTTCATTAAAAGTTGCACAAAGTTTCTTAGACGTTTTCTGTGAAGATATAATGTTCATTCTAAGAGTCATGTTAATCACATAGCTAAGATGGTTTGTTATCAAATTATATAGAGTTATGTCAGTGTCTAATCTGAGTAGTGTATCTTTATTAAAATCGAGAAATGCATTGTATGCTTTGAGAAAATTATTTGGAGGATTAACATTCCACATTTTCTATGGATAAATTTCGTTTCTTCTATTTTTCAAGTAAGTACACTGTAGATTAATGTGGTCGAGTAATGAAGAGTCACGTAACTGATTATTTTTACTATTTGTCTGAAATGTAATGAATACAAAATATGGCATATCAGATTCCACTGAGTTGTAGTAGTTCATTATATCTAGTTCGAAATTTTACTTGCCACTCAATCCTGCAGCTTCTACAGATTGTAGTTCATAAACAGAGATTGGAACTTTGGATTTTTCAGAATATTTTCTTGTTGTTCTAACCTGTAAGTTGGTTCATTTTTAACAATTGGCACACGAGTTTCCATCGTTTCTAATACAGTTTTCCCCTCCTTAGGAAGTGTATCTTCAATTTCATCTCCATAAACAGGCCATCTAAGAACTGCATCCCCAAAACAAGAAGATCTAGTAAAACTTACTATTAAATCTCCTTCCCACATAATTTGTTTATAACCTTCAAAAAATCCACCAAGCATTGATAATGGATAAAGTAATTCTTTTTTTACTCCTTATGTCTCCATTATTAAGAATATGTCCTTCCAAGTTTATTTTATCAGTAACTGATGAAGTCAAATATAACATAGATGTTGATGAAATAAAAGGATGCTCGATTCTAGATAAAATAAAATTTCCTTTCTTTATGCTCACAAAATCAAACAGTTTCGCCACATCATTTTCGATTAATTTTTTATTGGGTTTCTGTCATATTTTGGGTAATATGATTATGATCCATCTGAATTAGCAATAACAATTCTAATGGTCAAGTATAATTGTGCATGATTCAGATGAAGCATTCCAACCCCAATACTGATTTCAATCTCTTTACACTTGTTGGGTGCATTTAAATCATTTTTGTTTCCTCATGCACCGAGAATGAGTAAAACTGATAACTCTCGATTTTCTTCATGATTTATTAAGGATGATTTTATTAAGACATTTTAAAAACAACTGTTACATAAGCACCATTAAAGTCAATCAAATTATCATTTTCATCAGTGACAGTAATTTCTAAATCTTGAGTAGGATCAAAAATTGGAATATCTACAGAATAATGCAGCTCATTAATTATTGGTCTTCCAAATTCAACATTTGGTTTGAATGAAGCAATAACATTAGTTTCTCTATGAAAATGAGCAGTATGTTTAACAAACATTTCATCAGAGGAATTTAAATTTATATTAGTTAATTCATTTAGAATAATTTGCAACAGTTTTTTCATTAGCTTCAATAATTTGATTATTAAATCTCAAAACTTGCACAGCACAGACTTCTTTATCCATAAATAATTTAACATCACTTTAAAAAAACTCTACTAAAAATTTCATCTACTTTAAATGCATATTTGCCTTTTTCGATTGAATAAATGTTTCTAAATTTTACAAACTATATTGGCCAACAGGAATTTATATCATTATTACATGAGTATATAGTTTATCTTCTGAAAGAATTGTTATTAAAGCTTCACATTAAAGTTAATTATTTTCCAGTGTAATATTTGGAGGAAAAAAGTTGAATAAAACCTAGTGAAACATTTTTATAAGTTATTCTTACTGGAAAAGTTAATCTTTTTTTAAAAAAAGATGACTTATCACTTAACTGATATAATCTAGTCATTTACTATTAAAAATTTTTGTTAAATGAATGACAGATTGAGAACCAAAAATAAGAATTCCAGAAACGAATCGAAAATAAACATTGTAAATTTTTACCAAATTCTATTTGATGTACAATCATAGGACCAAGTGGATGTGAAAAAACAACATTATTGATCGACAATTGTATTCTAGCTGCAGGATGGTTGAGGTGTGATAAAACTAATCACTTGTATTTTTATTCCAAAAATTTTGATCAACCAAAATATACAGAAATTATAAAAAGATGTGAAAAAATTGGAGTTAAAATGAATAAAAAAGTTACTTTTGTTGAAAATAATGATGAAATTGTTCTGTTAGGTGAATGTAAAGATAACTCAGTTGTGCTTTTTGATGACTTCATTCTTAAAAATCTGGATGTAGTTAGAGTATATTTTACTAGAGGAAGACATAAAGGAATAGATTGTCTAGCTCAAACTTATTCAAAAATACCAAAAAATTAGTCAGAGATAATTTTAATTATATAAATACTTTAAGACAAGATGACTGGAATATAAGTCATATTTATCATGAGTTCATTGGTGGTGACTTAAAGTTTGATGATTTTAAAGGAATCTGCATTAAATGCTGGAGTGATCAGTTTGGATTTCTTACGATAGAGGTGACTAGAAAACCAAATGAAGTTCAGTTCAGAAATAAAATACAGAATTTCATTAAGTATTATTGTTTTTACCTATTAAATGAGTGCACTAAAAGATGATGTTGAATATATATTAGGCCACAATGATATACTTTTACCTGAACCCATAAATGAATTTAAAGAAGCTCATGATTATTTAAAACGAAATGAAAAATTAAAAAAATTGAATCACAGTTTGGCAAGTATTATAGTAATAATTCTTGGTCTAGTAATGATGCTAAATTTGGACCAGATAAATGTGGTGGTTATTTTTTTGAAAGACATGTGTAAAATAAGTGATGTAATTATATTTTGCAGATGTATTCGTTAAAGAAAGGCATAAAATATAAATGTTAAACATTAAAAATGTTTACTCAATGTTTTCATATCTAATAAATGCTTAAAATATAATCCAGAAATTTTTAAAAAACTTAAATGAATAGAAAGACAGCTGAAGAACCAAAAGTACAATTCAAGCTTTAGAAAAAACAAACATGAACAGAATATTATAAATGTAAAAAAGAATATCAACCAGTTATTTTCGCTATTGAGCAAGAAAAACAATGAATCGAAGGATTAGGTGACAATGATTTCAAAGCTATTGAAGAAAGTAGGGAAGCTGGAAAACCAATGGGTCCTTATCATAAATAACCCCATCTAGAAGAATTTATCATCAATTAGAAAACTATAAGATTGGTCCAATCATAGTCTTGGTAAGTGTGACTTTACTTAAGTGAATCAGAAGCCCTACATGCATCGAATAAATATGTAGAAGAGAAAAAAGGTGCTGTTAAAAAATAAAAGAGATATAATCCAATCAAAAAATAAAACAGGGTTATGTTAAAAAATAAAAGAGGATGTGCAAAAAATAAATGTTAAAGTATATTAATCGTAGTGAAGATCCAACCTATGGATTAAAACTTGTTAACAGATTTCAATTTGTTGGGCGTTTCACAAAATATATCGATGGCAATAAATTAAAAACTGATGGAAAAGAACATTAAAGCACTGATGGTCTAATGAATCTTTTAACTAAAAATTAATTCCTATGGTTGATATGGGTGAAAAATTTGATTCTGTTCATTTATCAAATTATGCAGATATATTGCACCATTGAGGAGCACTATATTCTGAAACTAGTCCACATAAAATAAAATGAAGAAGAGGCAAAAATTCAAGAAACTGATAAAAGAAATTGTTAATATCTATTTTCCAAAAGTATACAAAATATCATCAGATACAGATTCTTCAGATTACTCAAATGCAAAAATGGGTTTGGTTTAATTAAAAAATATACAGAAAAACCAGTTGAATATGTTTGGGTGCATGATACTAGAGATTTAGTCATTAGATTAACAATAATTCATGGTAAGGAATTAGCAGAAAACAAATTATCATAATGAAAAAGTTGGCTACACACGTATATTAGCAAATAATTGTAGTGATTCCATTATCGAAAATCGAAAAAGAATTCCATATTCGATTAGATTTTTTTAATAATTTACCACATACATTTAAAAAAGTGAGAAACATAGTAAAACATTAGTAAACAGTTTGCTTAAAAAATTGCCATTTGAGATGCTTCTTCCAGGCTACCGAGCTTGTGGCCTGGGTACCAAATTAGAAGAAGGGCTAACTAGAGGACATCAAGGAATTAATCCACTAGATAAATCATGTGGAACATAATATTTCTTATACAGACAATAAAGAATTCGAAAAAAGGCATGAGGCTGATAAAAAACTTCAATTTGCTGCGAAACAAAGAATTCATGTACGTAATGTCTCATCAAGACAAAAAATAGCTGCAACTGCAGTTAAGGAAATAATGCAATGAAAACGAAAATTAGCAGTGGTCCTCGATGTTGATGAAAATGGTTGGAGTTGTAAATTTTCAGTAATGATTAAACACTGCTATCTAAAACATATTAATCCCTTTAATTTTTATTATAACAGAATGGACCTCTTGATTTATTTTACTCAGGAACCAAGTGGCAAAAAGAAACCAAAATCAATTAAATTCAAACTGAATAATATACAATAAAGTAGTATTAAACCATATTTAACAGCTGTACAAAAAAGAAACGCAGAGGAAGCCACAAAGCGTCCAAAAACTGGTGAAAATTTACATATCATGTTAGGTATTCCTGTTGTGAAACGATTATTGAATATCTAACAACAAAGAAAGTAGGTAAAGGACTAACATAACACGAAGGTGGGTTTCTTCCCATTACTATTAACTGTATTACCATATCTAGCAACTAGTGGTTCACTTTCTGGTGGTTCTGAAACAACTGCAAATGCAGTAATTAACAAGAAAACAGCTGTTGCAGAATTGGAAGAACAAAAAAGACATAAAGTAAGGTGACCAAATTTATGTTAAATGTTTGGTATTTGAAAACTTACATAACATTTGGGTAAATGGAACTAATGTAATTTTTTTAGAAGTTAATAAATTTTTTATATATAAATGATAGCCATGATTGAAACTTTAAATCAGTTTATTCATTCTGCAAGGTGTTTTATTAAAGCAGATAAATGGCACCTAAAGCAACCTTGGAGGTGCTCCCAAGTACATTTTGATATTCAAAAAAATTAACAAAACAAGGCAATGTCAGAATTTTTTTAAGGATTTGAAATTTGAATTGATGCATTAATTGATAGCTGTAGTGAACTTTGTTTACTAATCCTATATAAAAAGTTTGAATGTTATATGAAATTTTGTTATAGGAAAGGATCTGAAAAGTTACTTTTACTGAGAAATAATTAATTTACAGATTTGAAGATCTTTGTTTATTGTATTCAATTAAGTACATAAATTTAAAAATATCTCAATAAAAATGTACAAAACAGTCCAAATGAGAAAACTGGATCTTTCATTATTTCTGTTTATATGTGTTCCTGATGACATGAAGATATAGTCTCTAAATTCATAAATCAATTAACAGATGAAAATGAGAATTACTTATACAATCTCAGTGGAGAAGAAATTTGTATTCTTCAGTAATACTGTAAGAATCTGTTACTGTATAATGTTTATTCTTAAAATATCTGTTATCTCTTCCCATATCTATATCTTTACATTACTTTTACATCCATTTGACTATAGAAGTTCTTTGAATGTTCCCTTAACCAGATTAGTTTTACCTGGTAATTCTTCAGAGAATTCAGAAACAATAGAAGCTAGTTTCTCTTTATGTAAATTATCTAGCAGAACACAATTTATTTTATTTACTTTGATCCAGTTGGTAACTGTACAATGATTTCTCTTTGAATAACAATTGGATCGAATTCTGTCGGTTCTTTATTTTGAAAATTTGAATAAATTGTTTCCCTATTCAAATTAATTAGATCAGAGTATTTTAGTATCTTCATAAAATAAATTAAAACTATTTTTTAAATCATCAAAATTAATTTGACAAATTTGGTGTACTTTATTATATTTATGTACATCTAGAAATGTTGCACCTGTGTTTTCAACTACTTTGTAATTATATCATTCTCAAATCTACCAACTTAAAAATATTTTTTTCTGGACTAATGTATAGTAGTTGCAACATAAAATATTTCTTCTTCTTTCATTTTGATGGTGTTATTTAGTACATCTTTTAAATGTAATCAATCTTCCTCTTTTTCTTATAGTTGTTGTTATAGTTGTTTTTCTTGTACTTAAATTTTATATTTATTTTGAAAATCTATAGCAAGATGTTTTGTTTGAATATTTTAATATTATTTTGTGTAGTTAAAATAATCAACTAATATATCCTCAGTCTTCTATTTCCTCAGCAACATTAGTTCTTAAACTCATTACAATTTTTTTAAAATTTCTGACAAAATCTATGTTTTTTTAACTAAATTATTTGGTGTTGATGGTTTGATCTCATTTTGAATATAAACATATTCCAAATCTCGGGGACCATCATATTTTATTTTAGTATGTTCTAGGTTATAATTTGTCAAAGATCCAATTAAATCTAGTTTGATATTTTTAAAATTTTCATGGCTGCTTCTCCACACTGCTGGTTTTAATCTTTCAAGTGCCAACGGCATAGCTATGGCAATTCCATAATGAATAAAACATAAAATATCATCAGTAATCAAAACATTTCTGTTCAAATTAACAAATCCAAGTATCTTTAAACCAAGAACCTAAATTTAATTGATAATCTTTCTTTTGATTAAGTTCAACTACATTCAGTATAGAAGATTCAGAATTAGATGTCGCTTCACTAGCTGCCATTTATTAAAAGCAATTTTTTTTTGGTGCTGGCATAAAGATGGCGGACAGTGCAGTATATCGTATTGAGAATTCTCTTGTGATGATCGGAAAAGTGGCAGAAGAAGGAGGATATATGAAGAAGGAAATGAAGAACAACTTACTAGAGGCGGTGAGTGAAATAAGAAAATGTTTAGAATCTTTGAAAAACGAAAGAAAAGCAAATAAGGTGGAGAATAGGAATCCTGCAAGAGAGGTTAGGAACATCCAACAAGAGACGAGCGCGTAAGAAGACAGCTGCACTGGTGGACAACTAGCGACATCTATTGGAGAAACTCAGGAAACAGCGCATAGCGTACAGTAGCCTACTGGGCACATAGCGACATCTATTGGCGAAACACAGGAAACAGCACAAACCGGACAGTGGACTGCTAGGAACCTAGCGACATCTATTGGCGAAACGCAGGAAACAGCACATAGCAGACAGAGACAGACGGAGGAGACTCCTACAGGATATGAGAAGAACTTCAACGGAGACATCGGTGTGGGTAGCTTTCTGGAAAAAGCAAAAAAAGACAGAAATAAGATGGAAATGGGAGAACTTAGGCATAAAGTGGAGGAAATAACTGATTTCCTAAAAAACCAACTAGGGATATTAATACAAGAGCAAATAAAGAAAACTCTAGAAAAGGAAAGCCACCTAGACGCAGAGAAAAACAAAACAGATGGAAACAACATACAAACTAAGTACAACAACAAAGTTAAACCAGAGGGAACGACAATATACAGAAATCCTCTGCTCCAGCAACAAAATCAGTTACAAAGTCCAAATCAATGCACATGAGCAACATAATAAAACCCGAAATCAGATTATTGAACTAGAGGAACCGACTTGGAGTACTGTGGCAGGGAGGAGCTGGTACAGAAGAAACCAGAGTAATTATAAAACCATAATGGGTATCAAAAAAGACGAAGAAATGCAAGCAGCAGAAACTACAGCGTGGCTATACATCGGTAACTTAAAGAGAATCACCACAACTGCTACAGTAGTGAAATACCTTAATAAGAACGGAATACTGGGACAACTAGAATGTGAAGAACTGCGCACACTGGGCGACAAAAAAGCTTTCAAAGTAGGCATTCCGTTTGAAAAGCTACAAATCACCCAAGAACCAGAATTCTGGCCAGAAAACATAAAAGTACGTCGATTTCGTTTCCCAAGACGATCAATGGAAGAGGTAGCAGAGCTCAACTAAACTAAGAAGAAAACCAGAAGAGCAAGAAATAAAAGCAGTCTTGTGGAATACAGAGGGAGTAAAAAGTGCTCTTAACCTTACACCAACAGACATTCTGCAAAATTCGGATCTTGCAATTCTAACAGAAACCTTCCTGATAGACAGCTGGCAACATAAAGATTTCTATAATTATCACCTAATGGCAAAGAAGGGAGAAAGAGGACGACCCATGGGAGGAATATCTATCCTACTGAAACCCTGGATGACGCCCACCAAAAAAATGATAAAACAAGAAAATAGTATGCTAATAGAAGCGGCAACAATAAATATAAATGCAGCCTATTTTAAACCGCACACAAATGCTGTAGAAATAATTGACGAAATACTCACACTCATCAAACAATTATTGCAGGCGATCTGAACTGCAGAATAGACACAGAAAACTATAAAACAAAACTAGTCATTGAAACCCTAGAAGAAGATGGTTTCACCCTACTTAACGATAGGCAGATACCTACATACATATGCCACAATGGGAAGAGCACCATTGATATCGCATTAACAAGAGGAGACATAGAAGGAAGTATTCAACCAATATGGCATGACTCCATTACTCCTATACGAAAGCACATTCCAATGAAGATCAAAATAAATATCGTCACGTCACCGCCAGCAAGAAAGACCCCACCAAATCACACAAAGAAAAATTGTTATAGAAAAATTAACAAACGAACAAGAACAATTAACAGAAATAGAAACTTTCATAGAGGAAGGAGACCTTGAAAAACCAACAGACCAAATAGAAGACGTCCTAAAAAATTCAGTGATACAAACAATCCCCAAAACAAGGACGGCCAAAAGATGGTTCGATGCTGAATGCTCCAGCAAAAGGAACACTGTTCTAAGAATCCTCCACAGACTAAGAAACCAGCATGATGAGGAAACATACAAACTGTATGCGGAAGAGAGAAGAATCTACAAAAAACTAATAGAAGAGAAGAAAAAAGAATACAGAGAAAGTGAGGCAAAAAGAGAAGTGGATGAAGCAGAGAAAGACCCATACATAGCAGCAAGACCAAGAAAAATGGCTCATACACCAAATGTAGACCTGAAGGAATGGGAAGACCACTTCAGTAAGATACCGAACAAACGAGGACTCAAAACACCCCCAAAGAAAGAGAAACAACATCAAACTAAGGAAAAAGACAATACATGGGAACCCCTAAATGAAGATGATGTGAAAGAAGTATTTAAAGCACTAAAGAACAAGAAAGCAGCAGGACCTGATAATATATATAATGAACATATACAGCACATATGGACCAAACTGTTTAACAAATGCTTGGAACTTGGAAGAATTCCGACACAATGGAGACATTCAACAATAAAAGTTCTCTACAGAGGTAGGGGAGACCCAATGGACCCAAACAAGTACACAGGCATAGTCCTGGAAAATACTCAATTCAAGATGTTTTCAAAGATAATAACACAAAAAATCCAAGCCTCTGTGGACAGTCATCTCCCAGAACAACATATGGGTTTCAGATCTGGAAGATCAACACTTACGGCAGTCAGGCTTCTTCTAAACAACATCGATGATGTGCTACAAAAGAAACAAATGTTCTACACAGTGTTCATAGACTTTACCAAAGCCTTTGACCTATTGGAAAGAGAGCTCATAGTCCGAAAACTGGAAAACACAATGGGAGAAGATAGCGTATGGGCAAGAATAATCAAATCAATCTTCGAATACAATTTAATTGCAATATCAGACAACCTCTCTTTTTCGAACCCCATTCTGCAATCGAACGGAGTCTTACAGGGTGACCCAATGAGCCCTTTGCTGTACATTCTTGCCACTGAAGAAGTACTCCGAATTGGAGAAAATGAAGAAGATGTGTATGTATATGCATACGCTGATGACATAGCCGTAGGTTCAACAGATATACAGAAGCTGCAGAGAATCATTGAGAAAATAGACAGATGGTGCAGTGAACACAATCTACACATAAACATAACAAAGACAGAAATGGTAATTTTCAGAAAAGGAGGCAAAACACCCAAGAATGCGGAAATCAGTATCAGAGGACAAAAAATAAAAAGCACCAAACTTCGAACAGCGACATGTTGTAACTAGATTTTCTACTCACGGCTTTCATCATCTAATCTGCAAAATCAAAACTTATCACGACCCAACCGCAACATGTGTATGTGAACTGTGTAACGAAGCCTGTGAAAGATATCACATAGATCTGTGCAGTAAAAGAGTGAAATCGATAAATGAATATGCAAAAATGTAAAATGTAAATGTAAAATGTTAAGCAAAGTAACTGTATATGGCTATTTGGCTGCAATTTTATTAAATAATTAAAAGCAATTTTAATTTGCATATTGCTTTTTAATAAAATTATGATCGTTCTCATTCTTATTTCAGTGGTAAAATATTTCACTGCTGAGTTTTTATGTACATTATTTAGTGTTTCATTTCTTGGTGTCAAATATTTGAAATTATGAAAATATATATTACTCCAGGTTCTGTAAATCTTGCCATATCTGAAAATGTTCATAAATAACATTTAAAATTTCCAGAGTCTGTGAGCCCAGAGCTGCATTTCAACAATGAACAAAATTAAAAATTTTCACAGGTATAGTTGGATTCCTCTGTAAAATAATAATATCAGTTTTTTATGTAAATTATTTGGTGTTATATTTTTGATTCAATTTTGAATACATTCACAGTCTAAAGTACAAGGATCATCATGTTTTATTTCTTTGTATTCAAAACTAATTTTTTTAAACATTGAATAAAATTTGATTTATTTTTATTATTTATTTCAGGTTCTCTACTTTGAAGGCTTGGATTATTGAATGAATTTTCAGTCTCTATGCTCACAGGACCTCAGCTATTGTTTAAATTTCCCTTATTATTTTTTAAATTTTCAAAGTTGACAAATCTTGACTGTAGATTATTGGTTAAATTTGCAGCTGACACCCCCACATTGGCTGAAATTCCATAATGAATAAAACACAAAATTTCATTTCTCATTAATCCATTTTCTCTTATACAGTTAGAGTTTTATAAGATTAATCTATTCACAAACATCATCATCATTATCAGTATGAGGATCATAACCAATAAAAAACGATCATCAAACTGTTTTGTAATAGACTTTTCGTTATATGTTTTAATAACAGTTCTACACATTGGCCTTTAAAGTGTTCTTTTAAGCATTCATCTATACACTCTTTATGAAATATATGATTACAGCATGTTTTTATAAATTAATGATTTTCAGTACTGAAGCATATAGAAAATTTATATTTTTTAGATTGTTCTTTCAGTATTTCATGATGTTTAATTATTAAATTCTTCTGATAGATTCTAAGTTCTTGAAATTATTCCCAACAACCCTATCTTTAACTGCTATTAAAAGTATTCAGACAATGTTTTATCACCTGATATGCAATCTCAGTTAAATTTATTTTGAAATTCTCTCATAAAATCTTCAGACATTTCTTGTCCATCTGGTATATTCTCACAGTTGAAATTCTCTCATAAAATCTTTTGATAATTCTTGTCTAAATGATATATTCTGCCATTTTAATTTATCCTGAAATTCTCTTATGTAATCTTCAGATAACATCTGACATCTTGATATATACTTTATCTTTACATTTTTTTAGAAAATACTCTAATAACTTTTGTTCCCTCGATAAATATGTCCAATCAAATTTATCTTGAAATTCTCTTATCAGGTTTTCAGATAATGTATTGAACTTCAGTATCAGATGTTTCAAGTCAGATTCACAAAATGGTTTTATTTTTAATTTATAAAGCAACAATTCATGATATAATGAATTTAGGCACAGCTTTAGGGCTGCTTAAGTAGCTGGTCGATATGGCAAATTGGGTTTGTATTTCCTATATCGAATATTATATGGAAAATTTACCCTTTTCAAATTTTAAACAAATGAAAAGAAATTTTATTGATTAACAAAGCTATTTTACCTTTTCTGTATGGAATTACAGGACGTATGAGTACTCCCCTACAAATTTTAAACTTTATTCATTATATAATAATAATCTTTTCTCTATGGAAATCCAGATGGAATAAACATTCTAGCTGAAGACTTTTAGTTCTCTAAAAATTTAGATAAACGGAATAATATATAGTTTAAGGATTCAAAATTTTGACCTCCTACAGTAATATACATTTACATTATCATGAAATACATTATAAAACTTTTCCAAAATGAAAACGTTTTTATTACAAATTATAATTCAAACTTTATTGTTTACTGAATTTCAGGATCCCAGACTGGTGAACCTGGTAATATAAAATTATATTATTTTATTATTATATTATATTTTATATTTTAATTATGATGATTTCCAGTTTGATGACCTGTGAAAACAAAATTTTCATGTAATTTCCAGGGGGAAAAGTTAACCAATGTGTAGAAACACAAATTATCATGTACATTTCCTGGCAGACAAAAATTTGACCATATGTGAAAACAAAAATCTTAAATTTATAGCATTTTAATTGTATATATATAAAAATAATCTGGCTATTTTTGCTTGTAATAACAATAGTTTCAGTAGCGCCAGCTGTAGGCCATCAACCAGATGATAAGATTAAAACAATTAAATATTTAAATGATTCTGGTTATTTAGATATTCAGATGCATGCAAAAATGTTTACTCAAGTGAATGAGGGTATGTTAAGAGAATCAATATTGGTATTTCAACTAATACACAATCTTGGGATAACTTGTGAGTTTGTGAGGAAACTTTAAATTTTGTGAACAGACCTAGATGTGGTTAAAAAGATTTTTTCAGTACTTACAGAACTAGTATGTTACAATGCAACAAGAAAAATATAAAATGGAATTGTAAACAAGCAAATAAAATATGTTAGAAGTAACAGAGGCAGCATTTCGTTTATGGTTAAAATATATAAATATTCAGTTTGTTCATGATATTAATAATCCTGATATTTTAATCACAAATAAATGATTAGTACATACACATGAAATATCTAGTTGTCTATGTTCAAAGGAACTATATGAAAAAGGAGATGTGTAGGTCATGTACTTTTTTCCAATAAGAATAATGATCCTGTAGACATACATATGGATAAAGATGAGAATTGGTATATGGAAATTGATAAAAATACACCAAAATATCAAACAAATTTATTTGAAATTTTAGTACAAGAAATTGGACACTCAGGTTTATATCATTCATTCATTTATGAATGAATAATGTGTCCACTATATAATTGTTCGCATTTAGAATTATTTTAAGATGCTACTGATCATATACAATTTCATATAGTAAAAACTATCAACACAAACGACTATACAAAAGTTTTCACCAGTTGTACCAACAGGTAATTTAAAAGAATCAGATAAAGCACTAAGTGAAATTAATAAATTTTACCACTTATTAATAATGAATGGAGTTCTATATGTTTTTTATCAGAAGTGGGTACAGACAGGTGATGATATGAATTCACAGTTAATAACTAATTGGTTAATCTTTTACCTCAAGACTTACAAAAAATACATGAAACATATAAATCACCAAGTGGTGAAGTTGTTTTGTTTATTGACAATATGATATATATGGCTAATTTACAAACATTACAATTAATTATGGGATATTTGAAGTCAATATCTAGTGTAGGATTGCGTAAATTTTTTTTATAAAACAGTATAGTCAGCATTGACTCAGGTAGAATATTTTTATTCCTTAATGAACTTTTCTATGTGCAATTAGATAAGTATAATTTTATATATAAATCACAAATGTTGTAACTAGTAAATTTCCAGGGATATCTACCAGAAAGAAATCTGCATTCAGATACATTAATGAATTGTTGCAGTTTTTCAAGGACAATACCTTTTATGAATATGAAGAATTTAGAAAAAAAGTAGTTAGAGCTTATACAATTGATTTAACTTCATTTGGTATTAAATGTACAACATCAATCCCTAGTGTAATAAAATATTAAAAGGTATAACAGAAAAATTAGAGAATTTTGCTTTTTCACAATTTTAATAAATTTTTTCTATATAAATGGAGCAGGTTCCACAACAACCAGAGCAAAATTTTGTAAATATTGTAAGACTGAGAAGTCAAGTTATAATTTGACTTCACAGAAATTTACAAAAGACAGATACATAGCGATGTATAGATAATACATAAATGAATATTATGTAAAACATTACATCTATAATCTAATACCTTGGATATGTGGAAAAAAGTATTTCTATATATTATTATGGAAATCACATACAACAAATTCCGAGTGAAGAACATTCGAAAGTATAATTGTTAATCGAAAATAAGAAACCAATACAGTGACAAAGAATTATAAAGCTTATGAAGATATGAAAAATTTATATTGTCTCTATGTTAATCCATCACATAAATATAACAACAATAATACATGTAAATAATTTGTTTTGGAATATGTGAAAAATAAGAAAGGGCAATGATCTCCTACTTCATTTTACATATCTATTAAATTAGAATTCTCACTGCTCGAAATTTGAAAAATTAATTTTCACAAATCTAATGTATTTTATTTTCAATAATAGTATGGCCAAATGGAGCAGTTTGCATTTGTTCAACTTCATATTTACTGGGACAGAAACAATTTAAGAGGATATATAAAATGAAATAAGGCCAATCTAATTACATTTATTAAAAGACATCAAGTCAGAAATTTTATTGGAAACAATTACCTTTTTGTAACATTAAAAATGATAATGATGTTTTCTAAACTAAAGAAGATAAAGCACTGAAAAAAATATTTGCATTTTCTAATGAGATATTTGAGAAACATTCCAAAATAATTTCAATTTCTAGCAGTGTGTTTATGAAACAGACAACTAGAACTAATGAATAAATATTATTTCCTTTTTACACTAATTTATTTGAGAAACCAAAAGAAGAAGAACAGTTAGACATTATCTAGTTAATATAGCATTTAAAATCAGATTACAGACCATGAATTTTGAAAATAATATAAACACAAATGAACCTAATCATTTCTTAACTGTGGTGAAACCAAAAACTTTTTTGTGAGTTCCAAATGCAGATAAGCAGAATATTATGGAATTTCAGTTACAAACGTATAAATGTAGGAACACAAAAAAAAGAAATATATTTAAAAAATTTAAGATTGGTAAACAAAATATTTTATGAAGCATGGGTTTACAACTAGGAATTAAAAGAAATGTTCCATTGAGAGGCTCATCTTACATCGAGTTACTAGTAAAACAAAAAATAAAAAACCATGTATTAAGATCAAAAGTGTTTTCTGTGGAATATAAAATCTGCTTTATATCCTGTAGATAAAAATTCTGAAAGAGTTACGAAATACAAAAATGTTGGCTTTAATCTTAATCAGAAACTTGAAAATTTTGAATTTCCTGTAGTGGTTAATCACATTCCTAAAAATTTAATGTATCTATCAATGTTTATTAAAATGATGGAAAGTATCAAGTCTATCGAATAAAAATCCAAAAAGAAGATAGGGCAACATGTAAATCTCCTTTATTTCAAGGAAGGAAATAATTTACAGTATTATTGTATAAAAAATTTAACTAGGCTTGTTTCAAGTCAAATTAATAAATATACAGAAGTAAAATTTGTTTTTGGTATGCGTTTACTCCATTTCACTAGTAAAAACAATAGATAAGAACACATCAAGCTGTTTAGTTAACAAACCGTTAAAAATAAAAATGCCAGAGAAAGGCTCCTATGTAAGTTTTAAAAAGTATCAACATACACAAAAAGTTCTGTTTGTTATTTATGCTCATTTTGAAAGTTTGCTATTGCAGATAGACAGCTGTCAACTGAATCCAGAAAATTCATATACAATGAAACATCAAAAACATGAACCAAGTGGATTCAGTTATTATATCAAATATCAAATGGACACCATAAAGGTCCTGTTGTTTACAGAGGATAAATCGTGATAAATATTTATTGAATTTATAAAAAGCGAGGGTGATGAAATTGGAGACTTTATTCTGAAGTTGAAGACATGAAACCATTGACCCCTGAAGAACAATCAAGATATGTTTTGTCAAAAAAATTTACATGGAGTAACTGTCAATATTCACTGAAAAATAAAAAGGTTTGTCATCATGATCATTTGACCGGAAAATTTATAAATTAATTATGTAACAATGTAATTTACAGTTAAAACATCTGAGTTTTGTACTAATTTATTTACATAATTTATCAGGATATGATCCACATCTTTTTGTGAATAATTCTGTTATCGTAGGAAAGAAATACTTAATACCAAACAACGAAGATAGATATATTAGTTTTAGTAAGAGCACATAAAGTTTAAAAATGAGATTTAGAGACAAATTTAAATTTATGGCTTTGTCACTTGATAAACTTTCATCAAATTTGAAAAGAGATCAAATGAAGAACATCAGAAAATTTTTCCTTGAAGAATTATTTAATGTAGTGATCATAAAAGGTGTACATCCATATGATTACATGGATTCTTGGAAAAAACAACTGTTTGGTTTATTACATGATAATGATAAGAAATTTCATGGTTGAAAAAGGAATAAGAGAAGTTGTTGTAAAAGATATATTAAAGCTAACAATAAATATATGAAGGATTTTGATTGTAAAAAGATATCAGATTATCTAGCATATTTAGATACGAATAATTTATATGGTGATGCTATAAATCAGTATTTACCTTATTGAGAATTTAAATGGGATAATCAATATTATTTTGATAGTATAGTAATAAGTGAAATTCCAGATACCTATAAAAGTTGATATACTTTCGATCTGATTTAGAGTATCCATAATAATTATATGATTTAGATAAAGACTTACTCTCACTCTTGAAAACAAAGTTATACTGGAGAACTAAAGAAAGCAAATTTTTATCTATACTGAATGATAAATAAATATGTAGTCATTATAGAAATTTTTAGCAGTATTTGTCATTAAGAACGAAATTAACAAAAATACAGAGTTTTAAAATTAAAGCAATCGGATTGGTAGAGGAAGAAAATAGATTTAAGTACAGATATGAGAACTAAGGCCAAAAATGGTTTTGAAAAATATTTCTATAAACTTATAAATAATTCCGTCTTTGGCAAGACAATGGAAAATATTAGAAATGGAGTTAGTATAAAATTATAGACAGATGGTGAAAAATGTGATAAATTAATAGCAAAACCAAACTTGAAAGCAAGAACTATATTTGGTGAAAATCTTGCTGCTTTTCAAATGCATAAGACAAAAATCATATTTAGTAAACCCATCTATGATGGTATGAGTACACTTGATTTATCTAAAGCACGGATGTATGATTTTCACTATACAATAATGAAACCGAAATATGGAGAAAATATTGAATAATAATATCTATATTATACAAACTAAAGATTTTTATGAAGATTTGAAATCGATTATTGATATACTTGATACTCGTGATTATCCTGAAAATAATATTTATGGTATTCCACAAGTTAACAGGAAAGTTGTAGGAAAAATGAAAGGTAAATGCAATGGAAAAATAATGGAAGAATTTTTTGGTCTGAGAGCAAAAATGTATGCTTATAAAGTTAGTGATAAAAGAGAGAAAAAATCTAAATGAGTTAAGAAATGTACTGTTAAAAACAGAATAAGCTAAGAAGATTATTAAGATTGTTTGTTTAACATCAGATAACAGTACAGAAGATTAATATGATTCAAAGTGAAAAATACGAAATATACACAGTTGAAATAAACAAGAAAGAATATGTTTTGGAAAATAAAATAGATACATTACCATATGGTCCTTACAAATTATAAAATATCTAATAAACTTTTTTCTATATAAATAGAGAGTCTAATCAACAAGCTCTATAATGGAAATGTCTCGGAAGAGATTAAAAAATTGAGTGAGTTAGAGATATATATTTTATACAATGTTACTGGATTTAAATATTTATATACTATATTTGGATAATAAATTTATATTGAGCATAATAATGACATCAAGATTATTTTAGCAGATAGATATTCTAAATTAATTAATAATTTTCAAGTATTTGAAAAAGAAAAGATGAAAATGATATATAAAGACATAAGAAACTTAAAAATAGAAAAAATGAATTTCATTATACTGAATTTGCAATGTGAAAATTTTGGAATTTTTGATAATGAATTTATTATTTCAGTTTCTCAGAACAGATCCCTGGTATATGAATTCTTCACAGGTTGTCAGCCGAGTAACATCGTCATCTCGTAGCAACGTTTCAATGGAATGCGTCTCCATCATCTTCAGGCGAAATGTCGGGATATCGCTGCTGCTTCTCTCATCTTGTACTTTTCCCTCTTTGGGGAAGTGTGAGGTGGGAGTCTGTAGCCTTTCGGCTTTTACTTCCCTGTGAACGTGTGTGTGTGATTTTTCTATAGTTTTTTGGTGTCTGTGATTTTGTGATGATTGTTCTGTCTGTGTCTGGTACTAGCCTGAGGTAGGCAGAATGATTGGTGTTATATGGGGAGGAACAGTATTAGGGATTGGGTGTTGAGATTTTCTCTTCGACTTAATCGTCGAAGATCGTCATAGGGTGCTTGTGCATATCGCGGGACATGTCATACCGACCTAGGGAGTGGATGAGAGCGTTTCCTGATCTGGAAGAACCTTCATAGAAAGCCCTTGCCAGATCTTGGAAGCGCTCTCTCAAGAGTGGGATTTCAGCTGCGGCGTGCAGGTCATCTATTGGGAATCCAAGGGGTAAATGCAATGCCCCCTGAGGGCGCGGTTCCGCAGCCTCTGGAATTTGTCCAGGTGCTGCTTTGCCGCGTATCCCCAGACAGGGCATGCATAATCCATGACTGCCGGATCAGGGCCAGGCACATGTTTACTGCTACTTGGCATGGAAGGGAACTGGTTGTGTTCAGGATAGGGTATAGGATGGACATTCTGGCGCAGACGTTTCTGTGGACCTCGTCTATGTGGGGTTTCCACGTAAGACGAGAGTCCAAGGTTACACCAAGGTACTTGGCGGTTCTGCGCCAGGGAAGTTGGCTTCATTTAGGTGAAAGTGGAGGGGTGGACGTTGAGGAGGTTCGCGCCTTCCGAGCCTACAGGTAATCAGCATTGCCTGCATCTTCTCAGAGTTGATGGTAATGCGCCAGCGCCAGCGTACTGTCCGCGGTGTACAGACTGTACAAAACGGGCCCCAGGACCGATCCCTGTGTCACCCCGGCATGAATACGTCTTTTGCTGGAGGTGGCTCTTTCTACTTTGTCAGAGAAAGTCCTATTCGTGAGATAGCTTTTGATCAGCTTAACTATGCTACCGGGGAATCCTTGCGTATACAACTTGTAGAGTAGCCCTCTTTGCCATACTGAGTCAAAGGCTTTGGCTACATCTAGTAGCATTATCCCGCAGTAGCCTCTGTGGTTGAAGCCTTCTGTGGCTGCTTCAACCACTCTCATGACCTGTTGTGGAGCAGAGTGGTTCTGCCGAAACCCAAATTGGAAATCCGGCAGGAGGTGCTCCCTCGTAATACGCTCCTGTATGGGTTTTAGCAGGAGGCGCTCATAGATCTTGCTGAAAGTTGGCAAGAGGCTAATCGGCCTGTAGTGCTGCGGGAATAGAGGGTCTTTCCCTGGTTTGTGTATCGCGACCATTTCCGCATGTTTCCAGCAAGCTGGAAACTCAAGGGATCGAGTAATCTCGTTGAGGACGTTTGCGAGGTGTGTGACTGCTGTGGGTGGGAGATTTTAGACTAACTGTTTAGTGACACTGTCGTGCCCTGGCACCTTTTTTGTAGGGAGGGACCTAATTACTCTTGCCACGTCCTCGGGGGCAAAAAGTATGGATTCGTCATCTGGGTGCTCCTCGGCATTGAGGAAGACAGTCAGTTGACGACTGACTACCTCTTCATGCTCTTCATCCTGGGGCTCTGCCGCTCGGAACTGCTTCTCGAAGGAGTCGGCGAGGGCGTTGGCCTTTCCAGCATGGCTGTAGACCAGTCCCCACTCGCCGTGCAGTGGCGGCATGCTAGCGCGTCTTTTTGTAAACTGTTTGGTTGCTTGCCATAGTGTATGATCGTCTACTTTGAGAGCTGTGAGGCGGATTTGCCATTGCTGGTTTCTGTGCTCATTGAGCGCTACCTTTAGTTCTCTCTGTAGACGATTGACCACCCGCCTGGTGGCCTGCTTTCTGGTGATCTTCCACTCTTTTGCCACTCTGTTCTTACGTAGAATTTGAGCTAGCAAGTGTTCCGGGAGCTGCATTTGCGGCGGTGGGCCATCTCTTTGTGGAGGGGTAGCTTCTTCCGCTGCCTGCAAGATGGTGCCTGTTAGGTCTTGTAGCGCTTGATCTACTGTTTCGGCAGTAGGTGGCGGAGCGCGAGCGATATCAGAGGCGACAGTTTCTTGGTATCGCTCCCAGTCTGTACATTTCTACGACGTCTGGTACCGTGGAAGTGCTAACCATTCTCCCACATCGACCTCCAGAATCACTGGGTTGTGGTCGGAGGACATTCTGTTGATTGTCCTTGCGGCCGCAAGCCCTGCGATCCTCCTAGTGAGAGCTATGTCTAACACGTTGGGCCTGCCTCCACTTTTTGGAAAACGTGTGGGCTCGACTGGACCCCATGTTTCGAAGTGGTGGGTGCGCGATAGTTGTTGCAGTCTGGCGCCTGCTCTGGAATTCCAATCAGGGTGTTTGGCACTGAAGTCTCCCCCTATTATGAGTTTGCCTTCAATTTGCCCTAGAGCAGCTATGTCTCCCTCATCTATCTGGTCATGTGGGGGTCGGTAGACTGCAACAATTGATAGGGGTCCAATGGCAGTGGTTACTTCCACCGCCACTGCTTCGGTTTTGTTGATAGCTGGTAAGAATACCTGGTGGTGGGGGATCCCTCTTTTTACATATATGGCCACTCCTCCGCCTTGGGTTGGCCTGTCTTTACGGTAGCTAACGTAGTTGGGAACTGTCAGTTTTATTCCCGGTTTTAGGTGGGTTTCCCCCATCATGCACTTGTCGATGGATAACTGCTTCATGAGTTCTCTGAACTCGACCTCTTGATTAACAATGCCGTCTGCGTTAAAGACGCACATTTTCAGGCCTTGGATATTCGGTAGTCTATTCATGATGGGGTTTTGATACTACTGAGGAAGTCGCAGAGGGGAGCGATTGCTGGACTGTTGCCTGAAGGGCGACAAGGATCTGTGTGATCTGCTTCTGGGCTTCACTGAATTTCTTCATCATTTCCATGACGAGGTTCATGGTCTGCACCATTACCCCTAACAACTGATCGATGGGGGGGGGGGGGGGGTTCCCTAGAGATTCCTCTGTCATGGTGGACCTGCTCGTTGTTGCTGTGTGTTTCCCGGTGTTGTCCTTGTGACAGTGTCTGGTGTTGTGATGATTGGGCCACGCTTTCATGGTTCCTCAGAGGAGATACCACTTCCACATAAGTCGCCCTCTTTGTGTCCGGCATTGGTTTTACCCAGGCCTTGTCCATGTGTGTTGTCATGTTTTGTTTTCTTGTGTGTCTGGACGGGTTTATGGTGTTTTGTTTGCGTGTGTGGGGGGCGGCCTTTGCGCCCTTTGCCTGTTGTGTGTGTCGTTTGTGGACCTCACTACCTTGGTAACACACTGTGTGGTTTTTGCCACACAGTGCGCACCTTATTTGTGGGTCCGTGTGTAGTAGTGTACATGTTCTTGTGTCGTGGGCCTCGGCGTACTTCCTGCACCTTACTGGCATGGTGCAGTAGGCGGCGATGTGATTTAGACCCTGAAACCTGAACCACTGCACCGTCTTGATTTTACAGCGCAGCGGTTCAGTGGTGACAGCACAGCCAAGACCATTTTTATCTCCCTTTTGTTCTGGGGGATGTCCGGGAGTGTGGCCTGGTATAGTGGCCACTTGCTGTTGATGTTGCCCATCTGCTTGACCGCCTTGACGACGTACCAGTGGGCAGTCAAGTCTGTTTCGATTGCCTGGTGGGACACTCGTCTTGGGAGGTCTCTTATCACTATGTTCTTGTTTCTTGTTTTAGTTGGGGGTCGGGATATCGTGCTGCTCTCATCTATTACTTTCCCCTCTTTGGGGAAGTGTGAGGGGGAGTTTGTAGCCTTTAGGCTTTTACTCCCCTGTGTACGTGTGTGTGTGATTTTTCTATAGTTTTTTGGTGTCTGTGATATGTGATGATTGTTGTGAATGTGTCTGGTACTTGCCTGTGGTAGGCGAGATGATTATTGTTATGTGGGGAGGAACAGGATTAGGGATTGGTTATTGGGATTTTCTCTTCGACTTAATCGTCGAAGATCGTCATAGGGCGCTTGTGTTTATCGCGGGACATGTCATACCGACCTAGGGAGTGGATGAGTGCCTATCCGGATCTGGAAGAACCCTCATAGAAGGCCCTTGCCAGATCCTGGAAACGCTCTGTCAGGAGTGGGATTTCAGCCGCGGCGTGCAGGTCGTCTGTGGGGAATCCAAGAGGTAGATGCAGTGCCCTCCTGAGGGCGCGGTTCTGCAGCCTCTGGAGTTTGTCCAGATGCTGCTTTGCCGCGTATCCCCAGACAGGGCACGCATATTCCATTACTGGCTGGATCAGGGCCTGGTATACATTTACTGCTACTGGGCAGGGAAGGGAGCTGGTTGTGTTCAGGATAGGGTATAGGATGGACATTCTGGCGCAGACGTTCCTGTGGACCTCGTCTATGTGGGGTTTCCACGTAAGACGAGAGTCCAAGGTTACACCAAGATACTTGGCGGTTCTGTGCCAGGGGAGTTGGCTTCATTTAGGTGAAAGTGGAGGGGTGGACGTTGAGGAGGTTCGCTCATAGATCTTGCTGAAAGTTGGCAAGAGGCTAATCGGCCTGTAGTGCTGCGGGAATAGAGGGTCTTTCCCTGGTTTGTGTATCGCGACCACTTCCGCATGTTTCCAGCAAGCTGGGAACTCACGGGATCGAGTAATCTCGTTGAGGACGTTCGCGAGGTGTGTGATCGCTGTGGGTGGGAGTTTTTTGACTAACTGGTTTGTGACACTATCGTGCCCTGGCGCCTTTTTTGTAGGGACGGACCTGATTACTCTTTCCACGTCCTCGGGGGTAAAAAGTATGGGTTCATCCTCTGGGTCCTCCTCAGCATTGAGGAAGACAGCCAGTTGACGACTGACTACCTCTTCATGCTCTTCATCCTGGGGTTCTGCCGCTCGGAACTGCTTCTCGAAGGAGTCGGCGAGGGCGTTGGCCTTCCCAGCATGGCTGTAGACCAGTCCCCGCTCACCGTGCAGTGGCGGCATTCTAGCGCGTCTTTTTGTAAACTGTTTGGTTGCTTGCCATAGTGTATGATCGTCTACTTTGAGAGCTGTGAGGTGGTTGTAATTGTCGCCTAGTCGTAGATATTACTAATTGCTATAATCGCACTATTTCACTTCCATTTATGGAGCGTTAGCACTTGATGTTAGGTTGGCGCCATTAAAATGCATTGTGTTGTGTTAATCGCTGCTACTTGCTGGATCGCTGCTGTGTCTCGATGCTGATGCTGGCTCTAAATCTGGTTGTCTAGGGTTAAAAACATGAGGTCCCGTGTTTTTTATGTGCTTTTGATGATAAATAACGAGCGAAACCAACAAATATGTAAACTTCAAATATTTATTACTCTCGTGGCCATCTTAATTCCACTGTCCACCAAAGACCATGACACAACACAAAGTAGTACTTCCTTTACATGTTCTTTGCATTGTTTATCCACCTCAAACAATAACACACGAACACACTTTACCAAAGTGACATTCCGACTGCTTCCCGACCCTTCTTGCTGCTTGTAATTATAACATTGTCAAAGAACTACTAAAAAGAGATATAGTTTATAAGTCACATGTACATCTGTTATCATAATTTGTGTAGAAAAGTTATTAATTTGCATCGAGTGACATAAATTAACATGTTATTAAAATGACAGACAGATTTGTTGACTTGACAGAATAATTCTTTGTTACAAAAAGGCCGTTTTTTAGAAGTTTCTCAATTGACTTCTCTAATTTGCATAAATAAGTAAATAACATGAATTATTAAGAATTACATTGGTTTTCGTCTAAAATAGGATTGATTTCGTGAATACTGAGTGAAACCGCTCTTAGTGAACAAATAGGTTTCACTGCGTGATTTTTATTTAAGGAGATCTAAAATACCAAAGTTGGCCACTATTTTTCGTACTTCATATTAATTATTTAAGATGAACTTAGTGTTTTTACATGATGACATTTGCTGTATCAGTGATCAAGTGATATAAACTTTTGTGTGGGTCAGTTATTCAGTATAATTTAATGGGTTGACTGTTTATGGAGACATGTTATGCAATCATTGTTAACATACACAATAACTTTTCTATACTCATAAATACTCGTTAAATTGGTTGAATTTGGAGGGTATCACATACTTCGGTACAGTAAAGCCTTTAATATGTTCCGTTACAATACCCCCCTCGAGTAATATCATTTACAGATTGTTAATGATATTAGCCGACTAGGACAAATGTGTCAAATGGTTAAAATTTGGAAAAGTACTACTTTAATAATTTTTTGTTTTACTATGCATAATGTGTATGTATACAATGACTGTTACACCGTTTCAAAATGACTTTTTCCTGCAAATATTTTACTTGTGTTGTTTCAAATGCACTTTGTGTTATGGCTCTCAGTATGACAGGATAATAAAAATATTTAGTAATATATGAAAGTAAAAAAAAATTAATCTTTGCTCCCAGTGAGCCACATGGAAAATGATCAAAAACAGACACAAATATATCACATGCGATTTTAAGATATTTAAAAAAATATATGTAAATTATTTCAAAGTCAGTTCTCATTGAGTCACAGATTAATCAAGATAATAGAAGGAACATAAATATATTACACAGATGGACAGGTCATATGTCCATAGGAAAATATTGCAACTGTCTGCTCTTTTTGAGCCACATAAAAGAAATGAAAACAAAGAACATAATTATAAGTATGGACATGATATATAAACACAAACACTAGAGAAGTCTCATGTATGAATATAATATGCATTTGAAAAAAAAGAAGAGTTTTTTTTTAAATATTGTCTCCCATTCCCACACATAGTCAAGACAGTACAAGAACATATTAATACTAAAATTGGACACTTAAATTGGTCACAAGATAAAACAAATATCAAACTTGGTGAACATCTGATTAGCTGTAGAAAATTGTACACAAATTTTATGCCTAAGAACACAATAGTAACAAAATGATGGGTCTTGCACAACAATTTTTACATTGCCTTTTATTTGGTGCAAGTATGTCCCATATTCAACAATACAAAAGGAAAGTAATAAATGTTTGTCACCTTCTTGCCCGTTGCAAGTAAAGAAGATGTCTCAAAATTTAATATTCAATAGTGACAATAAAAATATAAAAACATTCTCTCAGAGATCTGGAACTTTTCCAGGGTCTGTAGGATGAGTGGTAGTTGCTTTTTGACACACCCAGTAAAAATCTTTGCTGATAACATGCTTTATGGAAAATGGGTAAGTAACTGTATTCAAACAGGGAAATGTGCTTAATCATGTTTATATGGTTTCAATTCAGTGATCTTTCTTAATCCAAATAACCTTCTTGATCTGGGAAAGATAAGTCTATACGCATTAGGATGTGGGCTTTCTTTTATTTCAAATGGACCAATGTAAATATCAAAAAACTTTTTAAGTTCGGCTGACAATAATTTTGATTTCTCTTGTGTCTTGACGAGTACAAGGTCCCCTGGTTTGAACTGTGTAGCTTTTCCTTTCCCTTTTAATCCAACAACTGGCATTTCAGGAAAATGTTGACAATTTCTGAGCTTATCTCTAAGTCTAAAAGTGATGGCAGAAACAGGACTTCCTGTGTCTACTAACACTCTGCCTTCCCACTTGTCAATGATTAATTTAACGTATGGACAACCTAGCTCAACAACTTTGTCTATTTCAGTATTTTCAAACCATAGATCATTTTCAATTTCTTTAGTTCCTAAGTCTAATGTCTCTTTCCTACACTTAGACACATCCCTCTCTGTTTGCAAAGCATTGACATTTAAACATAAACCTTTGTTTTCATCTGTTCCTTTTAACACTGTGTTGTCACTTAACAAACTACTGTTTTCACCCCCTTTTTTATAAAGTCCACTACGGATTCTTGTCCACCATGGAGGATACAAGGTTGCACTTACCTTTGCTAATTCTTTCCTAAAGGCATCTTTGTTTATACAGTTTCCATAGTTGTTCCACAAAACTTCTAAAAACTTTTCCCCTTTTTCTTGAAAACACACATATTTACATTCCATCCCTTTATATTTTCTTTAATATTATTATTATTGCCATTCTCATAGATTAGTGTTTCATAGGTCCCAATAGGCAATAGCTTGTCCTCAGATACACATTCCCTAGTCTGCATTTCACTTAAATTAACCTCATTATTACCCTTGTTTGTCACATCACTTACCTTTACCACATAATCACTTTTCAATTCTACAAATACTTTTATTTCTTCCTCCACACTCTCATCAATAACATCACTTGATTTAGGATCATTATTTAAATGTCCCTCTATTACTTCTTCCTCCTCCTCCACAACAACCCCATCTTCAGTTTCCCCCCTATGTATCTGAATCTCATCAATTGAGTCTTTGGCTCCATTAAACACTTCGTCATCCCCCTTCTTATCAAATAAACCCCCCAAAATAGATTCTATTTGTGGTGTGTCTGACTTGTTATTAACACCAGTATCTTTTTCAGCCCAACTATGGAACTCTGCAATACCTTCAACTTCTGCACTTTCACTAACTACCTGTGCTTGAACACTGTTTTTATTAACTGTATCACTTTTACTCATAGTATCCCAAAACCTTTTATTAAATTCTAATTTATTCATTCTAACAACATCAGTATTTTCATGGTACTTACTCTTTACATTGTATCTTCTCCTTTTCCAGTTTCGGTTATGTGTTGTCCTGTCATAGTATTGTCTAGCCCCAAAACTATGGACATCTAGTGGGACTGTCCACCGTTTCACTGCTGGTTCCCTCGGCCTGTCCGTTTGTAGTTGTCGTTTTGTTCCCTAGTTTCAACAAACCCCCTTCTATCTTGTTCTCTTCCCCAATACCTATTTCTATCATTCCTGTTATCTCTCCTCCATCCTCCCTCCTGTGTATTGTTTCTGAAATCATTTTCATATCTCCTATCTCCCCTATTTGGAGCATTACTTCCAGAATTTTCAAAGTCTCTCCTCCCATAATAATCTCTATTTACATTCCTGTTCCACCCCCCATACTGGTTGTTGCCAGAGCCAAAACTTTGGTTATTTTCTCTTTCCAAGGCCCTATCTAATCTATCTACAAATTTCAGGAACTCTTCCATTGAATCGTCTGGTCCATGGACCAATTCCCACTGCAGTCTCTCTGGTAACCTTCTTTTTAAAACATCAATTTGTGTCATAATATCAAAAGAGTTATTCAAGTGAGCAAGTTTTTTCAATTGATCTCTGCAAAATTTTTGCATTCCCCCTACTTTCCCTCTATACACTGGTCCATTTAGAAATTCTGACTTTAATCTGGCTTGTATGGATTGTGCCCAAAATTTACAAATAAATTTAGCTTCAAACTCTTCAAAAGTATTCCAAGAATCATTATTCTCATTTGCCCAGGATAGGGCCTCCCCTTCTAGAAACCGTTTTACTAACTTAATTTTTATGTTATCTGACATTCCTACAACAAACATATCCTTACATTGGTGAATAAAGTCAATAGGGTGCAGATTTTCACCAGGAAAGCATTTCACTTGGATGTGCCCATACATTGTATTTTGATTGTAAATCGTTTGTTTGGACATCAATGCGTCCTCCAAATGTGTATATTTAGTGTGTATATTTTCTACTTTTGTATCTACATTAGTGGTATACAGGTTGTATTCTTGTTTAAGGTTTTCTGATGTTTTGTCTATTCTCTGATCTAATCTTTTAGCTTCAGTATCTACTCTGTTGTAGATGACAGCAATGCTGTCTGTGTTCGCTTGTATGTTTTCATTTAAACTTTCAACTTTAACTTGAAATTCTTTTCTGAAGTGTATCAACTGTTCTCTAGTGTCCTTACTGAGGGTAGTTTTAATTTCCTCACACTTCTCATTGAGATGAGTACTTAATAGATCAAACATCAAACTTACTTGTTCACTCGATTGTTTAAGTTGCGAGCTTATTTGAGTTGCAAAGTCTGCTAGCCACTCTGTTAAGTTTAATTGTTCACCATCCCCTGGTTCAATTTTTACATTTCCTACGATCTCATCCCTCTCAGGTAGGAGACATGTTAACAATTAATTATTTTAAATGACAACAACAACAAAATACCTTGCTTTATGTAGCTATGCTATGATGTCGTGGTCGGTGTTCCTGTTGGCTTTCTTCACTTCTATTCAGTTTTATCGAAGCTGAAGTCTTGATTGATGAATTCCATTGACATAATCCAGACGTTAATCTTCCGAGCGGTGTGATGATAGTTTTTCGTAGTTGCACTAACACACTTTATTTTATTTATTATTATTTTTTATGCTTTGACATATTTTCACTGTTGCCACACTGCACAAATAAACTTTTTTGGAGTGCTAAGCATATACGAAATTTATCGCTGCACTATTATCATCGATCACGTAAAGATCCCGGACGAGCCCCCCACTTTTTTAATGGTCGCCTAGTCGTAGATATTGCTAATTGCTATAATCGCACTATTTCACTCCCATTTACGGAGCTTGTTAGCACTTGATGTTAGGTTGGCGCCATTAAAATGCATTGTGTTGTGGTAATCGCCGCTACTTGCTGGATCGCTGCTGTGTCTCGATGCTGATGCTGGCTCTAAATCTGGTTGTCTAGGGTTAAAAACATGAGGTCTCGTGTTTTTTATGTGCTTTTGATGATAAATAACGAGCGAAACCAACAAATATGTAAACTTCAAATATTTATTACTCTCGTGGCCATCTTAATTCCACTGTCCACCAAAGACCATGACACAACACAAAGTAGTACTTCCTTTACATGTTCTTTGCATTGTTTATCCACCTCAAACAATAACACACGAACACACTTTACCAAAGTGACATTCCGACTGCTTCCCGACCCTTCTTGCTGCTTGTATTTATAACATTGTCAAAGAACTACTAAAAAGAGATATAGTTTATAAGTCACATGTACATCTGTTATCATAATTTGTGCAGAAAAGTTATTAATTTGCATCGAGTGACATAAATTAACATGTTATTAAAATGACAGACAGATTTGTTGACTTGACAGAATAATTCTTTGTTACAAAAAGGCCGTTTTTTAGAAGTTTCTCAATTGACTTCTCTAATTTGCATAAATAAGTAAATAACATGAATTATTAAGAATTACATTGGTTTTCGTCTAAAATAGGATTGATTTCGTGAATACTGAGTGAAACCGCTCCTAGTGAACAAATAGGTTTCACTGGGTGATTTTTATTTAAGGAGATCTAAAATACCAAAGTTGGCCACTATTTTTCGTACTTCATATTAATTATTTAAGATGAACTTAGTGTTTTTACATGATGACATTTGCTGTATCAGTGATCAAGTGATATAAACTTTTGTGTGGGTCAGTTATTCAGTATAATTTAATGGGTTGACTGTTTATGGAGACATGTTATGCAATCATTGTTAACATACACAATAACTTTTCTATACTCATAAATACTCGTTAAACTGGTTGAATTTGGAGGGTATCGCATACTTCGGTACAGTAAATCCTTTAATATGTTCCGTTACATGGTTTTGCCATTGCTGGTTTCTGTGCTCATTGAGCGCTACCTTCAGTTCTCTCTGTAGACGATTGAGCAGCCTCCTGGTGGCCTGATTTTTGGTGATCTTCCACTCTTTTGCCACTCTGTTCTTATGTCGGATTTGAGCTAGCAAGTGTTCCGGGAGCTGTATTTGCGGTGGAGGGCCATCCCTTTGTGTAGGGGTGGCCTCTTCCGCTGCCTGCAAGATGGTGCCTGTAAAGTCTTGTAGAGCTTGTTCTACTGTTTCGGCAGTAGGTGGCAGTGCACGTGCGATATCAGAGGCGACAGTTTGCTGACATAGCTCCCAGTTTGTACGTTTGTAAGACGTCTGGTACCGTGGGGATGCTACCCATTCTCCCACATCGACCTCTAGGATCACTGGGTTGTGGTCGGAGGGCATTCTGTTGATTGTCCTTGCGGCCACAAATCCTGCGATCCTCCTAGTGAGAGCTATGTCTAACACATCGGTCCTGCTTCCGTTTTTTGGAAAATGTGTGGGCTCGACTGGACTCCATGTTTCGAAGTGGTGGGTACGCGCTAGTTGTTGCAATCTGGCGCCTGCTCTGGAGGTTACTCTAGAATTCCAGTCAGGGTGTTTGGCATTGAAGTCTCCCCCTATTACGAGTTTGCCTTCAATTTGCCCTAGAGCTGCTGTGTCTCCCTCATCTATCTGGTCATGTTGTGGTCGGTAGACTGCAACAATTGTTAGGGGTCCGGTGGCAGTGGTTACTTGCACCGCCACTGCTGCGATTTTGTTGGTAGCTGATAAGAATACCTGGTGGTGGGGGATCCCTCTTTTTATGTATATGGCCACTCCTCCGCCTTGGGTTGGCCTGTCTTTACGATAGCTAACATAGTTGGGGACTGTCACTTTTATTCCCGGCTTTAGGTGGGTTTCCCCCATCATGCATATGTCAATGGAGAACTCCTTCATGAGTTCTCTGAACTCGACCTCTTGATTAACAATGCCGTCTGCATTAAAGATGCACATTGTCAGGTCTTGGATGTTTGGTCATCTATCGATGATGGGGTTTTGAAACTACTGAGGAAGTCGCAGAGGGGAGCGACTGCTGGACTGTTGCCTGAAGGGCAACGAGGATCTGTGGTTCTGCTTCTGGGCTTCCCTGAATTCCTTCATCATTTCGATGATGAGGTTCATGGTTTGCACCATTACACCTAACAACTGTTCCATGGGGGGGGGGGGGGGGGGGAGTGTGTGTGGGGTTTCCTAGAGCTTTCTCCATCATGGTGGACCTGGTCATTGTCGCTGTGTTATTCCCGGTGTTGTTCTTGCGTGTGTGTCTGGTGTTGTGGTGCCGTGTCTGGTGTTGTGGTGACTGTGCCACACTTTCATGGCTCCTCCGGGGAGAAACCACTTCCGCATAAGTCGCCTTTGGTGTGTCCGGCCTTGGTTTTATCCAGGCCTTGTCTGTGTGTGTTGTCAAGCTTTGGTGTCTTGTGTGTCTGGGTGGGTTCATGGTGTTCTCTTTGCGTGTGTGGGGGGCGGCCTTTGCTCCCTTTGCCTGCTGTGTGGTCTTTTGTGGACCTCACACCCTTGGTAACCCGCTGTGTGGTTTTTGCCACACTGCGCGCACCTTATTTGCGGGTCCGTGTGTTTTATGTTGCATGTTCTTGTATCATGGGCCTCGGCGCATTTTCTGCACCTCACTGCTATGGAGCAGTGTGCCGCAATGTGGTTGAGGCCCTGACACCTGAAGCACTGCACCGTCTTGTTTTTATGGCGCAGTGGTTCACTGGTCACAGGGACTGCTAGGATCATTTTAATGTCCCTTTTGTTTTGTGGGACGTCTGGCAGTGTGACCTGATACAGGGGCCATTTGGTCCCTATGTTGCCCATCTGTTGGACTGCCTTGACGACATACCCCTGGGCAGTCAGGTCTGTTTTGATCGTCTGGGTGGCCACTCGTCTCGGTAGGTCTCTGATGACTATGTTTTTATTACGTGTTTTTGTTGTGGGGAAAATGTAGTGGGGTATTTTTTTGTTGTTAAGAAGTATTTTCACTGTGGTGTAGTGCTCGAGTGTGCGTATTGTTAATTGAACTCCGAGACGATCGGAGGGAGGTGGTGGGTGACCTGGTTTTGTGTTTGTGTTGTTGTGTCTTGTGGTGTCTCTGGCTCATCGGCCACCGCCTGAAACCTGTTCGGGGTGGGTTCCACTCCCCGGGCCGGCGGGAGCTTCGGCTGGCGAAAAGTTTTCCTCGCCAGCACGAAACTGTTCGAATCCTGCCCTATTACGCGGTTGGAACGCGTCGCCATCACCTTCAGGCGAAGTGTCGGGATATCGTCGGTCGCGGATTTATATCTCCGCTGGACCGCTCTCCGCTTCCCACGGCCGGCCAATCACGCGCCCGCGGAATCGCCCGATGCGCCTGGATCGGCCGGTGGTGGGGGGGACGCGTGCGCGGGATTCGATTCCCGGCGTCCGTCTCTGTCTGCTCCGTCCGCGGCCCTTGGTGGAACGGAACGTTCTTCTCTGATTTTCCTGATTGCAGGCTCCCAGGCTGTGCTGAGATGGTAGCCACTGTCGCGGTTGATTATGTTGTCGTGTAACCGTATTTCTATAGACTCTTTGATTACTGAGTCCCGAAATTCGTTTGTACTGCTCCAGATCCGGAAATGCACTCATCCACTCCCTAGGTTGGTATGACATGTCCAACGATAAGCACAAGCGCCCTATGACGATCTTCGACGATTAAGTCGAAGAGAAAATCCCAATACCCAATCCCTAATCCAGTTCCTTCCCATATACCACCAATCATCTCGCCTACCTCAGGCAAGTACCAGACACATTCACAACAATTCATCACATATCACAGACACCAAAAATATATAGAAAAATCACACACACATGTACACAGGGGAGTAAAAGCCGAAAGGCTACAAACTCCCCCTCACACTTCCCCAAAGAGGGGAAAGTAATAGATGAGAGCAGCAGAAGATATCCCGACACTTCACCTGAAGGTGATGGCGACGCATTCCAACCGCGTAACTGGGCAGGATTCGGACGGGTTTCGTGCTGGCGAGGAAAACATTTCGCCAGCAGAAGCTCCCGCCGTCCCAGGGAGTTGAACCCACCCCAAACAGGTTTCAGGCGGTGGCCGATGAGCCAGAGACACCACAACACACAACAACACAAACACAAAATCAGGTCACCCACCACCTCCCTCCGATCGTCGCGGAGTTCACTCAGAATTACGAGGAACTCTTCGAAGCATCGCTCCTCTCACTCGCTTACTGTCAGCCATAGGCCCCCGCATGCACGGGAGACAAAACAGGAGATTATTCGGCTCTGCTTTTATGAAAGCATTGGCGGTAACTCGCGTACAGGTCTACAGCAAGCAACGGCGGGCAGTATTCATTGTATAGCGACGCCCGACAGCAGAATTGTCGTGTCCTTTTTCGTTCTGCGGGATGTCGAGCTCCAGTGGTGCTTTGGGGTCGAAGCGGTCAACCGCTGTCGACAAAAAGCGCGTATTGTTGTTGTCGCGGGCCGCGTCGTCGGCCGTCTCGAGCGCCCCAGCTGCCGCAGAGCCTGGCTCTGCTCCCCCCAAGAGTAGGGAAATTGTGGGCCAGGACCTGGAAGCTGGCCGCGGAACCGCAGAAAAGGGTTCCGCCGCCGCCGTCCAGACCTCCGCGTCCACGAACACAGTAGGGCCAGCAATGCAGTCGGGAAACCTAACGGTGTCAACGAAGGCTGTAACTGGCACCCCCCTGGCAGCGCCCCCCCTCCCCGCTCCGGGCATGGCAAATAACACAGCAAATAATGCCATCCCACACAGAACACCAACAACCTCATACATCGTCAGTACTTGTAATCCCACCCTTCCCTCCCCTCTCCTAAGTCCGCTCCTGCTTTCTAGCACCACCAAAACCCTTTCCTCATTCATTCTTTCCCTGAACAAAAGCAAGCAGACGACCTGTCAGCCGATCACAATCCTCCCCAAACCCACCACCTCGACCCAGCCCTCCACCAGATCCAAATACCTAAAATCCCCCCCACACAAGTCCACCACATCCAAGCAGCGGCGTGTAAGGAAAGACAGGAAGGAGAAACACTCCAAGGGGAAGAATCAATCTACCACCCCCACCCCAACCACTTCCACACCCTCTAAGGAGCCTGCGCCCCTGACAGCACCTGTCGTCGCACTGGGAGGGGACCAGGAAACACCGGCACTGGAAGGGAACCGTGTAACCGGGCAGGACTCGGATGGTTTCGTGCTGGCGAAGAAAACGTTTCGCCAGCCGAGGCTTCCGCCAGCCCGGGGAATGGAACCCACCCCGAATAGATTTCAGGCGGTTGCTGATGAGCCAGAGACAACAGAAAACACAACACAAACACAGAACCAAGTCGCCCACCACCTCCCCCCGATAGTTGCAGAGTTTCCTCAAAACTACAAGGAGCTCTTCGAGTTGCTCAATCGGGGGAGGCAGTTTCCAGGCAAAACCCGCCGGTGGAGACAAAATAAAAGTCACAGTACACACACTCGAACACTACAACACAGTCAAAACACTATTCAACACAAAAAACATACCTCACTACACATTCCCCACAACAAAAACACGAAACAGAAACATAGTTATCAGAGACCTTCCAAGACGACTGTCCCCCCAGGCAATCAAAATAGACTTGACTGCCCAAGGGTACGTCGTCAAGGTGATCCAACAGATGGGCAGCATAGACAGCAAGTGGCCGCTGTACCAGGTAACACTCCCTGACATACCGCAAAACAAGAGGGAGATTAAGATGGTCCTGGCTGTGCCTATCACCACGGAGCCACTGCGCCATAAAAAAAGACGGTGCAGTGGTTCAGGTGTCAGGGTCTGAACCACATCGCTGCGCACTGCACCATGCCAGTGAGATGCAGGAAGTGCGCCGAGGCCCACGACACTAGGGCATGCACACTAAAGCACACGGACCCGCAAATGAGGTGCGCGCTGTGTGGCGAAAACCACACAGCGGGTTACCAAGGTTGTGAGGTCCACAAAAGACACTCACAGCAGGCAAAGGGCGCAAAGGCCGCCCCCACACACGTAAACAAAACACAACAAGCCCAACCAGTCACACAAGAAAACAAAATACAACAACACACACAGACAAGGCCTGGGTAAAACTAAGACTGGACACACCCAGGGCAACCTATGCAGAAGTGGTTTCTCCTCCGAGAAACCATGAAAGCGTGGCCCTGTCACCACAGCACCAATCACAGTCACAAGTACAACACCGGGAAACACACAACAACAACGACCAGGTCCACCAAGACAGAGGAAGCTCTAGGGAACCCCACACACAATCCCCACCCACGGATCAGTTGTTAGGCGTTATGGTGCAGACCATGAACCTCGTCATGGAAATGATGAAGGAATTCAGGGAAGCCCAGAAGCAGAACACACAGATCCTCGTTGCCCTTCAGCCAACAGTCCAGCAGTCGCTCCCCTCTGCGACTTCCTCAGTAGTTTCAAAACCCCATCATGGATAGACGACCAAACATCCAAGGCCTGACAATGTACGCCTTTGACGCAGACGGCATTGTTAATCAAGAGGTCGAGTTCAGAGAACTCATGAAGCAGTTATACATCGACAAATGCATGATGGGGGAAACCCACCTAAAACCGGGAATAAAAGCGACAGTTCCCAACTACGTTAGCTACCGCAAAGACAGGCCAACCCAAGGTGGAGGAGTGGCCATATACATAAAAAGAGGGATCCCCCACCACCAGGTATTCTTACCAGCTACCAATAAAATCGAAGCAGTGGCGGTGGAAGTAGCTACTGCAACTGGACCCCTAACAATCGTTGCAATCTACCGACCTCCACAAGACCAGATAGATGAGGAAGACATAGCTACTCTAGGGCAAATTGAAGGCAAACTCATAATAGGGGGCGACTTCAATGCCAAACATCCTGATTGGAATTCTAGAGTAACCTCCAGTGCAGGCGCCAGATTACAACAACTAGCGCGCAACCACCATTTCGAAACATGGGGCCCAGTCGAGCCCACACATTTTCCAAAAAATGGAGGCAGGCCCGACGTGTTAGACATAGCTCTCACCAGGAGGATTACGGGGTTTGTGACCGCAAGCACAATCAACAGAATGTCCTCCGACCACAACCCAGTGATTCTAGAGGTCGACGTGGGAGAATGGGTAGCACTCCCACGGTACCTGACGTCTTACGAACGTACAAACTGGGAGCGATACCGAGAAGCTGTCGCCTCTGATATCGCTCGCGCTCCGCCACCTACTGCCGAAACAGTAGAACAAGCGCTACAAGACCTAACAGGTACCATCCTGCAGGCAGCAGAAGAGGCCACCCATCCACAAAGGGATGGCCCGCCGCCGCAAATACAGCTCCCGGAACACTTGCTAGCTCAAATTCGACATAAGAACAGAGTGGCAAAAGAGTGGAAGATCACCAGAAATCAGGCCACAAGGAGGCTGGTCAATCGTCTACAGAGAGAGTTGAAGGTAGCGCTCAATGAGCACAGAAACCAGCAATGGCAAAACCGCCTCACAGCCCTCAAAGTAGACGATGACACACTTTGGCAAGCAACCAAACAAATCACAAAAAGATGCGCTAGGATGCCGCCACTGCACGGTGAGCGGGGTCTGGCGTACAGCCATGCTGAAAAGGCCAACGCCCTTGCCGACACTTTCGAGAAGCAATTCCAAGCGGCAGAACCCCGGGATGACGAGCATGAAAGAGTGGTCCGTCGTCAATTGGCTGTCGTCCTCATTGCTGAGGAGGACCCAGAAGATGAACCCACAGTTTTTGCCCCTGAAGACGTGGCAAAAGTAATTAGGTCTCTCCCCCCCCCCCCCCCCCCCAAAAAAAGGCGCCAGGACATGACAGTGTCACCAACCAGTTGGTCAAAAACCTCCCACCCACGGCGATCGAACACCTAGCGAACGTCTTCAACGAGATTACTCGTACCCGCGAGTTCCCAGCTTGCTGGAAACACGCGGAAGTGGTCGCGATACACAAACCAGGAAAAGACCCTCTATTCCTGCAGCACTACAGGCCGATTAGCCTCTTGCCAACTCTCAGCAAGATCTATGAGCGCCTCCTGCTAAGACCCATACAAGAACATATTACCAGAGAGCAACTTCTGCCGGATTTCCAATTCGGATTCCGGCGGAACCACTCTGACCCACAACAGATCATGAGAGTGGTTGAAGCAGCCACAGAGGGCTTCAACAACAGAGGCTACTGCGGGATAGTGCTACTAGACGTGGCCAAAGCCTTCGATTCAGAATGGCATAGAGGGCTACTCTACAAGTTGTACACACAAGGGTTCCCCAGGAGCATAGTTAAGCAGATCAAAAGCTATCTCTCGAACGGAACTTTCTCTGTCAAAGTAGAAACTGCCACCTCCACCAAGAGGCGTATTCGTGCTGGGGTGCCACAGGGATCGGTCCTGGGGCCCGTTTTGTAGAGTCTGTACACTGCGGACACACCAACGGCCCCCCTGGTGCACACCGCTCAGTACGCTGACGATACAGCCTTCTACACAAGAAACGCGAACAAGGACCTGGTCATCCGTCGGCTGCAAAGGGTTTTAGATGACACAGAAACTTGGGCCCGTCGCTGGCGAGTTACCATAAACTCCGAAAAGACGCAGGCAATGCTGATTACCCGTAGGCTCGGAAGGCGCGAACCTCGTCAACGCCCCCCCCCCCTCCTCCTTCACCTAAACGGAACCCAACTCCCCTGGCACAGAACCGCCAAGTATCTTGGCGTAACCTTGGACTCTCGTCTTACGTGGACACCCCACATAGACGAGGTCCATAGGAAGGTCTGCGCCAGAATGTCCATCCTGTACCCAATTCTCAACTCATCCAGCTCCCTTCCCTGCTCAGTAGGAGTGAACGTATACCAGGCCCTGATCCGGCCAGTCATGGAATACGCGTGTCCTGTCTGGGGATACGCGGCGAAGCAGCACCTGGACAAACTCCAGAGGCTGCAGAACCGCGCCCTCAGGAGGGTACTGCGTTTACCTCTTGGATTCCCCATTGACGATTTGCATGCCGCTGCTGAAATCCCACTCCTGAGAGAGCGTTTTCAAGACCTGGCAAGGGCCTTCTATCAAGGTTCTTTCAGGTCGGGAAACGCCCTCATTCACTCCCTAAGTCGGTATGACATGTCCCGCGATAAACAAAATCGCCCCATGACGATCTTCGACGACTAAGTCGAAGATAAAATCCCAATATCCATTCCCAAATCCTGCTCCTACCCAAATTACTACAATTATCTCGCCAAACCTCAGGCAAGTACCAGACACACACAGAACAATCATCACATTTCACAGACATCAAAAAGTACAGAAATAATCACACACACAAGTACACAGGGGAGTAAAAGCCGAAAGGCTACAAACTCCCCCTCACACTTCCCCAAAGAGAGGAAAGTAATAGATGAGAGCAGCAGCGATATCCCGACACTTCGCCTGAAGGTGATGGCGACGCATTCCATCGAAACGTTGCTATGAAATGACGATGCTACTCGGCTGACAACCTGTGAAGACTTCATATATGAAATTCGCCGAGAAAGCCTGCACTCGCATATAGATCCCTGGTAATTCAGTATAAAATGCTCATACACCCTGGAAAAATAAAAGATACTTTTTTACATTCACCATAATGCTTTTTATTTATTTTCTTACTTTCACCTTTTATACAAAAAATTAAACTTTATTTTCTTATGTTCACCTTTTATATAAAAAAATTAAATTTTATTTTTGTACACTTACCTTTTATAAAAAAATATTGAATTGTGTTTTCTTACTATCTCGTTTTGTATGAACAAAATAATTATTTCAAAAATTGGTGAACATGATACAAAAAAATATTCAATTTTTATTAATTTTTCTAAGTAATTTAAATGAAATCGAGTGAGTTAGACCTGAAAAGTGGATTATAGTAGGATGTTTCAGTAGGTTCTGCGTAAGTTTTGATTTTCTAGTGAACAAGCAAATGAAACGAGTGAGTGGGCTAGAAAATGGAAACTGAGCCAGTACCTACTGAAACTACCTACTTAAAATGACAACAAAACTTTATGGTATTTCCGAATCGACTGTATTCCGTATTAACAGTGCAGTAACATCGACAGAAAGGATGTTAGGACTTGTTCTGCTCTCCAAGAAAGAGATATAGATGAAAACAGGAATTACAGTCTCTGACGATTTCGAGAAAAAGTTAGTGTTCAGAACTGTACTTTAATAGTACAACATAGGACAGTATCCGACAGCTAGAAAAATACAGCTTGATCTCTGTGAAAAAATTTATTAATTTGGCTCAGAGTCCTCTATTGCTTGTCTTCGCTGCTCACTTGGTGTGTTTGATTCAGAAAGTATAGTGATGGACAAAACATTTTAATGGAATGCAAACACATTGCAGCAATAACAACGAAGTTGTGTGTAAAACACACTTTCTGCATACTGAGGAGAATAGTCTTCTAGCATACTTCAGCAGAACTTAGGCTTCACAAAATTACAAGCTAAAATATATTTTGCTCGATTTCAGCGGAATTATTGACCTAAAAAAACGTAAGTTACTTTTGTACAGTGTATATTGGCGATTCAGGTGCAGTGATGAAGCTTCAGTAAGAGCTGAAAAAAAAAAGACTGCATGAAGGGAATATTCTCAGTCATAATAGGAGTAGCCATCAGAACTAAAATCATGATGGCCGCACAGGAGTTGTCTTGCTCTGTTGTACACGGAGTCTCTCGTAAATAAAATATTTTCATAGGTGACACGATACATTAATGACGTCTCGGATGTTACCAAAATCGGTTTCATAGTTTTCTTAACAACTTCCTCGCTGAAAGTTTCTACAAGGTCCAACAGAACGAAAATACATCAGCGACGACATTTTTTGTTACAGAGGCCGAAGAGTTTCACACCTCTAACGGTATTTTACCTTTTGCCTCAGAATTATTCTATGTCGTCGTGATAAAATATGTATCACTTGCATCTATCTACTTTGAGAATGTTCGTGTATTTTTTCAGTCCAAATATGACAGTGGTTCTGTTTTTTCCACAGTTTGAAGTAAATAAATACTTTCTTCAAAATTTCTTGTGGGTTAGGTTTTTTTCGTAGCATCTGGCAAGATTTTTCTTGTAGAAAGTACTCCATCATATTCTATAATATAAATAGAGATATCTAATTATTTCGCAATTTTTACACATACTTGAATTTATCACTAACTGTAAATGCTGTAAGAAGGTGAGATGACCTTGAGGTGCATGTTTTTCTGATGATGTTGTAGTTGTGAACTTATCTGTTTCAAGCAACCATTGGCTGTAGTTCGACAAAAAGGGTATGTGATTTCATTATCGCAAAAGGGACATGTGAAAGTAGTCTGTGCTCAGTTTTATATATACCATGAAGTAGGAGATCTGAAAGTGATTCGATCTTAAAACTTATTTTATATAATTAAAGATTCCTCCATAATGCATAGAAGCATGCATTTGAAATTGTGAACTACTTTGTACAGCGTTTCCACGATATAGGGAAAAACGCTGGGCTGCAAATTAAATACGATGGCTTTCGTTGTCCTCACTGGGGATGATAAATTCAGCTATTCTTTCCCTTGCTCAACAGTAATTGAAATAATGAAATAAAATTTCTCCTCACGCTATTAACTAGTATGACAATTAATCACTAGGCATTTTCTAGGTGAAAATTGCGTGAAATGACGACCCACAACTACAGTGTTTCAATTTTCACTAATAAAAGTTTATTGTTTTTAAAATGTTCACATTAACTCAAAGACCGGTGAAATCAACTATTTCAGTAAGTGGTTAAAGAGACTCGAGCCCCCAGTATATTAATAGGACAGCTCGCTGTATAACATTTAGACAACTGAAAAGCTGCTAACAAACTTTTAACTATGTTCGCCGCTAATCATTAAAGGGGAATAAACCGCAGACTAACTCGTACCTAATTAGAGTTAAAACGGCAAACAATTCTAAATTCTAAGTGCCGATTTGTGCTAAAAATCATGACAGTCCTAGCAGGTAAAACTGAAACAGTGTTCAACCTTAATGTTCAGAAACAGGGTCTTAACCAACTTCACACGAGAATTCCAAGTCCAGACGGTAACCTCGCAGAAAATAATCGGACACCTAACTAGGCCATCAGATTTCTATGTCCAGCTACTGGACTACCATAAAACTTTTACCTTCCTAAAGCATGCACAGCTGGAATCACCACTCAGCCTGACCTAGATGTTGCTTCAACTAGCTCGCACAGAACACTCCCTGGCCAGCACAGGTCCTGCCCCAACCATGTCGAATGGAGCTCTCCCAATAATGATGCCCATCAACCGTATATAGCCTCGGTCCACCTTCTCTGTGAAATTACCATGTGCGTCACTTAATGAGGTTCACAGGTTCACCAGCCTCGCTTACATCTTTTGATACAAAGAACTTATGAAATTGTTTGATTGCTGTATTAGCTGTACGCTGAAATTCTAGTCTAAAATGATATGTTAATAAAATCCTACATGTAATAGTTTGCCCAATAATAATGTTGAATAATTGCAGACTTCGTTGAAATACTCAAAAAGAGTTCGTTCTCTCTGTGCTGTCATATATTATTACAATTATTAATTTGGCAGCACTTCTGTAAAGGATTTTTACTACTCTTTACTCTCAATGCAAACTGTGAACCAAACAAGTAAATTGACACATTAGCTGTCTCTGTACAAAATTTGAACACAACACAGAAATATCAAAATACACTTAATCAAACATTATTAAATCCACCAAAAACCATTAAATCCAGCGTCACCACCACACATGAAGAAGTAAAGCACAGTATTAATTTGAATACAATTTACCACCATAATAAATATACATACAAAATAAAACTCCAAGAACTTAACTTCTGTCTACATACAAACTGGCTACCAAATTTTCACCAGAAAGTGATCCTTTGAAACGAATGTGCTTCCGTTTAGTACTGTCATTGTAACTGATGTTACCAACATACTTGGACAGAAGTGCCTAACAAAGCAATGCTACAGAGATTCGGTACCGCAAAAAATCCGTGCACATAAGTGACTCCATCCACATGTACCTCAAAGATGGCTTCACTTTTCAACCGCCCATTTTGACTGCAAATAGCAGTCTCAATTTTCATACTACTAATAGGATATACAACATCTTCACTATTTACATGATGAAAAAATGACTCAGAAACACGACTCACGTCGCTTCCAGTGTCGAGCCGTCAGCCAACAGCTGCATTATTCACTTTAACATTTATGATAGGTTGAACCTTTTTCATGTATTCTTTTATCAGCTCAGTCTCCGCCAGTAAATCGCTCTCAGTCTCCTTAAAGCTGTCAATGAATATGGTGTTAATTACAACGTCGCTTGGAGTTTTATCATCAAGATCACTATAAGATCACCATTAAATTCCAGTTGAATTTCACTCAATCTGCACAGTTTCCTCGCCACTTTAACTTCTCGGTTACCCGCCTTGTTGGTAACAATCGACTTATAAATCTGGCCTGTGCAACATCATCATCTGGCTGGAACCAATCCTCCTTTTTACTGGGCAAGTCGATATACATGTCATTAACGGCCACTTGCTCTTCGTCATTGACAATGATGAAAGCCTTTACATCATCTCGGTTATCTTCAGTGCTGAAATTACTACCAAATTTGCACTCATCAGACCCCACTGCGCCTCTCACTGTGTCTTTAATAGTACTGACTGCAGCTCCTTGCTGTTCAGTAAACAAACCGCCTGTTTCCGTCATATCTAGTACTCAGTTCCTGGACCACAGTCGGGAGAAAATTTAGTTTCCCACTTGCTGCCGCTGATTATGCCCATTTTGCTGCCCATTACTGCAGTATCTATTATTTTCCGGCGCATCTCTGCTCACTTGATCTTCACTATTGTGGGAATTAGGCTGAAAATTATTTATATCATGCTGGAAGCTCTCCCGATCAGTGTCTTCCCAGCTCCTATCTTCTCTAGTATTCCCATAATTTCTTGTAGCTCTGTTCCAGTAACACATTGCACCATCCTCCTGTTCCTCGAATTCAAGAAAACTCTCCATAGTTTCCGTGGGTTGTGTACCAAATCCCACTGTAAATAATCTGTCAAACGCCTTTTCGGAGATGAAATCTCTGTCAGCGTACCCAACAGCTTTTGCAGCTCAGACTCCCAAAATTCCCGCATACTGCCACGGTTACTGCTGTACCATGCACCGTTCAGGAACACGTCCTGCAGTTGCAGCTGATTTACAACACCCCAATACTTATTTAGCAGTAGCGTGTGAAACCCGGCGTAATCAAGTAAATGCTGCTACAATTTGATATGCACACCTCTGTCAAGCTGCCGTTTTACGAACTTGTCCTTCACCTCGTCGGACATACCCTTCACAAAACGATCCTTACACGAGGCCGAAAAGTCTACCACGTGGTATTTTCCTTCCCCCCCAAAAAATGGTTCACATCGCTCTGAGCACTATGGGACTTAACATCTGTGGTCATCAGTCCCCTAGAACTTAGAACTACTTAAACCTAACTAACCTAAGGACATCACACACATCCATGCCCGAGGTAGGATTCGAACCTGCTACCGTAGCGGTCACACGGTTCCAGACTGAAGCACCTAGAACCGCACGGCCACACTGGGTCGGCTTCCTTCCCCACTAAAGCATTTTATTTTGGGACTTGCCACAAAATGCGTAGTCCCTTCATGATTCATAACGTTACTTAATGTGTCCGTCAGCCAGCCGGTGTGGCCGAGCGGTTCTACGCGCTTCAGTCTGGAACCGCGCGACTGCTACGGCCGTAGGTTCGAATCCTGCCTCGGGCATGGATGTGTGTGATGTCCTTAGGTTAGTTAGGGTTAAGTAGTTCGAAGTTCTAGGAGACTGATGACCTCAGATGTTAAGTCCCACAGTGCTCAGAGCCATTTGAACCATTTTTTTCGTGACCGTTAGAGACGCAATGTCTGTCTTTCTTACTTCTCCATCTTTCGGGACAGCAAATGGTTCAAATGGCTCTGAGCACTATGGGACTTAACATCTGAGGTCATCAGTCCCCTAGAACTTAGAACTACTTCAACCTAACTAACCTAAGGACATCACACACAACCATGCCCGAGGCAGGATTCGAACCTGCAACCGTAGCAGCCGCGCAGTTCCGGACTGAAGCGCCTAGAACCGCTTGGCCACCACGTCCGGCCGGGACAGCAGCCTGCAGACCTCTCTTCTTCTATTTTACTCAGTCTACCTCTGCCTTGCACTTGACACATGGCCTATGCTGTATGTCATCGATTTCAGCACAGACTCCGTCTCTTTCTTCTTTTCGTTGCACTCTGTCTACACCGAATCTATTCTCTGTCCCAAATAATTCTCGACAACAGTTATTCAAGCTGGCGGATTCTTCTCTACATCACTAACTTGCGACCTAAAACCCTCTAAAATGTTTTGGGTTTCCTTATTTCGATCTTTTAAATCCTTTCTAAGTTATACATTTTGTTCTTTTAATTCATCAATCCCCTTAACCTGATTTTTAATCTCCTCAATTTCTCCCAGTTAATGCATAACTTGCAGAAGCGCATGAGAATCTTCTACTACCAACATCCCATCTCCTTCCCCAAAAATTTTCTTCTCAGCACCCTCAGACTTATTAGGGCTCGCCATATTGCTTTCCACTCGATCTGCCCCACATTCACTGGGAGACTGCTTGATACCATCTGCCATAGGTAACAAGCTGCAAACGAAATAAAGCAAACAACGAATGCTACTTACCTTAACTTTGATCTACGACTGCCGTGCTGCTGCTGGTGTGAAGTTGATGGCTGCGTGCTTCGCGTTGGCTGCCCGGCGTGGAAAGGAGAGCTGCACTGGAAGCGAACCTTCATCGCCGAGATGCGCTACGGTGGGCCGGTGCGGACGCAACGACAGCATGGCTGCTGCCCTGGGGCCCTATTCTGTGTCGTTCATACCGATCGGTGTAGTAGGTTAGTCTCGGTAGCGACGTCATTTTCGGTTCTTTATCGAAATATCCTATTCAGCAAGCTTCTGAGACTTGTTACCGAACGGCCCTCCCATCGATTTTACGACAATTGTACCGAGAGGTTTTGGATTTCGGTCTGGCCCTGTCGATCGGTGAGCTGTGGTTTATGTGCACCTATAATTTGTTATTTTAAACATATTTAGCGGTTTTAGCTTTGGATTTAGTGATTGTGTTACTAAAGAATCACCAGAGGACGCATGTGGTTGTAAAGTGAGTTCATAATAGACTATTTTCCTTTCTTAGGAATATCGTTAGGTTAGGTTGTTACTGTGAATGATTACATAAAAAAAAAGTTTTCGGTCAATGTTCAATTTTCACTAATAAAAGTTTATTGTCTCTAAAATGTTCACATAAACTCAAAGACTGGTGAAATCAACTATTTCAGTAAGTGGTTAAAGTGACTCGAGCCCCCAGTGTAGCAGCAGGTAAGCTCGCTATGTAAAATTTAATAAATTGAAAAACTGCTGACAAATTTTTAGCTGTGTTCACTGCCGATCATTAAAGGAGAATAAACCGCAGACTAACTCGCGCCTAATTAGGGTCAAACCGACACACAATGCTAAATTCTAGGTGTTGATTTACCTTAAAAATCGTCGCAATCCTAACAGGTAAAACTGAGACAGAGTCCAACTTTAATGTTCAGAAACATGGCCCGAAACAAACTTCACACGAGAATCACAAGTCCAGACGTTCACATAGCGGAAAATAATCGGACATCTGACTAGACCTTGAGTTTTCTAAGTCCAGTTACTGTACTACCATAAAACGTTTATTTTCCTAAAGCGTGCACAGCTGAAATCACCACTCAGCCTGACCTAGCTGTTGATTCAACTAGCTCACACAGAATAGTCCCGGACCAGAAAGGTCCTGCCCCAACCATGTCATATGGTTGGCTGACGCCCTTACATGGCCTCGGTCCATCTCCTCCTCGAAATTCTCGTATGCATCACTTAATGAGGTTCACACTTTCACCAGCCTCACTTACATCGTTTGATACCCAGAACTTGTGAATGGTATGACTGCGTCATTAGCTGTGTGCTAAAATTCTAGTCTAATATGATATATTATATTAAATCCTATATGTAATAGTTCGCCCATTAATAAACTTGAATAACTACAGACTTCATTGCAATGCTCAGAAATACTTCTCTCTTTGTGCCGTTAAATATTATTACAATTATTAATTTGGCACCATTTCCATAACAGATTTTTACTGCTATTTTGTTGCACTAGTCAGAATTCATATATCTTTAATAGCTCATTAGTTATGGACGAAACTAGGCAAACTTATAAACAAACAAAAGAAACACACGATAAAAATTATAAATCTTAATAACTAAAGATTTTAAACTGTGTGTTGCAACCTCCGCAATGCATACTGCCTTGTTGTATATGTACTTGTGTAGTAGATTTCATATCACTTTTCAATTAATTCCAGTTAAAATGTATCCCACTGCTGAATTAATCGTGCTATAAATCGTGTGAATGTACCAGTTGAAGTGTGTTGCTGTAAGCTATAAACTGATTTTTCGATTCATTGCCATTCACTAATAAAAAAACTTATTATACTTTTGCTGGTTGTCGTTACAGTGGTGTATCTTTCTATATACGATGATTGCAAATAGTATCTGTGCGATGGCAGATTCGTGGTGATCTCCTCTTTCATATGACGTATAGTCCTACGTTGCATGGTTAACCGATGGCTTTGTATGATCTCAAACACGAAAATAGTTATCTGCCATTGTGCGTTCAATGGCTGAGCTGCCATCACGTTCGTATAATATGACGTATAGTCCTTCGTTGCATGGTTAACCGATGGCTTTGTATGATCTCAAACACGAAAACAGTTATCTGCCATTGTGCGTTCAGTGGCTGAGCTGCCATCACGTTCGTATAATATGACGTATAGTCCTTCGTTGCATGGTTAACCGATGGCTTTGTATGATCTCAAACACGAAAATAGTTATCTGCCACTGTGCGTTCAATGGCTGAGCTGCCATCACGTTCGTATAATATGACGTATAGTCCTTCGTTGCATGGTTAACCGATGGCTTTGTATGATCTCAAACACGAAAATAGTTATCTGCCACTGTGCGTTCAATGGCTGAGCTGCCATCACGTTCGTATAATATGACGTATAGTCCTTCGTTGCATGGTTAACCGATGGCTTTGTATGATCTCAAACACGAAAATAGTTATCTGCCATTGTGCGTTCAATGGCTGAGCTGCCATCACGTTCGTATACCTCAACTCTGACACAGACACATGGCCCAGCCAAATGGCAGCTCAGCAATCAGCGTGGAAACGGGGCTGGCACTAGTTAGCGAACGGAGCAACTCAAACGCAGCAGCCCACACACAGACACACAAACACAAACACACACATACAAGCACAGTTTGCACCTCAGCTAGCACGTCATGGTGCAGGCGCCATTCAAATACCGCTCGCAAACAAACCTTCTACTATCGCAGTATTTCACTTGACAGGAATCGTGTTATTTGGCTGTATGTCTACCAACTGAGATGACTTATAAAATTTATCAGGATTTGGTTTTTAACAATATTCCTTTGAAGAAACCTAATAGGGATTCTATAGACCTTTCTGTCCAAAGCCTTTTGTCTCTTTTGTTGTGAATTTTCAGTTTTAAGCATGTTGGCAATTGCCTGTATTGGTAACATTTGTATATACTGTTTTAAATATATGTTTAAGCCATCAATATCATATGCACCATAGGGTACTTGCACATCTTTCCCACCACCTAACAATGTGATTTTAGGAATGCTATTATGTATCTCCAAACTAGTCAATGCAATATTCCAGTCTCCTTTCCTTAAATCAATTGGTGTATAGTAATTTGCATCTAGAACTGAAGATCATCCTCTTAAAGTCAGAGTGGGTGGCAGCACATGTAAAGCTCAACAGCTGAGCAGGGGTATAATGATTGTTTTTTTTTTTAATATAATTCCTCTCTGCAACCATCAAATAGAACATGAGGCATAAATGCCTGCACACGTATGCATAGAAGTTTTGATAGCCTCAAAAATTGTGGAACTCATGGCTGCTGATAAAGTGGTAATTTAATGTTTCATGTGAGTGTTAGATGCTATTTGGATTTTTCTTAACATGTCACCCAGTGAGGAGCGTGTGTTCCCACAACATCTAAATTTATAATACCACATTCTTTCGTTTTTTCAAATAGTCTTAGGCAACGCATATTTCATAATGTTCCACAATATCTTTGGAATGCAGAACGTTCTGAAGAATTTATATAGACTGATAATCGTAAGTGGCCTGTTGAGTAGTATAGCTTGAAGCTTGTTTCTCACTAATGAACAATCTTGGTCCATGTTGACATGGTTTTAAATAGAGTCCTTTTTCAATAATCACAGATTCCCACATTCTCTTGTATCTTTTAACTTGATCTAGCTGTCCTTGAATACTTTTTGCATTTTTGACTGTTCAGGCAATGGTTGCTGCTCCTTCATCTAATGAATCAGAAGCTGAAAGTCCTGCCAGTATGCGAATTATGAATTGCACCCAATGATGTCTGAGTTATCGGTATAACCTGTGGTGTCTAAACAAGTTTTCTTCGTCTTATTATTTTCTATTTCAGGGTGTATTTAGCTGCTAAAGATCATGATTGAATACATGATTTTAAACCTTCTTCGGTTTTCTTTAATAGACGACGAGTGGCATTCGTAACTTGCCAAAACTTTATCCCAGTACCCAGGTGAAGTTTGGCACACATTGTTTTATCAATGCAAAATGCAGTAATATGTTGTCCTATACAACACGACTTTCAGTGTGACGTTCTGCTTTATTTTTATTTGAGGCAAATGCGAGATCATGTTCTCTGTAAGTTTCACCCAACAGACTAACTTCTTTATCTGCACATGCTAACCATTACTTCAGTTTTGTTCCTAGCCAGCAATAGTGATATGTACAAATGTGTAATTTTGCAGTCATTGTCTCGAAAATACAACCACTATCATTTATAATGCACTTCTTACCATGAATGCTATTCTACTGTATGGTTTGAGAGTTTTCAAGCATTGTTATGTACCACATCTTTGACATCCATTCTATAGTTACGTGATGAAGGAAAACCAAGCCATCAAAACAACACCTTGTTGCTCAACATCTCATGGCACACTCTACAAGAAACACATCAAGTCTAATGCTTCTCCATAATTAATTAGTGTAAAAACTTCCAGCTGTTTCGTTACCTCTACTGTCCTTTAGAATGTGTATTCTCAGATTCGTCTGCTGCTCCTTGCATACTATAAATATCTTTGTTCACCAGTTTGGTAAGTATGATTTCTCAATGAAGCCTTGTATTTTGAAATATGTACCATGTCACCTATGTTAAATGTATGTTTGCGAAGATCTGCCATTTTAATATAACTGAATACAGTACTTAGATGCTCATTATCATGAATGTCACTAGGTTTCATGTTTGTTATTCATTGTACTGTTCTCTTATACTGCTTAATTGTTTGTAAAAAAACATCAGTTTATTTGTGTGATACATAAAGATTAAAATGCATCCACATATGGGTTCTTATAATTCTGTTCAAATGTTCCTCGATACTTGCACATGGAAGAAGCCTGGAGATACTGACAGGTTTCAGATAGATTATATAATGGTAAGACAGAGATTTAGGAACCAGGTTTTAAATTGTAAGACATTTCTTGGGGCAGATGTAGATTCTGACCACAATCTATTAGTTATGAACTGCAGATTGAAACTGAAGAAACTGCAAAAAGGTGGGAATTTAAGGAGATGGGACCTGGATAAACTGAAAGAACCAGAGGTTGTAGAGAGTTTCAGGGAGAGCATTAGGGAACAATTGACAGGAATGGGGGAAAGAAATACAGTAGAAGAAGAATGGGTAGCTCTGAGGGATGAAGTGGTGAAGGCAGCAGAGGATCAAGTAGGTAAAAAGACGCGGGCTAGTAGAAATCCTTGGGTAACAGAAGAAATATTGAATTTAATTGATGAAAGGAGAAAATATAAAAATGCAGTAAATGAAGCAGGCAAAAAGGAATACAAACGTCTCAAAAATGAGATCGACAGGAAGTGCAAAATGGCTAAGCAGAGATGGCTAGAGGACAAATGTAAGGATGTAGAGGCTTGTCTCACTAGGGGTAAGATAGATACTGCCTACAGGAAAATTAAAGAGACCTTTGGAGAGAAGAGAACCACTTGTATGAATATCAAGAGCTCAGATGGCAACCCAGTTCTAAGCAAAGAAGGGAAAGCAGAAAGGTGGAAGGAGTATATAGAGGGTTTATACAAGGGCGATGTACTTGAGGACAATATTATGGAAATGGAAGAGGATGTAGATGAAGATGAAATGGGAGATAAGATACTGCGTGAAGAGTTTGACAGAGCACTGAAAGACCTGAGTCAAAACAAGGCCCCGGGAGTAGACAACATTCCATTAGAACTACTGATGGCCTCGGGAGAGACAGTCATGACAAAACTCTACCATCTGGTGAGCACGATGTATGAGACAGGCGAAATACCCTCAGACTTTAAGAAGAATATAATAATTCCAATCCCAAAGAAAGCAGGTGTTGACAGATGTGAAAATTACCGAACTATCAGTTTAATAAATCACAGCTGCAAAATACTAATGCGAATTCTTTACAGACGAATGGAAAAACTGGTAGAAGCCGACCTCGGGGAAGATCAGTTTGGATTCCGTAGAAATGTTGGAACACGTGAGGCAATACTGACCTTACGACTTATCTTGGAAGAAAGATTAAGAAAAGGCAAACCTACATTTCTAGCATTTGTAGACTTAGAGAAAGCTTTTGACAATGTTGACTGGAATACTCTCTTTCAAATTCTGAAGGTGGCAGGGGTAAAATACAGGGAGCGAAAGGCTATTTACAATTTGTACAGAAACCAGATGGTAGTTATAAGAGTCGAGGGGCGTGAAAGGGAAGCAGTGGTTGGGAAAGGAGTAAGACAGGGTTGTAGCCTCTCCCCGATGTTATTCAATCTGTATATTGAGCAAGCAGTAAAGGAAACAAAAGAAAAATTCGGAGTAGGTATTAAAATTCATGGAGAAGAAGTAAAAACTTTGAGGTTCGCCGATGACATTGTAATTCTGTCAGAGACAGCAAAGGACTTGGAAGAGCAGTTGAACGGAATGGACAGTGTCTTGAAAGGAGGATATAAGATGAACATCAACAAAAGCAAAACGAGGATAATGGAATGTAGTCAAATTAAGTCGGGTGATGCTGAGGGAATTAGATTAGGAAATGAGACACTTAAAGTAGTAAAGGAGTTTTGCTATTTAGGGAGTAAAATAACCGATGATGGTCGAAGTAGAGAAGATATAAAATGTAGACTGGCAATGGCAAGGAAAGCGTTTCTCAAGAAGAGAAATTTGTTAACATCGAATATAGATTTAGGTGTCAGGAAGTCGTTTCTGAAAGTATTTGTATGGAGTGTAGCCATGTATGGAAGTGAGACATGGACGATAACTAGTTTGGACAAGAAGAGAATAGAAGCTTTCGAAATGTGGTGCTACAGAAGAATGCTGAAGATAAGGTGGGTAGATCACGTAACTAATGAGGAGGTATTGAATAGGATTGTGGAGAAGAGAAGTTTGTGGCACAACTTGACTAGAAGAAGGGATCGGTTGGTAGGACATGTTCTGAGGCATGGAGGGATCACAAATTTAGCATTGGAGGGCAGCGTGGAGGGTAAAAATCGTAGAGGGAGACCAAGAGATGAATACACTAAGCAGATTCAGAAGGATGTAGGTTGCAGTAGGTACTGGGAGATGAAGAAGCTTGCACAGGATAGAGTAGCATGGAGAGCTGCATCAAACCAGTCTCAGGACTGAAGACCACAACAACAACTTGCTTTCATCTGCAAGAATGTTGGTTAATGTTCTATGTGGTACCACTCCATTACTGCCTTGAAATATCTACTACAAAACTCACTGCCATAATCGGTTTAAATGTTTGCTAGACAGCAAAGCGTCCCTGCCTGCAGCAGATGGTGCACTGCCTATGTAGCTGCCTTCCTCATCTTCTTGTATAAATTCCAAGCAAATTTGAAATAAATATCGATAGGCACTAAAATATTTATTTGCCCAAGTATTATCCTTCATATCTAAAAGATCACCGTACCATAAGCCGTACAAGCTACATATTGTTACACGGCACGTTGTGGAAATCAGAACAAACCAGGAAGATACTGCTTCACCTCTCACAAGCAAGGGGCTTGGATCGTAAACTCTGCAACATGACCTCAATAAGGAAAAGATATCACGTCATTGCGACGTGATATGGCGGAAAAACAACAAGCTGAAGCCCTGAAAGCCATTCTTGCGAAATAGAGGGGTGGTGAAGACCACTGATGAGCCCAGAAAAGTAGGCTACATTTGATCATTGTTGGCCAGACATAACGTCATTGCCTCAAACAAACAGTAATAAATACTCCGACTTCTGAGCATTGGTAACCATCTCTATTTGCAGTACACCAGCTTAGAGGCCGAACCTGTGATGTGCTGCTACTGTTTGCCAAGATGACTTCTTATTTCGACACTGCTACCTGTCTGCCCTACCACACTCAGTCGCTGTGAGCTGACAACCTTGCAAACACTGATGAGAAGAATTGGAGACTTCTACCTCCATCTTGCTCAGCCAGACTGATGGTGTCTGGCATAATGTCCACCTGTCGCAGTAATCAGGAGGTCCACTAACTATTGCTGTGCCTGACTAGCACTTGTAAGCAGGCATCAACACCGTCAGCCTTTCTTGGTGGAAATATTGTGCTTTTGCTCATTTCCACACTGTGCAGAGCTGCTGAGAGATTACCAGAGCACACACCTTCGATGTCTACGAGAGTCCTCTAGTAAGCACAGTCTCCATCCTGGACAGAAAGGTCTGTTGTGCGGCTTAAGCTGATCACCAACACAGCCTACTGCCCGCCCGACACTGCGGCTAGGTGAGACAGACGCCACAGGGCAACATCTGCCACAGATTTCTGAGACACAGTCATCATGTTATCAAGTCCCTAGGCCACGCACTGCACTGCTGCCAGCCTTGGTGCCAACACAGAGAAGAATACATGATTGTAAACTTTTATGTAGTAAATTCTTGCCCCGTTAACGTTGTGTCATTAGTGCCCAGCGCGCTGACCGGCCTGCTCCATCACACTTCACGCTCCTTCATCCCATCACAGTAGGATCCTCAATCCTGCCCCTACAAAACTGGCATCAGAAGGATTTACGTCAGTGGCAGTGGAGCCACGCTGCATCATCGTCATCACCATCTGGACTTTCATCCTGACATAATGCCGTACGATGAGTGAGCATTTTTCTATTTGTCCTTCTGACTGCGTTCTTGTTTGTGGCCATGTCAAGGCACAGAGACATTAATTCCACTCTCACAGGGTCGTTTGTGAAACTGCAGGAACCTGCAGGCTTATCATTGTTTATAGGAAATACCATGGACACTTAATTAAAGCCAGTGAGGTGCAAATTTTGTAATTTGTCAGACCATCAGTTCCCACACACTAACTCAATACCATTTATGTGTGATATTTGTAGAAAGTTTTGACAGGAGCACGGGTCTATTCAGAGTTACAATTGGCTATGTTCTGGCGTAGGAAGTCATTTATTATATTGTTGTATGTGGTATAAATGTAGCTTTCCTATATCTTTCTTTTGTAATGGCAGTAGTAGAATCCCTAAATTCGTGGAAACACGTGCTGCTACTGTGGGTGAAACTATCACTGCTTTAACAGAGATAGTAAAAACGAGCATGCAGGAAAATGAAGACCTGCATAAACAAGTCAAAACCCTACAAGCTGCGGTACAGCCGTTGCAAACCAAGTCAGAAAAGGCTAAGACCGTACTAAGTCCACCCTCTCCTCCTCTGGATCTGTCAGCACCAAATTTAATAACGCCATTTTCCGGAAAACAACAGTGAATATCATTGTGTTCATTAGAGATGTATTAGCTACCACTGACTTGTGCAACGGAACGAATGAAACACGTTTACATATTGCTAACTTACAGTTAATGGGCAAATGTGTAATGAGGTACTTAGCAAAGCAGAAAAGTTCCAGGAGTTGGCTCTTCGTTTGCACCTGCGCTACCGGAAGCTAAGTAACTCGAGATTTTTTACAGAGACACTGAGTAGCTTAAAGCAGAAGACGAATGAGTAAGTGGAATCTTTTTCGGATAGAATCAGGAAAATTAATGCGTAAACATAAGAACCGACACAAAGGGCAGAACCTGATGCAGTTACCTTGCTTGAAGCTGATTATAAGCCTCTCAGAATTTTTTTATAGGGTACCTCTGTTTGATATGCCACCCAGAGGATGGAGAATTCATCTGAGATGGCATTAAGATCGCCACACGATTAGAAAAATAGATATTGCTACAGCAGGGCATAATGACCATAATAGAGCTAGGAGTTTTCGAGAATAGATGTAAGTGTTACCAAATGTTGGTGAATGTTGCTCTGCGTTTCTCCGACTAGACTTTTTGAATAAGCATCATGTCAAAATCGATCTTTCACCGTATACAAGTGAACTCAGTGGAATTTTGTTTCTGTCAGGAACAACAACTGCAAGAGAGGAAATGTCGCAAGGGGCACAAAACATGAAGGTATTACCAATTGAATTGTGAACACAGACACTAGAAACTGGTTCCTATGGTAACATACCACCAGGTAAAGGAGAGCTGCTTTGGATCATTGTAGATGCCGATGTACCCAAAAAAGTGTTGTGTGTAGAAGAACCACTACAAAGTATCGAAGAGTTAGACCAAATGCACTGTTTTGTACACTGACGTATAACATGCATTATGGTTCCTTTTAGCGTAGGCAATGTTGTCCTGGACAGGGTCAGTCTACCAAAAGGCTAGGACAATCTGGGTCAACGCAAATACTTTTCAACGATGGACGTAAGAAGTGGGTATCACCAGCTAGAAGTACTTCCAGAAGACAGTCTGAAAACTACCTTCACAACGCCGTCAGGCTCCACCAGTACCAGAGAATACCATTTGGACTTAAAACTGCACTGGCTACATTCCAGAGAATGTTGGATGGCGTACTTAGCAGAATGAAAGCTAAAAAAATTATGGTGTACTTACGTTACATCAACATATTTTCGAGAACACGGAAGAAAACGTAAAACATTTGAAAGTAGTGTAGTGGGAACTTCTGTCATCGAATGTATCAGGATGACCAAACGTAGCCGGAAGAGATAGAGTGCACCTTCTTAAGACTCGTCTGAGCTTTCCAAGTGATTTATTGTTTCCAAATACAGTGCCATGTTCCCCTCGGCCTGCGTCACCGGGTCCCACAATGATGAGGTCACCACTTCACTGTCTTCAAAACGGCTTGGCGTAGAATGGCTGCCTGGCACCGTCAGGATGCCGGCAGTCGACTCAGCGGTCTGCGTCCCTGTCGACTCAGCACCGCTCGGTGTGAGCCACAGGTGGCCAGCTGCATGCTTCTACTGGCGTGGCTGAGATCACGGCGACAACCAGTGCCCGTGATCCGGCGTCCGAATCTGCGGCCCTCGCCTCGGGATGCCTCCGGCGTGTGTTGCAAGCCAGGATGACTGACCGCAGTACCGAGCCGTGGAGTGGCCTGCCACTGACTGGCTACGGACCCTGCATTGGCCTCAGAGAGTCGAACCAGTGACCCGCCGTGGACTGGAACACTGGCACCCCATCTGCTGCTGCGTGGAGCTGGTGGTGTGACACACCCCACCATCCAGGAGAGCCGCCACACTTGAATGAATCTCGTTAGAAACCCGCACCTATTTATACACGGCTGTGTGCCTCTGTTTTGCCATACGCGCCGCTTCGTGTCACATACTCATAACATGCTAGGTTGGCCAGTGGGCCCTTCTGCCTGTGATTTGCGACATGCAATACCACTTCATATTCTCTTTCAGCAATTTCACGCCCCTGTGGCCTCTATTCTACTTCGCAACTGCTGCTATGCGTAACTCACTGCAATCCGGCCCGCACCTGGCTGTAACTTGTGCTCAGAATATTGCACATATCTAACTTTCCCTATCCTAAACGGTCGTGCCACTACATCATTCCCCTCTTTCGAAAGAGCCGGTCCCCGTGTCGACCCTTAACTAGCTCTTAACTTGTTTGGGTCGGAACCTATGGCATATTTCCTTACGATCAGAAAACTTGAACGTGGTCTAGTGCCTCTTAAAACCATGACATCAAACAAAACGCAAAAATTCCTTACTGGACGACCACTGCTCGATCAACCCCTTACCTACTCGTCTCACGCCCTCGGTACCCAATCCACTGGGACTTGGACTACCCTTGGTTCCCCTTTGGAATTAGCTCTCCGCCTCATCAGAAAGAACACAATACATAACAAAGTTAAGGCTGCAATGACACTTGGCACAGTGTTACTCAAAATGATCGTTATTTGCCGTTGCCTTTCCCTATACTGAGCGACATGTTGCACAAGCTGTTCAGCTGATATGCGCCCCTCTTGCTCTAAAATGAACTGGTTTACGGATGTCAACAGACCTGGCTCCAGAGTTTGATTTAACAAGGTCAGATCATGGCTTTGCTTCCGGCCAGTACAGCTGTGCCTGTGTAACATTCAATTGCATGACTCCTGAAACTGGCGCTGGCAGGTGGAAGGTTGATCTTATTATGTTACACTTAGTTCCATTGTATAAAATTCCGCTCCCCTCGAGCTCTGTATGTTTCGCTTCTGCAAATACTCCCCGCTCAAAACAACTTGCTACTACCACCAAATTCTCAAAGGTGGAGAAGATCCAGTGCATCCCGGCCCATTGCAAGCTCAATTTTGGCTCCACGATGTCCCTTGGACAGTCTATTCCTTTCCCCCTGGCTAAAAATAACTGCACCATTCAGGTGTCCGAATTGTTACTTACTACCGTAGCTGGACATACCGTTAACTTCCCTCTATGGCAGCTTTGTAATTCCTCACTTGCCATCTCAGCATACCGGTTTCTAGTTGCCGAGATCAGCAATACCTCTTCAGTTTTCACTTCTACAAACTTGCTCAATGCTCCCCTTTTCAGTGACCTGAGGACAGCGATCACCATCATCCTTCCTCCCCGTTGAAAAGACTGTTGTCCCCAGCAGGCTCACAATACTCGAAAACACATATACAAAAATACAATGCCTAATTAATCTACGCATACCCGATGATATACAACAAGAAAAAAAAAAAAAAAAACTACGCCGGCCGGAGTGGCCGAGCGGTTCTAGGCGCTACAGTTTGGAACCGCGCGACCGCTACGGTCGCAGGTTCGTATCCTGCCTCGGGCATGGATGTGTGTGATGTCCTTAGGTTAGTTAGGTTTAAGTAGTTCTAAGTTCTAAGAGACTGATGACCTCAGCAGTTAAGTCCCATAGTGCTCAGAGCCATGTTGTTGTTGTTGTGGTCTTCAGTCCTGAGACTGGTTTGATGCAGCTCTCCATGCTACTCTATCCTGTGCAAGCTTCTTCATCTCCCAGTATCTACTGCAACCTACATCCTTCTGAATCTGCTTAGTGTATTCATCTCTTGGTCTCCCTCTACGATTTTTACCCTCCACACTGCCCTCCAATGCTAAATTTGTGATTCCTTGATGCCTCAAAACATGTCCTACCAACCGATCCCTTCTTCTAGTCAAGTTGTGCCACAAACTTCTCTTCTCCCCAATCCTATTCAATACCTCCTCATTAGTTACGTGATCTACCCACCTTATCTTCAGCATTCTTCTGTAGCACCACATTTCGAATGCTTCTATTCTCTTCTTGTCCAAACTAGTTATCGTCCATGTTTCACTTCCATACATGGCTACACTCCATACAAATACTTTCAGAAACGACTTTCTGACACTTAAATCTATACTCGATGTTAACAAATTCCTCTTCTTGAGAAACGCTTTCCTTGCCATTGCCAGTCTACATTTTATATCCTCTCTACTTCGACCATCATCGGTTATTTTACTCCCTAAATAGCAAAACTCCTTTACTACTTTAAGTGTCTCATTTCCTAATCTAATTCCCTCAGCATCACCCGACTTAATTTGACTACATTCCATTATCCTCGTTTTGCTTTTGTTGATGTTCATCTTATATCCTCCTTTCAAGACACTGTCCATTCCGTTCAACTGCTCTTCCAAGTCTTTTGCTGTCTCTGACAGAATTACAATGTCATCGGCGAACCTCAAAGTTTTTACTTCTTCTCCACGAATTTTAATACTTACTCCGAATTTTTCTTTTGTTTCCTTTACTGCTTGCTCAATATACAGATTGAATAACATCGGGGAGAGGCTACAACCCTGTCTTACTCCTTTCCCAACCACTGCTTCCCTTTCATGCCCCTCGACTCTTATAACTGCCATCTGGTTTCTATACAAACTGTAAATAGCCTTTCGCTCCCTGTATTTTACCCCTGCCACCTTCAGAATTTGAAAGAGAGTATTCCAGTTAACATTGTCAAAGGCTTTCTCTAAGTCTACAAATGCTAGAAACGTAGGTTTGCCTTTTCTTAATCTTTCTTCTAAGATAAGTCGTAAGGTCAGTATTGCCTCACGTGTTCCAACATTTCTACGGAATCCAAACTGGTCTTCCCCGAGGTCGGCTTCTACCAGTTTTTCCATTCGTCTGTAAAGAATTCGCATTAGTATTTTGCAGCTGTGACTTATTAAACTGATAGTTCGGTAATTCTCACATCTGTCAACACCTGCTTTTTTTGGGATTGGAATTATTATATTCTTCTTGAAGTCTGAGGGTATTTCGCCTGTCTCATACATTGTGCTCACCAGATGGTAGAGTTTTTTCATGACTGGCTCTCCCGAGGCCATCAGTAGTTCAAATGGAATGCTGTCTACTCCCGGGGCCTTGTTTCGACTCAGGTCTTTCAGTGCTCTGTCAAACTCTTCACACAGTATCTTATCTCCCATTTCGTCTTCATCTACATCCTCTTCCATTTCCATAATATTGTCCTCAAGTACATCGTCCTTGTATAAACCCTCTATATACTCCTTCCACCTTTCTGCCTTCCCTTCTTTGCTTAGAACTGGGTTGCCATCTGAGCTCTTGATATTCATACGAGTGGTTCTCTTCTCTCCAAAGGTCTCTTTAATTTTCCTGTAGGCAGTATCTATCTTACCTCTAGTGAGACAAGCCTCTACATCCTTACATTTGTCCTCAAGCCATCACTGCTTAGCCATTTTGCACTTCCTGTCGATATCATTTTTGAGACGTTTGTATTCCTTTTTGCCTGCTTCATTTACTGCATTTTTATATTTTCTCCTTTCATAAATTAAATTCAATATTTCTTCTGTTACCCAAGGATTTCTATTAGCCCTCGTCTTTTTACCTACTTGATCCTCTGCTGCCTTCACTACTTCATCCCTCAGAGCTACCCATTCTTCTTCTACTTTATTTCTTTCCCCCATTCCTGTCAATTGTTCCCTTATGCTCTCCCTGAAACTCTCTACGACCTCTGGTTCTTTCAGTTTATCCAGGTCCCATCTCCTTAAATTCCCACCTTTTTGCAGTTTCTTCAGTTTCAATCTGCAGTTCATAACCAATAGATTGTGGTCAGAATCCACATCTGCCCCAGGAAATGTCTTACAATTTAAAACCTGGTTCCTAAATCTCTGTCTTACCATTATATAATCTATCTGATACCTTTTAGTATCTCCAGGATTCTTCCAGGTATACAACCTTCTTTTATGATTCTTGAACCAAGATGATTAAGTTATGCTCTGTGCAAAATTCTACAAGGCGGCTTCCTTTTTCATTCCTTCCCCCCAATCCATATTCACCTACTATGTTTCCTTCTCTCCCTTTTCCTACTGACGAATTCCAGTCACCCATGACTATTAAATTTTCGTCTCCCTTCACTACCTGAATAATTTCTTTTATCTCGTCATACATTTCATCTATTTCTTCATCATCTGCCGAGGTAGTTGGCATATAAACTTGTACTACTGTAGTAGGCATGGGCTTTGTGTCTATCTTGGCCACAATAATGCGTTCACTATGCTGTTTGTAGTAGCTAACCCGCACTCCTATTTTTTTATTCATTATTAAACCTACTCCTGCATTACCCCTATTTGATTTTGTATTTATAACCCTGTAATCACCTGACCAAAAGTCTTGTTCCTCCTGCCACCGAACTTCACTAATTCCCACTATATCTAACTTTAACCTATCCATTTCCCTTTTTAAATTTTCTAACCTACCTGCCCGATTAAGGGATCTGACATTCCACGCTCCGATCCGTAGAACGCCAGTTTTCTTTCTCCTGATAACGACGTCCTCCTGAGTAGTCCCCGCCCGGAGATCCGAATGGGGGACTATTTTACCTCCGGAATATTTTACCCAAGAGGACGCCATCATCATTTAATCATACAGTAGAGCTGCATGTCCTCGGGAAAAATTACGGCCGTAGTTTCCCCTTGCTTTCAGCCGTTCGCAGTACCAGCACAGCAAGGCCGTTTTGGTTAATGTTACAAGGCCAGATCAGTCAATCATCCAGACTGTTGCCCCTGCAACTACTGAAAAGGCTGCTGCCCCTCTTCAGGAACCACATGTTTGTCTGGCCTCTCAACAGATACCCCTCCGTTGTGGTTGCACCTACGGTACGGCCATCTGTATCGCTGAGGCACGCAAGCCTCCCCACCAACGGCAAGGTCCATGGTTCATGGGGGGGGGGGGGGGTCAGAGCCATTTGAACCAAAAAAACTACAAATACACTACTCCTTTCTGGATCGCAAAGCATATGGTACTTCATGCTGTACTCTACCTTCCTGGTTTTCTCTTTCCTTAGCACCTCTCTTCAGTCTCTCTTTCTTCCTCTTTCCTTCCCGTGACACGCCTGGTATCACATCCAGGCAACCTTGAAATGGCTGTAACCGCCTAATGTGTACTACCGTTGTTCTGTTTGGCAGTTGAAGCTTAACATTAATGGGGGATGTGGTTTCAACAACTTGGTATGGCCCTTGATACCTCGTGAGGAACTTCTTCATTTTCCCTTTTTGGGTATAGAGGCAGGACAGCATTACCCATTGCCCCACTCTATACTGCGGTAAACTTCCTTTCCGCTTTACTGTGTCTTCTTGCCTTTCCTAAGCCTTTGCATTCGCCTTTTGTACCTATTTCAAAACATCCCGAATTGTTCTTGCAAACTGACGTACAGATTCACCGGTCTTTCCTTTCTGTAACCTCACTAAAACAAACGGTAACACCATTTTTCGCCTGTACACTACCTCATATGGAGACAAACCGGTGTTTGTACGGACTTTTGCATTATATGCACATACAACATGCTTCAAATACTCGTCCCATTGATGGTGATGAGAATCCACATAAAAACTCAACATCTTCCCTATTGTTCTGTGTACCCGTTCTGTCCGTCTGTTGGCCTGTCGATGCAACGCGCTCGTCCTCAACTTCTTTACGTTCAACAATTCAGACAGTTCCTTCATTAAATCCGACATGAAGTTGATTCCTTGGTCAGTAATTACTGTCCTTGGTACACCAAACTTGAAAATCCAGTTGTTTACTACCGCTTGCGCGACCATTGCTGCCTGTTGATTTGGCGTAGCCACCATCTCCACATACCTCGAAAAATGGTCTGTTATTGTCAGAGCGAATCTGTTCCCTAATGGCGTTCGCCTGAAAGGTCCTAAGACATCAATCCCCAACAAACAAAACCCTTCCAGTAATCGTTTTAGCTTTATCCGTTTCCGTCTCAGATCTGCTCTCTGCGCACATGGTATACAATTCTTGACATACTGATCCACATCTCCTTTCCTACCTCTCCACCAATACCTGGCGGAGAGGTACTCTCCTATTCGTCGCTCTACACCCTCCACGACCAGATAACACGTGATTATATGCTTCCTTTAAAACCTCATCTCTCAGCTTCGCTTGCACTACCACCCTTGTCCCTAACTTCGTTTCCCTCCGCAGAAGACCGTCGTACATATTAAATTGTGGCTGTGTCCAATACAATTTAAAATCGTTGTCCACGTCCTGTAATTCTTGCCATACCGCTAGGTTGTAACCTATGACTTCTATTATTGCCACCTTCTTGCTTAGTGCATATGCATTACCGTCCTTCTTCCCAGGCTTGTGCACCACCTCATAGTCGAATTCACTGAGCCTCACAGCTTATCTAGCGAGTCTAGTGGACGGATTCTTCAACCCCAACAGCCACTTTAATGCAGCATGATCTGTCACTACCCGAAATCTTCTCCCATATAAATAACATTTAAAATATGTGATTCCATAGATTACGCTAAGCATCTCCCTCTCAGTTGTTGAGTAATTCCTCTCTGCTGCATTCAACTGCCTTGACGCATAGGCTACAGGATGTTCTTTCCCCTCTATTTTCTGACTAAGAACACGCCATAATTACTGATTCGATGCATCGCATGCTAGTATAAACTGCTTTGCAAAATCTGGAAACACAAGAACCGGACTTGATGTTAACACTTCTTTCAGTTTGTCAAACGCTTTCTGACACTCTTCTGTCCACTCAAATTTCACACCCTTCCGTAACAATAGCGTCAACTGCTGTGCTAAATCTGCAAAACCCTTCACAAACTTTCGATAGAAATTGCAAATTCCGATGAACGACTGCACTTCCTTAACTGTTTTCGGTTCTCGAAAATCCCTTACAGCCTGCACCAACCTCGGATCTGTTCGCACTCCGTCCTTACTGATAATGTGACCCAAATATTTGACTTCTTCTAATGCAAAATGACACTTCTCCAGGCTCAACGTCAAACAAGCTGCTCTTAACCTCATAAAGACTTCCCTTAACCGCTGTCTATGTTGCTCCATACAACTTGAAAACACTATAACGTCATCCAAATAGACCAGACACTGCCGTGGTTTCAAATCCCCTAAAGATACTGTCTAGCAACCTCTGAAACGTTGCCGGAGCGTTTTTCAAACTGAATGACATTCTAATGTACTGGTAATGGCTTCCAGGAGTAGAGAACGCAGTTTTTGGACGATCTTCTGGAGCCACCTCTAACTGATAATAACCACTTCTCAAATCCATCATAGAAAAGTACTGGCACTGTCCTAAGTAATCCAAAGTCTCCGATATGTTTGGAATGGGGTATGCGTCCGTTATTGTCATATTATTGAGGTATCGGTAGTCACAACAGAACCTGTATTTCTTAGTTCCATCCATAGATTTTTTAGGCACAACGACAATGCCCACTCCCCAGCAACCATTACTATGCTCTATAATACCACCCGCAAGCTGCTGATCAATGAAATCTTCCACAGTCGGCTGCAAATACCCCGGTATTCTGAATGGTTTACGGTAAACAGGTGCTTCATTCCCTGTTGATATCCTATGTTGAACTAATGGAGTTGCTGGTAACGGCCCTTGTGGAAAAAACAAATCCTTAAATTCCAACAATAATTCTTCCATATGCTCTCTTTCTCCTCCTTTCAAATGCTTAATTTTGTCACGCAATGCAGTTCTATCGGCAGTTAGTGGCTGATCTCTTTACCTACCTCTCGAACACCAGTCTTCGTCATCTGGCACATCCAAATTTGCTACTAAAACTCCTTTCCTCAAATCTGCGTCTACAGCGCTAAAATTATCCACGTTCAAGTGAACTACTCGCCTGTCGTCCCCCTTCTATATGCGTACAAAACAACCTGTGAGGCTGGTCCCGGCGAACGTTCGAGTCCTCCCTCGGTCATGGGTGTGTGTTTGTCCTTAGGATAATTTAGGTTAAGTAGTGTGTAAGCTTAGGGACTGATGACCTTAGCAGTTAAGTCCCATAAGATTTCACACACACAAACACACACAAAACAACCCAATGGACCCAAAACTTCATTATCCTCCAATGGTTCAAAAAGACATACTGTACCCACAGGTAGATTTGACTCCACACTTACCAAAAGCAAGGTTTATCGTACACTGGTTGCAGATCACATACACCTCTTTATGACGATCTTTTTCCCGACGGCAGTGGCGTTTTTCAACAAGATAATACGCCATGTTACAAGGCCATGGTGTGATGGAGTGTTTCGAGGAGCACAGTGGCAACTTCCGATTGATGTGCTGGCCGCCTAAATCGGCAGATCCGAACCCAATCAAACACATTTGGGATGTGATTGAACATGATGTCAGAGCTCATCATCCCCATCCCCAGAATTTATGTGAATTAGGTGACTTGTCTGTGCAGATGTGGCGACAACTCCCTCCAGCGACCTACTAATGCCTTATTTCTTCCATGACACAATGCCTCGCACTTCTTATCCAAGCCAACGGTGAACGTACAGGTTACTAGATAGGTAGTCATAACATTCTGGCTGGTCAGTGTTAATCACATATTAACAATACTAAATCACTTTTCCCAATACATTGAAACGGTAGCAGTCCCAGACAAACAAGCTAATACAATATCACAAGCCTTAGTAAACATTTGTATCAGAATACCAGATATCATAATAAAAGACCAAAGTACAAATTTCATATCGAGTTTAATAAAATAGTCCACACATGCAAGTTAATAACAAGCTCTTTCCATCCACAAGCAAATGAATGAACAGAAAGCGTTCACAGGACGATTTTCAAAAACTGGAGCCACTATGTTAAAAGCCCACACAATAATTGGAACACGCAGTTAGCATTCATAATACGTTCACACCAATAGCAACGTTTCACCATATGAGGTGGAATATGGCAGACAAATACTATCTCCTTTTGACATGATAAAGTCCAAGCTTGGAGCTAACAGTGAGTCAGTAACAGAATTCACAATAGACTTGGCCACTGTTTCTATGTTTCGATACAGTGTGTCGATACCTGGAACTGTTTCAGTGTTTCGGAACGGCTATGGTTCACTGTTTCGAAACAGTGGTGTTTCATTCCGCCCTTGTCTCGGATCTCGAGCCAGACACAGAAACTGTATCGTTGTTTCAAAATAAGACTGTTTCAGTCCACCTGCGCCAGGAACGGACTAATTGTATCGAAACAGTGATGTTTCATTCCGCTCTGTGTCGGACGAGATTCGGGCTCGGCACAGGTACTGAAACACAACATACCACTTCATGAAACACTTTCAAGAGTGTCGAAATCTTTTGACAAGCAATAGCACGAAGCTCAAGGTATCCGAAAATAAAGCTTCGTATCTAGCTGACTGTCCTATTCCGAAATGGCGTAACATCTGCTTTATAAACACTAACCAAACAATAAAACAACGCATACTATTCGCTTTAAAAATAATAAATATGTGAAAATCATTCAGTTAAATTACACTTTTTTTATAACATACGCTTCTCTGTTCATGTACAGTAATCATATTAAGAAACGCAAGTAAGACTACAACATTTTAAATAAAAAAAGGCGTAGAGTGACAGTTATTAGACATGTATATAAATTTGATGCAGGTATAATTGATAGTGTAATGGTGAACGGGAAGCATCGTAAATTCATAGTAACGGTTCGAAACACCTTGAAACACAAAATTTTTTTCTGTTATATTTTGTTATTTATTCGAATTATTTGGCGTTATTTGTGAGTCTATAGTCACTGTGTCTATTATCCACAATGATTCCCTTTGTGTGCATGGAAATCAGCAGGATGGGTATATTAGCCATACTAATGGACTGTGGGAATCCCAGTAGCTTATCTGTTGTTTCTGCAGTTTGCTCCCACCTCCAGTTCCGTTCATGGTGATTCTTCTGTCTTCAGCTAAGGCTTTCCTCAGCCAATTGAAAAGTATGAAAGACACATGACACAAAAGCAGCGCATTTGCTGCAGGAAATACGAAACTGCCAAGACGCCTAAGTGATAGTTTCATACTTTCATGATTAGCGCTCTCGCACCTCATTTGTGTTTATATGGACATACTTATACAGTAGACATTCAAGATGATATTCCCCACCTCCCCTCTCTTTGCCCCCTTCTCTCCCCCACGTCCTTTTACATTTCCCTCCTCTGCCTCCTCTCTTCCCTTCACGCGTCGGCCCTTCTCCCCCTTTATTAGTCCTCTCCCTCCTTGGTTTCCCCCCCCCTTTTTTTCCTCTCCTCCCTCCTTGTTTTTCCCCCTACTCCAGGTCCCCCCCCCCATCTGCCTTGGGTCGGCAGTGCCATCTTTGTGCCGCCTTTTTCGTGCAGTGTTTTACAGTGTGTTTTTCCAGTGCGTGCTCCGTGTTGTGTCTTTTGGGAAGTGTAGCGAACAGCCATCATACTGTCGCTGGGTGTGCTTTTTATTACTTGCGAACAGAAACCAGACTGTCGCCATGTTTTTTAATTGTGTGTCTACTGTGTTACTTGTCTGATTCCTGTGTCTTTTATCTACATTGCCAACCCCCTTTGCTTTCTGTTTTAACTTTCCGCAATTTTACGCCATTTTTCACTTTAAATCGCCATTTTCTCGCCTGTTTTTCCTTGTTTCTTTCTTCTTCCTTTATTTACAAAAAGTCTGTAGGCTGTAGAGCAGCGTAGTAAGCTGCTGCCGGCCCGTCCCCTTCGGGGGAATTGAAAATCAATAAAGAAAAAAAAAAAAAAAAGATGATAAAATGTGTAGGTTTATTAGATTACAAAACAAACTGTTTCACTGTTTCGAAACACCGTATCGAAACATTACATTGTACTGTTTCATTTGTTTCGAAACATTTACGTGTTTCAGTTTGCCCATCTCTAATTCACAAAACGTTCGCATGGAGTCTGTAAAAGAGTAAAACGTGCCATTACAAAATCTTTCGAATGTCAGGAACAAATAGGTCAACAAATAGGCAAACTGCCACAATTCACAGTTGGTCAGTGGATACTGTCTACCAATACATGTACACCAAAAGGCCAAATCTAAAAGTTTCACTGCTGTTACCAAGTCACTGAAATGACATCAGCAGTAAATGTTATGTTGCAGTTGCCACCGAAAACATCTGTTCACATAAGCAAGCAGAAAACATTCAAATGAAGTATTGATGCTTTACTACGAGTTTCATCAGTTGCCATCACTGTGGTTATGCGAGCCAGATGCCTCAGGGTGATGTCCCCCAGAGATTGCTGAGATAGCTTTAACAATTCCTGAAGTAATAAGCTGCACTGCAGCTGGTATGGGCGCCAACATGGAGAAGAATACATGACTGTTAGCTTTAATGTAACAAATTCTTATTCCTCTAATGTTGTGTTATTAACACCCAGCATGCCGACTGGTCTGCTTCACCACACTACATGTTCTGTCATCCCAATGCCTAGGGGCTTAGACTCAGGACAGTACAAAATTAGAACACGTGTATGCACTAATGTTTCACATGGTTGGTAGAGTTCTCTAACTACCACTTTCATAATTACTTGATAATGCGTCTTTCTCCAAGCCCTGAAGTGTTTAACATGAATTCATTCATATGACCAGGATTTCCTATGGTCGCTGAGTCTGTGAACAGTCTTAATCATTCTACTAATTCATTGGGATAAATATAATATATGTACTGCAGAGAACGACTTTTAATGCTGAATGTCAACAACAGCACCTCATTCACGTGCCTCTAATGATGGTTAAGTAACGTTTTTGTATTTCTTACTATGTGCCCTTTTTATCTGTCTTGCCGAAAGATGGTTCTTGCTACGTAGATCAGTTGTATGTAATATTCCCACATACATTTTAATTATTTCGTCAAATATTCGCAATGTTTCGAAATCGTTAAGAATATTAGATTCAGTAAACCAGGTATTCTTTCAAACTCACTGTTACCAGCCCTTATTGTGTACTTCCCAAGTGATTCTGTATGTTCCATCCATCTCGTTATTGCAGTAACGTTTAATGAAATCACCACTAGTACCTTCTTCTTCTCCTCCCTTTGCGTTATTGGTTGTTTACAAAAGCCAGCCAAGAGTTTCAGTAACAGGCTTAAAATTGTCTCTGAGAGACTGGCCTCTCCTACTGCGTCAGTCTTAGCAAATCTAATTTCTGTCATATCGCCTTATGTGCTTCAATGACTTTGCAATTTATCTACATGTTGTTGTGCACCAAAAAGACTCTGAGACAGTATGTAACTAATATACTCTCAGACTATTTGTGAGATTTTTACATCATTGTTTTCAATTATAGAACCCTTGTAGCTACCCTATTTATTGTATTCCAAGATTTCTTGAATTTATGTTAATTTATTGATAATTTGTCTTGGATTTTGTATTAATGCTCGTAGTATGTCTCTCTGCTTGGACATTTATGTTCTGAAACTTTCACTGATTATTTCAATTTTTGAGTCAACATACAAATGGATGTTCCGTCTGTGCAGCCTCTCAGGCTGAATGTGTGTGACATATGTGAATTTGTCCATAGTCCATTGTATAATAGTACCATTAAGTCTTTACATTCCCATTTCATCTGCTAGTTTAATTTCAAGATCTATCTACCAGTCTCTTGACGTTTTAAGTTCTTCTGTGGTGTTCCAACCTTTCCAATGCGGATTTCATGCTTTATATCATCGTATTAAATACTTTTCTACATGTCTATATGAATATTGATTTATACAGGTTGGAGGGTTACAAACAGCCACTTGGAGGGATGCATAATGTTATGATGCTTCTGTGAAGGACTTCAAAAATGAATATCCTTTTCTTCTTGAAACATGCCTGGTATCCACCTTTAGCACTATAAAGACCGATTTTGTGGTACATTAATTATTAAAGGTGATTGGGTGTCACTTTTGTCATACGTCTGTACACGAGATTTCCACACTCCTAATCATCCCTAGGTCCACTGTTTCCGGTGTGATAGTGAAGTGGAAACGTGAAGGGACACGTACAGAAGAAAAGGGTGCAGGCCGAACTCGTCTGTTGACTGACAGAGGCCTCAGACAGTTGAAGAGGGTCGTAATGTGTAATAGACAGACATCTATCCAGACCATCACATAGGAATTTCAAACTGCATCAGGATCCACTGCAAGTACTGTGACAGTTAGACGCGACTGCTCATAAGCCACACATCACACCGGTAAATTCCAAACGACGCCTCGCTTGGTGTAAGGAGCGTAAACATTGTACGATTGAACAGTGGAAAAACGTTGTGTGGAGTGACGAATCACGGTACGCAATGTGGCGATGCGATGGCAGGGCGTGGGATGGCGAATGCCCGGTGAACGTCATCTGCTAGCATATGTAGTGCCAACAGTAAAATTCGGAGGCGGTGGTGTTATGGTATGGTCGTGTTTTTCATGGGGGGGGGGCCTTGCATCCATTGTTGTTTTGCGTAGCGCTATCACAGCACAGGCCTACATTGATGTTTTAAGCACCTTCTTGCTTCCCCTGTTGAAGAGCTACTTGGGGATGGCTATTGCTTCTTTCAACACGATCGAGCACCTGTTCACAATGCACGGCCTGTGGCGGAGTGGTTACAAGACAATAACATCCCTGTAATAGACTGGCCTGCACAGAGTCCTGACCGGAATCCTACAGAACACCTTTGGGATGTTTTGGAAAGCCGACTTCGTGCCAAGCCTCACCGACTGACATCGATTCCTCTCCTCAGTACAGCACTCTTTGAAGAATGGGCTGCCATTCCCCAAGAAACCTTCCAGCACCTGACTGACAGTATGCCTGCAAGAGCGGAAGCTGTCATCAAGGCTAAGTGTGGGCCAACACCGTATTGAATTCCGGCATTACCGATGGAGGGCGCCACGAACTTGTAAGTTATTTTCAGCAAGCTGTCCGGATTTTTTTGATCACACAGTGTAGATATTCCGCAAGTCACCATACGGTGCGTGCTGGAGGGTACCCTGTACTACTAATAGTCATTTTCTTTCCTGTTCTACTCGCAAATAGAGCGAGGGAAAAACGAGTGTCTATATGCCTCTGTATGAGGTCTAATTTATCATATCTCATCTTCGTGGTCCTTATGCGCTATGTATGTTGGCGGCAGTAGAATCGTTCGGCAGTCAGCTTCAAATGCCGGTTCTCTAAATTTTCTCAATAGTGTTTCCTGAAAAGAAAGTCGCCTTCACTCCAGGGATTCCCATTTCAGTTACCGAAGCATCTACGTAACTGTTGTTTGAACCTACTGGTAACAAATCTACCACCCTACCTCTGAATTGCTTTGATCTCTTCCTTTAATCCGAGCTGTATTCAAGAACAGGTAACACCAGCGTCCTATATGCAGTCTCCTTTACAGGTGAACCACTCTTTCCTAAAATTCTTCCAATAAACCGAAGTCGATCATTCGCCTTCCCTCCCACAGATATTTAAACGACTTGACTGTGTCAAGCTGGACACTAGTAATAATGTACCTGACATTACAGGTTTGATTTTCCTACTCATCCGCATTTAGTTGCAGTTTTCCACATTCAGGGCTAGCTGACATTCATCACACCAACTGAAAATTTTGTCTAAGTCGTCTTATATCTTCCTACAGTCACTAAACTTTGACACCTTATCGTGTACCACGCCATCATCAACAAACAACCGCAGACTACTGCCCACCCAGTCCACCAAATAATTTATGTATATAGAGAACAACAGCGTATCACACCTCCATGGGGAACTCCTGATGTTACCCTTGTCTCTGATGAACAGTCGCCGTCAAGGACAACCTACTTGTAATCATTTTAGTCTAAGTTAAATATTTTCTATTTTTGTTGTGTTATTTTACTATCTGGAATATCATATTTTCGTAAAATGTTCTTTTTAATTCCAGTACTTGTTGACACGTCTTGCAGTGTTCCATTTTGTTGGTAGGAAGTGTCCTTCCAACCGTCTTTTTGGACGCATATTGTTTTCAAGTCTGTACAACAAATATTTCTCTATTTTTATACATTTATTTGGGAATTTTAATTAGCAGATTTTAGAAATAATACAAAGATCATAATGTTACTAAAGAATGTCAAGTTTATCCTACCAAATCAAGCACTTGCCTGCATTGCCCCTACCAGTCTCCTTTTTCTGCATTGCTTTCCTTTCAGGTAGCTCATTCTCTAAGTCTCAATAAACCAAAACATGGTGAAGAAATTTTTAATGTGTATTAGTTTTTTACCTGCGGAAGGCGATTCAGTAATTGAAGGAGATAAAGTTGCTGTCAGTGAACTGAATGCTTTCGATGACTCATTTGCAGGTGATTCAAATCATTTTTCTGTGAAGCAAAGCACTTTTGGTGGTGAACTTGACAACTGAATAATTTTTGTTTCCTGTACTGATACATTGGACAGCGATAGTGAAGACGAATAGAACCACAATTGTTCTTTCTTTGACAATGTGAAGAACAACTTTCAAGTTAGAAAGGAAGGGAAAGCAAAATTTCTTTTTAGTCAGTGATCAAGAGCTTAATTAATTTTCTAAGGTCTTTAATGATGATATTAACGCACTCATTGTAAATGACACAAAATTATATGGAAAACAAAATTATAATAGTAGAAGACCATCAAAACGTGAGTGAATATGACTATTCAAGAAAGAAAAGCTATTATTGGATACGTCATTGTAATGGACATTCAACAACTTCCTCCTCTCCCTAATTTTTCAAGTTCGCGCCCAATACTAAAAGTAAATCCAATTGCTGATGTAATCACGGACAAAAGAATTAAAAAGCTTGTAGAGAATATTTACTATAATAACAGTGAACCTGCAAAGCCTAGAAACCTTGCATAATATGATTAATTGCATAAACTGCAGCCACTGTCAAAAAGCTTCTGCAGAACTGCAGGAACAGTTACGAGCACTCAATATTTTTGTCAGCAGATGAATCGAAGACTCCATTCAAAGAAAGATCATCAGTGAAATAATACATGCCAACGTAGCAAGTGAAACGAGGCTATGTAGTGTGATGCTTGTCAGGTTCACTCACTGAATACATAATTCCCCAGTATGCTCAGTCAGGCAAGTATTAAACAAATAGGCACATGACATTGGGTGAAAGGGTTGTTGCAGAGCTAATGAAGGAAATAAATACTAAAAATAATGCAGTTGCTTTTGATAGATTATTCACTATTCTAAAATTAATGGAAACACTTTTGAAGAAGAGTGAGGCTGCATGCAGAACTGTGAAGACCAACAAGAAATTTTCACCGAAAACTATAAGGGAAAACAAAATTGGCAAGAAGAGAATTCCAGTTTGAGATGAAAGGAGCCATTTCTGCTGTGAAGCGGACAAATAACCAGAATATTATAATTTCTGGTTGATGTTGCCATAGTAAACAGCTTTATACATTGAAAATAAGTAAAAGAGAATGTGGACAGCTGATTAGCTCACACACAGAACCCATATAGCCAGGCAACTGATCACTGGTTTCTCTTCCCAGAAAAGATGAAGCCAGAAATCTGCTTTTCTTACGTAAAGTGCTAAAGTACATAACGATTTTCGTCTTGTGGCTGTAGGGGAACACCAAGCTATTTTAGGAGAAACCTACTGTAGATGCCATCATTTTAGTACCAGGGCAGCAGAAAAGTTCACCTGTTGTGTTTGTGCAAAAAAGCAAATACCCTCTGCACAGACCCATATTTAAGAAAATTTCATAGCAAGTAATTAATAACAATAATTGTAACAAAACAAGTAACTTTTCCAAACAAATATGAAAGACATTCAAAATTATGCCTTCATCATTTAACTCCATAAAAGGGCAGTATTAAGAATACTTTTCACTTCATTATATGGACACCATTTTATAACTGCAGGAAATCTGCCTATTAACTACTGCCTGCTTTCCATTTATTAAAAATAACTTCTCAGTAAATCTATGGTAGTTCTGTGCCTATATCTGGAGTGGTGGTGGCATATATGCTATTATGTACTAACATACAGCATGAATCAAAACGGTGAGTAATGTCCTCATCTGTTGGCTGCATGTTCTGACAAGCAAGCTGCATCAAATTCATATATAACTTCTCACAGAAACTGTTTGCATATGGTTGCCAGCTGATGCATTCATCAACAGCACACTGGAATTCATAGCTAACATATGTTAAATCCTTAAATACATGTTCTTGAAAATGCATGCATTCTGTGTCATTAGATACTTTCACTGTTCATGAGAATTACTGTTGCAGACAGTATAATCATCTAGCACAACTCAGTGAGTCTGAGTATTTCTGATGAACATGCCTGCAATTAGCATGAACAATTAGGTAGAACAACTTATTTCTAGATAATGTCATTTTACTACCACAATATTGAGAAATTCTGAAAATCATCACTGGATTGAAGAGGTGTTTTATATCATTCTGACAAGAACTCGTTTACTCTCCCTGACATTCAAACTCTATGTTCTATGAAACAGCGATACTTTTGCCACTGAAGGTTCAGACTGTGGCTTCACTAGAATATATTAAATGTCACCTGCAACGATGTCAACAAAGCGTTAAATACATGTACGTGCACGACCACACACACAGTAAGTGGTTGGTTTTTTGTTGTGTTGTGGCAGGTCGTGCATGTTCCATGTTTACAGTATAGCAGTTCATACATAACTGAAAACGTTTTTACTGTGGCACTGAGTGCAGCCCATCAAAATGTTCAGTGCAGTGTAACAAACCAGTCTATTGGAACATCTCGTTAACACACACATCGCAATGGCTCATGACACACAGTGCTATCCCCCAAGGTACCATTCATCTTCTTTAAGGTCGTGGAAGTGTGTAGCTCATGAGGACTTGTGACAAAAATTGCAGGTGTGCAGCACAGTCGTAGTTCATTGCCCTCACCCTAGAAGGAGTGGTAGTGGCAAAACAAGTCGATACTTGTAGGTGGCTGCATGAAAAAAAAAAAAAACAAACAAGTGTGTCCCAGGTCTTTTCACCTTGTGACACAGTCGTAGATCATCTCCCAGACTCTGGTCATGGAGTAAGGAGTTGCACATGAGGGTTCCTCTGCTACCCGCACTCCTGACCCCAGTCAAAAGACAGTTCAGCAATTCCCAGTGCAAGCACTTTGTGAGTGGATGCTGCCTGCTCCAGTCCTCATGACGCAGGCTGTTCCATCATAATTCTGTACCTATCTATATGGCTGCAGATAGCTGTGTGATGCCTTTTCAGGGAGTGTTTATTGAACCATCTTTCTCATAAGCGTCCAAAAACGTTAACGCTGCAGCCATTCGCTGATTTTTGTGAATCAAAAGAGAACGATGGCGACTTATTACTCGATCGCATCGTTACTGGAGACGAAACATGGGTTAAGCATGTGAACTGCGAGATAAAATTGCAGTCAATGCAGTGGGGGCACACAAATTCCCCACAGCTTCAAAAAGAGGTAACCACGTGGCTGAAGGCGCAGGCGGCCGAATTTTACGACGAAGGAATTTCCAAACTCGTCCATCGCTATGATAAGTGCCTTAATTTAAATGGCAACTATGTAGAAAAGTAGTATTTAAGTGTGGCTTTCATCTCTATATAATAAAAAAAATTTCCAATACTTTATTTATTTTTAATTCCAAAACGTAATGTACTTTGTGGATAACCCTCGTACATATCTAGTTACAAAAAGGTACTACATATACATATATTTCATAGAATATTCACAGAAAACGTCATTAAAGTACATTACAAAAAATGTATACATACACACTCTTTAATTTTTTATTTCAAGATATTCTTTTACACTGTAGGGGCAGATATTGATCAGATGTCTTTTTAATTTTCTTTTAAAAAGAGACATACCTTCTACCATCTTTATACATTGTGGTAAACTGTTGTACAGTATGCACCCAGCTTTTACAGGTTCTGTGTATGTTAATTTTAGCCTGCTTCCATATATATGATAGTCATTTTTTATTCTTGTATTATGTTTCTGATATTCACCATTTGGCAATGCAGTGCAGCTAGTTTTTAAGTAGATAATTGTTTCATATATATATATATATATATATATATATATATATATATATATATTGACGCTACTGTTAAAATTTTTAGCTCCCTGAATTTATTTCTGGTGATACTTTTGCGATGCATCGTACGGCTCTCTTTTGTAATCTTTGTTTGTGCACATTTGCAGCATTTTCTCATGCCAAGATGCCATATGAGAGGTGTGAATGGACTAGTCCATAGTACATTATTTGTAGAGTGTGTCTGTTTACTAACTTTAACATTTTTCTCATGAGAAATATGCTTGAACCTAATTTGCTGCACAAGTTATTTATGTGATTCTCCCATGTCATATACCTATCCACTGTTGCACCTAGAAATTTGTAGCTGCCCATCTCCTTTAGTTCTAGGTCTCCAAGCCTGACTGTAATGTTGCCCAAAGTGTGTTGTTTGTTTGCATGTATCTGTATATATGTTGTTTAGGTTCCATTTATAAAGAGATTGTTTTCCCTGAAGTAGTTGTTTCCACTTTTCATACTTAGCGAAGACTTCTCTTGCAGGTCATCTGTTGTAGAACTGGTAACAACAATTGAAGTGACATCTGCATACATGACTACACTATCGGATACTGATTTTGTCATATCATTTACATACAAACTGAAAAGTAGTGGACCAAGAACGTATCCTTGGGGAACTCCATATTTAACAATTTCATAATTTGGAAAGACACTTGTAATATTATTTTTCACTTTTTGCTTTATTTCTACACACTACTTTCTAGTTTCCAAAAACGATTTAATGATGTCTGCTGGTTTCCCCCTTATACCATAAAGATAAAGCTTTTCTAATAGGATGTCATGACATGCACAATCAAATGCTTTAGATAGGTCCAGGAACATACCACAGACTTTCTTCTGTTCATCAAGTGCTTTAGTTACCAGTGTTATGAATTCAGCTATTGCTGTTTTGGTCGATTTGCCCTTTCTGAATCCATGTTGTTCATCATTTAGAATATTGCATGTTTGTATAAAATTTAATATTCTGTCTTTTATTATGGTTTATATTATTTTAGAGAGTACAGATGTAATGGTTATAGGTCTGTAGTTTCCTGGGTCTTTTTTGCAGCCTCCTTTATGTATAGGGATTACTTTACTCTTTTTCAGGCTCATTGGAAATATTCCTTTTTCTATAGATAAGTTTATCAGACAGGTTAATGGCTTTACTACACACTGTGAGCAGAATTTAATTAGTTCAGTGGATATACCATCAAGTCCCTCAGAGTTTTTTGTTTTTAGGCTATGTATTACTATTACAATTTCTGATTCATTAATTGGAGTCAGGAATAAGAATTTTGTCTCACATGGAATTTTTATTGTGTTTATTTTGGAAATATTATTTTGAGTTATTAATTTGTCCACAACTTCGATATAGTGTTTGTTTACAGTATTGCTGACATTTTGTGCATCCCTCAGTAAGACACATGTGGCAGCAAGTGTTGGAAAATATCCCAAAAGTAGCAGACAAGTGTTGAACATGTGACATCACCACATGATGTGCTTGGCCAAACATGGAATGGTTGGGCTTGTCGATCTTACCCTCGCTAGTAGGTGAAGTGCAAATATCAGTGCTCTAGGCTACTGTGTTCTCGTTCTTGCATTATCTGGTGTGATAGAGTTTGGGGTAGTGGTAATGAGCCTGTAGACATTCACCTCTGTTACGGTGCTGCTAATTCCAATGAACCTACAGAAACACATATTTGCAAAGAATGTTTCCCACATTATATTTTACCTTCACATGTATTGTTTGCTACTGCAGATCATCGAATGTGTGAAAAGGTGTCTCTGCACATAAGTAAACACTGAAGCCAAAAAATGTATTGAGGAAGGTAACGCATTGGTCAGACATGCGGTGTTCTCCAGTCAATGTTAATTAACAAACAAGATTAATGGATGAAATTATTTCTAGTTAGTTGCTGTTTGGGTTTTAAAGTGAATGCTGAAAAAGCATGTATTGTACATATGTGCAGTAGTGTGGAACCTCGTTTTTGTTTTGAATGTTTCTACATAAGTGTCCTACAACTTTTCCACTCATACTGTATTTCAAGATGTTCCTGTCATGTGTGGATGTTTATTATTAATTTCAAGGTACCAAGGTTTGGAACTTGCCAGCAATTTTGGGCCTCACCTACATCTGAGAGACCAAATGGTGAAAGCTGCTTTGGTGTGAGTACAGCAGGACTCTGAAACGAGTACACAACAAGGTGTAGGCCAATTGAGTGTTACTTAAATCAGGTATATCCAGATAGGTGGACCGAACAATGTGAACCAATTTGCTGCCCGTCAAGATCCCTGGATTTAAACCCACTACAATATGGTAAGTTTTTGTTCTACTGTACTTTACAATAAACCAGCGGATATCGCAAGACTGGTAAATTGTCTAATGCAATGAAAATAGTAATACCTGCCAAATACAAGACTCCCATGCACTAAAGTTGCACATGTACATCCAGAGCCACACCGACATGAATACTTGACCTGGATTGGGATGATCAGATGTAACAGACCATATGGTGAGGTACATCGTCTGGTGACCTCACATGTTCAACATTTATCATCCACTTTTGTGGTATTTCCGACATTTGCAGCCCCATGTGTCGTATGTTAAGTTACTTGTCTCACTGTCATCTATGTCACTTTGGAGGTTTTTAAATGTTAATAAGTATCGCATCATATATATAACCACCACAGATGTCCTTTCTGTAGACATCCACTCACACACCCATAAGGGTAAACTTGGATGTACACATGCCAAGCTGACTTACAGTCCTCACACATACATACAGTTTCGTCAAAAGAGACATGATTTACTTTTGTAAATGTTTGATGAATAATATCAAGGGAATGGCATATTGTCAAATTGACCCACATAGATAGCTAAATGCATTAAAGTGGCGCTTCCGGCATATGGGGAGGGATCGAATCTGTCTCATGGATTAATGATGAGGGCTGGTGAGCCAGCCATCCTGGTTTTTTTTTTAATGCAGGTTTTCATAGCCAACTACATAAATACCAGGCTGGTAGCCATGTCCCACCTCAGATACACACTACACAAACGTTTAAAAAATGTTCTCACAGTTGCATATAGGTTTACTCAAAATGCAGACAGATGGGTTGCTCAGATTCCATGCCAGGGGAGTGGCGACATCAGGGATGGCATTCAGCCACCAACTCGAATACTTTTTAAGTAATAGAACCCACTATGTTGTCCTCGGAAATGAGTGTTCATCGATACAAGAGTATCATCAAGAGTGACCCAGGAAAGTATAATAGAACCTAACTTATTCTCTATCTACATAAATGATCTTACAGACAGGGTGAGCAGCAATTTACAGTTTTTTTCTAATGGCGCTGGGGTGTATGGGAAGGTGTTGCCTTGAAGTGACTGTAGGATGATGCAATATGACTTAGACAGAATTTCTAGTTGGTGTGATGACTGGAAACATGCTATAAAAGTAGAAAGTGTAAGTTAATGAGGATGAGAAGGAAAAACAATCATATACGTTCAAATACAGCATTAGTAATGTGCAGTTTGACACAGTCACATCGATGACTAGTGGTGGTATGTTGTACCCTCCGCCATGCACAGTATGGTGTGTTGCGGAGTATGTATGTAGAACTACCTCTTACTATTACTCTAACCCACATAACACAGTTGACCCCATAGGAGAAACAGGAAAAGATAAAGATCGAAAATGCTCTTTTGCACTTTGGGATTAATATGTGATGTAACGGTTCTCAGTGATTAGTAGATCAGAATATAGCTAGTAATGCCCACTACAAATGTTGCCTCATGTAACTGTCCATCTCAGTGATATACTGCTCTCGTGAACTATTCTGTTGTGGAGCAGCGAGTGCAGGTCATAGCCATAAGTGAGCTATCAGCCTTTTACTTTGGAACATTACACTAAATACCGCTCGTAGGCCTTGCTTTCATTGGAAGGTTCTTCTAGATGCTGAACGTCGCATTAAAAATGTTTGCCACAGTCTATGAAATGGAGAAGGACGGAAGTTTAGCAAACTAGCCTCTCTGTTTGACTCTTATCTGTTTACAACCTTCCAATGATCCTCCAACACAGGTCAGTCATTAACTGATTCCAGAGAGCGATTCGATCAAGATGGTGATCCCAGTTACTTTTTTTTATTTCTAACACTAACAGCTTTCGTCCTCATAATTATGTAATTGTCTGCTATGTATAGCCTTTGACAAAAACCTGACAGCCACAGAGACCAACTCCAAGTAATTCACTTAAGGTGGTAATAAAATTGGCTAACCACTCAGTATCCTAACCGCAGCTGTTGGCATTAACTGGCAACACTGTAGCTTGCAAAAGTCTTGAAGTAAATGTTGTTTTCCATTCGAGCTGTTCTAATGCTGAATCATCTCATGGTACAGTGGTAAACGTCACGCAGTGTAAGCAAAAAGTAGAGAATTAGAGCCCACTCCATCTTCCAATTTTAAATCGGATTTCGTCTGTCTCCTAAAAGTACAAGTCTGATGGAAGGGCAAAGATAAATTACTTCACTTTCTATCCCACCAATAATATCAAGAACTTCCAAAAGCATTTCAGTGAAAGAGTTCATAGCTCTCTGTCCAGATCAGTACAATACCTGCTTGAGAGTTTCCTCTCGAGGCAGTGACGTCTGCAAACGGCCACCTAACGCCAGCTGCCATCTACTTAGGTGATACGACACATCTTTGCATTTGCCTTATATTCCGTAGTGCATGTTTATGCACTCACATTAGCAATCGTAAAATTATTTATCATAGAAGTTCGGTATCTGTTCAAAATATCTTTACAAAATCGATGTTAGTAAATGGTTCCATTATTCTAATTATTACAGACTGAATGAGAGTTTCACTTTAGGATGACAAGCTCAAGGACATACTGCCAGCATTTTGTGTTACTTTTCATATGTTATGATAACTGCTTATCGGAGGCTGAAATCGAATTTTCGCTGCACACTTTCGCTGGTTTCATTTCTTCACGAGTTTGTGAGCCCACTTCTTTTGCCATTACACATTGTTTTCAAGTTCAGTTCACTTCTCTGATTTGAAATGTTATGTATCCATAGCTTTCGGTATAGTTCCAACGACAGCATTCTTTACAAAAAAAATGTTCTAAAGTATATAATAATCAAACGAACAAAATGTCTTAGGTACTCAAGATGTTTATAGTATAACCACTCATGATTGTCCTGCTCGTTTCTTATCTTGACCCTCGCATGTTTGAAGTTGAAACTGGATTCACCAAGTGCGAGACTCTCAGGAAACAGATCAGCTATGAAAGTGTATTCTTCTTTCCACTGCTGCAATTGACACATAGCAGTATCACACAGTATGTTTAAGACACTGTGACAATCAGCGTACTTGCTCGAGCGGCTCACAATGACCTTGCTGTATTCACTTGACATTTTCTTGTCATTCGGTTAAATATTCTGCATAGTCCTAATTTCAGGTGCGACATCGAGGTAGTAAATTTAAGTTTATGAGTCCAGCCTATGTTTATGAGTCCAAAAGGGTCGTTACACACAGAAGCTATAACTAAACTCATCTTTTACGTTGCATATTATCTGTCACAGCCATCAATGGTTCAGTGAGGGGAATGAATGCCATTTCTGTGTCCTGTATGAGTGCTAAAGTCGTCGCACAGTAAACTGAAAGCTGTGTTAGCTGTCATTTCTAGTCTTTCTGGAGAAGTCCCAGTCCTACTGGAGAAAAGCGTTTTACCTCATCTGTGACAGAGCTACGAAGAGACAGGTCAAAAGTCAGTAAGGACTCTTGGTTCAGTACCCAACATATCTAAAGGTAAAGGTTTATGACAATACACAATTGCACTCTTGTTAATACCTGCTTCTGCTGATATAATCTTTAGTTTCTTTTGAATACATAATTTATTGATGAAATTGTAGCGCTGAAAAGTTTGGTTATTGAGTTTCATTACGGGTCTGCTCCTACTGCCGCATTTCAGTACTGTCATGGTAGTCCTGTAATGCAACTACAGTATGACACAGGACTGCATGTAGACACAGGCAGTTTCTAGATCAACCGTGCGTAGTATTCTGTTAATTTATGACGATATGGGCACGCTCATGCTACAGGTGCCTTATGTTTTATTAAAATCATCTTTCATCATAAGGTTATCAAAATAAGATGTAATTCATTTGCGCTAGCACATGGCAAATATTACAGTGTTTTTCGTTTGTTGAGACAAAAGAGAAACATAAGAAAGAAATTAATAATCAGCAATAAATTCTCTTATATTATTTAAAACAATCTGGCAATACTCAAGTAGTCTGTCAATTTCCCACCTGTACAGACCATGTGGTTCAGAGTTAATAACGTCATCAAGCGAAGTCTAAAGTGCATTTTTGCTCCAAAACGAATTTTCCTTGTGGTTCTTGTAGCAACCTGCGTGACAACATCCCAAACAGAAATGCCACAAATTTTTACACCAATTTGTTTTTTATAATAAATTTTTCCAACAGAGTTAAATTATATACGATACTTCACGTCACGTGGTGCATGAGCAATGGTTATACCACTGTGTTAGCACACAGTTATTGCCCGGTTTTTCGTGTGGAAAAGCAAACTATAGTAATAAATATCTTCGTGATTGGCATTTTGAGTGCAGAAACATGCACTGCACATTATAGGCATCAAGTGTAATGCATTGTGACAACATAAGCAGACAACAGCTGGTGTAAGGAGACCAGTGACCAGCGTCCACTGCACAGAAAGGAAACTCTTGAGCGGAAATTGTTCTGACCGAGACAGACAGCCACGAGCTCGTTAACAGAAATGTTTTTGAAAGATTTTCATACTACTGGTTGTTAGAAAATGAAGTAATTTATTTTTTCGCTTCCATCAGACTGACATATTTGGGAAACACACGAAGTGCAATTCAAAAACTAGAGGACAGAGTTGGGCTCAAACTTTCTAATTTGCGTTTTCATTCTGTGATGTTTAGTTATAAATCATAAGTTTATGCAGCACCAAAACAGCGTCAGTGGAAGAGAACACTTCCTCCAGAAACTACCATATCCTGCAGCATTGCCAGTTCATGAGTGTGACGAGAATTGGAACTCTGAGCGACAGTCAATTTTATTGTCATCTTAAGTGAATGATTCGCATTTGATCTCCATGGTGGCGAGGCTTTATACCAACGACTATATGTACAATGCAGACGACTGCAGGGACTCTAGTTTTCTTGTAGATGTTTTCTTCAGCCCTGTTGTAGGAACAGCTGTCCATTATCAACAACTGTTTTTATGATTTTTCCTAATTCGTGGAACTATTTTAGCTCAAAAGTTTCTGGGCAACAGCTTTCAAGTGGCAAGTGGGCGATGGTACGAACATCTAGTTGCTGGAAAACTGGATGTCACAATAAGACTCATTTAAAAAATTATTGGAAAATGGAACTCATCTAAGGAGATTATTTGGCACGACCTATGGTGGACACGTTTCTGAACAATATTCCTCTTTCTGAGTATCAGTATTTTACTCCACTTGTGAGTCATATACAGGGACAGTTGCCTGTACATACTAAGTGAAGGACACACTGGTTGAGGTGCTTAATTCATATCCAACTACAACATGGTGTAAGTACAAATCGAACCATTCTGATTTAACTTTCATATCTCTTCAAGAGAAAGCCACAATGAAGTCTTTGTGCAGGCCACAGCTGTTTTCATGCCCCATTCATTTACAATCCCTGCTTGTACCCAGTCTCTAATGATCATGTCATGAACTAGTGTAAAATCTGAATCATCATTTTGCCTGTATGTCAAGCCCTGATATGTGTGCAGGATGTAGTACTTTTACTTGGAAAGTGGATTCACAGAATGTTAAATGAATTCTTTCTCTCACTGATTTACGTCTATATTGCGATGACTTACATGAATATTTTTAATGTAGCTGTATTTTAAATCTTTCCTGTCTATTCTGAACTAGAGAGGATATCAGATAGAGGAACATCTCTCAGAAACGAGCCCACAATAGGTTGCAACCAGTATCTTCCGTAGATGAGTTCCACTTTCTGATAATCCTTGAAACGAGTCTTGCCCGACATTCAGTTTCCCAGTAAATAGACCTGTGTACTCAAGCCATTGTAAGGCACTGAAGATGGCAACACTTAGATATTTTAATCTCTTGATAGGTCCAAAGGACATACTGCATGGCAGACCGGGGTGGCCGAGCGGTTCTAGGCGCTAAAGTCTGGAACCGCGCGACCGCTACGGTCGCAGGTTCGAATTCTGCCTTGGGCATGGATGTGTGTGATGTCCTTAGGGTGATTGAAGATGAATATCGTGTTAAGGTGAGACAAGCTATGTTTACAAGGTTTAGAACTGGTCAGCTGATCCAGTTAATCAGCGAGTAAGTCAGTGTTCTAAGTGGAGTGCTCCCACCATTTATCTCCAGTATTATCATAGGAGCTGACAAGCAATCAGACCCTGGATGGAGAAACCAGCGATAAGAATCATTTGAATGGAGTACAATCAGTTAGTGAATCTGGTTAGCTGGCGGGTAGATTGGAGCTTCTGAATAGTGCACTACAGTTCAGTGATCATAGGACACTAAAATGACAAAATAAAAGAAGAAATTTGAGCACCTTATATTTGTGAGATGACTGGTGTCCTCTCACAGAATAGAACACACGTAAACAACTTTTCAGATAAGAACATAGATGAAGGAACCATTTTGACCCTGAATAGACTACTGAATTCCGCTCCTACTCCATCCACAGCACCTGTTGTGGATGTTATTTAGTGGCAAGAACTCAGAAAATATTGTACACAAGTTTCTGATGCGTTGGCCATTAATCTTTAGTTGTCACTGAGATCCTGCATGGTGTTTATTGCCCTTCTCATCCCACTGATTCCACATTTGCATGTCAGCCACGGGATTCCACATACACGAAAGCAGTATCTTGGAACAATAAATTGCAGTCCCAATAGGCGAAGACCATGCTGCTGTCAGATGTCGACAGATGCTGGCAGACATTTCGCCTTCTTATCTGTGGTATAAATAAATTTTCCCACAAATAAACTACATTCAAATACGATTACTAAATGAAAAGTTCAGTGCATAATCTATGCCTATAGACAGAATTTTGATAGTGTTACTACTACTTGCATTCTGCTGTTGTGCTGGGATGCTAATCATTTGTATATGTCTGTTGCATGACACCACCATGGTGTTGCAGTGGTAATGGCCAGAAGTGTGTGTGTGTGTGTGTGTGTGTGTGTGTGTGTGTGTTTGTTGTGGCGAAACTAGCGCTGTATCATTGTGAGAGATACATAGGCAAGTGAGTGTGACAGGACTTACCCCAGTTCACTACTACCAGGGCCACGTCATCATAATGCGACTGTGGTTAGCTTACAAAGTATTTCAGCATAATCTAAGACTGAAATTAAAAATTAAAATAACTTTTCCAAACTTTGTCAGTGCGTGCTTTAGCATATTAATGTCAACATTGTGAAGTCTGAGAATGATCTAATTATTTTGTTTAGCTAAAAAAAAAAATTTGAAGACGCTAAATATTAGACTCAGAAAGATCAAAATTCATATGTAACTTCAGTTATAAGTAAAAATACTATATATGCTACCTCTATTAGTTTTCAAGTTATTTACTAAAAACTAAATTTGCATCAAAATGTCCCTATTCATAGTAGATTAAGTATAATTTGTATTTGTTATAGAAAGTTCTAATTACAGCACTCGATACATTGATGGAATAATATAGCTGAACCAAGATTCAAGACTTTACTGTAAATAACAATGATTACAACGAATCTTAAAGAGACAGTTCAGAGGTCATGTTCTACTGTCAGGGCCATTCTAAATATTCTAGCTGACAAAATCTGAATGCAGTGGAGCTGAAACTTTTTCAGTAGAAGAATTAGATTAATACTTGTTCCATAGATCATGAATACAACACTTCGTAATGATGTGGAACATGTCAGGTTAATAAAAGATGTCTGTACAAGATATTACATTACACAAAATATTGCATGACACTAATGTTTAAGTTGTTTTTTCCCTTAATTTATATCTAAAAATTCAGCCAATGAGTAGAAGGAGTTGTTATCTAGAAATTCTTTTAATTGATTTTTAAAAGTTAGTTGGCTATCTGTCAGGCTTTTGATGCTGTTTGGTAGGTAATCAAAGACTTTTGTGGCAGCATAATTTACGCCTTTCTGTACCAAAGTCAGATTTAACCCTGCATAGTGAAGGTCATCCTTTCTCCTGGTTTTATAGCTATGCACACTGCTATTACTTTTGAACTTGATTGGATTATTAACAACAAATTTCATAAGTGAATATATGTACTGTGAGGTTACTGTGAGGATCCCTAGATACTTAAATAGATGTCTGCAGGATGACTGTGGGTGGGCTCCAGCAATTATTCTGATTACACGTTTTTGAGCAATGAATACTTTCCTACCCAACGATGAATTACCCCAGAATATGATGCCACATGAAAGCAGTGAATGAAAGTAGGCATAGTAAGCTAAGTTACTGAGATTCTTATCACCAAAATTTGCAATAACCCTAATAGGATACGTAGCTGAACTCAGACATTTCAGCAGACCATCAATGTGTTGCTTCCAGTTTAACCTCTCATCAATGGAAACACCTAAAAATTTTGAATATTCTACCTTAGCTACAGACTTCTGTTCAAAGTCTATATTTATTACTGGAGTTATGCCATTTACTGTATGGAACTATATATACTGTGTTTTATCAAAATTTAAAGAGAGTCCGTTTGCTGAGAACCACTTAATAATTTTGTGAAAAACATCATTTACAATTACGTCACTTAGTTCTTGGTTTTTGGGTGTTATTACTATACTTGTATCATCAGCAAAAAGAACCAACTTTGCATCTTCATCAATGTGGAATGGTAAGTCATTAATGTATATCAAGAACTGTAAAGGAGCTAAGACCAAACCCTGTGGGACCCCGTACTTGATTAGCCCCCCCCCCAGTTTGAGGAATCAGCTGTTGTTTTAACATTACATGAACCACTTATTTTAACTTTCTGCATTCTTCCAGTTAAGTATGAATTAAACTATTTGTGCACTGCCCCACTCAAACCATACTGATTTAGCTTATCTAAAAGAATTCCATGATTTACACAATCAATGGCCATTGAGAGATCACAAAAAATACCAATGGGTGATGTCCGGTTGTTCAGAGCATTTAATATTTGATCAGTGAAAGCGTATATAGTATTTTCTGTTGAAAAGCCTTTCTGAAAACCAAACTGACATTTTGTTAGTACTTTATCTTTACAAATATGTGAGGCTACTCTTGAATACATTACTTTCTCAAAAATTTTTGATAGAGCTGTCAGAAGAGAGATTGGGCGGTAGTTGTTGACATCCGACGTATCCCCCTTTTTATGCAATGGTTTTACAATGGCATACTTCAGTCTATCGGGGAAAACACCCTGCTCCAAAGAGCTATTACATACGTGGCTGAGAATCCTACTTATCTGTGGGAAACAAGCTTTAAGTACCTTGCTGGAAATGCCATCAATTCCGTAAGAGCTTTTACTTTTCAGTGAGTTTATTATTTTACTGATTTCAGAGGGAGAGATTGGTGGAATTACAGTTGTTTCAAACTACACAGGTATGGCCTCTTCTGTTAGTAGCCTTGCCTCTTCTAGTTAAGATCTAGATCCTATTTTTTCCACAGCATTTAAAAAATGATTATTGAAAATATTTTCAATTTCTGATTGTTTGTTAGTACACTTGTCATTCAGTTTTATGGCACTAAAGTCTTCCTGTGCTCTTGGTTGCCCTGTTTGCCTTTCAATAATATTCCAAATTGCTTTAATTTTATTATCAGAGTTACTGATCTCAGACATGATACACATGCTTCTGGACTTTTTAATAACCTTTCTTAGTACCACACAATAGTTTTTATAATATTGAACAATTTTGGGGTCAGTATTCCCTCTTGCTGTTAGATACAGTTCTCTTTTACAGTTGCAAGATATTCTGATTCCTTTAGTTAGCCAAGGTTTTTTATATGTTTTCTTGGAATTATGTTTAGCTGTTTTCTTGGAAAAACAATTTTCAAATACCCTTAAAAATGTATCGTGAAATAAGTTATATTTCAAGTTTGCATCGGGTTCCTTATACACTTCATCTCAGTCTAGCTGCTGTAGGCTTTCCCTAAAGTTTGCAGTATTTATATTGTTAATTGAATGCACTGCTTTGAAAGTCTGATGTGATATACTGCATGGAGCTGTGTCATGTACTGTAACTAGCTGTGCACTATGATCTGAAAGACCATTCTCAACAGGATAAGCATTTATGTCCTTAAACTCATCTTGGTCTATAAAAAAGTTATCTATCAATGTACTGCTGTTCTTTGTTATCCGAGTAGGAAAATCAATGACGGAGCTCAAATTGAAAGAACTGAGTAATACTACAAGGTCATTCTTCCTATTACACTCTTTCAGAGAATCAACATTGAAATCCCCACAAATGATAATTTGCTTCCCCCTGTCTGACAGATAGCACAACAAAGCATCCAAGTTATCTAGAAATAGCTGGAAATTCCCTGAGGAGGACCTATACACTGTTACAATTATGAAAGTGCCATCATTTAGTTGAGTGGCACATGCTTCCATATGTTGCTCTACACAAAATGTTTTAGTTTCTCAGTTTTTTACATTGTGGAAGCTTTTGACATATATGGCAACTCCTCCTCTCATCATATTATCTCTACTTACATGTGCAGCTAATTTGTACCCATTGATGCTAACCTTTTGCATATCAGTGACAATGTGATGCTCAGACAGGCATAGTACATCTATTACATTCTCAGTTTCTATATCTTCTAAACAAAGCAGAAACTCATCAATTTTTTTCTTCAATCCCCAATATTTTGATGAAATATACTAACATTATTTGTCACTTTACTTTTGTGAGTAGCTTGAACTTTTTTAACATCTTTAGTACTTGTCTGGCTGAGTTTCCCACTGGACACTGATCTTACACTAAAAAAGAGTTTCCACCATGAGATGTAGTTCCTCCCCCCTTTAAATTTCCTGCTATCAGCCCAGCCAGTTTATCCTTCCCTTTCTTGTTGAGGTGTAGGCCATGTCTAGTATAGTCCCACCTACAATGTGAATCAACAGGAACCACACCAATGTGTGACCCTGCACCAGATCCAAGTAGCCGTTCCAACTCCAAATTAACGCTCCTGACAGAAGAGCTCAAATGAGGTCGGTCGTGGCGCTCCAGAACCGACACAAACCCAACACTGGTATGACTCAACGTTGATGCAATCTTTGCCAGGTCACACTCTATGCTGTACCCCAGATATCTGCCAATACATAGCAAACAGAAAGGGGCCACATAGATGCCGCTATCTGTGGCTAGAGCGGTTGATAGCAGATCCATTCAACAGTCCGCAGCACCTATATGTAAATACGGCTAGAGAAGCCGATAAAAGAGACGTTTTGCATCAAGATATCAATCTGTCCCTGTCAGTCAGACGTCTGTGTGCATTGTGTCTCAGATGACTTCACACCCGGTCATCTAGCAAACGCGTTTTCAGTAAAAGCAGGAAGTCATCTCTCGAGGACTGTACACCGACCTGGATCGCTTACATTTCATGGAAGTAAGTGTTTGTGTGCCTCCTGTAATGTTGAGAAAACTGCACGGCAAGTGGTGAGATTATTTTACACTTTTAAGGCGAGCAATAACTTTAGGTGAATAGAAGTCAGGGCGATAGACCATTTTATCTGGTACTTCCCGTAGAGATCGTCTCTGAACTGTTAATAGTGCTGTTTCCGATAGGGACATTACTATTATTATCAGGAATATTATTATGTTTTGTGTGTGTGATCTTTTACTGAATGTATGAATTAGTTAAAACTCAAAACAGTTATTCATATTCGTAGTTCCTGAGCCAGCTTAGTAAATGGGAAGTAAGAATATTATCTTTCAGTGAGCACAATGACTAATGTAGACTTGCAGACTAGAAATTATGGTCAGTATATTCTCTATCGCTTTCTGGCTGACTGCAAAAATAGTTTCCAGGCACTTGTAAACGCCTCAGAATTTATTTTCCCACCACCCCATTGTGCGTGTATGTGTGTTTGCTTTGAAACTGTTTTTTTGTTAAGAAAACTGAGTCTGTGGAAAGCCTTACATCAAGATTCCTTGATTACTATAATCGCATTTTAATGCAGTAACATGATATCATGAATATGATTAGAGTTGCCAACACCATACGATACAATTCTTTCAGAAATAGAAAACAAGGTGTTCTAATAGGAACTTCAGTTACCCTATCCGTAAGACACATTAACAAATATATTTACCATTAATATATTTTACACATCAGACCGATGATTATTTATCTTCTAAACATACATGCAAGGACATGACACATGTAGGGTCATCAGAGGTAAGTTTGGTTCTGAAACTAAAAACAACCTGCAGTGATGTATTTTCAATTAAACAAAATTCCATTCACTCTAAATCAATAAGCTTTTTATAGAGTGTACTGTCAAGAGAATTTTTGCAGATTGTTGAGGCCAGTACCACAATGAGTGAAGAACATATCGTCTGCATGTACTGCGTCGGATCTGATGAACGAGGATCAGTTACCAGAAACAAAAGATTGCAACACACATCCTTGTGGGTTCAGTGACTGAAGGTATGTGGTATGTCCCAATATTTTGGGAATTGATTTGCAATTAGAAAGACTTTTATCCCTTTTTATATATTCTACTCACTCTAGACAATTTACATTTTTCGGGTGAATATCTTGTTTGTATACTCTTACATATGCAATACGTTAAAGTTTAGACAATACAGTCCATTTGCCGCAGGAAATTGGTAGATATGTCAACGATATCTAACTGTCTAACGCAAATTATTTCATTTTGAACAATAATCACGTCGGTGCTGCAATGATATGGTGAATCACATCAAGTTCTATCCAAAATTCGGCTTAAACTGACGTGGCAAAGTAGACCGTCGCGTGTGAGCTTGTATTACATGGTTGCCTACCGTTTACCGATCACTTACGAAAGTTATCTCTGAAATTAAATCACAGATCTTATATGTTTCAGAAGTTATTGTAGTGTTAGACCTTACTGCCGTATAGGATGCAAACAATAATCAGATTCGTTTAGTTTGTATTTCGCGTGTAATTTTATTTCCGAACAAGTTGACGCTTGTAAAATAATAAATAAATAATGCTGTTCTGGATAGATTGAACAAGTGACTCACAGATCTTGTGAATTCGAAAAACGCGGTTAGTGATCTCGGGAACTTTGTAATGCTTTCGCTTCAAAGAGAACGTTTAGGCCAAGAAAATTTCGTATACCAACTTTTAGACGACTGTCGCAATATTAAACGCAACATAGAAAGCTGTTCTTAATATAGTATCGTAGACACAAGTTGACTTCAGTTGTGGATTGATTCATGCCTGCCATATTGAAGTCTTCATGAAGGTTATTGCCTGTGTATACGTTTGTCCCTGATATGGAAGAAACCAAAATTATATATCACATTGATGACGAGGAAACGCCATACCTAGTGAAACTTAATATTGCCCCTGAACGTGTTACGCTTGCTGACTTTAAAAATGTACTTAATCGCCCCAACTATAAATTCTTCTTCAAGTCAATGGACGATGATTTTGGGTAAGCAACTTCAGTGAAGTATATGCGTGTGTGAATAAATACAAATTGATAGACGTGTGTCATCGTGCTGTTGTTACCTTGACGCTGTTTGTAAAATGCTAAAATGAGGATTTGAAAGTTTGTTGAAGTGTACGTGTAGCTATGATTGCAGGAAGGAATGTTTGTTGACAACACACAAGAAATTGCTTGCCCTCCTGTAATGTGTTACGTATATTGCGTGAGTGTTACATTGACCTACGCCTTTATTTTCAGTGTCGTGAAAGAAGAAATAATAGATGATGATGCACACCTCCCATGTTTTAATGGAAGAGTTGTTTCCTGGGTAAGTGAACCCGAAACTCGTTATTTCTTAGCTCACTCAACAGAATAGCAACGCAGCTTGTGATATTTTCCTCATATGTCTGTACTACCTATGTTATGGACTTTCGGAAAAGAGAGATGACATTACGCAAATGTCTCGGTGAAAGCGGTTACTTGACACTTACTTGGCCTTCAGCGTTTCCCAGTTCAGCCTGTGTTTATGGCTATTAATTGAGCCCGGTGAGAAACTTTCACTACAGTCAGTTTCCTCTTAACATTAGTTTGTCTGTAATTAGCAACCAACCAGCCAGCTGTTACTAAATAATAACTGTAGATGTGATGACAACCTTATAAACTTCCTTGCAGTTATTTTATGGCTCAAAACCTAATTTTTTAAGCCAAATACTTTGTGTATGTAGCAGTTCTTGTAGTTAACCAATATTAGAATCGTTTACAAAATTATATATCAAACACTTAACACAGAATCATATGGATGTAATTCCAACATTATTGCGATTTACTGCAATAAGAAACACAATTTTGCACTTATTACCTTGATCCATTTTTAGTTTACAGTATATAATTCAGAAATTTGGTACATTGGCTATATGAATGTACTGAAACAAGCTGCAGAAACATTAATATACAAAAACAGACAATTTACGTTTTAAACATTTCCTGCATGCTTATGTAGGTGTACTTTCTCATAATATTTTTGGAAAAAAAATCCCCCACTAAACTTGTTACTAAATACATTTATACCATATGACAGGCCCAGAGTAAATGAGCTTTCATTTTTGAATGTTCTCAGTCATTTGTTTGCTTTGTAATGTGGATGTTTTTAGAATTTATATAGTCCTTTCCAGTTAATCTAAGGTATTTCATTCCAAGATTCTAATCACACTCCTATTTCATTTGTTGTGGCAAACTGTATGTATACATTTGTTCAACAAGACTGCACTGTTATTTTCAATTGTTGTGTAAACCTACATGTATTATACCCTCAGTAATTTGCATTTCAAAATGTAGCTTGTAGTAAAACCTCTGGAATAAGTTTTTAATGCATCTGATAGCCTTTTTCTTTGACATCACTGATCTCTATATTTTTGTGGAGGCTGCATATGCCTTGCTAAGAAAAGTGTAAGTAGATTAGACTATAGTAGATTATTAAAAGTGTGTCTGCATTTACTGTTTGGATACTTCCCTCATAAGAAATATGCTGGTGCTTGTTTTAGAGCAAATTTAATCAATACTCCCATATAAGATGATTGTCAGTAATAACCAGTAATTTGAGTTCACGATTTCTTTTAGATCTGTATTTCTGGGCTTACGGCAGACTTCGTTTGGCTCTACTGATGTTTTTGATGAAATTGAGTATTAATCCACATGAAAGAAAAGATGACAATTACTGTACAGGGTAGAGGTAACACCTCATTGAAGAATGTTAATACTAGCACAGCAATTTGCAGTAGATTTGCAGCATGTCTCTCTTTCTATAATCAGGTATTTCAAGGAGAGCAGGTATTGAACATAACAGTGGCAGTGTTTCTTTTGGCCTTGATATTATTTTGGAGACAAAAGTTTGTGACGACAGAGCAATGTCGAGTATAGCTCAAGATTTATAATAGGTTAGAAGGGGATAGTTTGATTGTAAGTGAAGCCAGCAGTTATCATGTCACAAGTATTAGTTTGGCTACAGTCACCGAACAGGTTACTTTAAATTGTAAATTTACACTGATACTTCCAGAAACTCTTAATTCTATTTCTTCTCTTAGTAGAAGTGTAGGCACCTGCAAACATGTCAACGTAGACATCTGCTACCGAAAACAGTATTATTCGCACAGAAACTGAAGAGCAGCTAAGATTTCAGCATGCATTCACCCATTTTAGGATTCATTTTGACACACTGCCTTTTTTCTATGTATTTCTACAGATTATATCGTATCAATTGAGTAACTGTGGCAAATACAATAAAGTGACTTTCAAAGATCGAGAAACAAATCATTCCTCACCAAGTAAAAAATTGATTCTGGTACACTCCATTACAATCTTCTGTACTTCAGTCACAGTGTTTGTAGTTTGTCACGTTTTACTGTTAATTAGTATTGTTAATAAGTCTTTCATGTATAACATTTGTTGAAAAATGCCAATTGAGTTGGTGTATTTTGACTTCTATTTTTCAATGCTTCGTTTAACTGGGAAGCATTATTTGGTATTACTCAACATGGTGAATTGGTTATCTGGCTGTAGCAAAAACTAAAGTGGTCACCTGACTGGGTACATTCTCGTTCCAATTCAAAGTAGCATGCATTGTTACCGCACAATATGTACACCAAAAAGTGATTACGGAAAGTATCTACATGGGATACTGTGACAACTCCCTTTTAATGCTATTAATTTTAGTGAGAATGTGAAGAGTGTGATAGTGTTAGAGAGAATGTGCTGGAAGGTGCTATTGCATGTTGACAAGCAAAAATGCTGTGAAAATGGCTGAAGGAGTGACATTATGTCAGATGGAGCAGGATTCAAATATCTGCCAGAAAGTGGAAAAGTAAAATGCACACAATAAATGTTTCATTGATGATATACAAAGTGAATGAGAAGAGTAAAGAGACCGACAACACTGCAAGTGATCTGGCAGTGCTCTCTTATTCTACTTGGATTGACTGGTATGTTCATCCCTTCCAGATTCTCAGTCAGTTTCAGCTGTGTACAGCGATCTTATGATTTTTGAGATCACCATCAGTGATGTTGTGTTTTTGTTATGCCATCAAGTTTTGTGTTTAACTTGGAAAATCCACAAGTGTGGCCATTGAAAAGTTGAAACTGGTGTATGGGGCACATTTCTTGTCAAGAGCACAAGTGTTTTATTGGCACGATTCATTTTTGGTATACCGAGAACACGTTGAAGTGAGGTTCACACAGGGAGACCTTCGACTTTAAAAGCCGATAAAAATGTCAAACACATGCATGTGTTTTTGTGATCAGAACAATGATTAACAATAAGAGTGATAGACACTTTCACAGCACTACAAATTTTGACCGAGGTTTTGTGCATGTGAAAGATTTTTGCCAAAATGAGGAGGGCAAAAGAATTGCAACTGAGCAGAAGGGCAATCAAAGAAACGTTTGCATTGATCTTGAGATGATTGCCAATAACCAAGAATGGTTGTCATGTGATAAAAGATGATGAATACTGGATTTTTTAGTACAATCCAGAGACAAAGCTGCAAAGTGAGGAGTGGCACACAGAGACATCTCTTCAACCAAAAAAAGCTTGAATGAGCAAGTCCAAGATCAAAATAAAGCTGATTTGCTCTTTTGACAATAGTAGTATCAGGCATAAAGAATTTGTTCCTTCGAAGCAAACTTTCAACCAAGTGTTTTACAAAAATGTTCTTGAAATGCGTAGGAAAAAGATGAGTCAAGTGAAACTGGATATTGCAGACAAGTTGATGCTGCATCATAACATCCAAAGTTTCACAGACACTTCTATCACAGAAATTTTGACCTTAGAAAGCATTCCTATTATTCCACAGCCCCCCTATTCAACTGTGAGTCCTTTTGAATCTTTCTTTTCCTGAAATTGAAAAATGTCTTAAAAGGGTGTCATTTTGTGACTCTGGTGAACATTCAAAAGAATTTGGTCGATGCCAGAGGGAACTACTTCGTAGAAGACAATATTATAGTTTGAAAAAAAGTAATAAAGAAAGAAAATAAAAGCTTTGGTAGATGGAAAATAGTCTTATTACTTTTCTCACATATCTCGTAGATTATAGGTAGATGTGTTATTAGACAACAGTGTCTTGTGATGTAATGAACAATACAAGGAAGTACCATTTTCTGCAAAAACTTAGCTTTTGACACCCAGATCTGGACCTCCAGGCTAGCAAAAAAAACGCCAAGGAAAACTGTATCCTCTATGGGCTATGATTTTAAAATGTACCAGAATGAATTTCATTATGTGTGGACTAGTAAACACAATTGACAAAAGAGGGTATTACATTATTTTTTATGAAAAAATGAAGCGTCAAAATTAAAGTGGCCAGTGGTTTATTTAGATGAACCATGCATTCACCCATACAATACTGAATAAATGTTGCAAAATGACAGTGTGTTAAAGACTATTGGCAAACAACAGTGCCAGGCAACATTTGATTGTGGGTACAAAGTTTCATTTTTGTTCACTTCTGCTCTCTGAATATCATGTAGAAATGGTCAGATAAAATCAAAAATATGTGGAGAAAAGGTAAGCCAAAATTTTGCCATTAATTAAGGAGTGTCAGCCTTCTTCTTTTTATCCCATTGACAAACTTTTGTTAGAAAAGGCTCGCTTGCAACTAATGCTGTTCCATTGAGACCTAAATGCTGTAGAACTCGTATGGAATCTTGCAAAGGATGAGACCAGTAGTTGTAAAACATCAGTCATCTGAAGCTGAAAAAAATATTTCCTGATGGTTTTGCTGCTAATAAATAGTACGTCTTGCCTTGCCTGATGCAGGTCTTTCAACGCAATGCTGATTCAGTGATTTGCATATCAGTCTTGTTGCTTTTATACCCAAAAAAAAAACTTTTTAGTTCACCTCACAGGGCTGAGGAGAGCTCCTTCGACCTTTTCAACAAAGAAAACATTGAGGTGGTCCTGAGGAACAAGACCTAGGACTTCAGCATTACTAGCCAAAAATGCTTACCTTCAGAACATACCATTAGTTTTCTTTTGATACTTTGTTATTAAGTGTTACTGCTATGACATCAGAAGAATAGAAAGGCCATGTATCGTGCCAAAAAAAGTCTGTGGTTACAATGGAGGAAACACTTGGATGGGCAGGAAAGCTGAAAATATAACAATCAGCCAGCATAGATTAGAACAGAGTGTCTGCTGTTATCTGGAACTTAAACAGCAGATTACAAATAGAGAGACACAGCTGTGGAAAACTGCAGTAGTTGCAAGGAAGGTAGTTTTACGGATTCTGGAAGCGAACTTTGTGAGCAGCCAACGCGAGAGACACTGTTAACCCTGGTACTGTTCTTTTTGCAAATGGGAACTCCATTCAGTGGCACATAAAGGTGTGTAGTATGGGACAGTGCTTCACTTGTAAGAGCACTGGAATGTTTGCTAGTACTGCCTCCCCTTTTTGCTTCTCGTGCTGCCACCCTGGCTAGGTAACCAGTTTGGCTTGCCGAGTAATAATTAGCAACTGGTTTTATCATCATTATCCAACATGACAGCTTTTAGGCCTTATGCTCCTTGACCATTTTCTACACCCCCCCCCCCCCCCCCACCCCCTCGCCAGTATAAGCGGCGCTTCAGTCTGGAACCGCGTGACCGCTGTGGTTGCAGGTTCGAATCCTGCCTCAGGCATGGATGTGTGTGATGTCCTTAGGTTAGTTAGGTTTAAGTAGTTCTAAGTTCTAGGGGACTGATGACCACAGATGTTAAGTCCCATAGTGCTCAGAGCCATTTGAACCATTTTAGAAAATACTGATCAGAGAAATGAATGAAACGTTGAGAGGCAGGGGTAAAAACGATAAATGTTGTAAGGAAAGTGACTTTAGAGTAGTAACAAATAAGATTGTTCCATAAGCTAGTGTTAGATTTTCAGTAATTGTTTTTATTGCGTATAGTACAACACGTTTGCATGTAGACTTGTATACATGATTTCAGATGTTTGGCATATGTAAAAGTTTTATTTCAGTGTTGTTCTTGTTCCTGTAGCTGGTGTCTGCCGAGGGTAGTAACATTTCTGATGGAACCTCTCAGTGCACTGAAAGTGTTGCCCCATCAGACATCAAAGTTCCTTTGGAAAGATCAGCTGACATCCAGTGAGTAAATGCACTTCAAATACATATATATATATTTGGGTCGACAGAAGCGTCCGATCCCACGCGTTGGCTTTGACCCGTGACGTAAGGGTGTTGTCGTGTGTGACGTCATGACGGCGCGGAGTTTGGTTTGAGTGTGGCTGTCTCCAGTTCTGTTTTATCTTATTTTGTTTACTTTTCTGATCTGTTCATTCTATCTCGTGAGATTTTTTTTTTTTTTTTTTTTTTAAATTTAAAAACGCTTATTACTTATTTTAATTATCTGTTTTCTCCAATTTCTGTTTTAGTTTATTATATTTATCTTTCTGATCTGTTCGTTCTATCCCATGAGATTTTTAAAAAAAAAAAAAGACAAAAAACACTAATCAGCTACTGAAGCATCTTTATCTTCTATGGGTTGCAGGGGTTACGACCCTTGGGGAGGTGGGTGGGTATTCATGCACGGCTGTCTTCACTTACACGTTGTAGCTACGCAAGGCGTCTAAATTTGTTTATATTTAGTTTGCCCCCCACCCAAAACACCCCATTTCCCACTCTTGTCCCGTTAGTGTCATTAGGCTTCTTGTGGAAAGTGTGTGTGTTTTTGTTTCTGCCATATTTGTGACGTCATGGGTCAAAGCAGACGGGCAGGATCGGACGCTTCCGTATTTCCATATATTTAATATAAAACAAAACTTCATGATGTGTGATTGGTGCCATTAACTGCTGACATGTAAATAGGCACTGACAGTCCTTAAAATTTTTTGCGACTTGATAAATGGTTCGTAATGTTGTTCTTAACAAGATAAAGCCAATGTCTCTCATTTGTAAATTTACTTTAGCACATTGAGGGATATTGGCTGAGATTGATGAGATGATAGTGACTTCTTTTGTTTTCAGGATTTATTGTGTCCATTCATAAAATGTACACTCACATTGCTTGTGAGATGTACTGATGTTCAAGGAAAGAGACTATAAAGTTAACATTATTAAACATGACCAATAGAAACTTTCAACATATTCTTTTACTAGTAACAGTATTATCATTGGGTGTAATTACCGTGATTTTAGAATACCCATGTGCTGTTACTTGTAACAATAGTGAAACAAAAATAATAGTTGTATCAATGGTAATTGGCGAGTAAAAAAAAAATGAGTGCTCACTAACATTTTGACATGTTTTCTTGCCAACAGAGTAAATGAACTAAGATTATTAATTACAAACCTGAAGTCCACTATGGGCACCATCAAATATTAGATGCTGAGTTTCCACATGTTTATTAATTCAGCATACGACATGTAAATCTAAGTAATAATTTTGTACATGTCCCATTGTGGTGTGGTGTGTAATAGTGCTGTCATAACTCTGCTTTATTGATATTGTGTTTATCCTACCAAACAGTATTAGGACAGTCTGTGCAACTTTGTCTTTGACTCGCTCATTATTGTCAAGCCACCTCGGCTGGGCACACAGCTTAAATTCCCTTCTCGTAATTGTGATACTAGATTCTAGAAAGATCTACACTACAATTTTTATAGATACTTCTCTGGGCTGGTATCTTACTATACCTACAGCCTTGCACATGTACCATTAGGTTAATTTTATTTATTTATTCGTGTATCCAGGCATCACTTTACAATGAAATCGGATTTGTCGTTATAATACAGTGACAAAATAGACATACTCGCTGTCATATTTGTATGTTTATTAACTTCTATACCATTGGTCTTTTTAACAACCAGAATTTGGTTAATACATGTGGTATTGAGAAATTTTTGTGTTGTGCAGTTTTGTGAACAACAGGTAGCAAAATATATATTTCATTATACCATTATACAAATATGAGACTTCATTCTGTTTTGTTAAATGTTTTGGCATTTCCTGTGAAGAATTTGTCATAAAATTTCACATTCAGAACTACAATCCATCTAATATTAAGTAAAATTAAGGGAAAAGTGTCACATAGCTCAGGCCGTAGACATTTTTTTAGAACTTCAATTTCTGAGAGATGTTTCTGTATTGTGCATAGTACATCTGGAAACAGATGTGTGACTTCATTATGTAATAAGACATAAATGTTCTGCAATTGGTGTAATTGTGTACATGCTGCTTACTAGCTTTTGTTTTACTCACAATACCTTGTTTCATCTTTTTCCCTTTACATTAAAATCATGTCTAGTTCATGGATTAAAATTATAGTGACAGTTTAAAGGCACTGTTTCCCTTTAATGATATTTGTAGCAGTTGCTCACCCATGAGTGATTCAGTCTTTCCTATTGAGCAAGCAAGACTGGTATCTATTACATGTGGGTGGCAAAGTTTTACAAAGGGCCATCGGTGCTCTTACCTTGAAGTGTATGTTGGTAACCAACTCCTGCTGCAAGCAATGGTAGGAAACTCAGGTGACAGAATAGTTGATCATGATAACCAGTAACAACGATATTTCAATTTTAATCGCCGGAGAAGCCTGTACAGCATTTTGACATAACATTCTTTAGCGTAGTACATATCATTGTGCAATGCAACTGAGATTTTGCAGAAAAACACTTACATGCACAAGCACATAATAAATGATTTAACACAAGTGTTATCATTATTATATTCTTGCAGATGTGGTCAATCCACGCAACTAAATAAGACTGTATTTTTGTTCTACATGCATTTCACTTCTTATGACCTTTTGTTTAGTTACTTGGTTGGACCACATCCTCAAAAAAAATAATATGGAAACAACTAAGGAATATCAGAAAATATAAAAATGGTAAAAACACCAGAGTTATATTAAAATGAACACATCGCACAAGGGCTTGTACACTGGTGATGCATACCCCATAAAATGCATAAATAAATTCTGCTGCACCACATATATATTCAGATAAATAGCTGCCAAAAAGTTTTTTGCCCTGTCTATTTACATGCAGTGATCTTATTGTCGACCAAGCGCCTTCGATACTGTTTCTGTTTGCACCTGTTTCAAGTTCTTTAAATGTCACTCTGTAATTAATAGTGAAGTGCTTGGAATCTTCATCATTCAGACTTTTGTATTACCTAAAACTGTTGGAAATTTCTGTGGTTCCTGGTAGTATGCACTCTTTGATTACACTCGGCAGCTCCTTCTTTCAGTGTCTTTGGAACAACTCTGAAAAAACACTTGTGAGTCCCTCTTTAGAGTCCTCTGAATATCTACCTTCCTCTTTTTTTAGTGTCTTTGCCAACTCTTCTCCTTTGAAACATTGCAGTGTTGATTTTGACAATAACTCTTTCACCACCAAGTTTCTCACTTTCCTTAAAATACATTTCTGTGCACACATGTGTGCAGAAGCTTCTCTAGTCTGCAACTGTCTTCTCAGATAATTGCAGCTCAGCAGGAATAAAAAAAAGCTCCAGCAGCTTTTCATCCATGGAAATGTTAATTGCAAATTATATGCAAGACTTAACTTGCTTCCCTCAGAGCAAGAATTTTTGCGAATGTTGTAACTCACTCAGTAACCACTCCTTTTGCAGCTCTACTGCACCCCATCTGTACTTTTCGTATGAGAAATAAGATTCATATCTCCACCACACTTCAGATGTATTCCGTGTGACATTAACCACTTGATATCATTTCCTTTGTGTTCCTTAAGGGCAAGGTCCATGTGACAGTGTTTTTTGGAGGCCACAGCTCAAAACTCAAAGTGATAACACCAAAAATGCAGCATGAACATCTATGGTTGCCTTCTAAGGTGATGAAAGACTGACAAAGTTGGCTCAGAAAATTAAAAGTTAGCGTATTTACTCGAATCTAAGCCGCACTTTTTTCCGGTTTTTGTAATCCAAAAAACCGCCTGTGGCTTAGAATCGAGTGCAAAGCAAGCGGAAGTTCTGAAAAATGTTGGTAGGTGCTGCCACAACTAACTTCAGCCAACGAATATATGTAGCGCTACACAGGCATGCTTTGCAGGCACAAAGATAAATACTGGCGCCAATACCTCTGCATCAGTAAATAAATTAAAAAAAGAAAAAGGTGGAAGACGAGCTTTTTTTTCTCCGCCCCAAGTTTCGACCACTGCATTTTCATACATTATCCAACGAAGTAAATGAAAATTCCGTATTGTTCATCTTCAAATGTAGCAGCATTTCAGTGTATTACGAAAATCTGACTGGCAAGATTGTGATGTTTGTCAATACAGCGTACTCTATGTTATGAATTTTTTCCTACCTGTGAGAAGAGATTGTTGCTGATAGGAACTTTTATGAATTGTGAATCACATGCAGTATTCTCTTCACCATAAGAATAATACGAATATAAACGTTATGCCATGTATTCTTTTGTGTTTGCTGCTGTCTCATTTAAATCCAGTCTGCATAATAAACTACGAAACTAGAGTGAGACAACAGCAAATGCGGAAGAATACAAATATCGTGTCATGTGTATATTTGTATTATTCTTATGCCTAATAGTGATACAGTCAGAAATCAAGCACGGCAATTGACTAGATTTTTAAATCTAAGATGACTCTAATTTCTGTGCAGAGTGTAATGTACTAAAGAGGCGTCTGCTAAGATTTTCAAACGGAGAAAAATTTTCGCCAAAATCTCATTCAGAACATCTTCTCATACACAGTCTATTATTTGGTTCTTGTTGATCATTATCAAAGAAAGCAGCAGTGTAAGTAACAACAAATAGCAGTCTCTTGCCGTTGTTTCGCTAATGAGACGATTCCTCGCCCTTTTTTTTTAATTGTAAGCGGCAGTAGCGCGCACAAAAGCAAGCCATGCCGCGAGCGGTGACAGGTCGTAAACATACATTATCAGAATGCGACAAACAATGCACGACACAGTACAGTAATGCATTTTCAGCTTAAAGTGACGCAAACACCTATAACAAAGAAAACGGAACTTATCAGATCAAAGGAAAATAAGCAATAAATTCAAACCAGACAAAGCACTTGAAAGAGGAAGGGTACCCGTATAAATACGGATGGAGCGCCTGATGCATAGCAATGGCTACCTGGTAAAGCTTAACTGCTAAGCTTAAGACTCGAACCAAACTACTGTAGCTGTATCGTCGTTCATTCGACCTAAATTGTGTCTCATATTGAAAAGGACCAACTTTGTTCCGATTTGGAGGTGCGGCCTAAAAGTTTTCTCTCCCCTTGAATTTAGAGTCTCAAATTTCAGGTGCGGCTTAGATTCGGGATTTTTTTTTTTACATCGAGTCACATTTTTCAGGTGTGGCTTAGATTCAAGTAAATACGGTAATACACTCCTGGAAATTGAAATAATAACACCGTGAATTCATTGTCCCAGGAAGGGGAAACTTTATTGACACATTCCTGGGGTCAGATACATCACATGATCACACTGACAGAACCACAGGCACATAGACACAGACAACAGAGCATGCACAATGTCGGCACTAGTACAGTGTATATCCACCTTTCGCAGCAATGCAGGCTGCTATTCTCCCATGGAGACGATCATAGAGATGCTGGATGTAGTCCTGTGGAACGGCTTGCCATGCCATTTCCACCTGGCGCCTCAGTTGGACCAGCGTTCGTGCTGGACGTGCAGACCGCGTGAGACGACGCTTCATCCAGTCCCAAACATGCTCAGTGGGGGACAGATCCGGAGATCTTGCTGGCCAGGGTAGTTGACTTACACCTTCTAGAGCACGTTGGGTGGCACAGGATACATGCGGACGTGCATTGTCCTGTTGGAACAGCAAGTTCCCTTGCCGGTCTAGGAATGGTAGAACGATGGGTTCGATGACGGTTTGGACGTACCGTGCACTATTCAGTGTCCCCTCGACGATCACCAGTGGTGTACGGCCAGTGTAGGAGATCGCTCCCCACACCATGATGCCGGGTGTGGGCCCTGTGTGCCTCGGTCGTATGCAGTCCTGATTGTGGCGCTCACCTGCACGGCGCCAAACACGCATACGACCATCATTGGCACCAAGGCAGAAGCGACTCTCATCGCTGAAGACGACACGTCTCCATTCGTCCCTCCATTCACGCCTGTCGCGACACCACTGGAGGCGGGCTGCACAATGTTGGGGCGTGAGCGGAAGACGGCCTAACGGTGTGCGGGACCGTAGCCCAGCTTCATGGAGACGGTTGCGAATGGTCCTCGCCGATACCCCAGGAGCAACAGTGTCCCTAATTTGCTGGGAAGTGGCGGTGCGGTCCCCTACGGCACTGCGTAGGATCCTACGGTCTTGGCGTGCATCCGTGCGTCGCTGCGGTCTGGTCCCAGGTCGACGGGCACGTGCACCTTCCGCCGACCACTGGCGACAACATCGATGTACTGTGGAGACCTCACGCCCCACGTGTTGAGCAATTCGGCGGTACGTCCACCCGGCCTCCCGCATGCCCACTATACGCCCTCGCTCAAAGTCCGTCAACTGCACATACGGTTCACGTCCACGCTGTCGCGGCATGCTACCAGTGTTAAAGACTGCGATGGAGCTCCGTATGCCATGGCAAACTGGCTGACACTGACGGCGGCGTTGCACAAATGCTGCGCAGCTAGCGCCATTCGACGGCCAACACCGCGGTTCCTGGTGTGTCCGCTGTGCCGAGCATGTGATCATTGCTTGTACAGCCCTCTCGCAGTGTCCGGAGCAAGTATGGTGGGTCTGACACACCGGTGTCAATGTGTTCTTTTTTCCATTTCCAGGAGTGTATCTGTAAAAATACACACACTTTCAGTAGAATCTTTGCTTGGGTTGCTAGGATGTAACCCCCATGAGACAGCCTCATTCCCTTTCGATCTTTTTTGTGATCAGAAGGATCTATGCAGCACATAAGGAATTTATTAATGGAACTTAAATTAAAACCTATTTATCACTGCAAATAGTGTGACAGGTTGAGAGACATCACACTTACATAGACCTTGGACTATGCTACAGGTCATTCTGGGACCTCCACCTGCATTTCGTATTCACATTCGTTGACTTCGTCAACTCATAACCTGTTGCCTTCCAGTGTGACCTAGACTTTGGGCTACAGCACAGATTGGTCTGTGACCACAGCCAGTGTTTTTGGTTTCACAGTCATTGACTTCACCAAATCCCAACCAAACTGTTACCTTTCAACCTAACCTAGACCTCGGACCATTCGTGATGTCATAGAAATCCCAGCCATTTTGCAATAGTGGGAAATAAACAAATGACTGTCCATTTGACAGGATTATTTCTGACAGTCTGTCATCAATATCAGAATTGCGTATTTTATACAAATTACTTGAGATCAGTCTGTATCAAAACAAAAATTTCCATAATTTAGACAGATCCCATAATAATTACTTCGACATAAAAATTGCCAAACTGCTACCTACATCTATAATAGAAATGCCAAGATGAAGTGAAATTAGAAAAGACCACCCATATTGTGAGTAATATTTCAGCACACATGTTTGTAGATATATGAATAATAGAAATGCCAATATGTGGCAATAGCAAAAGCTGAAGAAAAGGCCATCTGCACAACATGAGTAATTCATTTGTGTCTGTCACCACAAGTAAAAGTACATATTTCGTATCAATTAAATAGTATCAGCCTGTCACCACTACAGGTATTCTTTAGTTTGTATGTATTCATTAATATCTATTTCAATATAAAATTGTTAAAGTCATACAGATCAACAGAAATGCCCAGAAGGAATCTTTATTTATTTCATAACCATTAATATCCAGCCAGACCAGTATTTGAAGAAATAATTTGAGTAATTCATATTTTCTGGAAACCGCTTATAATTTGCTCTGCAAACAGTTGCCTCCAATTAGCTGCCACCAACCACAAAAGCACAGGCGTTGCCAACATTTGTGCTACACTGCAAACAAGAGCAGTGTGTGGACGACACACAGTAATGTTTGCTCATGTGGACTATTGACATGTGGCAATTGTCATTTGGAACGGAACAATTATTTTCAGGGGGAAAAAAAAAAGGTTTTCTCTCGGAATCAAAGTTCAAGAGGGGAGTATCTCCCCAGAGTTTCACAAATTTCATTATATGTGTAACTATTTGCTGACTGATACTGTATCTGCAAGGAAAGAAAGGCTCATCTATTTGGAGGTGGTCAAACATATTTAAGAGGGGACAGAGTAACAACTGAAAAAAAGCTTCCCATGGTTTCCATGAAAGGCCAATTAACTTGGGTTATTTGTAAACAGGTGACTGGGCACCTGTTCAAATTCAAGAAATGTGCTGCTTCTTGCAACATAATGGCTGGTTATAATTAAACTGGCAGTATTTCAAGTGCTGCAGTGTTGGCTGTATACATTGCAGAATGCTGAAACATCGTAGAGAGGGTCATTAATCAGTGTGCTTGTGGAGTACGCTGAAAATAATAATAGTTCCACTTTTTGCCACCAGGTGAAGATAATGGCACTGTAGGCATTCAGAACATTACATGTTTCCTGCTTTGACATCAGTGTGTGCTGTTTGTCATTCGGCAACATGTGTTGATTTCTTTAGTGAAATGACAGTTGTGTAAAAAGTTAAGAAGGTTGAAGTTTTCCATCAAAACACATTAGCTATTGAGAAGAAAGACCATGCTTTGGTGGTAAAATTGTTTTGTCAGAACGGCAGCAATAGCAGTACCGCATTGCAGGAATATTGCTGACAGAAACAGCTGCAGAGAGGCCCCGTGTCAATAAATGGGCTAAAGAATATGATCAGGAAGTCTGAAGAAACAAGTGAATTAGGTGGTGCAGTAGGGAGAGAGAAGCGGCACATTCCCATTGCATTTGTTGATGAAGTTGATTTAGCTATAACCAGATGTGCAGCACATACCTCAAATTCTGCTGCCAGTGCTCGAGCTGCATCACAAGAATTCTCTCCCCCGTGGTCAGTAGTTCCCAAGAGCTTTCAGCAAACTTTACACTGGTATCCCCACAAGATTCAAAATGTGCACCAAATGAAACTGCAAGATAGGCTACAACACAGTGACTTTGCCCTATGTTTTTTGGCATGCGTGGAAATGGATGACAGGTGGCTGGAGAATATTCTCTGGACAGGCGAGGCACATTTTACTCTGCACAGTGCAGTGGATTATACAGAACTTTCATGTGTGGAGTTCTACTCCACAACATGTGCAGGAACATCCACTGCACTCAGCTTATGCGACTGTGTGGTGTGGTTTCACAGGCTCCTTCGTTCTTCGTCCATTTTTCGTAGAGGAGATGACAGCTTGTGGTCCTGTTAGGTGTACAGTGGCATCTGCACATTATTAAGGACCTCCTTGTGCAACACGTGAGTCCAGCTTTGCAAGAACACAACTGTGTCAACACTACTATTCTCGTGCAAAATGGGGAAACACCGCATGTTGCTTGCCAGGCGAAAGATTTGCTTCAAGAAATCTTTGGTAATAACCACTTCATCTCTGGGCAATTTCAACATGCGTGTCTTTCCAAATCCCCCAACCCAAATCCATTTGACTTCTGATTGTGGGGATATCTGAAAGATCGTGTCCATCAGGGATGTATCTGGGCACCTCCTGATCGGAAGGATAGCTTATGACAACATATTGCCCTGATTACAGTGAATATGCTGTGAGCAACTGTTGACCATGCCATGTTAACGGATGCAGCAAATTGCCGAGTAAGGAGACCATTTTGAACTTGTGTTGTAACTTGTAACCACGTCTTAATACATGTGTCAGAACCACTGTTGCTATGTGTTTGATCGTTCCTCCCCTTTTCCTGCATTCACATCGCATTCCAACTGCTTACAGTACCATATTTTCACTCGGTAGCAGAAAGTGGAACTATTACATTTTTCAGTATACTCCGCAGGGAAGGGTCATACTTGGGAGTTTCAGCATCCTGTGATGTATGCAGCCCACACTGCCACACTTGGAACACCATCAGTATAATTATAACCATCCAGTATCTCACATAATAAACGTGAGAGGAAAATTGGAGAAATTTGTGTGTGCAAAGAGGAATACTAACAATCTCACTTGCCTCAAACCATCAGTGAATAGAACAGAAAGGACAGAAATGATTCTGCTACACCATATATTCTCTGCCACAAGCTATAAGATGGCCTGTGAAATACAGATGTATATATAGCTCTTAAACTGGAGTAGGTAGGTTTATATATAATACTGGTACTACCTGTCCTCCACAATTCAATGTACTGGAATATGAAAGCAAATGTAGGTAATCCAGTAAGCATGTTTAAGCTCTTATTACCTTTGAGTACACATGCAATATTGCATATGATGATTGTTACTTGTTTCTTAATTTGCTATGTATAATTGTCTGCCAGCCCCCCCCCCCCCCCCCCCTTTCCACTTAGTGGCGAATGCTTGAAAAATGTATGCACTTGTGATTGTATATAGGATAGCAGTGGGAAGTATTGTGATAACTGACTACTTGGCATTCTTGGGTTAATGACTCACGTAAATGCAGGTTTTCTGGCAGATCCCTCAATTAACTGAGGCCAATATTTCAGCAGTCCACCCAGTCATCATCATCTGTGGAATAGCAAATCATTCACACTGCCCAGTACAGATAAGTGGAACACATTAGTCATCCAAAATACCAGGCCACTTGGATCATCGGGGACAGATATGTGGACCACCTTCATCATACAAGATTACAATAATCTGAGAAATCACTGGTGGTGAAGCACTGATTAACTGAGGGACATTACATGAAATATGATGAAACACAAACTGTTGCTGCATTTCTAATTATTAGGACCCGGTGCTTAAAGAGTTTATTGACAATAGTTTGGTTGAGAATTCTAATAATAGAAGCAGAGGTTCTCCATGGTGTTATGATATTGGGGAGCACTGCTAGCATGGAATTTGGTGTGTGTTCAGAGTCCTTTGTTTGGTCTGAAGGTGGTGGCTGGCGTATGGCATTCTGTTGGTGAGCTACAGCACTGTTTAATCAGAGCATGGTGATGAGGTGGGCCACTAAAATATGTTTAGTTAAATACAGAAGAATAAAAATGTCATAACTAGTGGGATCCCTTCTTAGAAAACTGTTTGCTTGTAAAATTGAATAATACATTAAAAGAAACAAAAAAAGTAATTTTTTTTAAAAAAAATCTGGAAAGATAAACTATAAGAAGAAACTACAGAGTGTACATAAAGTCCAGGAACACTTTCAATTATTTATTGCACAAGAACTAAACATTGTACAGATGTCATACATATTGCATTTTGAAGAGAAACAATGAAGGTTTTTTGATATGCAAACCATGAGTGACCCTGTAGACGTCAATATGGTAATCGAATTCTTGCCGTACCTGTCACAGCATGCCATCATCGACTGTGGCAGTCGCTTTCCATATTCTCTCCTGGAGCTCTGCTACATTATGTGGTAGAGACGGTACATACACCAGGTATTCAACGTGTCACCACAGGAAAAAGTCACACGGAGTGAGATCTGGTGATCAGGGAGGCCATTTCGAACTCCAACACACAGAAAGCTGTCTCCGTACCTGAACTCGCTATGTTTGCGACTAGTGCTGACTATTGGCAAATTAAATTACCAAACTATGCTGTGGCATTATACATGGTGGGGGGGGGGGAGACCTTTCAGGTTTTCTCTTCAAAATGACATATGTATAATATCTGTACAATGTTCGCTTCTTTTGCAGTAAATAATTGAAAGTGTTCCTGGATCTTATGCACACCCTGTATTTGTACCTCTTTTCTTTCTTTCTCCACTGTGTAGGTAGCATTGTTCATTTGCAGTAGTATCATTAGCGAGAACAGTTGTTGATGACAGACACCTCATTTTCAGTATCATTAACCCAGTTCATGGTGGGAGAACCAACATAGAAGACACTACGTGCACAGAAACAGAGTCCATCATTAGCTCCAGACAAGGTATGTACATCAACTTAAACCAACATAAGTTCTTTCAGTGTGGACCTCGTAAGAAGTTCAATAAAGTTACAAATTTGAAAGTAGTTTATATACAAACATGAAACCATTTTACATTATGTAATTTGTTTCATAGTTTTCTGTGATACATATTTAAGAGCAAACATGATGTGTGTGCAAACAGCAGCATTGTGCTCTTAGGGAGAGAAGTTACAGAGGATGGGCCATGGTATGAGACACTTCTCCTACATTTTGATGAAACTGTGATGGCGATACCTGACACAGTTGTCACAGTGTGTGCACAAAAAATACAGGCAAAGGCAGAAATTCTCAGTGCATTTTTGTAAAATGGGATTTGCATAGTTTTGGAGTATGTGGTTTTCATTGGTGATAGTGTGAAAATTACAAAGTGTGATTGTGTTTCATTTTTAGAAATGAATAGTTTATTAGAAAGGAAAAAAGTTAATGTTGCCTTATCTTGCTTATTTCACCACAGACTGCTGAAGGAAAACATTCAGGAAGGCTTAAATGTAATACTGTCATTAAATTACTGAAGAACTGATACAGAAATTTAAGTATTACTTTATAGGAGCTTGTTTTTCTTGTTGAAGTTTTCTTTTTATTTGTGAAGATTGGAATACCTATCGTACAATGTTCCCACCTTTTCCTCTACAGTAAGATTTCGTCATATTTCTTAAGCTTGTGGAACAATTAGTCATAGATGTAATAACCATTTCATTAGCAATAAAGCACAAAGAAAATACTATGAAATTTGAATCTGGCACCATGGGCTATAAACTCTTTCAAAAATTGCAACTATGTAGAAGAAATAGATGAAGCATTGAGTTGTCGAGACACGACTGAGAATGTTACTTTTTCTAAGCTTTAGTACGAATCCTCCTTCGGAGCTATCAGAAAAGAGAGATGCAGAATCATTTGTCTGCCGAAAGGGCAATGCGTGAACCCTTAGATGATAACACTAGATGTGTCACAAGACTTAAAATAAATTCTATTCATATGTGAAGACTGTCAGTGGCACCAAAGCTACTATCCAGACACTCTTGGGTGGCACAGGAAACGAAACCAAGGTTAGGAAAGCAAAATCTATAAATCTGGACTCAGTTTTCAGATGTTTCTTAACAAAGGAAACTCTGGGAGCAATGTCCCAGTTTAATTCTCATATCACTGGAAGCATGAACATTACAGATACTAGGGTCAGTGGCACAGAGAAATACCCAAAATCACTAAAATTGAACAAATGTCCACTCTCTCTCTCTCTCTCTCTCTCTCTCTCTCTCTCACACACACACACACACACACACACACACACACACACACACCCGCGCGCGCGACACCCTCAAAGCAATGACTCAAGGCAGCCAGATGGATAGAGTATTTCTTGACTTACGAAAAACATGATTACTGTCAATTGTTTGATGGTATTATTCTCAAGTGATTTTTGTGATTGGATTAAGGAGTTCTTGATAGGGAGGATACAGCATGTTACGAGGGTCGTTTGAAAAGTTCTTGGAATGGAATAGAAAAAACTTTTTTTTTTCCAATTTAGTCTCCTTGTAGATTAATGCACTTGGTCCAATGACATCCCAGTGCCTTGATCCCATCTCAAAAATGAGTTTCATCCAGGCCTGCAAAATAGTTTTCAAATCCGGCCATCAATTCTTCGTTTGAAGTGAATCATCGTCCACCAAGAAAAATTTTCAGCTTTGGGAAGAGATGGAAGTCTGACAGACTTCAGGTGAATAAGGCAGGTTTGGCAACAATTCAACCATAGTTCATGTAATTTTGTCATGCCGACTGCACACGTGTGCAGGCACGTGTCAAGTGTCGCAGCACCTATCTTATAGATAATTTTTTCATTTCCAATTCTTCAGTTAAAATGTGATAAACCCTTTCATATGACATCTGGCAAGTGTGAGCAATTTCACGCACTTTCAATCGCCAGTCCTCTGTGACCATTTTGTGCACTTTTGCAATGATCTCTGGAGTAGTGACACATCTTGACACAACATTGTGCGGATCATCATCTAAGCTCTCATGAAGAAATTTAAATTCATCTGTCCACTTGGCAACAGTTGAATATGAAGGAGCAGAGTCTCCCAGTTTATTCTGGAAATTGACATGAATTTTCTTTGCTGTCATACCTTTCTTTATGAAGTGCTGAATCACTGCTCGAATCTCGATTGTTTTTCCATCTTTGCAAATCACTACACTGGAACAACAGTAGAGCCACGTCACTGCCACAGCTCTCTTCCAAGAGCACTGACGGGGCACGTTTTTACAGACAACAGTCCAATAAATATCACATGAACAACTCATTACGCTAGTGCTGACCTCGTGGTGATTCAGAGAACTTTTCAAGCTACCCTCGTGTTTTGGATGAAGAGTCACAAATAGAGGTAGAATTGGCTACAGTAGTACCCCTACGAAGTGTACTGGGACCCTTGCTGTTCACGTTGTATATTAACATCTTGCTAGACAATATTAATTGTAACCTTAGATTTTAGTAGATGAAACATATATCTATAATGAAGTGTTATCTGAGAAAAACTGTACAAATAGTCAGTTAGACTGTGATATGTTTCCAAGTGATGCAAAGATTGGCAATTTGCTTTAAATATTCAGAAACGAAAACTTGTGCACATCAGGAAATGAAAGAATGTAATATTCTATAACTACAGTTTTGATGATAATGTACTGAAAGTTCTAGGTGAGAATTACGAATTATTTAGGAATAAAGCAGACGACTCGCAAAAAAGGCAGAATCGCTGCGTCGTCAAGAGTTACACAAACAAAAGGTACAGGTCTCTGCTAGCTTTCGAAATGAAATTCCTTTTTCAAGCTTGTAGGAAGAACATGTGCACATGCATGTGCCGCCCCCCCCCCCCCCACCCCCACCCCACACACACACCTGTCTTCCTACATTGTGCTTAGTCGACTGCCATCACTTTCCTGGGCCCTGATGACTGTACTGGGGTGGGGTGAGAGATGGCGAGGTGGGAGGCAGGCAGGGGGTTGGTGGGAAGTGTCTGCAGTGGGACTGGAGTTGGAGGTGCTGAATGGGTGGATTGGGCAGGTCTTTTACCTGGGTCTTCTGTAAGGGTATGTTCCCTGTTGCAGGGAATTGGGGCTGGGAGTGGCATAGGGATGGACTAGGATGTTGTGAAGGTTGGGTTGGTAGCTGAACACTACTTTGAGAGGGAATGGAAGTATCTTGGGCAGGATGTCCCTCATTTCAGGGCATGATGATAGATAATCAAAGCCCTGACGAAGGACGTGGTTCAGTCATTCCAGTCCCAGGTGGTATTGGGTTAGAAGGTGTTCATTAGCTTCTTCATGGTTGGTTCTTGGGATGTATGGGAGGATCAGGTGTGTGGAGGGGGTTATGGCATGGGAGATCTGTTTGTGTATTAGGTCTGGAGGCTATTGCCATCTGCGAAGGCCTTTGTGAGGCGTTCTGCATAAGGGGCAAGGGAGTTCTCATCACTGCAGATGCGTCTGCTGTGGGTTGCCAGACTGTATGGGAGGCATTTTTGGGTGTGGAATGGGTGGCAGCCGTCAAATTGCAGGTACTGTTGGTGATTGATGGGTTTGCTGTGGACAGATGTGTGGATGGAGCCATCTGAGAGGAGGAGATCGACATCCAGAAAGATGGCACAATGGGTGGAGGGTTTGAGGAGGATCAGGTGAAGTGGATGGGAGAGAAGGTGTTGAGATTTTGGAGGAATGCGGATAGGGTAACAGCAATGAGGATAAGGTGTCCTGGATTTGGGTCCAGATTATAAAGATCTCATCAACAAACCTGGATCAGACCAGGGTTTGGGATTTTGGGAAGCAAGGAATGTTTCCTCTAGGTGGCCCATGAAGTTGGCATAGGAGGGTGCCATGCAGGTGGCCATGGCTGTGCCATGAATTCGCTTGTATACCTTCCCTTCAAAGTTGAAGTGGTTATGGGTTAGGATGTAGTTGGTTAGGTGTACAAGGAATGAGGTGGTGGGTTTGGAATCTGCAGCGTGTTGGGAGAGGAAGTGTTCCATCATGGCAAGGCCATAAGCATGTGGGATATTGGTGTTTAAGGAGGTTGCATATACAGTGATGAGTAGGGTCCTGGGAGGTAACGTTGTGGGGATGGTGGAGAGCTGGAGCAGGACGTGGTTGGTATTTTTAATGTGGGAGGCTAGGTTTAGGATAATTGGCTGCAGATGTTGGTCAACAAGGGCGAGATTCTCTCAATAGGGACACTATAACCAGCTACAGTGGGGCATCCAGGATTGTTAGGTTTGTGGATTTTGAGGGGCCATGTAGAAGGTGGATGTGTGGGTTGTTGTTGAGGTGAGTAGGGAGATGGATTCAGGGGAGAGGCTCTGGGAAGGGCCTATGGATTTCAGCAGGGATTGGAAGTTATATTGGACTACTGGGAAGGGCTCACTTTGGCAGAGTTTGTAGGTGGAGGTGTTGGACAACTGGCAGAGGCCCCCTGCAGGTGGTCACTTCGTTCCATCACAACAGTGGTGGAACTTTTGTTTGCCAGAAGGATGATCAGGTCAGGATACGTTTTTAGGTTTTGTAGGGCAGTCCTTTCTTCTGCTAAAGGGTTGTGCTTGTAGAGAGACCTGGAGAAGGATGGTGATGCCAGGTTGGAAGTTAGGATTTCGTGAAAGGTGACCAGGGGTGGTTAGGTGGGAGGGTTACGGTTGGATGGTGGTATGAATTGGGACAGGCAGGGTTTGATGTTATGATTGGATTGGCTTTGGTTGGAGGGGTTGGTGGCAAAGAAGTGTTTCCACTGTAGAGAGTGGGAGAGAAGGTCTTTGACAAGCCCATCATGGTTCAACCTAGGAGTAGGGCTGAATGTAAGGCCTTTGGATAGGACTGAAACTTCTCTGGGGCTGAAGATTTTGGTGGAGAGGTTAACAACAGTGTTCTGGGATTTTTTCATTCTAGATTGCGTGGAGTGTTGTTAGGTGATTTTGGAGGATGTGGTACGCTGAAAAGGTCAGCTAGGCAGTGTCTCGGTGCTGCAAAGGGTTGACAAAGAGGAACACTGGGAATAGGGTTGTGGTTGGATAGTGGTGCCCCAAGGCAGATCTAGAATTTCAGCAGGCTGGATAACTTGTGGAGGTGGTGTTTGGAATGTTCCTCTAGGTGTTGTAGTGTCAGGTTTTCAATTTGGGTGATGAGGTGTAGGTAGTGGGGATTGCATAGTTACAATATTTTGTGGAGGGAGTGAAGGTGTTTCAGGGGTGCCATGGACAGATGTCTTTGTAGTATCAGGTTTGTGAGAAAAGGGGACTGGTGGAATCTGAAAAGGTGGAGGTCGACTATCCCACGAAGTCCTACTTATAAAGTTTCAAGAATCAGCATTAAGTGAGGAATCTAGGAATAATAGTGGTATATGTGCAGTCTAACTTGAAACCCTAGGTGAGGAACGGTGAGAGGTGAGGAGTAGAGTAAACTGTTTGTGGTTGAACCCAGCATCTCCCACAAATAGAGTCAAGTGACTCTATTTAAGACTATTTAAGACTAGTATTGCACATTTTGAATTGAATGAATACTTCAGATTGCAACAGATGGACATCACTTTGAAGAAGATTCATTGTGTAACACAGAAATTTCATAACATATTATGAAGTCATTCGTTAAGATAGTTGTGATTAAAAATAAGATTTTTTGTTATGCGGATGTAATTCTAGTGTAACAATGTTCCATTGTTACAATTCATGAAAGAAAAGATGACTGAACAATTCCTGGTGCTGCTACACACTGGGACTTACTCTCAAATTCTTTCCCCTTTTTCTTTTCTGTTGCTGTATCCATACATTAAGAAATAGGTACAAAATTCCCTTGAACATAAACTGTTTTAGTCTCCACATCATAAAATTTTGTAGCTGTGTTAAACGTGTTCATTGTGTTGTATTTGTCATTCACCTGTGCTGGGTAAATTGCCATTTCCAAACAGCCTCCTTAAGACTAAAGTCATAGTGCCACATATTTCCATCCCATATTAAACTGAAAATTATGTAGCTTTAAACTTTGTGGCCATGGAGCCCCAATAAAAGATTACCATTCCTGTTCTGCATTCTGCTTGATATCATCAAAGTCAGAGAGAGGAGAAACGTCTTCAAAGAAGATATAGTCTGACAGTGCTGTAGAGGAATAAATGTTGTTGTTGTTATGGTCTTCAGTCCTGAGACTGGTTTGATGCAGCTCTCCATGCTACTCTATCCTGTGCAAGCTTCTTCATCTCCCAGTACCTACTGCAACCTACATCCTTCTGAATCTGCTTAGTGTATTCATCTCTTGGTCTCCCCCTACGATTTTTACCCTCCACGCTGCCCTTCAATACTAAATTGGTGATCCCTTGATGCCTCAGAACATGTCCTACCAACCGATCCCTTCTTCTGGTCAAGTTGTGCCACAAACTTCTCTTCTCCCCAATCCTATTCAATACTTCCTCATTAGTTATGTGATCTACCCATCTAATCTTCAGCATTCTTCTGTAGCACCACATTTCGAAAGCTTCTATTCTCTTCTTGTCCAAACTATTTATCGTCCATGTTTCACTTCCATACATGGCTACACTCCATACAAATACTTTCAGAAATGACTTCCTGACACTTAAATCTATACTCGATGTTAACAAATTTCTCTTCTTCAGAAACGCTTTCCTTGCCATTGCCAGTCTACATTTTATATCCTCTCTACTTCGACCATCATCAGTTATTTTGCTCCCCAAATAGCAAAACTCCTTTACTACTTTAAGTGTCTCATTTCCTAATCTAATACCCTCAACATCACCCGACTTAATTCGACTACATTCCATTATCCTCGTTTTGCTTTTGTTGATGTTCATCTTATATCCTCCCTTCAAGACACCATCCATTCCATTCAACTGCTCTTCCAAGTCCTTTGCTGTCTCTGACAGAATTACAATGTCATCGGCGAACCTCAACGTTTTTATTTCTTCTCCATGGATTTTAATACCTACTCCGAATTTTTCTTTTGTTTCCTTTACTGCTTGCTCAATATACAGATTGAATAACATCGGGGAGAGGCTACAACCCTGTCTTACTCCCTTCCCAACCACTGCTTCCCTTTCATGTCCCTCGACTCTTATAACTGCCATCTGGTTTCTGTACAAATTGTAAATAGCCTTTCGCGCCCTGTATTTTACCCCTGCCACCTTTAGAATTTGAAAGAGAGTATTCCAGTCAACATTGTCAAAAGCTTTCTCTAAGTCTACAAATGCTAGAAACGTAGGTTTGCCTTTCCTTAATCTTTCTTCTAAGATAAGTCGTAAGGTCAGTATTGCCTCACGTGTTCCAACATTTCTATGGAATCCAAACTGATCTTCCCCGAGGTCGGCTTCTACCAGTTTTTCCATTCGTCTGTAAAGAATTCGTGTTAGTATTTTGCAGCTGTGGCTTATTAAACTGATTGTTCGGTAATTTTCACATCTGTCAACCCCCCCCCCCATGAACCATGGACCTTGCCGTTGGTGGGGAGGCTTGCGTGCCTCAGCGATACAGATAGCTGTACCGTAGGTACAACCACAACAGAGGGGTATCTGTTGAGAGGCCAGACAAACGTGTGGTTCCTGAAAAGGGGCAGCAGCCTTTTCCGTAGTTGCAAGGGCAACAGTCTGGATGATTGACTGATCTGGCCTTGTAATAATAACCAAAACGGCCTTGCTGTGCTGGTACTGCGAACGGCTGAAAGCAAGGGGAAACTACGGCCGTAATTTTTCCCGAGGGCATGCACCTTTACTGTATGATTAAATGATGATGGCGTCCTCTTGGGTAAAATATTCCGGAGGAATAAATATCTTCATAGAATTGAACAGGAAAGGCATTCATTAATGAGTAAATAGGTAAGTATGTAGGTATTCTTCTTGCAGAACATTGTATTTAATCAACACCAAATTTCAAGTAAATGGAATGGCAATGATACTGTTGGTCCCAAGTATTCATCTTAATATGGGTAAAATAATGGCACTGCAGTTATTTGCTTTTTAAATTCCCTCCTCAATGTAAAACTTATAGACCTACATATAGACAAATGCAGACTTGATGTTGAGTTGTTGAACACCTGAAGTGCCAAAATTAATGATAGTATAGGTGAACATTCCAGATATGGTTTGGTTAAAGTCTTTCACCTAGTAGTAAGACAGTAATCAAGTTTGTTTCACTGCCACCTTCTTGTAAAAACTGGATGTTCACTTGTATGTTCAGAGGCGTGCCGCTCAGGGTAGTCAACAGCTAAGCAGCCCACACATTGATCCTCAACTATGGCAGATATCTAGCTTGGATGCTATATTTTTTTCCATATTAAGAGACTTGTTGCCTAGCATTTTAAAACAGGTCATATATTTCACAGTTTTTCATATGACATAATTTGTTCTATTATTCCAAGCAAACATTGTATTCAGCAATAAAAATCAAATTATTAATAATGAGTTACAAAAAATTAAATTAATGGAAACAGAGGGCATTAGAAAAGATTATTAACAAATTGATGAAACTGAAAGAAGTTTAAAGATAATAGGAAAGGTTAGAGAGGAGCTGTAGATTCCTGCTATCGAAGTCCAGCAGTGGGGAGTACCCTGGAAAGACATCTGGCCATGTGCCTACTGCTGGTTCTTATTGTTACTAGGCTATGTGCCAATATCTGCTGTATAGGTTTTACATGACTATAGGTACAATAACCTGTCACAACTTATATTCTAAGTGATTTGGTCAGTGAAGTTATCATCATTTGGTTTTTTGCCCCCCCCCCCCCCCCCCCCCCCCTCTTGAGCTAGTTTCGCCATCCTCCCTTGAAGTGTCTGTCCTGTTGATAGTTTTCTGTGTCCTGGGTATCATGTCAGGTCTTTTGTGTCATTTGCTTACATGTTGAAGGTGCAGGGCCTTTGAGATAGAGCTTTCTATGCTGTTGATGTATTTATATGCTGCTTTGTCTCTAATTGCATTGTACAAGTCCTCTTGTGTGTGTCATGGTCGTCTAGCCCATGTAAGGAATGTACAGTGTATTACAACATGCACTGGGGAATCTCTCTACACAAGTACGTTCTTCCCTTTCACCGAGATGCATGTGGTGTAAATGCATTAGGGAAGGGCTATGTCCAGCCAGGAAGTGGACCATCCCTCTGCGTTCCCTGATGTTGCAAAATAAGGTATAAACTCTCCAGCCATTATCACTGCTATGCTATTCCTGTTGCTAGCCACCTCTTTAAGTGGTGTTTGTCTCTATTTCTTCCTCTGTTATGGTAATTATCTTGTCAAGTCTTCTCATCTTGAAACAATATGCTGTGGCCCAATTTCCGAGGGCGTAGTCTATTGGGTAGATTCCCAATACCACACTCGGAGCTTAAAGTGGTGTGGTCCAGTCCTGAATAGCATGAGCAGCACACTTCTTTGCGATCGACTAACAGCTGTTCTGTTAGTAACAAATTGCAGATTGTGTGCCCATACTGACTGCAAAGCAATGATTAACTCAGAGATTGTGCAGTGGTATGTACAAAGTGTGACCATTGGTAATCTTAAGTGTTAATTGTTTACTGGCCTTGTCAGAAACTTTCGTTTGTGGTTATGAAATATTAGTCATTCATCAGTGTGTATGCCAAGGTTGCTGTATTAACGCTATGGAAGTGTTACATAGTTGGATCATGGGATTTCTTTGTAGTTTGCCTTTTAAGATTGTGTAGACTGTTTTGTTGGCTGCTATGTTTAGTTTATTGTTTTTACACCAGTTGTTTGTCTGTTTTAAAATGTTGTTTGATTTATGTACTAGATTTCATCTCAAGTTGGCTGCTACTATCATCAGTAAATTTTCTGCGTATGCAGTGACCTCAGTGGTGTGTTCACTTTGCTTTACCAGTTGTAGTAGTGATTCAGAGGCAATGTCCCACAAAATTGACCCACAGGTAGTGCCCTGTGACTATCCACGTAGAAATTTTCTTCACAACCGTGCGATCTCCCGCACACCACTTTACTGTTCTGTCTTTGCAGTAGTTAAGGAGACTTAATGTATAACATTGAAGGTACCTGAAAATCTCTAAGGCATGTAAACATTACAGGCCACCATTGATCATCAAATGCACCTGTGGTGTCTGTTAGTATTGCCATAATGTATTTATGTACTGAATCTCGAACTAAGTGAAGAGCACAGTTGATTGCATTATCTGTTGGTTTATTTATTTGAAAGCCATATTGATGTTGACTTAGGCCCCTTTGTTGCCTGTGTGCCTGTAGGTGATTACACAGGAGCTGTTCCTGGACCTTAGCTAGTACATTTAGTAGACATATTGGTCTATATTGTCTGGCTACAGATTTTGGGTGAAATAGTATGTTCTAAAATTCCTTTTGAATGTTGCTTCATCTGCAAAGAAACCAAACACTGAAACAGAAGTATACTGGTGAAAACACCACTCAAAGTTTACAGATTTTGAGTAATTGTTTGTTCAAGAGCCTGTTTACACTGAAGGGAATAGGGGCACATAGACAGCCCATTAAGTCCCTACTACGTAGTACTACGACTTGCTGTTAATTCGGCAGACAGTTTTCTTGTATTATTTCATGGATTGTTGACAACAGGCTGTGTGATACCCTTCTCCAGTCAGCACAGTTTATAATGTTAGAGACCCTGCCTCTGCAAGTTGCCTGTAAACAATAGCAAATTGATGTGTGCAGTGGTCTGGTGCACATGGAGTAATCTGAGCTCCTAAGTAGACAAGGATACTCTTTATTGGGAATAACGTAACATCGGAAACTTAGAAACTTCAGCATGTAGCATAATTAGGCTAGTGTGACACTACTGTCCGTCATCATTTAAGAGATGAGATAACACTTGGTAAGTAACTGCCCAGTTCTTTAGTGAGTTACAAGAAGTGATAACACTTGCAAGTAACCACAGTTGTTTTGAGCATTACAAGAAGAAATAACACATGCCTAGTACCCACAGTTCTTTAGGGAGTTACAAGAAGAGAGAACACTTGGCAGATAACTCTGTTGGAATTCTGAAACCCTGGCTGGTGTCTGGATAGGTGTTGGAACTGCTACTGGGTGGATGCTGCTGCAACCTGTGCTCATGATGAGCGTGTGCTCTGACTGATGAGCTGCTTGGTGCGGCGGGTGTTGAGCCTGAAGTGTACACTGAACGATTCCTAGTGCTCTAGTGGATGGAGTGTGGCAGCCTGCTGGTTACAGATGTACATCAGGTTGCCTAAGCATTTGGCAAATGGCTGTACACACTGCTCCCCTTCCTCCTCACGTAAATATGATGGATCCATCTTGATAATAGCTGAATATCCTGGACAGATGTTCGATGATTCAGCTGATGTCAGTGTGGAATGGGTCTTCAGTACTCTGCCATGCATTTACGGCCATGTCTGTAAATCCCACCTGCCTGATTGTGAAACGTAGGTAACCAACTACTGTTGAATGTCCACGTGCCACTGCACTACAGCACAGTGCAGGTTGTAAGCACCCAAAACAACCAAAAAATGATTATTATTTAATGTAAGGGAGGTTGTTATAATACAGGGTGATTCAAAAAGAATACCACAACTTTAAAAATGTGTATTTAATGAAAGAAACATAATATAACCTTCTGTTATACATCATTACAAAGAGTATTTAAAAAGGTTTTTTTTCACTCAAAAACAAGTTCAGAAATGTTCAATATGGCCCCCTCCAGACACTCGAGCAATATCAACCCGATACTCCAACTCGTTCCACACTCTCTGTAGCATATCAGGCGTAACAGTTTGGATAGCTGCTGTTATTTCTCATTTCAAATCATCAATGGTGGCTGGGAGAGGTGGCCGAAACACCATATCCTTAACATACCCCCATAAGAAAAAATCGCAGGGGGTAAGGTCAGGGCTTCTTGGAGGCCAGTGATGAAGTGCTCTGTCACGGGCTGCCTGGCGGCCGATCCTTCGCCTCGGGTAGTTGACGTTCAGGTAGTTACGGACAGATAAGTGCCAATGTGGTGGCGCTCCATCCTGCTGAAATATGAATTGTTGTGCTTCATGTTTGAGCTGAGGGACCAGCCAATTCACTAACATCTCCAGATACTGTAGTCCAGTTACAGTAGCACCTTCGGTCGCCATCTTAGCATCAACTGACGCTGATGGCTAGTCAACAGCGCCTAAAGCGAACAAATGTACAACTAAATGAAACTTTATAGCTCCCTTAATTCGCCGACAGATAGTGCTTAGCTCTGCCTTTTGTCGTTGCAGAGTTCTAAATTCCTAAAGTTGTGGTATTCTTTTTGAATCACCCTGTATGTCTGGATGCTACTCAATTGCTTAAGCTTGGGTCATCATCATTTGACTGCAACTTCAATCAGATTCAGGGAGTTAACATTCAGTATTGAATGAAGCTAATGTTAACAATGGGACCCAGAATTGTACATTCTTTTCTGTGTATGTAACTGGTAAAAGAAATATTTTTTCTATCTCTGTGTGTGTAACATTAATAAATCGTACTGAGGTAAGCAACCTTTTCTCAAAATGTGTACAAGTATTTCTGACTCACCCTCTGCCCAATTTATTTGCTAACATTAATGTTGATGCTTTGGATGTGTTTTGTTGTTGAGTAACTTGAATAAAATATCTGTTTGGTGTTGTAGTGGCAGCTACAGTAACTATTAATAATCACAAGATAATGCATATGAGCAGGAGAAAATGCTGCCAGTTTAGTCTCATCAAATCTGCCTTAGCCAGAGCAGATGAGAGAATTCAGTTTAATGGGACAAACTGGGAAAGTATAATGCTTTGCAAAGTGAGACCACACAGATTGCTGAAAAACTTTTTCCATCGTCATGATTTGTGTAATCCTTTTCATGTCGGAGACCTCTTCCTCAGTTCTCTCTTTATGGCTAGAAAATGCTACAAACAGCCAGCTGTGTAATGGTGATAAAAGTAAACCTTCTCTCTCTCTCTCTCTCTCTCTCTCTCCAATCGTGAAAGGGACTTTGTGACTTGGGTACATTGTACACTCTGTCAACATGCCTCAAAGGGTCATTTCAAGCTTAGACTAAGTGTCCATAGTCATTCCGTAATGAGAAGGATTGTGAGCAAGGGAATCAGTCCGTCCATTAAATTGGCATACACCACAGCTACATCATTTGAGAACTGAATGTCTGTTGTGAGACACACAGCCTTTGAAGACCTGCCCAGAGTGGTTGCCAGTGATAAACACAAGCTGGTGAATGTACAACCCACAAGTTATATTCCATCCAGCATAGAATGCAACAGAACTGTACATTGTCTTTCTGGAGGCAGCTGGGAGGGTTGTGTTGGTGAGACGGTTCACAACCATCTCCGCATGATCGAGCTGGACTTTCTGTGGTGCATGAAGAATGTGGACAAGGGAGCACCTGGAGAAGAACGTGTATCAGTGGTGTTGCATTCTTTTCACCGACTAGTATAGGACTGGCTGACTCCTGGCGATTGTCATAGAAGATACCAATTCATTTCTCAGTTGTGCAGTCCTATGAGAGCAGGTACCGGGATCAATCATGTTTTTGGCCTGTATCACGTACAGGAGTCGGACACCTCTCATCAGCATTGTCACAGAAAAAGCTGAGTAGCACTGTGGTGTAGTGGTTATGATACTGAATTGTTGCATGGAGGGTTGTGAGTTCAAAACTCACTTGGACTGTACAATTTAAATTTCTATATTTGATTTGAGTACATTCTAGAAGTATCCACAAATGTCAAAAATCATTCTACTGGAATGTTCTGTAGCTGTGTGTGTTCCGGCCGGAGGCAGTTCGCTCCATGCTCTTGTATGTGCAAGTGCTGAATAAACCTTCGTTAAGTGAAGCTGGTGTTCGACATTCATCTAATTACACCTTCTTCTATGTGATATTATTCTGGTGGAGACGCCGGGTATTGGAACTTGTGATAACGCACATTATCGATGACACAGTGGCTCCCATCAAGCCACAAGAGCCACCGTTAACGTGGCGAGAAACCAGAGTTCGAGCCATATTCAGCAGATCACAATGTATCGAAAACAGAAGAAGACATTACAATGACAGCAACTGTGTGTCACCACATGAGACATCCTTCTGGGTTCTCTGGTGATGATGGCAAAGATCCAAACAAGTGGCTGAAGGTAAATGAGCATATAGCCAAATTTAACTAATGGGATGAAACCGTGTGTTTGGCTAACGTATTTTTCCATTTGGAGGGCACTGCCTAGGAATGGTATGAGAACAACAAGGAGAAGTTCACAACCAGGGAAATATTCCAAGCAGAACTGCACAAGTATTTCGGTGACACACGACAACAGAAGTGCAAGGCTAAAGATAAATTAAAGTGCAGGGCACAGTGTACAGAAGAAACGACAGCATCCTACATTCAAGAGGTCTTGGGGCTGTGTAAAATAGTGGATCCTACAATGGAGGAGGAAGACTACGGTGTTGCTGAGGACATGTATCAAGCCCTACTCCTGAAGGAAGTTTCGACAGCAGACGACTTCATAAAATGGTGCCAGCATATCGAGACAGTGCATCAAGAAAGAATTACACGCAAGAAGTTTGAATGGCTTCCAAACGTATCGATGTGTGTGATGGAGGAAGCAACTGATTTCACAAGTGTTCATCAGATAGCGAGAGAGGAAGGTCAGAAGGCACCTGGATTGCACAGCGAGCAAAAAACAGAGATGCTTCAAGAGGTCATAAGGGAGGAAGTGGAACAGACATTGAACCCAGTCTCTCATCTTTCATTTCCCTTTAAAACGGTGAAAAAGTCGAGACCCAGATGGAGTTACGTTCCTACCTGCTTGGGCACCAAGGAAGAGTGACATCTGGAGGACCGAGGAAAACCAACCACTGTTTCCACTGTGGACGACTGGGACATGTGGTGCACTATTGTCGAGAAAGGCGGCGGATATTTGATGACGCCCGCACCAGAAGACAGCAGGCCGATCTTAGCCGACGCCAACTCCAGGGCGACGAAGAGGAACAAGATGATGTGGGTGCAGGACGACCTAGGTCACCATCGCTGCAAGCTAGTCGCTGGAGAGGATGCTCCCCAACTCTCCGATCAAGGTCTCCATTAACATTTAGAAGCTCCAGCCGATCACCTAGCTGCTGCAACCTGGAAAGCTAAAGGGTACGACCTTCCTTGGAGGTGAGGCCGCCGAAGAGGAAAAATGCTCTGCCATTGATCACTACAAAAATGATAGGAAACTACATCGATATCCTCATGGATGGCCGACCAGCCCAAGCTTTTGTGGACTCTGGAGTATCATATTCAGTCATTTCGGAGAAGTACCGTCGCCATTTGCAGAAAACGTTATTCTTTGACAACAAAATGTCTCTGCGGAAGGTGGCTAATGGGAAATATGTAAAACCTGCAGGAAGATCTGTTATTTGTGTGGGTATAAGTGGCCAGACACAGCCCTTAGAATTCATCGTCTTACAAGAGAGTAGTCATACGTCATTTTTGGATGGGACTTTTTGAAAGCTTCTCAGGCAATTATAGATTGTGGTCGCTCGAAGATTATGCTAGATGAGATGAGATACTGTGAACAGGAAGATGTGCATCTGAGTGTGTGGAGACTGTGTGTGCTGGATGAAGTGATCATTCCGGCAGTCAGTGCTAGAAAGGTAACTGTCACGTGTCATGTCATGCATCAACCCTTGGATCTCGTTGTGGAATGTAAAAGAAGCATACCACTGAAGAATAACTTGGTCATCCCAGCTTCTGTCGTCTCGTTTAAGAACGGATTCGGTGAATTGTGGATAGTTAACTGTTGCCAAGAACCGCAGATCCTTCCAAGACACATGTGCGTAGCAAACACTAAACCATTAATTGAAGAATAGCTGAGCATCATAGAAACCTCTCATGACAAGTCTGTGGGCAAAATTAGCGCTACCACTACGAGACAAGATCTTCTAGCTCAACCATCTTCAGATCTCACTAAGGAACAACAGAACAAGCTACTTGCCATTCTTCAAGAGTTCTCTGAATGTTTCAATCCACAGGTGAAGAGCAAATTAGGCAAATTGAGGGTGAAGCACCGGATTAGCACTGGAGACCATCAACCAATAAGCCAGAGAGCATACCGTATGTCAGCAATGGCATGTTGAATAATTCTCGACAAGGTAGAGAAAATGAAGAATGACATCATTCAGCCTTCGCATAGCCCATGGTCGTCACCAGTGGTCCTCGTCAGGAAGAAGGGTGGCAGTTGGCGCTTTTGTGTTGATTACAGGAAGCTTAATAAGATAACTAAAAAGGATGTTTACCATCTTCCACGAATTGACAATACACTAGATTGTCTGAAGGGGGCTAAGTGTTTCTCAACCATGGACATGTACTCAGGATACTGGCAAATTGAAGTAGATGATGCTGATCGTGAGAAAATTGCATTTCATCGCCCCTGAGGGCCTGTATGAGTTTAAGGTAATGCCGTTTGGTTTGTGTAATGCACCAGCAACTTTTGAATGGATGATGGAATGGAATTGATTGAATGGATGACATTATAGTGTTCTCAGACACATTTGATGAACGTATAAAATGACTGAGGGCTCATTCCATGTAGGCTTTCACGGCCGGCGTCTTTATCAGTAAACTCTTCCGGGCTAAGTTGCCGTGGTCAATCTGTAGAACTTCTTCTCCCTGACATTTCGTTCTCAACTACGGAGAACATCTTCCGAGGTGAGTCGACGGCTGCCTACCATCCCCAAACTAACTGGCTTACTGTGAACGCATTGATAAGACGTTGGCCGACATGCTATCAATGTTCGTCATTGTTGAGCAGAGCAACTAGGATGAGGTGCTACCTTTCGTGGCGTTTGCCCAACACCACCAAACAAGACACCACAGGATTTACGCCATTTTTCCTGGTGCATGGGCACGAGGCGATGACGACGATGAACACTGTGTTTCCGTTACATCCTGATGATGTGGACGATGACTACATCAGCCAGGTGTTAACCAGAGCTGAGGACCCTCGGCAGTTAGCTTGACTCCGCACGCTGCAGGCTCAAGATAATGATTGACGAAGGTATGATGCGAGCCACCATCCTTTTGTCTACCAGCCTGGTGTCCTCGTCTGGATTTTCACGCATGTTCGGAAGGTTGGTATCTCTGAGAAGCTTGTCAGGCACTACTTTGGACATTATAAGATTGTAAGACAATTGTCTGGTGTTACTTATGAAGTTGAAGATTTAGACCCTGACGCAAGACAATGAAAGATCAGATCCATGTCCTTCGAATGAAGCCATACAAGGATCCTGCCACCCAGGGTAAATTCAAAGCTCTAGCGACAGGCAACAAGCAGAAAGGTGACGAAGAGTGTAGTGTCAAAAGAAGTTCGAAGATCACCACCAGGGCGAGCATCAATCATCGGGAGTCGGAGTATGCTGGACCGGTGACTCGTTCCCGGACTAGGAGAACGTAACACTGAGATGCTGTTCTCTTAAGGACGGAGCAGTGTGACAGAAGAAGCTGAGTAGCACTGTTGTGTAGTGGTTATGATACTGGACTGTTGCATGAAGGGTCGTGAGTTAAAAACTCACCTGGACTGTACAATTTTAATTTCTATTTTCGGTTCGAGTACATTCTAGAAGTAGCCATAAGTGTCAAGAATCGTTGTACTGGAATGTTCTGCAGCTGTATATATACTGTGGGTGTTCTGGCCGGAAGCAGTTCGCTCTGAGCTCTTGTATGTGCAAGTGCTGAATAAACCTTTGTTAAGTGATGTTAGTGTTCGTCATTCATCTAATTACACCTTCGTCTACGTGACAATATCCAGAGCAATTTGAGAGTTCCTCATTATTGTGATAGGATCCCCCGGCCTATTGTTTAGCCCTACAAGACAATATTTCATTTGTGGGTGTGTTTTCTTCCATATAATTTATGTGCATATGGATTTCAGCAGATAAACATCTTCTTTCAAGTGACAAGAATCAACTAAATGCAATGGTCGGCTAAAAATGCTGATATGAAACTGATTGAGCGTAGTTGGGATCAGTTGCGTCTTTACTACAGGGTTACCTGAGTCATCCTTACGTACTGTATAACATCAGGAGGGCCACTATCAAAGAATGGAATTGGCTGAAGCAACAATATGTTGACCACCTTGTGGACAACGAGCCAAGGGAATTCCAAGTATGTTACAGTGCACAGTTTCGAGCAACACGACATTGAGTGTTATTTTGATTACATAAATGAGCACTTTCAAACATACTTTGTTTACCTTTATTTTGGTTATTGTTTTATTTTTAATTTATGATAAAGTTATTTTTTGTTTTGTTTTCATTCCCTGCTACACTTGAATCTAATCCCCCACACATTTACAGACATGTAGGTGGCACAAAACATTTTTTTATTAGTTTAGAATATGCTTGTGTAACTTACCAACATGTACAGCTTTGCTTCTTGTGATGTGAGAATCAGATGGGAAAGTGTATAATTAGGCATATTGCACCTATTAATGCAACAGATAGCAGTTAGGAGATATTGTTATCACGATTCTTCCAATACATGCTGAACAAAGATTGTCTCTCATTTGCTGAAGGAGGTAACAGAATACTATACAATACTCCATATTCTCGACATCTAAGACCTGAAAAAAGTGCTTTCCACACTTGGTATTTTATTACACAGCTGGTTGTTGCTGTCAAAGTTTCCTGTTCCTGTAACTGAAGGTGGCTGGGTTCTGCTGCAGCTCTAATGTGGGTAAATATTGACCTGTAGTTGTCATTATTCAGTCAGTTTTTGGGTCCAGAAAAGCACATACAGTTATATCTATTTGATATGAACCACCTTGTATGTATAACCAATAGCAATAAAAACATCTATGTGTGCATCATAATGAGCATTGCTATTCAAATTTACTATTGTCTGCTGCAGTCTATAAGGGCATTGATAATACAACCACACCCACCAGATGCTTTGCTAGATTACTTCCATATCAATTCTTGGCTTGTGTTTGTGAACTTGGTACTAAGTCACCACCTGCTGAACAAAGGCACATCCACTAGGGCAGAAGATGTGGACAGGCTATGATCGTTGGTTGTACAGGCAGTGCACATCATGTCCTTTGGACTTAAATCAGCTGAACCTCAATGTGTCAGAAGTACTAGGAGATGACACACTTTGGTACTTGCCCACATTTTTCTTTGCTAGTTATTTCAACTGCACTCTTATCCTCATTGCTGTATGCTGCCCACTGGTAAATAGTCATTGAGTTATATTATAGATGCTTTTTCCCAATATACACTTCTGTTTGTGAAAACGTAAAACATTGAGAAACAGTGGTCAGCAACATGCCACAATAGGAGGGCATGTAGAACAGCGAAATCATAATAAGTGATTTAAATGACAGAGAGGTGGTGTACACGCAGTCTGAACAGTGCCTTTTTTTGTGATCGGACGGGTCAGTGGCAGGCAACATTCAGTCAGTGCAGACCCATCATACAAAGTGGAAACATGTAACCAAGTGCCACAGTGCCTTCACCAACATCGTAGGATGGAATATCGGCATGTGAGTGTGCTTGAATGGGGCAGATGATTTGTCTCTGGGAAGAGGGGCTGTCATTCTGTGACAGTGCGGCTCATAACAGGGCATGCTGCTTTTACAGTGTGGTGTATGTGGAGCCAGTGGAGAGAAGAGGGTCATACACAGTGCCAACAAGGTACTGAATGACACAATGTGACCACAGCAAGAGATGACTGCCATCTTGTCTGCTACACTGTAACAGACAGAATAGCATCATCCACAGTGTTGGAGTGATGTTAGAGCACTGCAACAGGTGCCAACAAGTCAGTGGCTCAACGCCATCTTCTGTGAGCTGAACTGGTGGCACACATGCCATTGTGTCTGCTTTCATGGACCAGGAACACAATTGGGCAGCATAGCAGACAAATGTCAAGTGTGATGATTTGGGCTAACATTGCGATCTCACCTACCATGTCTTGAGGGCAATCTGAAGAGTTACCACCGCATCAGGGAGGTTTTACGGCCCTAGACACTACCCCTCCTGCAGGTTGTTCCACTTGCCATATTTCAGCAGGACAACACCCAGAAACATGTAGCAAGGAATGTGCAAGCATTCTTCGAAGAATGACAGGTACCACTGCTTCCCTGACCAGCCCATTCCCCTGACATGTCACCCATTGAACATGGCTGGGATATGCTCAGTCACCAGTTTGTTCATTCAGGTCCTCCTGCAGCCATAGTTGATGCTTTGTGAACACGCCTACAAACCGCGTGGTAGAGTATTTCCCGGCAGCATATTCAGGCACGCTTTGATTCCACGCCACAGTCTCTGGCAGCTCGAATTGCAGCATGTCGTGGTGCTACCCCATACTGAATGTCCGTAGTCGCAGTGCATGTACAATTCGGTAATGCAAATCATTTGTGTCATGTCATGTCCATAATCAGTGGAGTTGTCAGTGATCACATCTCTCAGGCTTAGTGATTCACTTTTTTCCAAACAGTAGTGTAGCTATTATGTTGTCATTTTGGTCCACCATGTGTAAATGCAGTAGGAAACACCTCATATGCTGAAAAATTATGCCAGCAATAAATTGCACACAAAAATTCAAAGAGATTCTGGTGATACATAAAGTACTCCAGCGGTAAGACGCAATCAGTACCCTCACTGCACCATACCAATGGTAATGTTAAAGGTGACAGTGCCACTAAAGCCTGGTTACTAAACAAAGTTTTCTGGAATACCTTCACCAAAGAAGATGAAGTAAATATTCCAGAATAATTCAGATTGAGAGCAGCTGCTGAGATGAATAACTTGGAAGTAGGTAGCTATGGTGCAGCAAAACAGCTTAAATCACTTAATAAAAGTATGTCTTCCAATCCAGATTGTATACCAAATAGGTTTCTTTCAGATATGCTGACACAGTAACTCCATACTTAGCAACTGCTCACTTAACCGAAGATCTGTACCTAAGGACTGGAACGTTGCACAGCTCATACCAATACAGAAGAAAGGAAATAGGAGTAATTTGATGAATCACAAAGCTGATGCGAGTTTGCAGTAGGATTTTTTAACATTTTTTATGTTCAAACATTATTAATTACCTAGAAGAAAATAGCCTATTGACAAGTAGTCGGCATAGATTCAGAAATTGTTATTCTTGTGAAACACAACTAAGTTTTTATTCACATGAAGTAATGAGTGCTATCGACCAGCAGTCTCGAATTGATTCTATGTTTAAAGATTTTCAGAAGACTTTTGACATTGTTCCCCACAAGCAGATTTCAATCAGTTTGCGTGCCTCTGGAGTGTCGTCTCAGTTGACTAGATTTCTGATTTCTTATAAGAAAGCTCACAGTTCATAGTAATCAACAGAAAATCGTCAAGTAAATCAAAGTGATATCTGGCATTCCCCAAAGAAGTGTTGTATGTCCTCTGCTGTTCCTTGTCTATATAAGCAATTCAGGAAACAATCTGAGCAACTCCCATAGTTGTTGTCATTTACCATCTAGTAAAGTCTGTAGAAGATCAGAATCAGTTACAAAATAATTTAGACAAAATATCTGTATGATGCTATAAGCAGCACTTGACTGTAAGGAAGGAAAGTGTGTGCACCCTCCACGACAGCATTCTGTGTTTTTCAACTTCAGTAACCACACGCAGCTTATCTGCATGCATCTTGATGTCCACTGGTGGGGATACTATAGCAGCCTTGCATAATGATTACTAGATCTTCACCTTTTTTTGGTGTTAGTGAAGCCACACTTGTGCATCACTTGGCTACGATGATTAGGCAACTAAGTCAGTCACCTGCATTGGCCTGACACAGCTGCAACATTTCTTGTGGTACTTTGTTGTGGTGGTTATTTTAAGTTGTGAATACTCGGAGAACCCAGTGGGTGGTGACCTTTGTCATGTGCAAAATTTTATGCAAGATACTGAAAATTGATCCATGACTTTTGTTCACTTCTTCCACCGTTGATTCAGTAGTAACATTATTGAGCACCAGGGCCTCCACTTACTTGTGATTATCTGTTCTTCCTGTAGAGATGGTCTGCCACTTGTTAGACTACATCGAAAGTGTCTGTGCCACCTAGTCAGTCATATGATGCTGCAGTGTTGCTGTCCAATTATCTCTCAGTATTCCACTTCATCAATAAGCAGCACCTTTTTTTTCTGGTATAGAGGCACACTGGGGTACAGTGGCAGAGGATTTCAATCTTTACTAGGACTGCAAAGAGACTAAAAATTAATTACATAACTTCATTGTTTTGAAGTTATCATGCAAACTGTAACTGCGCGTAATTGAAAGCCCATGCACATGATCTACAAATAGCATTATTACTAAATCTGCTGCATTATCACTACCTTGAGCACAATAGTATGTTTTTGATTCAATCCAGAAATATTTGAGGAAGTATAATATGTTAGTGGATCTTTGTTCTTTTGTTTGACCGTCCATCAGTTTTGTAGTTTTCACTGTCAGTATTCATTTTTGATTGTGTTTGTCTTGTTACTGCCTGCAATGGTTCTATTGTGGTGACAATTTCACTGTCTACAAAAGCAGCATATGTTGTATACTGGATGCACAGTATCTGCATTGGAACAAGAAAGCCCTTTCCAACTGTGCACATATGCTCCCCGTAGAGCTATCCACCTAGTACTGGATTAGCAGCATGCAGGGGGAAAACTGGTGACATAGCAAAGTATTTTCCCTTTAACTAACTCTGGTTGTTGCAGTGATCCCCAAATCGAGATATTAAACACTCTTTATAAAATGGCATGTAGAAAGCCCTGTGCTTGTAAATGCTGTGGCCAGTACTTTGAATACAGACACCGAGAATCCACTCATGGCAATGATAGGATCCACTGCAGTCATTTCCAATTCAGTTGCTCAAGAGTGTACTTACATCTACATCTACATTTATACTCCACAATCCACCCAACGGTGTGTGGCGGAAGGCACTTCACATGCCACTGTCATTACCTCCCTTTCCTGTTCCACTCGCGTATGGTTCGCGGGAAGAACGACTGCCGGAAAGCTTCCGTGCGCGCTCAAATCTCTCTAATTTTACATTCATGATCTCCTCGGGAGGTATAAGTAGGGGGAAACAATATATTCGGTACCTCATCCAGAAACGCACCCTCTCGAAACCTGGACAGCAAGCTACATCGCTATGCAGAGCGCCTCTCTTGAAGAGTCTGCCACTTGAGTTTGCTAAACATCTCCGTAATGCTATCACACTTACCAAATAACCCTGTGACGAAACGCGCCACTCTTCTTTGGACCTTCTCTATCTCCTTCGTCAACCCGACCTGGTACGGATCCCACACTGATGAACAGTACTCAAGTATAGGCCGAATGAGTGTTGTGTAAGCCACCTCCTTTGTTGATGGACTACATTTTCTAAGGACTCTCCCAATGAATCTCAACCTGGCTCCCGTCTTACCAACAATTAATTTTATATGATCGTTCCACTTCAAATCATTCCGTACGCATACTCCCAGATATTTTACAGAAGTAACTGCTACCAGTGTTTGTTCCGCTATCATACAATAAAGGATCCTTCTTTCTAAGTATTCGCAATACATTACATTTGTCTATGTTAAGGGTCAATAAATTAACTGCAGCCACAGATTCAGTTGTGCTTTGGTAAGTTGTTATCCTAAGCTTCTCTTTGTGTTGTTTTGATCCTTGGTTCATTTATTTGCTTGATTTAATAACTTCTGCTATTCATTGTACTTGTATTGTAAAAAGACAAATAATTTCAGTCACATGCTGAAAATTTGTTCTTTACACATTTTTTAGAGAATTTATTTGCATATTTATTCTTTTGAATGTTTATTTTTATGACTTACTTTAGACATGCTTCATATATTTTGATTGCATTATTTTTATTGTTCAATATTTCTAATTACTGCTGTTATTTATTTTTTATTTTTTATTATTATAGGCCATCATAACATTCATAAAGGCTCTAGACATCATGGCGATAAATATGAAAAATACAATAAATATAATGGTAAGTGCATGGAACATGGAACACATTTTTTTAGGCTTTACTTAGGCTGTTTGTGTGTATAAAATGTCTTTGCCTTTCTATTACAACACTGCTTTTGTACCTGTCCACCCTCCCACACCTTTCTCTCACCCCTACCCTTCCCTCTCACACTTCAAGGGGCTCACAACTGTTTTGCGAGTATGGTACAGTGGTTAGCACACTGGACTCGCATTCGGGAGGATGATGGTTCAAACCTGAGTCTGGCCATCCTGATTTAGGTTTTTCATGATTTCCCTAAATTGCTTTAGGCACATGCCGTGATGGTCCCTTTGACTTATTCTCAAGGACAGACTTCCTGCTGACAACCTAGATCGATCGTAGGATTTCATTTGTGGCTTCTCCTACCTTGTTATTTGCACCAAATATTTTGGTTAACTTTATTTTGGCCCCACATCTGGATTTGATCTCCACCTTCACAAATACTTTACAGATTGTTCGAGCTGTGCGGGGAATGTGACCCAATACCAAGTATGGTAACCAGTCCATCATATTTGCTCCCAGAAAAGGTCAAAATCATGTGTTACCATAGTGATGTGAAGCTGTATTTCCCTACCGTCAATGCCTTGTTTTAAATGCCAGCATTTAGTGCATTTATCTCTCCGGTGTACATTTGACTCAATTTGTGGAGAGAGTGGTTGGTCACTTCATAAAAACTCACCATGTGTGCTACCACTTGTCTGTGTCAGTTGCGTGAACAACCACCATACCCAATCATCAGAGTGTGCTAACCTACTCAAGGAATGTAAAATCCAGCAACTGAAGGTCACAGATTGTCTCTCGTATTCTGAAGCCAGAAAAAAAATGATTGTTTGTATCCAGTGTCAATGACATTTTCCAGTGCTGTGGCCTGGTAGTTGGCAGTACATGGTGTATTTACTGTTTTAATGTGGACACCTGGTAGTTTTACCAATAAATTTGACTATGGGGTTCTTTCTTGGGAACCCTCTCCCTGGAAATCCATAAATCAGAGGCGCAACCCCAACCATTGGCTGAAGGAGCCAGGAACTGTGGTCTCATGGCTACCCACTCCTTTTCCCACACCCACAGTGGGTAAGCCCTCACAAGAATTTCAGCTATGGCCCTGGAGGTGCCAGATCCCCCCATACTGTTGGGAATTGGAACCGATGTTTGATGATGATCCACCCCCACCAGTGACAGACAGTGATCTTGGGGTACGACCTGTCCTGGCAGCTTGAAGCCTAACCAAAGCCTAACCAGGACACCTTCAACAGTATGATCCAATGGAACTGCGGTGACTATTACTGTCATCTGCCAGAACTACAGTGTCACCTGCCAAAACTACAGGAACCAATTTCCTTTTGTTCTGTGATATGTGTTGCTTTCCGAGAAACACACTTCACTCGTGACTACTCATCAACTCTTCATTGTTACCATGAAATCTGTCAGAACCATAGTGGGTCCAAAAGAGTGTCTGGTGGGGTATATACATTGGTTCGCACAGATGTCGTCAGTGAGTGGGATCCCCTCCATACCGTATTGGAAGTAGTAGCAGTACAGTTGTAAATGACCCTCGCGATCAGCATTTGCAACATTTATTTGTGCCCATATAGGGTACGTACATAACTTGCGACCACCTTAATCCAAAAACTCTCCCAATTTTTCTCCTACTTTGGGATTTCAATGCGCACCACCCACTGTGAGGAAGTACTACTTCATGTGGTTGGCCGCCTTTGATTGACCATCTTCGTTATGATCTTGATCTGTCTCTTCTTAGTGGGCAGTACTTTTACCCACTTCAGAGGTGGCTATGCACTGTATCAGCTGTAGACCTTATGATCTCTTCCTCCAATCTTGTGGCTTTACTACAAGGACCACTACACAATGATCTTTGTGACAGTGACCACTTTTCAGTGATGCCGTATTATCACCGCCCAACACACCAATGATCACTTTGGGCTCTTTGAAGAGCCAGTTGGCAGTTCTGTACCTGTGTTGTCACCTTTGCGCCCTCTGTCAGTTTGTATCAACAAGATTATGCAAGTCGGTCACCAGTGAGATCACCCATGCCTCTGGAACTGCTATTCCCCTTCCTGCAGTGCCACTTCCACCACTGGCTCATGTCATGGCAGACTAAACACTTTGCAAGCATTATTCAGGATTGTCAGAGAATCTTGTAATGTCTCAAGTGACATCCTTCATAGACCACCCTCCTCACCTTTAAGTGGCTTTGTGCTAAGGCTCACCATCTGATTAAACGCAGTAGGACTGAATGTTTGGAGCACTAGATTCCGCCGGCCAGAGTGGCCGAGCGGTTCTAGGCTCTACAGTCTGGAACCGCACGACCGCTACGTTCGCAGGTTCGAATCCTGCCTCGGGCATGGATGTGTGTGATGTCCTTAGGTTAGTTAGGTTTAAGTAGTTCTAAGTTCTAGAGGACTGATGACCTCAGAAGTTACGTCCTATAGTGCTCAGAGCCATTTGAACCACTAGATTCTTTTCTTGGGAACATACACCTCTTCGCCTCAGAGGTGGTCCAATGTCTGTAGTCCTGTGGACCACCCAAGATGAATGACTGGTTTGGTTGCTTCTTTCATTGTGATATTTGTACTAGTGCGTCAGATCTTGCTGAACACCCTGCAACCCACTTTGTGACAGCTACAGCACCTATTTCTTAGCTGTCTTATCTGTCAAATGAACAAATGACAAGTAAGAGACATCTCCCTGTATGAACCTTTCACTGACAGGAAACTACTTCAGGCTGTTGACTCATCACATACCACCACCTCAGGCCCCTATTCAATTTATAATCCAATGATACATCATCAGAATGTTATTCAAAGATTCTACTCAGGATCTTCAATTGTATTTGGTTAGAATGTGTTTTCTGTTTGTAATGATGAGATATCTTCATCCAAATCCATAACCAGTCAAAAGTCAATGTCCATTGACAGCTACCACTCAGTTAACCTCGCCAACATGTGCTGCAAACTGCTTGAAAGGATGGAGGCCTGACAATTGTGCTGGGTTCTTGAATCATCGATTGTTTTGTCCCTCCATCATCATGGTTTCGAGGAGGGATGTTCCAGAATCAATCATCTATTTGGGTTGGAAATAACGATCTGGCAAGTCTTTCCTAAATGCGATCACCTCATTACAGTCTTAGGGCATGCAACACAGTTTGGTGCAATCACATTTTACTTGACATCAATGGCGGGGGCTTTTGAGTCTCCATATCAATTTTTATTAATCAGTTTTTATCTCACCAGTTGTTTTCGGTTAAAGTTGATATATCACTCAGCTCCACTACAGTACAAGAGAATGGTGTCCCATAGGGCCCTGTGTTACCACTCTTTTCCTCGTTACCATTGACAGGTTAGTGACCTCTTTTGGACCATTGGTCATCCCTGTGTTGTACGTCGATGACTTTCACATTTGGTTCAGCTCCCAATCTGTAACCTCGGGTGAACATTTGCTCTGAGGTGCCTTTGGGCTCTGATACTACCCCATCGCTGCCATTATATCTTGTGCGAAAACATATGTCGTGCATTTGTCATCTTACCATGGTATTAGTTGACCACAGTATTATTGCACCTGGGAGTGAACGAGCTTTGGTCAGCTGACCATGAGGCAGCAGGTAATTGAATTTGATAGTATATGCACAGCTGACCTGACTGGAACTGAAAGAAGCATTGACATTGTGATAAGCTTTACTTAATCACTATTTTACTTGTTTACTGTAATGTTACTGCATGTTTCCAATAACGGTAAAGTGCAGTAATGGTGCGGTTGAGTAGTACATACTGACCCAGAACTCTACTTGGGCACCCAGCACTTGGACATTGTTGCAAAGTCCAGATTTTTAGGATTCCTCTTTGATAAAAAAATGACATAGCTGTTCTGTATTTGTAAACTAACGATAGCTGCATGTGAAAGCTTAACACTATCTGCTTCCTTGCCCACACACCTCTTAGGGTGAGGATTGTGCTACTTTCCTCCATATTTGCTGGCCCCCGATCTCATCCTGACTGGACTGTGGTAATTAGGCATATGACTCAGTGGTATCTTCAGCTTTAAAAATGTTGGACTCAGTCCATCATCTGGCCACTGATGCCTTCTGGACTAGTCCAGTAGACAATCTCATCACTGAAGCAGGGATTTTTTCCTCTTCATTTCAGATGGTACCAGCTCATACTGACTGTTGCAATTGCCAACTGAAAATTTCCTAATCATCCAACTTACCAAATTCTTTCACACATAGAAAGGACATTGACTTACAGAAACCCGCCCTCAGGTGGTAATGCGACTTTGACTGCACATCCTCCCGTTTTTTCCTGCAAGTACCCCTCCCCCCCCCCCCCCAAAATCCTTGCCCTTGTTTAGTACTCAAACCACAAATTGTCTGGTCTTCTTCAAGGAGCTATAGTTTGTCACCCTCAGATATTTCGGCATCTGTTCCTTTCAGTTGTTCTTCAAGAGTTTCAAGGAGTTACTGGCATTTACACTGTTTGCTCTAAAACCACATTTACTCCGGTTGTTCTAACACCACGGATAAGATGGGAGATGCTGTTACATCTCCCACTGATCAGAAACATTTGTTGCTGGGAACATATAGAGTGTTTATAGTAGAGCTGATAGCCATTAAAAGAGCCAGTATTTTGTCAGTAACCTGTCCCAACCATTTCTTAATTTGTAGTGACTCTGTGAGCAGTCTCCAGGCTATTGATCAGTGTTACTCTTGTCACCCTGTGATAACTGCTGTTCATGACCTTCTCCCTGATCTTAGTCATACTGCCTGCTCATTTGTCTTTCTCTCGATCCCAAATCATGTGGATATCCCAGGGAGTGAATAGACCAGCCATTAGCTACAGAACCAATTACTCGCCCAACATTCGTTTTGGCAATCCCAGGTGCAAATAAGACCTCTCCTCACTCGAATGTGGAACATCATTTGCTAGGCTACTGCTGCCACTAATATACTCTGCACTATCAAGGAGACTACTGATGCATGTTGTTTCTCCTCCACTTTCTCCCAAAAGGAACCCACCATCCTAAATCATACTGGGTTAACCTGGTGTTTCATCGTGTATAATGAGCCACTGGTGGCTTCCCCCTTCTCCGGTGGCTTCCCCCTTCTCATTCCTTCCCCTTTCCCTCCCACACTCTCATTCCTTCCCCACTCGCACCCCATATCTCTCTCTCTCTCTCTCTCTCTCTCTCTCTCTCTCTCTCTCTCTCTCTCTCTCTCTCTGGATGAATATTGTGAAATGTAATTATTAAAGTCTTCTTTACAATTTGGGAACTTTATTTGTTAGATGCTCTTTCTCTTTTTGTCACCTCTCATGTAAAATCGTGTTTTAATTGATAAACTTTATTAGCATGTGTACTAATTTATTGATTAACTGTTCGCTGTTCAATGCTTCATGTATAAGATTTTATCTACAAAAATATATTAGAAATCTAATACTTTCTTAACTTTTATTTGTCTGTCCTTGTTGAAATTCATAGTCCTTATGTGTATTTGGAATAAACTTCCTTCAACTATTTACATCAGATTTTAAAAGTTTGTTGAAATATTTTTATTTGTCAGAAAAGTTTGCTATTGTTTTCCATTTTAGCTCCCCCCCCCCCCCCCCCTTTCCCTTTTTTTCTGCATATGGTCTCTTGGCATGTGTTGTATTAACTGTTCGAAGTTAGAGGTTTTTACTGTCCTCTGGAGAGAAAATAACATTAATAATAATAATAATAATAATAATAATAATAATAAATTGTGCGTGTGTGTGTGTGTGTGTGTGTGTGTGTGTGTGTTTAATCTTAGAAAGGTAGCTATTAAACAAAATTCTACACCCATGTGTACAACTGACATTCAGTGCCCTATCTGTATGCTGCATGGTAGGTTATAATCAGAGAAAATGTATGCAAGAACTGATTTTACGAAATTATTATTATTATTGCTGCTATATTCTAATCTCTCTCTCTCTCTCTCTCTTTCTCTCTCTCTCTCTCTCTCTCTCTCTCTCTCTCTCTCTCTCTTTCTATTTGTGTCTCAATCTCTCTGTTTACTATTACCGAGAATTGTAATTTAACAGATGTTAATAAAAACTTTTTTTTTTACGTGAACAATGGAAATGTTTTTAGTACAGCTTGTTACTTGGTATATATCTTTATTTGTAAAAAATATGGTTTTTTGATGATTAATATACTCTGTTTAATATTGGTCCCTGATTGAGAATAAAACTACAGTGTTATTCGAGATTGTAACAAATTTTGGTTTTTGTTTTGAATTGTTCATTACATGTGCATACACTTTACTTGGGCCTTCTCTTGCTTCCAGTATGTGTACATAACAAAAACTTCATGTGTTATCAAACTTGCTGAATGTCTTCCAATCTTGGATCTTCAGGCAGTTTCCATTAGGATGATAGGGCCTTGTTGTTGACATCATACACATATACCCATGTTCCATCATCTGTTATAGTCTTCTTTAGAAGCTCTTGATCGTTGTCAGCTTCATTCAGCAATGCCTTAGCGATGTCTACCCAGTCATTTTTGGTCGAAATTCAACAATTTCAGAACAAATTTTGCTGATACATGTTTCATGCCCAAGACATGTGAAAAAAATTACTTGGCATGAACCAAATAATATGCCTACGTCACCAGCAACCTTTCTAATGATGATTCGGTGGTTTTCCAGAACCATTTCCTTCAATTCTTCCATACTGTCGCTAGTAATTTATGTGCTTCCAACATCTTTTAGGCCCCCCTCGAAATGTTTTTATCCCTTGTAACTCTTATCTTACTCATAGCGGATTCACCAAGAGCCACAATCAACATTTCGAATGTGGTGCTGCACTTCATTCCATTTTTTTGAGCAAAATTTAATGCAAATTCTTTGATCCACCTTTATCTAAAGTAAAAATTTGCTGAGTACTTGAAAAGTTTATAACCTCTTCAAGTGTGAACAATAAACTAAATTGAAAACGGCTGAAGATACAAACATACATCAGGAACATGTGTACCAACAAGATAAAAAATTTGAAAATCAAATGCATAAAGCCTGCAAGCTTAGAAAATTTCCTTTACTTTTTGATCACACCTCGTATAGTAGAAATTAATTATGATAATAGTTTTAAAATATTTTTGTGATTGATTTAAGTCTGTATGTTTAAAACAAGCAAGTCAGAAAGCAACTTTAACTGAAAACAATCAAATATTTTGCTTGTTGGATTGTTCAGTGTTCACATTACCCGTGAAGTCTTCAGTGCTTGACAAGATGTCTACCATGAAATTGTTTAGTGCTGTGTTACCACTGTCTCACTTTGAGAGACTGAAAGTGATTTGTGATGTCATTTAGATGTATACATGTCCTGGACACTGTCATATAGTATACTTAAAACACACAGACAGCTTTCCAAAGTAAAAACTGTCAGTTATCGTGCAACAGTGTAATTTTACCAAATGAATAAGTTGAGTCTTTGCAGAGTGAATGTCATTGTGTATTGCTCACAAAGTGGTGTTTATTTTATGATTTTATGCAGAAATCCGTCATATGTTATCACCTTGCTGGTTAATTACGAAGGTCCAGTTTATGGAAAAATCATAAAACTTGTCATTTTTCTTCATAAGATGTGACTTTGTTAAATTCAGTCTCACAGGAGCTGCTTGGTGGTTTACTTTTTTGTAGTTGGATTAGCTGTGTTCGAAGGGTTGGAAGTGCAAGATCATCATCTGTGAAACAGATTTTTGGAAAAATTAATTTTATATCATGTAAAAAATGCGGAAGGGAAAATTGACAATGTGCACAGGATTTTTTATGTGCCTTTACAAGAACTGCACCATGACTGGATTCTATAACTCTTCTCAGTTGCTTTGAAGCATCAAATTTCACAGGATACATACATGTCCTCAGGTTGGGAGGCGATACTCAAAAGCTGTTACCCAGCTCAGCACATTTGTGAGACATTGCCATTATTACAGACATAGATGGAAAGACAGATAATAAATGTGGCACCATAGTTTTGGCACTGCATTTATATTCAAGAAGAGTATGGCTCAAATATTTT